>NC_143190.1:46756000-47384500 GCF_051530095.1 Phoenix dactylifera
AAGTATTAGTAGGAACGCTTACAAGATTTGATTCGAAACATAAACAAGCATAAAGCTTACCCTTCTTTTCGAACCAAGCCTTATGCTTTGGACACTCAGCTTTCATGTGTCCAGGCTTCCTACAGAAATGACATTTTGTATCCTTTCCTTGAACCTGATTGCCTTTAGCAGGTCCCTTTCCCTTTGGTGGTGCTTGTTTCTTTCCTTTCCCATAATGATGCTTTTTCTTTCCAGCTTCTTGAGTCACAAAATTAGCAGAAAAAGTCCCTTGTTGTTTTAATCTTATCTCCTCCTGAACCACCATACTAGCCAACTCATTCACATTCCATTTATCCTTGATAGAATTGTAGTGCATCTGGAATGGACCATACTGAGGTGGCAATGAGTTCAGGATGAATTGAACAATAAAGGACTCCTCTACTTTCATTCCTAGAGTTTCAAGTTTGGCAGCTATATTTGTCATCTCAAGGATATGCTCTTGCATCCCTTAGCCCCATTATATTTCATTGTGGTAAGTCTAGCCATTAAGGTCCCCGCTAAAGACTTATCTGCTGAGCGAAATCTCTCCTCAACACTTGTCAAAAAGGTTTTGGCATCCTCTGTACTAGGGAGTGAGTGTTTGATGTTTCCAGCTATGGTCATTCTTACAAACATGAGGCTCAACCTATTTGATCTCTCCCAGGCTATGAAATTGTCTTTCTCATCTTTGCTACTATTTTCAGTAAGAGCAGCTGGTTTTGGGGTCAAAAGGGATAAATCTAGATCAAGAACTCCTAAGGTGAATCTGACCCTCTCCATCCATTCTGAAAAGTTACTCCCATTCAGCATAGGGACAGATGATGCTTGTGAATGTAAAGAGACCGGTACACTTACTGCAAAGAATTTCAATTTAATCACATTAATGCTTTGAATTAGACACTCATAAATATAATAATCAGAATTTAAATCATAATGGATGAACTAGGGTATCATTAAAATCCAACCTTTGGGAGGATCCTAACATACAAGTGTTCCTTCCGGCATTTAAATTCTGTGGATGAACTAGTAGTATCATCAAAATTCCTCCTTTGGGTAGGAAATTTTCACATACAAATTGTTCCTTCCAACATTAAAAATTAGTGGATGAACTAATCGTATCATTAAGATCCAACCTTTGGGAGGATCCTAACATACAAGTGTTTCCTCCAATATTATCCATTCATAATTATGATGTCAAATATTTGCCATCTAAAATCAGGTAAGATTTTGTACCTTTAGACAAACAAATTCTCACATGATTTTAGTACAAATAGATTACCTCAAACAATTCATGTCCAATCAATAAATAAAATTCATCAAGCAATAATGGAATTTTACATATAATGGACTAAGATACAAATTAATATATGCCCAACCATAATAAAATTCAATTAACAGTTAAGAATTTAACACATAATGGGCACAAGGTAATCTAGAGGTAATAAGAATAATTTTCAAATTTTTTTTTTTTTATATGTCAGATGAAGTCAGATGCACTATTATTTAAATTACATAAACAGATATTATCATCTATCAAACCAGTTAGATGTCCTTATCATTGCTGATTAAACAAGAAACAAATTACTTTGAGGGCCTATAAACCAAGATCTAATTCTTTCATGTTTTGGGAGAAACACCATTACGTTCATGAATCAAGACATCACCTTGTTGAAAGATGGTAATATTGCAATGAGTAATATACTTCCTTCTCATGAATAGATGCCTATAGTATTTTTTCACATGAACAATATGTTCCAAGAATATAGACAGACCCATGTTTTACACAACAGAAAAGAAAAACATAATAGAAAAACTAACAACTTGGTTATTAGCAGACCTGCATAGGAAGCTAATAACAGCAAGCTCATAAATCAGCATTCCCAGCTAAGTGTATCAAAATAGTGGAAGGAGTTACAAGGACGGCCACATACAGGTTTATCTTCATTTTCCTATTTACTCTCTAGAGGTGGGAGATGATAAAAAAATGGTGCTGATGTCCACAGGCTTTGCTCAGCCAGCACAAGCATTTGATGCATTCTAAGTGAGTGTTCATTTCTGTCAATATAACACTGTAGGCATAAGCAGTGGATTTGTCATTTATGCATAAAATACAATGTTCCAATTTCCAAGCCTGTTGGGTCAAATTTACGTCAGGTCATGTAAAGATTCAAATTTAGTATACGGAAACCCTGCTTTTATAAGCCCCAAAACAATTCAGACCAAGCCAAACTGTATCAATAATAACAGGCACAACAACCATAGCAACTGTATCCACAAAGAAAATGTTGATGAGTCAATTTGACAAACACGTGGAAGGCATGCATATTTATATAGCTCTAGGACAAATTTTTGATAATAGGTTATAAAATTAAGTAGACAGAAATGAAGTACATAAATCCATCATAATCTCCAAACCTTATTTGATGGCAGATTCTTAATATCAGTGGAAAAACATAATAATCCACAACAATGGCTCTGATACCAAATGTTATATTTTCAAATATGAAAATACATCAAGATCTTGGATTATCATGTTAATCACAATCAACGCGGAATATAAAACTATAAAGACATACCTGTATCCATTGTTTAAAATCTGTCCTTGCTTTTAGAGAGAAGGATCACCCTAACAACGTTCCTCAAGAGTGTCTCACGATGATTAGAGGCACAAATTATGTTGTAGGTATGAACCCTAGAGTCTCTCATTTCTTTTATAGGTCTCTCACCATCAAGAAGACCAAAGGACTCTTTTAATAGGTTTTCTACCAGCAAGAAAACCAAAAGGCTCTTACGAGCAAGAAAACCAAAAGACTCTTTTAATAGGTTTTCTACCCATAAATACAATTGGACTAGTAATGACCCATAATCCTTTAATTGGGTATTATAGGGTGTGTGGGACACTTTAATAGAACATTAATTTATAATATTCTTACACTTGCATCCATCGCAAGATTCAATACTGGTACAGCGATTAGTTTCTGAGCCAATTTACCGAATATCACAAATGGTGCAACAATATACCGATTAGTTTCTGAGCCAATTTATACCGAATATTTAATCTGTACTTTTATAAAGTTGGATTGGTAATTGTTATTATAATTTTATGGAAAAATTATAAATTTCTTAAGAAGAGGGGAAGGAAGCAAAAATATAATTGTTTTATCATGGTATGGGAGGCGGATCACTTTTTCCACTATGGTTGTATCAAAAATTATCTCCGTAAATTTTTACTGCAGCTCTACAATTATAATAAGTTTTGTGCTACCAACCATTGGAGGCTTCTATCGATTTCAATAATGCTTTACAGCTGAATTTGAACCCTTCAGATTAAAAAATTGAAAGCTCTTTTTTTTTTTTTTGCATGATCTTATTGTAACAGAATAATACTGATCGTTAGCTAATGATGGAGCGGTGAAGAAATTTGATGGTCAAAATAAAGAGAATAAGAAAATAGTTCTTTGTTTAAATATACCTGGAACTCATTCCGATCCATCCTCATTAGATCTTAGATTATTTTTTTTTCCTATTCTTGGTTGCTTCTTGTTGGGGATCAAGAATAATCTATTCCTCAATCGCACCCACCAGTGTTTGCAAACTGTGCATTGGTTTATGAGTATATTCAGATGATAATATATCATTTCGATATTTTTGGAATTTGATTATTGAAAGTTTCGAACAACAGCCTGTCTGAATACTCTACAATTTCAGATATTTGTAGGTCCATGTAATATGTTGATGTGGTGGAGGTGGATAAACACCGTTTCCAATATAACAAATATTTTGAGGCAAAAGTTAACAAATTGAAAGGAAATATGATTGCTATTTTTTTGTAAAAAAAAAAAAAAAAATACCACTATATGTCCTCACAACCATGCCGGCCAAGATGATTATAACTGGAGCTTCTCTTTCTGTCCGAACTATAATATTTTCATTAGATTACTCGGCAAATTTGCCTCAAAGCGTAATCGATAACTTTTGCATTTTATAAATTCGATGAAATAATAGCATAAGTAAAAAAAAAAAAAACAAATGGTGATTAAAAAAATAACATACATTACTTTGAATTCTGCAATTCTAGAATTCCTTTAGTGAACCAAGTTTTGTCTGATGTATATTTGTTCAAGAGCACCAACAGTTATTAAGTGGCTAATGACGCCTGAAAAAAAAAAACAAATGGTAAATAATTTCAAACTTTTTATATCATGGAAGAATGATATTCAATTTTTTTGCTACTTACGTATTAGATAAATGTCATTATAATTTGTAGCTGGGATTTCATCAAAACCAATAAAATCAAATTTCTGTTGCACCATAGAGTCAATATTATTATTGACACAGCCTGTCAACTCGTCCATCTGTTAATGTAAATCATATATTGATGGATAACGGCTCTAAATAAATTTTTTTTAGTGGATATGCTGATCAGAGATAGAGAGGTTTCCTGGGTGGCTTTAGCGGCATGTGAAAAGACCTTCTTCTACTTTGAAATATTTAGGCGATATTGAACAACAAAGTAGTCTTTTCGATGAAGCACGTATTTAGAAAAGCAAATGGGGTCGTGGATTATGTGGCTTCATATATGGCTAGTTATTCCGGTGGCATCCTGTGGATTAGGAATGGTGAGCTGCTTAACGTTCCGGAACTTTTTATTTTCTGAGTTTACTAGGTCCGTACTAAAAAAAGTATGAATTAGCAAAAAAAAAAAATTCTATAGGCAAAAAAAAAAGATAAAATAAATTTTTAGATATTTTGCATAATAAAAGATATATTTAACATGCAAAAATGGTGATATATAATTTTGACTATTTCCTTTATTATAAAATGAAAGACAAAAAGTCTGTCATTTCTCAAAATAGATACCAAGCATGGAGAAAGAAAAAGAAAAAAATAATTGATAGTCTTTTTTCAAAAAAAAAAGAGAAAAAAAATAAACGGCCAGTGAACTGAAAAGTTCCATCGCGTTTTTCCTCCTTTCATGATAAGTTCCATCTATCATCCGCTTTTCCTTCTCCTTTTTGGTTCTTCTCTCTCCCTCCCCGTGTTCCTTCTTTTCCCCCCTCTCTTCCTTCCTCCTTGTATTAGCTCTTCATGCATAGGGAAAAAAAACTTCACCTTTTTTCCCTCCGTCTCTCTTAGTTCTTGCCTAGTTCTGCGCACTCTTGCTCCTTGTCCCACCCCATCACGCACAACGAATATATATATATATATATATATATATATATATATATATATATATATATATATATATTCCCTTCTTTTTCCTTTCCCTCTTCCCCTTCTTCTCCCGTTCTTGTTCCTCTCCCTCGCGCCCCCCTATCATTCCTCGCTTTGGTCCTCCATGCATAACAAAATAAAAAAAAAAAAAATTTCTCTCTTTCCAAAAAAATGGCACATTCAAAGTGGCTTATATTTAATTAAATATTTATTTTTTAGAAAATTATATAAATTATATTTTTAACAAAAAAAAATCTTATACACTGATTTTGATAGTTTAAAAGTATTTTAGAAAAAAAAACTCTATTTTCTAATCGATAGTGTCTCCTATGATTTTTTATAAAATATAAAATTTTATTTTTTATCTCTCTTTTAAAAACTCTAATTAAAATAAAAAATATTTTTTTATTTTTTTGTTGCACTTTCTTTCTCGTCCTAAAATGCGGTCCTGCTTCGTGCGTGGATCGGATCAAGATGAAGAAGAGAGACATAAAAAAAAAAGGCCGCACATGATAATCCGATACATTAAAAGAAATTTATATATTTAATCCGGTACATTAAAAAGAAGATATATATCTTTTTTTTATGTTGTGAGGGTTGTATCATGGCCTAGCAGTTTTCAGATGGAGATCAGGGCACACGGAAGCTCTCGAGTGTAGGTGGGCGTTCGCCGCTTGATTGTTGGATTCAGTTCGTACTGGACTGAGCTGAATAAAAAAAAGAAAAATATGAATTTAGGGCTCGTTTGATTTGCAGAAAGCTTTTTGATGCCGGACCAAATCTGGAGGAAGAACTTCAGCGGGATTTTAAACCAGAACAGAAGAAGAGGGAGAAGAGAAAGAGGAGGAGGGGGAGAAGAGGGAGAAGAGAAGAAGAGAGAAGGAGATTAGGTGGAGAGAAAATTTCTAATTCTTCATTAAAGCCCTAATCAACATAAAAGTTCCCTTTAAATAGGGCCCCATAAGAACAATTAAAATAAACCCCTTACATAAAATAATTCCCCACAAATAAGCCCTAAAATGCAAATAAGCCCAGAATAAAATAAACCACAAATAAATTCCTAAACACAAATAAACCCAGAAATAACAATAAGCAAATATGCAAATAACATGGGGACCTAGCTGATGTCCCCATCAACTCCTCCCGGGTGAGAAAAAAAAACTCGACCCCGTCGAGTGTAAATCGGGTCGGCTGTCGTACTGCTCCAGAAGATCCGGGTCAAGGCGCTGCAACTCAGCTCGCGAAATCCACGACACATCTAATTCGGGTCGACCTTTCCACCGAACAAGGTAACGTTGGTAGCTTCCTCTCCTGGTAGATATAACCTGCTCATCTAATATATGTTCTATATGTTCTCTGCGTGCATGAAACTGTGGAGGTGGAGGTTCACTAGCAGGTGCTAGAGCAGGGTGACCAACAACAGTGGATGTATCAACAAAAGGGTCAGAAGGAATGAATGTTGATTTCTTGTATGGGACTAAATCTTCAATATTAAATGTCGCACTAATCCCATAGTCTTCAGGAAGATCTACAACATACGCATTCGAACTGATTTTCTTTAGGACTTTGAACGGTCCCGCACTACGAGATTGCAACTTTTTGAACGTCCCCGAAGGAAGTCGTTCAGATCTAATTCTTACCATGACTGAATCACCTACATTTAATTCTTTATAACGTCAGTGCAAATTAACAAAGGATTTATATTTTAAGTTATTAGAGTGAATAAGTTTGCTGATCTCCTGATGCAATGAATGCAGGTGTGAAGCAAATGATTGTGCAGACTCAGAGACTCTATGTTGATGAGACATGGGAATTAAGTCTATGGGTTGCCTAGGTTTATAGCCATTCACCACTTCAAAAGGACTCATGCCTATGGTCCTATTGACCGAACTATTATATGCAAACTCGGCAGTTGGTAACACGAGATCCTAAGTCCTAGTATGCTCACCTACCAGACATCTGAGAAGACTCCCTAGACTTCGGTTGACAACTTCGGTCTGGCCATCCGTTTGGGGATGATAGGCAGAGGAAAATTTTAATTTGGTACCCATCATGTGCCAAAGAGTTTTTCAAAAATAGCTCATAAATTTAACATCCCTATCGGACACAATAGATTTAGGGAGACCATGGAGTCTAACGACTTCGTCAAAATAGAGTTTTGCAATCCTAGAAGCATCAGAAGTCTTAGAACATGGGAGAAAATGAGCCATTTTAGAGAACCGGTCTACTACTACAAGAATGGAATCGTGTTTGGTCGAGGTACGTGGAAGTCCTAACACAAAATCCATGTTAACATCTTGCCACGGACAATCAGGAATAGGTAATAGAGTGTAAAGCCCAGTGTTCTGTTTACGTTGTTTGGCTAATTGACATGTGCGGCACTGAGCGACGATTTTGGCCACGTCTCTCTTGAGACTCGGCCAGAAGAAACGTCTTTCTACCATCTCAATGGTTTTGTCTCTCCCGAAATGCCCTGACAGTCCTCCAGCGTGTACTTTCCATACTAGAAAATCTCTCAAAAAAGTTCGAGGAATACACAAACGGTCGGAGCGAAAGAGATAATCATCGTGGAAAAAGAAATCATCGTGCTCTCTCTCTACTCCATCTCGTAAGGTCAGGTATACATTACTAAAATCGGGACAGGTGGTATATTGTTCCCTGATCCTTTCAAAACCAATTACTTCAGTGCTCATCATGGATAGGAGGAAGATCCGTCGACTGAGCGCATCAGCAGCCTTATTCTCAACTCCAGCTTTATGTTTCAGCACAAAAGTATAGACTTGTAGAAACTCAATCCATCGGCCATGTCGAAGGTTTAATTTCTTTTGAGAATTGAGATACTTTAAAGCCTCATGGTCTGAATACAGGACAAATTCTTGCGGTAGCAAATAGTGTCGCCAATGTCGCAAAGTTTGCACTACCGCATAGAATTCCTTATCATAGGTGGAGTAACGCAACCTGCCGTCACTTAACTTTTCGCTAAAGAACGCAACAGGGTGACCTTCTTGGCTTAACACACCACCTATGCCAACGCCAGAGGCATCACATGCGACCTCGAATACCTTAGTGAAATCAGGGAGGCGCAAGACAGGTGCTTCGGTCATCCTATGCTTAATATCTTTAAATGCTTGGGATGCCGACTTAGTCCAGATAAAGTCTCCTTTCTTCATGCAATCTGTGATGGGAGACATTATTGAACTAAAATTCCTAATGAAGCGACGATAGAAAGTAGCCAGACCATGAAAACTACGTACTTCGGCTAAGGTCTTGGGCTCAGGCCAATCGACTATCGCGCTTACTTTTTCTGGATCAGCGGAGACACCCTTGGAAGATACTATGAATCCTAAGAAAGTGACGTGATCAGTCAGGTAGGCACACTTCTTAGGGTTTGCAAAGAAGCTTTCTTTCCGCAGGACTTCACAAACCTGCCTTAGGTGTGAGAGATGGAGCTCTTGAGTTTGACTATAAATGAGAATGTCATCAAAGTATACAACGACAAATTTGTTCAAGAAAGGTCGAAAGATCTGTGTCATCACCCTCATAAAAGTACTTGGAGCATTTGTTAATCCGAAAGGCATTACTAACCATTCGTAGAGTCCATCTTTGGTTTTGAATGCAGTTTTCCATTCATCCCCAGGACGAATCCGAATCTGGTGGTACCCACTCTTTAGGTCGATCTTGGAAAAAACTGTAGCACCAGACATATAGTCTAAAAGGTCGTCCAGCCTAGGAATGGAAAAACGATACTTTACCGTGATTTTATTGATAGCACGGCTATCGACGCACATCCTCCAAGAGCCATCTTTCTTGGGAGTGAGGAGTGCAGGTACAGCACAGGGACTCAAACTCTCACGAATATACCCTCGAGTGACGAGTTCGTCAACTTGGCGTTTTAGTTCAGTGTGCTCGTTTGGATTGAGTCTATGGTGGGGAAGATTTGGCAGTGACGCTCCAGGAATGAGATCAATTACGTGCTGGATATCACGCATTGGAGGGAGTGCCTCTGGAAGATCAGTTGGGAAGACAGAGCGAAACTCCTCCAACAGAGGAACTACGGCGGCCGGATGTTCGACATTTGACTCCACATTAATAACTCTAGCCACAAGGGCGAACACAGGTGAATGGCTTTCGATATCTTTCATTACTTCTTTCGAAGTAATGATGTGAAGTGGCTCTTCTTTTTGTGGTGTAGCATCCTTCTTCTCAGGGCCGGGCTCTCTAGGAGGCAATGAATTCAGTATAATTTTCCGACCCTGGAACATAAAACTACACGAATTTGACCGACCATGAAGTGTGACGTCCCTATCGTATAACCAAGGTCTTCCTAGAATGACTTGACCTACGTCCATCGGAAGGCAGTCGCACCAAATCTCGTCTTTATAAGATAGGAATTGAATCGGGACAAGGCATCTTTCTGAAACCGAAATGGACGTCTTATCTACCCAGGTTACTTTATATGGATTAGGATGAGGGGTAGATTTCAGGCCAAGGCGAGAAACAACTCCAGACGCAATGGCATTGATACAACTCCCGCTATCAAATAAGATTTTGCATGTTTTACCATTGATCTTAATAAGTGTATAAAATAGGGAGGTTCTTCGCCAGTCTTGTTCGGTCTTTGTTTGGGCTAGTGTGCACCTAACCACATGGAGCCTATGGTTTTGGTCATTCCTATCAGTGGGCTCATTTTGGTATTCAGTCTGAACAAACTCTAACTCGGTCTTTTCGTCTCCAAAGTCATCTACAAAATCCTCGATGTTTGGTTCATAGACTTCTTTGACACATTCAGTATCCTGGGTTCCTGCTTCCATTTCAGTCATTAAATAGGTCTTGGCATTACATTGGGACGCAATATGGCCAAACTTTTGGCACTTGAAACACTGGGTTTGGTTTCTTAAGGGCGGGTTGGACCCTAATATGCCTTTTCCTTTATCAGTTGATGTACTTTGAGCAGGCACCGGGAACGTCCTAGTCGGTGTTTGGCTAGAACCGGGTTGGGAGGGCTGGTTGGAGAGTGGTCTGGGTTGTGGGAGATGGCTTTGATTAGGTCGAGCTCCTGGAGGTAAAAACCGTGAGTCGGTACGTCTCACCACAGGGACTCATAAAAAACTATCCACGTCTTGAGCCAATTGGTATGCCTGGCCAAGGGTAGTAATCTCTCGGAGGATCAATTCTTTCTGGATCTCCTCGCGGAGTCCTGCTCGAAACCTAGAAAGAGTAACAGTCTCCTCTTCGATTACACCGCACCTCATGTGAAACTCCTCAAATCGTGCAATGTAATCGGTAACAGTTGAGGTTCCTTGAGTTAGTTTCTGCCACCTATCCATAAGGCGTTGTCGGTAAGAGAATGACAGATACTTCTCATTCAGTTTTTCTTTCATATCCTCCCAAGTGGTGATGCGTGGAAGTCTTTGGGTCTCACGCCGATGTTCAACGTTATGCCAGTACCAGTGAGCTTGCCCAATAAGCTTCATTTTGGCAAACCGTACTCTTCTATCATCAGTCATATCGTACCACTCAAAATAATTATCCATGGCTGCTCTCCAATCAAGGTACACGTTCGGCTCTAATTGACCAGCAAATGTGGGGGCTTCTACTCGCACGGTACGAAGTAGTCTCTCGTCAAGATCGCGCTGGTGATCAGGATGATGTTGGTTCCTAGGGGGATAGGAAAAAGCTGCAGGCGGTGTGGTCAAACCAAACTCGGGATAAGCTGCGATTGGGGATGATGGTTCCGGAGTCCTAGGGTGTTGTACTAGAGCACGGATCTCACGTTTGAATTCGTCGTTATCAGCTCGTATTGCAGCTAATTGTTCCAGAATATCTTGTATGACTCTGGGGTCCATGATGGATGAAGGGGTCTGAGAGTCAGTGAGGAGGTACTCTCTACCACTATGGGTGGGCATACAGGAACTACTCTAGTTGGTAATATGATATGCAATACTACTAATGAACCCTAATTGTCCAAAGGTAATGCAGGACAACCTACTGATGCAACCCACTAATGCAACCTACTATGAATTCGGAAATCAGCAACTTTTCACAAAAATAATCTTAAAATTAAATGTTACTAATTTGTACTTTGGTTATTTCAGAATTAAAGTAGAAAATTAGTCACTATAAGAAGTTAGGTTGCAAACACGTTTTACAGTCATTCAAAGTCTGAAAGTAATCTGATCTATGGATGTTGATGATGTCCTGACACTAAGGTGTGCTAATTTAATATTTAGATTTAATTGGTAGGTAGAACGGGTGTGGTGGAAAATGTTCTAGGTTTTGCAGTTTGACAAGAAAATAAGTTTCAAAATAGGGCTGTCATGCAAGAGAACTAGAACATATTTAGATAAGCAAGCCCAAAGGAGGAACCTATTACCTGTGGTGAATACAGTTGACCAGAATCGTCTGCGCGTGGAGTCTCGAACACGAAGTTGGCGCCGGGCAGAGCTAGCTGGAGTTATGGAATTGGATCTACAGCACAAAGCTTCCTGGGCTGTTGAAATGGGCTGAAGAACACCCTGGCTTGGACCTGAAACAGGGCCTGCGGCCAAAGGCCTTGGGCCGCGCTCAAGGAGACGCACACGGCTTGGACTAAAATGGGCTTTGGCCTGCAATGGAGAGAAACGTTGGCGGTCTGTGGAGTGTGATCGGGCCAGTTGAGCTCGGGTGACTCTGTTGGACTTGAACGGGATGAAGGAGGGGTGCTGTGGAGTCAAATGAAAGGGGCCCGTTGAAAGGGGCTCTGCAGGGGCGGCCGGGCTGATGATCTGAGCTCGTGAGAGGAGGAGTCGGTGGTGAATGAGGGAGGGGCGCGGACGGTGGAGCTCTGGCGGCGGTGGCGAGATGAAACAGGAGGCGGTGAAAGGCGGCGGAGGTCTCGGGCGATGGTGCTGTGGTCGACCACGAGAAGGAGGCGGCCGAGGATGTGGTGGTGGCAATCGGGCGGTCGCGGGAACGGCAGGGACGGCGACGGCGAGGCGGCGCGGCTCGGTTGACGGAGGAGAAGGAGGCGGCGGAGGTCTCGGGCGATGGCGCTGTGGTCGACCGCGAGAAGGAGGCGGCCGAGGATGTGGTGGTGGCGATCGGGCGGTCGCGGGAGCGGCGGGGACGGCGACGGCAAGGCGGCGCGGCTCGGTTGACGGAGGAGAAGGCATCGGCGGCAGAGATGGCACGGCAGGGGCGGCGGCAACGGCGTCGGCGGCGGAAACCCTAGGGTTTCCGTTCGACAGAAACAGAGGTAAGTTTTTTTTTTTTTTTGGAAACACGTGCAGGTCACGTGATCCTACGGGATTTTTTTTTTTTTTTTTTTGAACCCTAACGGGTTCGGGTTATCGGTTTCGGGTTTCGAATGAAACCTGCTCCGATAACTGTGAAACTCAGCACGTGCGGGTCACGTGCCCAATTTTTTTTCTTTTTCCTTTTCTTTTTTTTTCTTTTTTTTTTTTTTGCACGCACGTGCGGTCACGTGCGGAACTGTTTTGGGGACCCGGGTTACCGGATTCGGGTTAACGGGTTTTGTGACTTACCCGTTAATCCTTTCTTCAACTTCCCGATGGTTTCGGGAGAGGGCTCCGATCTTCACGGCAGCCACGGGCGGCGTCAACAGGCACGGGAACCCGGGCGGCGACGTTTCTGTGGGGAAATGGCTCCTCCGACGGCGGGCTCGGGCCTTCACTGGGCAGCGGCGGCGGCGAGAACGTCCGACGGTGGCTCGGCACTGCTGGCGGCGACTGGTGGCGGCGGTGGGCGTGGGTGTGACGACGGGTGGGGTGGACCTGGCGACGGGATCTTCCCCTGTTCCTTGTGTGAGAACCGAGAGAGGGAAGAAAGGATTTCTTTTTCTCTTTTTTTTTTTTGGCTCTCGGTTCAGAAGAAGTAGCCGGGAGAGAGAAGCTAGACCTCAGGGCTTTGGCAGATAACCTAGGTCGTGGCTTTGGCAGCAGGGGCAAAGCCGACGGCTCTGATACCAAGTTGATGCCGGACCAAATCTGGAGGAAGAACTTCAGCGGGATTTTAAACCAGAACAGAAGAAGAGGGAGAAGAGAAAGAGGAGGAGGGGGAGAAGAGGGAGAAGAGAAGAAGAGAGAAGGAGATTAGGTGGGGAGAAAATTTCTAATTCTTCATTAAAGCCCTAATCAACATAAAAGTTCCCTTTAAATAGGGCCCCATAAGAACAATTAAAATAAACCCCTTACATAAAATAATTCCCCACAAATAAGCCCTAAAATGCAAATAAGCCCAGAATAAAATAAACCACAAATAAATTCCTAAACACAAATAAACCCAGAAATAACAATAAGCAAATATGCAAATAAAATGGGGACCTAGCTGATGTCCCCATCACTTTTTTTCTCATATAAATATGATTCCTGAAAGCAAATTTCTGAGAAGAGAATGCTGGAAAAGTACTTTTGACATATTTGGTTGATCATAGGAAAGTAACAGATTTTCAGAGTACTTATGTTTGATTGACCATCCACTTTTCTAAAAAAGATATGTATAATTCCTATTATACCCTTAATAAAAATTAGATATTTAATGCTTAGGATCAAATAAGGATAGCTGAAGGGCCTTTTTGGAGGAAAAAAAAATGTTTTGATTTTCGGCTCCTGTGAAAATAACTTTTCCATGTTTCTCATGAGAAAGACTTATTATTAGTTTTTGACCCATATGACCAATCATAGTTTGTTATTGGATGGTTATAGTAACTGACTCTCAGAGAAGTTGTAACTCCCTTATCTTTGATGGAAAGATAAACTCAAGGATCTCTCTCTCTCTCTCTGCGCCTAATTGAAAAACACATAAACCAGTCTCCATCATGGGTGTTTTTAACAGGGGGTCAATGAAAGTTATTCCTAGGTTCTTTGGTGTTTAGCATGCTGAATTTTTTTTTTTTTTGAAAACTATGGCTGAACCTGATCGGGTTGCCTACGTACCCCTTCACAAGGGGAATCAAGCCACACGTAGTTCTTTTAAAGTTTCAAAAATACAGCGGAAAAATGAATCAAACAATTTAATTCATGCATGCTTACAAGATCAAATCTAGAAATCAGCACATTAAGAACACATAGGATTATGCCGGAATCGTTTAAACAATTATGCTAAAACTTTTATGCATGATTAACTATCATATCTGAAACTTAAGAACTCTATTCCAATTAATCTCCGAATATCCATCGAATGGATTCTGGAGATATCTCCGTGAGGAGCCCCAAAGGAGGATAAAATCTCGGAGAATCGGACCTAGACCTTGACACCATAATAAATGATTAATGCTAGATTAATACCTTTTATGATGGATGAAAGTTGTGAATCTGATTCTTGACTTCGCAGCCACGCACACGAATGGCCTCTACGAGAAGTACACGCGAAGTTCTGAAGGATCTTCTTCCGCAACAATGCTAGCAGCTGCAGAACACTTGAAAGCTGAAATCTGCCCGCCGGGATTCAATCAACTCTTGATCAATCGTCTTGAAGCAGATAGAGATGAGGTTTGTAAGGAAAGTAGAGGACTCAGATCTGATCTTGAATCTTCTAGATATTCACCCTGAAAACCCTATCTAAAATGGAGAAGAAGAGGAGGAGGAGGCGGGTGAGGAAGAAGGCTGCAATGGATGTGTTTTCGGTGCCCATGTTTGACCTCTTTTAATGGCCTCCGAATTTTCATTCAAAATTCAAAATTTATTTTCAGAAAACCTCCTTTAGTTGGCACATGCAAAGAAATAGGAACAACCCAAATCAGATCTCAACCAAATCTGATTTGAATTCAAATTTTAAATACATGTGCAAGAGGGGAGGAATTTGAAATCCATGCAGCAGAATTTTCCTACCTCTTGTCGCATATATTTCATTTGAATTTCGAATTTAAATGATTCAGAGATTCACACGCCAGCTAGGAAAGTTATTTGATGTATGAAATCATTTAATATATTGCTTAATGTTTGAATTCAAATTCAAACAACAAACAATGTCGCCATGTGTCAAGCAATGGGTCCATGCGCCATGCAATAATTTTGGTTTATTTAAAATTCATGAAATCCAATTCCATGTCACCACTAATTGCCACATCATCTGAGCCTAATCCTCTTGGGTTGCACCTAATCAAATTTGGTCAAACCCGGATTAAAACAAAGCAATTTGGTTGAATCCAATCTAATCAGGTCATACCCTGATTGAGCTCAAATTGAATCCAATTCAATTTTTGGCTCATCCAAACTCAATCAAATTGAATTAATTACTTTGTGTTGGACCTAATCCAATTAGGTCAATCCCCAATTAAGAACAAATTAATTTAAAATTAATTTGATCAGCTTAAGTCCTTTTTGGTTCTGACCTAATCCAATCAGGTCAAAACCCTGATTGAGCCCAAACTTGAATCCAATTCAATTTGGCTCATCCTTAGCACAATTACTCAATCAAATTGAGTTTATTAGTAATTTAATTACTAATTAATCCTTCAATAATTACTTTAATTATTCTATAAGGTAATTTGCCAATCAAATTGACCAAATTATCCCTGAATGATTCTTAATCATTCATCAGCTTTCTTGATCAATCAGGAATCTTCTATGCGTGTGACCTCATAGGTTCGAACCTAAGCCAGTAGTATAGGAACAGTTCCTACACTAATCAATGTGACCATCTAGCAATGGTACCCGACGTCCGGATAGGCCGAATATATGCGAAGCAAATATTCTGGAATCCTGAACTATGGTTACTGTATAATTCAATCCCTTTGACTCCTAATGCCAGGATGATTTAGAGCTCACTGTCAACCCTATAATTAGTACATCCATTATGTGATTAACTTTAGATATCCCGTGACTCCTCACTGGGATTACCCTGGCCAAGGTTTTACTAAATTAATCACAAGACATTATCTCATGTTTTCAGGAGGGGTCAATTCCATTTTGACTCACAACTGACTACGCAAGTACTTGACTGCACCCAGTGACCTTATGTCACTGAATTAGAAATTCAGGTAGTCCGGTACCAAAGTACAATGAGTTGCTTGCTAGTCACAGGTTGCGGTCTCAGGTCAGAGGGCCAAACTTATACCCATATCCACTCGGAACATCTCTCGACAGTAGAGCGTTCCGGAATTGGTCACGTTCAGTGAAATGTACTCCTACACTTCACCTGTGTGGCATACCAGTGTCTCCACACTCCTTGGTTAAGAGGACAACCAACGTATATGTCACACAACGACCTAATCTCGATAATGCTGTCATCCTAGTAACAACATATTATTTGGTCGCGAACAAGTTTAAGGACTCAAAGATAAATCCTTCTTTATCATAACATAAGTCCTAAGAACTTCATCATATAAGAGTTCATTTGAAGATGAAATGATGAATAATGCCAAATAACACTTTATTAATTTATCAGTTCATTTACAAAATTCAATCATCAATATGCTGACGATTGACATTTAGGATACAAATCCCAACAGTCAAGAGGGAGAAACAAGTTTATTTAATCAAATTATTCAATGGATTCAGGTACGCTACTCTTTTATGATTGTTTATGATCCTAATTATAGTTACACGTGTTATCAAAGCCTGATTTATTCTAGAACCAGATCACGGTAAAAGCGCAGAACCAGATCACAGTAGATGGCCTATTATTTGACAGTCCATTAAGCCATGGACAATCCTCCATGGCCGTAGGGACAAGGCAATGGTTGCCTTCGCTGGCCGCCATCTTGGCTGACCATCATGGGATTGGACCGGCGTAAAGGTGATCTGACCATCGCCTTGGCCGGCCGGCACTGGAAACGGACTGATGCAAGGGCGGTCGGATCGTCCTAATGTCGGACGCTGGCATACGACGTCGAGAGTCAACGCTAGATCTGGCTGGCATATGGCGCCAAGAGCCAACACTGGATCTGGCGTAGCCACCGGCCATGGCCTCAAATTCATTGAGAATGGTGAAACTAGTAGGAGTGATAAACCACGAAATGTGGAAATTGAAGAAGTTAGGGCACAACTCCCTTTACCCATGACTTTTATGAAAATCACTGTTCCTACAGTTGTCACACAGCTGGACAATATTGAACAGCAAATTAATGACCAAACACTCAATGACGAAGTTATTACCACGGAACAAGTTTTAGAAGAATCACAAAGGATGACATTAAGAAGATCTCAAAGCGAAAGAAGATCCGCCATTTCAAATGATTATATGGTTTATCTATAAGAATTTGATTTTGACATAGGAACAAGAAAAGATCTAGTTTTCTTCAGCAAGATAGAAGGTGTTGATTGTACTAAATGGATTGATGCCATAAAAGATGAGTTGAAATTAATAGATCAGAATGAAGTCTGGGATGTCGTTGATTTGCCCGAAGATTGTAAGACAATTGGGTGTAAGTGGGTCTTTAAGACCAAACTCGACTCAAAAGGCATTGTTGAACGACATAAAGCCAGACTAGTAGCCAAAGGTTTCACTCAAAAAGGAGGCATTGATTATCAAGAGACTTTTTCTCCTGTATCTAAAAAGAACTCATTTAGAATCATTATTGCTTTGGTTGCACATTATGATTTAGAGCTGCACCAAATGGACGTGAAAACTACTTTTCTGAATAGAAGTTTAGGTGAAGAAGTCTATATGGCTCAGCCCGAAGGTTTCCCATTAAAGAAAAAAGAACATATGGTTTGTAAATTAAATAAATCAATATATGGTCTTAAACAAGCTTCCCGATAATGGTATCGTAAGTTCAATGATACCATCACTTTCTTCGGTTTTAAGAAAAACATTATTGATCGATATATATACCTGAAGGTTAGTGGGAGCAAGTTTATCATTCTGGTTTTATATGTTGATGACATATTGCTTGCCAGTAGTGATCTTGGCTTATTGCATGAAACTAAGATTTTTCTCTCAAAGAACTTTGAAATGAAAGATATGAATGAAACAACCTACGTGATAGGTATTGAAATATTTCGTGATCGATTACATGGATTGTTAGGGTTGTCTCAAAAGGCATAAATAGACAAAGTTCTAGAGAGATTTGGCTTGGAGAACTATTCGACAAATGTTGCTCCAATTCAGAAAGTGGATAAATTTAGTCTTATGCAATGCCCACATAATGAATTGGAACGTAAGTAGATGGAAAATATTCCTTATGCTTCGGCAGTTGGTAGCTTGATGTACGCTTAGACCTGTACCAGACCGGACATCAATTTTGCAGTTGGAATGCTAGGCAGTACCAAAGTAATCCATGAATGAATCACTGGAAAGCTGCAAAGAAGGTGATGAGATAGTTGCAAGGAACAAAAAATTACATGATTACATATAGAAAGTCATATAGTCTTGAGGTGATTGGCTATTCGAATTCAGACTTTGCTGGATGTGTGGATAGTAGAAAGTCAACATTTGGCTATTTGTTCCTATTAGCTAGAGGAACAATCTCATGAAAAGTGCCAAACAGACAAGTACTGCTTCATCCACCATAGAAGCAGAATTTGTGGCATGCTTGGAGGCCACGGTTCATAGTTTGTGGATGTGTAACTTCATCTCGGGATTGGAGATTGGGGACTCTATTGCCAGGCCGCTGAGAATCTTTTGTGACAATACTGCAGCCGTCCATTTCTCCAGAAACGATAAATATTCTAATAGTGCTAAACACATTGAGCTTAAATATTTTATTGTTAAGGAGGAAGTTCAGAAACAAAATGTGTTTATAGAAAATATGAGGATAAAGCTCATGATTGCAGATCTTTTGATAAAAGGTTTACAACCAAAGACCTTTAAGGAGCATGTTCAAAGAATGGATCTTTGTTGTAGCCCATAATATTAGTTGAGGATTGTATTATGTTTATTTCTCTGACACTTAGATATAATTAATTATGTTTTTGACTTTTTTATTTTTAAAATATATGTACATGAATGAGTTTGAATGTATGATCACAAGAATTGTCTTTGACAAAGACATAATTTTGACCATTATAGATACTTCTCATTTATGGACCGTGGTTAAATAATTTGCTGGTGTTGTGGTACTTGGAAGGAACTATGTCACTTTGTGGATATGGAACCGCCATGACTCGCACTAGTAAGTTGTTTAATTATGGTATTATCATGACCAAACTGACTGTGAATTGGAATGATGCGCGCCTAATATTTATATCATTCTAACCAAATTATGGTCATATGGGCCAAGTGGGAGAAAGTTAGTTTTTGACCCACATGACCAATCATAGTTGGTTACTGGATGGTTATAGTAACTGACTCCCTGAGAAGTTGTAACTCCCTTATCTTTGATGGAAAGATAAACTTAAGGGGGTCTCTCTCTGCCTTATTGAAAAACACAGAAACCAGTCTCCATCACAGGTATTATTAACAGGGGTCAAGAGGAAGAAACAAGTTTATTTGATCAGATTATTCAATGGATTTAGATACGCTACTCTTTTATGATTGTTTATGATCCTAATTATAGCTTACAAGATTTACCTATGAAACATGGAAATCATATTTCCACAGGATTACAACTTTTCTATCTCTCTTCTTTGAAAACTCCAACCAAACAAGAGGCATCTCTTTATTTTTTTCGTTGACTACACTTTTTTCCCTTCTTTTTCCGCGAACCGAGCTCTTAGATGACACATGTCATTATTAAATTGCATTTGAGGAAAAAGAATTGTTTACCTTTCTATGGATGTGATGGAGCCTGATGATGGATGACCGGTGGATACCATTTGGAGCCGGATCAAATCAAAAGAAAAAATTAAAAAAAATAGCTGCCACATGTCTTTGTTTCGAACGCAATTAAGGATTTGAAAAATTTGCCTCTTCCTCAGGTTAAATATATATATATACACACATATGGGGACCTTCACGAAAAAATCCTTACTTTAGATAATTTGTTTGTATTGCAGCTTCCATGAAAAAAAAAGGAAAAAACACTGAAAAAGAAAAAAAGGTTGTGACATTTTCTTCTTAAAAAGCAGGTGATATTTATGCTCTAATTTTCTGAAAAAAATTCTAATATTTTTTTCGAGGCAAAAATAAAATGTTCTTCTATTTTTTGTGCGTGAAGGGCTAATGCAAGGATCAAAAGAGAAAGGAGGGAAAAAAAAAGAGAGGATAGGGAGAGAGAAAGTGAGGAATAATAGATATGGAAGGAAAAAGAAAGAATGCTAAGAAGAAGAAAGAATCGAAGAGAGAGAGGAAGACAGAAGGGAAGCAAAAAAAAAAAAAGTAAAGAAGGAAAATAAAATATTTTTTTTTTGTTATGTGTGAAGAGCCAAGGAGAAAGAGTGCGAAGAACTACCAAAAGAAAGCTGAACATGATGAGCCAAGTTTACACATTAATAGGGAATATCACCATAAAAATAACAATGGGTATAATACAACCCAAAGTAATATAAAAAATAAACTATATTTCACTGGAAAAATAACACCGTTCGTGAGCGGGGAGGGTAGTTTTTTTTTTGCTAAAACAAAATCAAATGGGTTTGAGCTACCCGGATAACCCAATTCCAGCTTATACCGTCGTTCATGATATAAGTCGTCCCAACTTATACCGTCTTTGACTGGCTCGTCAGGTATAGCAATTCCAACGGCCTTTTCTTAGTATATTTTAGCAATTATATATCCCGGGGTTACCGGAGGACCGAGGGGGTTTATCCCGCTTGCGGACCGAGCCAAGGGTTTTTCACCACCGCCTTCCCCTTTCCCGTATTCGGAGCCGAGATCAGCGGAGACGAGGTGGGCTTCGGTAGCTGCAGCGAGCTTATAGCCATGGAAGCTGCGTGGCGGCGGCAGGGCGGCAGCTACCGCCATCACGATGCCTTCTCCGCGTCTTCTCCTTCCTCTTTCTCTTCTTCCCCTCCCCATCCGCAAGCGGCTTCGGCTGCCACCAAGAAAGCCTCTACGCCCCAAGCAGTAGAGTGGGTGGCGCTCCAGAAGCACCCCGTCTTCTCCGGCCCCCGCTGCACGCCGACGGAGAGCAGCGGCAGAAGCGGCAACCTGGCGGCATGGGACGCTTCGTCGTCACGCCTCTACCTGTGGGACCCGGAGGCCCGCTGTCTCCACCGTCTCTCCCTTCGCTTCCGCGACCCCCAACCCGATTCCTCCTCCTCTGTCTTCGCGGAGGCCGCCGTCCCTTCTGAGGTACATGTTCTTTGTTGAGATAGGCATTTTCTTGATTGAGATTAGTCCAAGAATGGAGATCCTGGTTAGATTACAAGGATTTTTTCGGTTCTTGATGGTCTTTTATTCTTTTTAAGGACCCATAGGTGACAAAACCGAGACAATTACTTGCTATCCGCGTCATCTGTAGGACATATAATTTGCTGACAGATGGTGAACTCAAAACTATTAGGTAAATCTGGCATAACGTTTGCCATGTATCGAATATTTATTGACCAATTCATATAATCGAGAGAAGATGGCAAAGTATGAAATCAGAAATACGGAATTTCTAAAATGTCATTCTTCCAAGACATAGTTTCATCAGATACAGCATAAAATGCATTGAGGATCATGGTAATTCCATCAAGACCTAGTTAGGTTAATGCATGTTAATTCTGGCTTTCTATGAAGGCAGTTATGTATGTTGTCCAGATCTTCAAATGCTTTTGGAGAATAAAACAAATATAAAGAAACATGGGCAATCTCTCACCAATTACATGCAAGTTGGGCCTCTATCTGTATCTGCTAGTCCCAATATTGATACACGAGACATGTGACGCTATTCACATATCATGGGTATTGCACAATTAACTCATGAGTTCATATGATCTTGTTTAAATATTTCTATGGATCATGGAAAATTGCATTTCTGGCATGAAGTTTTTGATGTGATGATTTAGTTTTTAGAACCATAATATGGCATCTAGACCTGACGTGCATTGCATATTAAATGAAGATTCTGCTTAAAGACTAATCATCCTAATTTGTGTAAAAATCTCATGTAACTTCATATACATGAGAAATATAAACTTCAGATAATCGGATCATGCGGTAACCATTGAAACCTAGTTAGGCAGTTGATATAGATCTTCTCTACTTTTTCTCTTGTGATCATCAACATTTTTATTTCTCCAATCAAACATTAGTTTTAGCTAATACCAGTATTGCTTTATGTGCAGTTATTGTTGCCAGATATTCAGATCCAATTTGTGGTCAACTATATTTCTCTCAATATAGATGGATCATCATTATTATTTGTTGGCTCTGGCAGCCTCAGCCTCATGTACTTATTTGAAAGGACTTATAAGAATGACAATACATTTACTTGCAGGTATATCAGAAGTACAAAAACTTTTAATTATAGTCCTGAACTGCTACTTTTTGTTAACATCATTATTACTGCATTGTTTTTCCTGGTCATTATAAAATCTGTTAGTCTATTTTCCAATTAATTTTAGTAAAACCAAAGAAGTAGATGACTTGGAAGTGATTAAAAAGGGAAAAGATGCTATTTAGCTTATGCAAACTCTTTATATGTTTTGTATCAATGTGATTACATATTGGTTAGAATCTTAATTAATAGAAGTGGGAGTGGATGTGGGAATGGATTCGAGTGCGTGTATAAAAATGCAGATCTCTCAAAAAGAAAAACTAGCAAATGTTTGGGAAGCAGGTGTAGGGATGAGTTTCCAGAAAGGTCTGACGCCGTAGGTCAAAGTTTCGTGCTACTAAGGGTAGAACCGTATGGTGATAACAATGATTTCCTAGTTCTCATGTATTTGATGTGTATCTTTTTCTTTTCTGGTGTATTGATGTATAAAACTTAAACCATCAGGAAGCACAATTTGGAAAGAAGACATCCAACGAATAGAGGTTTCTTTAATGACACTCCTAGGAAAAATATGAGATGTCCAAAGACTCCAATCACAAACATAAAGAACTTTGTAACCTTGTATTAGGTTCAATAATTTCATTACCAAATATTTTATATTTTGCTCTACCAGGTTAGCAGTTGGTATAGATCTGGCTCAAGGCCTTGTTTCTATAAAAATAACACCGAGGAGAAATAATGTTTTTCAATTTTTGTGCACTGAGACAAACTCCAGCTATTGGGGTTTGACATTTCCATATGGCGCAGCAAAAATCATTTTGAACCCATGTCCATGTACTAGGTTTGAGCACTAGGGCGCGTCGAGAGAACCATGTCGAAGGAACTCGGCAAAATGACCCCGCTTTCTGTATTGTTGTGTTATGTTCAGGACCATTCTTTAATTGAAAGCACATTTAAACTTGTTATTCAAACTTGAATGTTATTAAGAAACCACACTTTGGAGTGCATTGTGTGACATGCAGTCATAGAATTTTACTACATAAAATGGGCATGTTCCTTTTTCATTGGCATGTGCATCAGCTGATGATGTTACTTTTTAAGTTTTTGAACATTTCGTAGCTTCTGTTATTTTATTAGTTGATAAAATATAATAATCACTACTGTCTTTTTGCATCAAGGTGAATTCTTCTCTATCCTATATCAGCAGAAACAAACAAAATTCTGCTTTAGGGTTCTACAATTTTCAGCATAAATAAATGCTAATGATTTTAGCTCTGTTCTTAGTGATCAGAAGTCTCCTTATATTATCTGCAATCACTGTTTTAGGCTGCTAGACTAAAGGCTTATGGATGCAAATGTTAAAACAGGACAGTTTCAGTTGCTTCTCAAATATTGTTTGGCCACAACAATGGTTTACAAACTTTACGAGTATCATGGCACCCTTACAGTAGTAGTCATTTGGGCATCTTGTCATCAGATTCGGTTTTCAGGTATGTCATAAAAATAAATTACATAAACAGAAGCACTATTACCTTTTTTGCACTGAAACTTATACCATTATATTGCTGAATATTATATTTATTTTCATATTTTTTCTCTATTTACCATTTTTTGTACATATGTGGTGTTTTCAATACATCATAATTTCAAATCCAATATCTTCCTGTTGTATAAGAGAAATTTTTATCTCTTTAAGTGTATGTATTTAGATGTTTTCCTTGTCAATGAAGCAAACCATGTGCTCTGTCTATTTCTCTTCATATTACATCTTTACCACTACAACTGGAGATAATCGCTATTATCATGAGACCTGGAGTCTGCATGAAGCCTCTTAGATACACCCAATTGTTTTATAAATGCACCCTCTTAAGACTCTTTAAAAAGAGAAATAAGTAAGTAATCTTAGAATATGTTAAGAGTGTTTTTATTAGTTCAAGTAAATAAGAGAGGAAATCAGGCAGCAAGACTTTATAATTCCAAGTACCTCATGGGCTGATGAAATCAGAACCATGATGCCTTCCACATAAATGGATCATATCGTTGCATGTAATAGATCAAGGAAATGGGAGTTTTAGTACGAGGACTCATAATAATGAAAATGATTTTCATATAAGAGGATGATCCTATGATGCTTGACATGCTTCTCAAGTCCTTGGTGATTCTACCCCCTTTTTTCTCTATCTTGTCTGACAGTTCTTAAAAAGCATGCAACTCTGCCATTAATTGGTAGTGCAAAACATATTCTTCGTCACATTATCTCCTCCAATTTCCCTCATCAATTTCATGAGCATGGCATGTTCCTAACTAGCATCTTACAATATGACTCCAAATACATGATTAACCTTTTTGTTCGTGATAAGTATCCTGCATTTTCTTCTTTTGAATAAGTTTGTTAAACTTTCTTCATGAAGGTGATTTAGCAACAACGCTGACAAGATTTTTTTTTTTAATATTACTATGTTTGCATGATATCTGTCTACCACTTGTTGCTAGATATTATCTAAGATATGCTGGTTAAAATCTCTTCTGCTGATTCCAATGATTGAAACAGTTGCACTTCTGCCATTAGAAACTTAAAAGCTCTTTCTGCAGGCTATTTGATTTGTCATCTGATTTAGAGCGACCAGAGCAGGAATACTATCTGCAGCCATTTGAACCTGGAAGATGCCACAATGCTGCATCAATCTGCCCAGTGGCATTCTCATATGGAGGTCAACATTTATGGGATAGATTTTCTGTAAGTGTAACTCTATTTTATATGCTAGTATGTTCTTGATCCCATATTCTGTATGTCATTTTTATGGCGGCTGCATTTCCTTTATTTGTTGTAATAATGTAGTTCATTTGTTGAACGGCCTGCTTATTGCCTGCAGTTAATATGTCATATATTGTTATGAATGATCCTTAATTTTTCTGTTCTACTAAACTTTAATTCATTGTTTCCAATCATCAACAATTATATCACCTATAGAAGGATTACCAGTGAAGCCTATCTGTTCTTTTTGAATTTTTCTTATTAGCTGCACTAGATCTTTTTCTGCTGTACTGGTCCATTGTCAATTTTGGTTTTCTGGGTTTCATTTGTGGGATTGATGTCTGACTAATGAGAAGCAATCAAGTGTTATATATTGTTATGTTGTTAAATGTCATGCATCATTTTACTTTGGAACATGTTATAGCACATTAGCACTGATACCATACCTTGTGTTCTTCCATTTGTACATCTAAAACCATTTGCGTACATTCTATATCATCCTAATACTATTATAAATTTAGCACGATCATCTTCACTCTGCATTTTTTCAACATCTCGAATCTTTGAGTTTATGAATTTCATAGTTTGCTCATTTTTGCATCTTATGTGATTATTACTCCATTGCATTTCTGTTTCTTTCCGTATGTTCTCTCTTTATTATTATTATTATTATTTGCTCTGTGCATCTTCCAAATTTTTCAAGAGCCTCTTTCTATTTGAAAAATTTCTATGCATAGAATGTCCGCCTCTTTTTAAAGAATAAAATCATCCTACTTCCTTTAGCAAAATCCATTTATTTAAAAAACAATTTGAATCTTAATTCCTTGATTGATTTAAAAATCCTTTCTAGTACATTATGTTTAGACTGTTATTATTTGTCAAGATTTCACACTTTCTAACATTTCCTTCTACTTTAAGCTTTATATATATATATATATATATGTGTGTGTGTGTGTCATATATCATTTCTTTTTTTTAATCCAGTAATTGCTCATGCTCAAATCAGTCCTTCCTTTTGGTGGTATAGTCTCAAGTCTCAACCCATGTTAATTAGCTTATTTGCTGGACATTAAAGAAGAGCCTAAGATATGTACTGTGGCCAAAACATTGGTTCAAGTACATTGAGATATAAAAGTAGCTGCCGCCGTTATCAAGATCACATTGTTCGCATGAGACAATTGTCCCATTATTAAATTGGAGGACGTGATTTTGAGGACTTATTTGGTTCATAGGAAGAATTTCTCCTCACTGGAATATTTTTCCTGGAGAGTTAATGTCTGGGTATATGATGCTTGGAAAAGTGGGTTTTGCATGTTTGGTTGACCATGGAAAAGTGACACATTCCAAAATGGCTTATGTTTGGCTGATCTATTTTTCTGGAAAAGTTGTGTAAAATATCTGTTATGCCCTTAATAAAGAAAAAAAATCCATTCTATCTAAAAACTTAAGAGCATTTTTGGAAAAAAACATTACCCCATTTTTAGCTAGTGGGAATTGGACTTTTTCATGCCCACATGGATTTTTCTTTCTTATGAAATGTGGGAATCTTATTCTCATGGGAAAGCTACTTATCTATCTCTCTTTTTTGAAAACTCCAAACAAACATGAGGAATTTCTTCATTTTTCTATTGACCATATTTTTCTTCCTGCAAACCAAACAAGTCTTTAGATTCTTGAAGTGCTTTTCTTTCTTGTTCTTCCTTGTGGATTGGGTCTACTAGGATTGGACTTTAGGAGTTTTTCTTTCTCATATTTGTGATGCTGCTGCAATTGATTGATTGAATGTATTCCTTTCTCATGGTTTTTGATACAAAATTATTTACATATGATACATTCCCATGATATGCACTAATTTTGGGAGATTTTGAAATTTGGTTCCTCTATCTCGGAGGATGAAGAGGGTGAAGGAGAAAGGAGAGAAATGGGTTCTTCGTTTCTAATTATATTCTAATGGATTTTGTTAAGCTTTTAATACCATATTTAAACATTTAAACCTAGTTATGCATGTTTCTTACCAGATCCTAAAGTGTTTCATGTGCGGATTATAAGATTTGGAATTTAGACGAAATCTCCTTAAGTTTTCAATTGGACATGCATTTGAATTAAAGTTTAGACCTGGTCCAGCTAAGTGGATCATAAATAAAATTGAAAATTTATATCCAATCCTCTAAACTCTTAAGTTGCAACCGGAGATATGTGTGAATCAAATAATTGCATAAAATTGTTTTGAAAGAGAGTCAAACCTCCAATTGCATAAGCATATCACATTCCCTACAACCAAAAGAACTCATTAAATTCGTTCAATAAATTTAATATTAAAATACTTATTTTTGTTAAAAATGGAAAAATAATTAGAGTATCAATTCATTAAAAAAGGAAAGAAAACCATCTTGATGAAGAAAGCTATAAAGGACTATATGTCGAAGAAAGCATTCTATGATATGAAAATGTGTGCAGATGGGTGTGGTCAAGCTAACAAGCCCAATCTCGATATGACTTGGACTATGTTCAGATTGTTTTTGCTGGTCTAAGATACGACCTAGACTTGACATAATGGTTATCATCTCGAATTAGATTAAATTTTTAGGGCATTCCACTTTGATCTTTGTAGGGAGGGTCCACTCATGTCATAGCCATGCTCAAATTGCTCGGGGAGTCTTGTTTAGGTTTGGGATTTACAATCAACCAAACATTAAATTTTTCATTTGGTGTTAGACCTAAATGCGGTTATGCTGGATCCACCTGGGTCTACCTAACCCACATGCACCTTTCATGTACACTTGCAAATTCCAGTGGACTGACATTCTTTGAAGTTGTAATAATTGCACATTCCAGTGGACTGACATTCTTTGAAGTTGTAATAATAAACTGTCTTTCCTCTCCGTATATCGTTCACGTTTAATAAATGCTAAACTTCTCCTTTAATATCCATACTTGCTCCCAGTTATTTGTTAAACAAAAAAAAGATTTTTTGTGTTTACCCTTGTTTTATTCTCAAGTTAACTGCTTTTTTATGTTCATGCAGATATTTGTTCTATATAGTGATGGTTCAGTCTATGCCCTTTGCCCAGTTGTTCCTTTTGGAAGGTAGTTTTGTTTCATTTCCAAATATTTGCTTGTTACTTTTGTTGTTACACCAGTTATTTTTTTTAGTGAAGGTTCTTATTGTTGTGCTAAAGTTTTGTAGCGAAATAAGAGAGCTTTACCCAATTAACAAAGGAAGAAAAAAAATACTGGAATATAGTGGAGGCAGTTTTTTAATATATAATGATAAAGACAAGGAAATACACCAAGACAGTTTTATAGTTTATAATGATATGGACAATATAATGGAGGCAGTTTTTCTTTGATCTCAAGAAAAAAGAAAATACACCAAGACAGGATATCTAAAATCTGAGAGTTGTGTTTTTGTAACATCATGTTCATGTGCTTATTGATTATTGTATTTGGTATTCATGGTATGCAGTCTCTGCAGTCGGGCATATGTAGAAGAAATTTATGAAGACATGAATGAGTTTGGATTGAAGTCATCAGATTTAAAAGTTGTTAGCAACTCACGTTTGGCTATTGATTGGTTAGAAGCAACATTTCCAGATTTAGCAGATCAATCATTTGAGGAAGGCAGTGTATTGGCATCAAGAGCTCATCCGTATGCCCCAATAGATGCATCTCTTTCACTACAGGTTAGAGAATTTGGCTGGTGGCTTGTTGCAAATAGGTGCCATAACTCTTCTTTCTTCAGCATATGGAATTTCTTTCTATCATATTAGATGCATTTTTTGTTGATTCAAGGATAGTGTGGATTTCTTTTGTGGTAATTCTGTATTTTTCTCTTTTTAAATAATAATATTCATCAGCCAACTTTTTTGATCATTATGAGATTTAGAAAAGTTTGAATGCTAAACTGGATTATAATAGTATGATATGTATAGAGGGTAAGTGTTAACATGATTTGAACCAGAATAGCTACTAATTTGCTTAGAGGGAATAATTGTAAAATTTAGGCCACGGTAATATCATCAGATATTTTAACTGTCAGTTTCATAATTCACAGCAATTGTTTTGGCCAAATATTTGAATTTAACTTCCTTGTAGAGGACCTGAACACAATATATGCCCTTCTTTAAGTCGTGGTTTGTTGCAGTCTCTTCTCAATTTTAGATTTTCACAAAACACTAAGATCTAACAGTGATTGAAATCTGGATCTATTAAGCCGTGGATACTCGATCTGAAACTTCATGCTTAGTGTTAGGGTTCCACTTTGAGCATTGGGAAAGGCAGGAATTGTTAACGGCAAGCTTGTGGAGGTATGAGTTTAGTTTTTTCTTTTTCTTCTTCTTTTTTTTTGCTCAAGAATATCGATCGGTCTAGCCAGATCAGACTGGGTGCTGGTCAAGACCTAGTACATTGACAGACAGTATTGATGTATCCATTGGCTCATGCTCAAAGTAGAATATCATCATTGTTCTAAGACAACATATTTTTTTTTTTTTTTGGGGGGGGGGGGGAGTTGTATCAATCTTAAAACTGCATTCACTCTCAAAACCAATCATTGTCATAAATAAAAAAGTCACACCTTAACTTGCTTAAACGCACATGCATTGCTAAAGTTCTGATGGAGTATACAGCTTCAATTGAAGTTTCTTTTTACTGATGATGAATCCCCTCTTACTTGATCATCTTTTGCACCTTCATTGTGCGCACAGATTTGTAGTACTCCTCTCTCTGTGTGGTTACTTATATTTTCTGATATTTTCTTGCCATAATGACTTTCTAGGCAAATGATCATATTGATGAGCATTCTAAAGTTGGTTGGTTTTTTTGGCCTTCCTATAAAACTTTCCCATCTCTTGCAAGAATAAGTAGTTAAATATAGTTTCTTGCTTTAGCATTGATAATGGTATGCATCGGCTCACATTGTTATCAAGGTGTTTAGCTGCGCTTCTATTAACTCTGATTTGGTTGTATGTTACTCTTACTTTTGCTACTATGAAAATTAAAATGCATGATTTCAAATTCAGCTGCCATTCACCATTCTTATTGTGTCCTTACGACCTTCTTCTTTCTAGTTCCCTAAGCATTTGCAATATTTTTATAGTCCCTTGTGCATCTAGTTACTCACAGGTGAACTTACAAAAAAGGAAAGAAACTGAAAAACCAATTTTCATTTTCCCTATAATATGATAGTGTTTTATTTTTACACTTGATATTAGGTAGACAGCAAGTATTGAAAAAGGCACATCGAACTATGAAATTGGTCCAACTTCTGGTTCCGTGGATGCTAGCACATTCCTTGTTTTAGAAATAACATCATAGGCTGCCCTGAACAGGAATGCTTGTTAACAAGGCTTGATAAAGCCAACTTCAAATCATCGAGATTTGTTTTGATGGCCATAGTCGTGTTTTTATATTTTTAACAGTCTAGGATATTAGTTAAAACATGCAAGTGTAGAGAGAGCAAATCTTATTCTCTGAGCAACGATGCTAGACAAGATGGCTTTGAAGGTCTAATTGCGAACTTTGAAATAAAAGAAAATCCATTCATAAAGTGCACCAATGTAGCTCTTATATATTGATTTAATGTGCTAATGGCAATAGATATGAAATGCTTTTTATCTTTATGGCCTCTGCTATCAACAAGAATCAGATTATTGTACTTATTATAGGTGATTTTATGCCCCTTCTACCGTGAATACGAAAAATTGCTCTTTTTCTTTCAGTTGGGGGGGGGGATAGCATTGTCTTTCTTTGTGCTCTGTAAGTAACAATCTTGTGCATTACTGGTGCAGGGTCCTCTTGGTAAAATTTGTCCTGGTGAAGAGAATCATGATTTCCAGAGCAGTGCAGGTTGTGATGGCAGGGCTGTAGATCTTCTTTACTGTTCTATTGACAAGGATTCAGTTCTTGTGACTGCCTGGAGCAGTGGGCAGCTGCAGATTGATGCCCTGGCAGATGAAGTCCAACCTCACTGGAACAATGGTAGTCCTCCCCACCTTAATGTGGATTCTTCTGGTCATATAAAGAGCATTGCTATGATTTGTGAGTTGAATATGCGAGAAGTTTCTACTTTAAAATCCAGCCAATCACTTGACCTGGTATCAAATATCAGCAGTACTGCAGATATGATTTGGGTGGGATGTCCACCTCCTTTGCTCAGGCTAGCTATTGTAGACTTAGCACTGCCAAAAAATGCATTGAATAATTGCCAGCTTTCTTTGTTTTCTGATCCTCTTGTTTCAGAGAAATTTTGCTGTCTTCATGGTGGGGGAATAGACTTGGTAACTTTGCATTTTCTGCCTTTCACAAATCTATCTTCTGCACCAGACAAGATTGCAAAAGCACCTTCTGTGCATCCTATCCTCAGTACAGGCATTAATGCTTCTTTCTCTCCAGTGCTCTCTGGTTTTGTTTCAATCGCTGATCCATATGGTCATTCACTAATAATTGGAATCACATCCTCTTATGAGTGTATTCTGCTAGGGATGAAGGGTTGGAATGAATTACCACCCCATCTTTATGATATGGACACTAAGTCTGTTGATGATACAGAAAATGCTATCCCTGAGATTATAAGCAAAGAGCTTCTTGATGGTCCAAAGGTCATCCTTGTTCCTCCTTCAACAACTCTTCAATCTTTAACTGCTGATTCGATTGAAGGACGATCAACTCTTCATCACTATATCAAGCTTTTTCATGAGAACTATGTGGAGTATGCACACAAGGTAACAACAAAGAAAATACTTCATCATCACTGCTTAATTCTCATTATTATCATGACAGTTGAGGAAACTTGCATACATCATGTATTAGGATTTTAGATGAGCACATAATTTTACAGTATTTATTCCATTTGGCCATGGTCTTCATTCATTGCCCATAAGAAGATCCCATCCTTCTGGGTAAGGTATAGCTGAAAAATAATGTATAATTCCAATCCATGCATGGATATTTGGAAACATGCATTTTAGATGAACAGTGCCTCGTCCTGTATTATTCTGAAAAAAGAGGCTCTTCCAGTATTCAAGTAAAAAGGTTTGATCTAGTGGTCTCTTTCTTTCATTTTTTTTTTGAAAATAGTGAACTGGTACCGTACCAATACAAGTATTGGTTTTGTATGGTTTGTACCATACTGTACTGGCAGAATAGCGAAACTTTGCTCTCATTTTTTTTCTTCTGTTGATTGGATTTTTCAGATCTTTTTGCTTACAAATATTTCTTTTCTGTAAGTATCATCCTTTTCACATAGTTGTAAAGAAGAAGGCATTTTTCTTTTTTTATCTATATTTTATTTCTGTGATGCATGACCATCAAAAGTGATGTAGCCAGCCTAGCTTTTCTACAGTTAGAGACAGAAGAAGAAAGAATACAGGCCTCTTGATGTATTCACAAGCTGGTTTGTACAGAACACTTAGGTAACATAAAGACTGGGTTTAGATTTTATTACTTGGATCATGATGAGACCTAACCTCTGAATTTTCTGGTTGCATAATCTCGTGTTCTAGACAAATCTGCTATCCATCTGAATCATGCTTTTCCTGAAGTTGACCTGATACTGCATGCTTAGGTCTATATTGAACTCAAAGAGCATGCGGGTTATCTAAAAACAATAATTGAAGACCAACATAAACATTTGCATGAGACAAAGCAGTTGCTTCTGAATGTTGAAGCCAAAGAACAAGGCATAAAAAATCGGACCGATCGTGCCTTCAAGGTATATGAACTTTTGGAGCAACGTCTACAGAATTTCAAAAAGTTACCTGGAGCAAGCAAGAAACCATTATCAAGAGCAGAACGTGAATTTAAGGCCGAGCTTGGTATGCTGTAGTTCGCTGCACTCTTCATTTGACCTATTTATAGATCATAAATTTGATATTTATTTTTCAATTTCATGCAGAAAGATTTGCAGATTTAGAGTTGGACGCCTTGCACTCTTCTATTGAATCTTTGAATGCAAGGCTGAAAAGATATAGTCAGTCTTCACCAGTTAGTTCACGGAATGCTTCCAGGCAAACACCAGTTAGGGGAAAGAGCCATGTGTCAGATGCTCAGACGTTGCAATTGAAATCATCTCTGCAAAAGCTTTCCAGTCTTAACATTGATAATGCCAAGAAGGTAAAACTCATTGAAAATGAACTGAAGAACCAGGAGAAATAGCAAAATTATGAAAAAAACCAATTTACAGTCAAATATGCCCTTATCTGAATGTTGACTGTAGTTTTGTATCATGGATGTTGTTTGACATAATATCAAATCATTTTTATATATTAATATGCATAATTTGCATTGCAAGATAAAGAATTGAGTGATTTTGAATGGCCAATCAATCCAAAAGGCAGATGTAACTCCTGGGGTTCAATTTCATGCTATTGTTGTGGCCATTCAATTGATAGATTTCATTCTGGGTGGCAGATTATCTGGACCACCAAAGTAAACGTTTGCAGTTTCTGGAGCTGCGATGCAAGCCACATAGCTGATGTCCTCCAATGGAACGGTTACTTCTTGTGGGCTCTCCTGGCACGATTGGCCGTGTCTGGTCTCGTGGACCGATGGCGGCTTCAGCGAGATGGCGCTGCTCAAGCGCACTGCATGAGGATTCAACAGGTTTAAAACCGAGTTTCCAAGAAGAAGTTTGTGTTTGTTGCAGCTAAATTGTGGTCGACCGGGCCTGGTCCATTTAATAATTGTTTCTTACCAACGCTACCTTCTTTGTTTCCTGATGGCCCTTGGAGAACCTAGCTATACAAGCCGATCCTACCGATGAAGAGCCACTCGACCAGGGATGAAGTCAACATTCCACCTGCCCCTCCAACAATACGTCTCCTCAGCGTCTGCTGATCCATTGATTATGATTGGTATGAAGCCAACGATGAGAGTAGATACAGGGCATCACACTCAAACCCCCCACCGTTGATGGCTTCTGGCCCTACTTGCAACAAGGTCTCTCTATTTATCACCAACACCAGCACCATGATCCCAAAAATCATACCTCAGATCGACACCATTGCTGGCACCTCTGCTCATCCCAAGATCCTTAAAAAAGAAAATCCCTAGCCATCTTATGTCTCATCATCAGTCATCGTGGCCGCACCATGCCTTTCCAGCAACTTTAGTCCCAATTCCCATTCTGGCTCACTTTCCACCGTTGTAGCTGCACAATCATGGTGGCGGTGATGATTGTGATCGTTGCGACCTTGGTGGTGCTAATAGTGACCGTGGGAGTAGGGGTAGGGGTGGTTATTATGGTGGTGGTGGATATGGAATGGTGCCACTCCCTCATGTACCTTCATGTCGAACACCTTAACAATAATGCCGAAATGATGTCCTCTTCTGCTACTTCCTTACTTTTGCTGGCACTGTCATCAAGAAGGAGAATAAGATTGTGACAACATCGAAGAGCCAGGTCTTGGTGAGGAGGTGATAGGCGTTGTCAAGGAAATGGGGAATCTTAGTGCTAGCTAAGATCCAATGCATTAGGATGCTTGTGGTGCTCGAGTGGAAGAGCATGGTGCTCGGCTCAGAAACAGGTATGGGAAGACATTAACTTAAATCTTGCATATAATTCAGGTCTTCTTAACGTGTCTGTCGTTCATTGCATCTTCTTCTCATTTCATAGATTCAGATGTTCACAAGAAATTTATATGTATGAGTTTCTTAAATTTAATCTTTGCATTGATGTGTTAAGTAAAAGAATATTCTTTTGTAGTTTAATCACATTATAATAGTCTGAATAATGCATTTCTCAGCATTGTTTTTTATTATAGTTGTGGTTGAGCGTCTAATTTTCTAAAAAAATCATATAGAATATTTATTATATTTTTTAATAAAAAATGTTTTATGCTTGCATTTTGATGGAAAATAATGCTAAAAAATACATTATTCGGACGGTAGCCACGGGAAAGTAGCATTGTTTCCTAGGGCTAGTTCGCCCGCTTCCCGGTGTACCGTTCCGTCTCCGCAAGCCCGGAGGAAAGAACCGTCCCCTTTGGCGCCATCTCCTCTTTCTTCTCCCGCCAGTTTCCTCCCCTTTCCACCCAACCCTAGCCCTAGTCCATGGCCGCTCTCCGGTCGTCTACTACCAAAACTCGAACTCTAACCTCCTCCTCCGTCTTCCTCGACTCCTATCGATCCTACTCCAACCTCTCCCCTCCCACCGCCCCTTCCCTCGCCTTTGATCTCCTCTCCCGTGGCTCCCCTCTCCCTCCGATCCCTCCCGACTTCCCCCGCTCCAAGCTCATTCCCAGGACCCGCTTCATCGTCGACGGATTCCGCTCCGCCGGCGATTTCTCCGTCTCCTACTTCCTCTCCCACTTCCACTCCGACCACTACGCCGGCTTGAGCCCTAGCTGGTCCAAAGGCCTCATCTTTTGCTCCGAGACCACCGCCCGTCTCGTTGTGGAGATCCTCAATATCCTCCCTTTTTTCGTAGTCTCCCTTTCTCTCGGCGAGACTGTGGAGATTGATGGATGGGATGTCACAGCGGTCGATGCGAACCACTGTCCAGGCGCTGTCCAGTTCCTTTTCAAGGCCCACGGGTCCGAGGGACACCGCCCAGAGATGTACGTACACACCGGTGATTTCCGTTTCCGTGATTCGATGAAATTGGATCCCACTTTGTGTGAATTTATTGGTGCTGATGCTGTTTTCTTGGACACAACTTACTGCAATCCGAAATATGTGTTTCCCTCTCAAGAGGAATCAGTGGAGTATGTTGTGAGCACTATCAAAAGAATCAGGGATCAAAATAAGGGACCACGGGAGAGTGTCCTGTTCCTGATTGCTACTTATGTTGTAGGAAAAGAGAAGATTTTGCTTGAGATATCACGCCGGTGTGACTGCTTATTACATGTGGATGATAGGAAGATGGGGATTTTGTCCGTGTTAGGGTTTGGCGACTCTGGGGTTTTTACACAGGATATTTCTGCAAGCAATATTCATGTGGTTGGTTGGAACCTACTGGGTGAAACTTGGCCGTACTTCCGACCCAATTTTGTGAAGATGAAGGAGCTTATGACAGAGAGAGGTTATTCAAAGGCGGTGGGTTTTGTTTCGACTGGGTGGATGTATGAAACTAAGAAAGATGGCTTTGCGACGAGGGTTAAGGAATCGCTCGAGATTCATCTTGTTCCATACAGTGAACATTCGAACTATGAGGAATTAAGAGAGTATGTTAGATTCTTAAGGCCGAAACATGTTATTCCCACTGTGGGCATGGATGTTGAGAAACTACATGGTAAACATGCTGTTGCTTTGCAGAAGCATTTTGCAGGTTTGGTTGATGAAACAGCAAACAAGCACGAGTTTCTCATGGCTTTCCATCAGAAGCTGGGGGATGCTGATACTATGGCTGGAAAGGATGTGGCATCTAATACAGACAAGCAAGACAGTGCAGAAGGAAGGGAGAGTTCATATTCGGAGCCATTGCAATCAGGGGAGAAATCTCATCTGCAATCCCCATATATGTCAAATGATGAGGACATGGCGGGAGGTATCAAAGAGCTTAAAGATTGCTTGCCATCTTGGGTGACCCAGAATCAGATTTTAGGTTTGCTGAAAAGCTCGGATGGAGATATTGTTGCAGCAGCTTCGCATTTTTTTGAGCATGAAACTGAGTTCTATGAGCAAGCAAAGGCTGTCACTCTTTCAGTCCCCAGAAATCAAAACAACTGCACTGGAATTGAATCTTTTCCTTCTCAGAAATCTACTCAAGGGCAATCCATATGTGGTTTAAAGAATTATTTGGATAACGCTAAAACACCAACCAGGCAGAAGCCTACATCACCGAGTTCTAATTTGCCCAAAAAAAGGGGTTTAGGTACTGGAAATAAGCCAAAAAAGAAAGGAAAATCTAGCTCAGGCTTAGAATCCAGTGGATGCAAGCAGACTACAATCACCAAATTTTTTGGAAGACTTGAAGCTCGTGCTTCTCATGATGATGGACCTTGTATAGTTACTGCTGATCGTCTTCTGGAAAATGGGAATCAAACACTAACTGATGCCGATGAAACATACAAACAAGAGTTGGATCAGTTTCTTCAAATAATAGGTGGTTCTATGCAGAGAGACTCTGCTGCCTTATTACTGGAGCAGACAAAAGGAAACATTGATGTAGCAGTTGATATGTATTTCAGTGGTTCTAAGCTTGCATCTGGTAGCAAGGAAATTTTATTTTCTTGCAGTGCCCATGTTGACAAGGATGAGAGCCCTGCTAGTAGTTGTACTTCAAAGGCCAACATTTCTTTTGAGGCAACAACAAACTTGCCTACTTTGTTTGTACGAGGTTCTTCAACAGAGGACACAACTATAAATAATGTATCATTACCAATGGAAAAGTATTCTCCTGTTGAGCATGGTCTGTATTGCCATTTTAACTAAGTTGGGAAACAATCTGATATTTGATTATTTAGTATAGGAAAATGTTTTACACATGCAATCATTCTGCAGCTTGCTGGAAGGCTGGACAGCCTGCTCCCTACTTGCACCTGGCACGTACATTTGATTTGGTGGAACGAGAAAAAGGCAAAATAAAAACCACTGTGATGCTTTGCAACATGTTCAGAAGGTTTTTCGAAATACTTTGTTTTTTTCTTTCTTGTTATTTGCTTAGTTCTTGTGTCTTTTCTTTTCAAGATTGATGTATTCAAAGGCTTAGTATCTATTGACATTTCCCTCTTCGCATGCAGCTTGCTTGCTTTATCTCCTGATGATGTGCTACCTGCTGTGTACCTATGCACAAACAGAATTGCTGCTGACCATGAAAACATGGTTAGTCTGCATTCCAACATTGGGTTAACCAATTGTACTAGATGATTTACTTCTAGTTTCTTTTCTTAAATGATGTTGCACTTCTGTGTTCTGTTCCATGACTCGTTGCAAATTGAAGTAAGCAATCAGGTTTCCCTGACAGATTTAAGCTAACAAATCTAGACCAATCTCTGTAAGAAAAGATTATAGGTTGTATTTTCTTGCTCATATTCTACAGTCTACACCACGCCCACTTTCATCCGTGCCTGGTGAGTGTCTAAAAATTAAATTCAGGTTTGTGTTGATTAAATGAAGAAGCTATCCCACAACAGCTGAATTGGGCACTCCATGGTTAGCATATGGGCCCTTGTGATTGAGGACCCACCTTTTTGTTTATAACTTGTGCAGATGGGACGCGACTAATATTATGAGTATAGGTTGATTCACCTGTAGATATGAGAATAATTCCCTTATTTTGGGAAATAGTTTTTTTTTTTTAATTAAAAGCAAAAAAGTCTGATCGCTGAATGATTTTTGTGTCAGTGTAAATTATTAAGCTTTGAAATTGTGACTTAATTCCTTGAATCCTTATGCGTCAAAAACCATGAATATTTAGGCTGTCTGAAAATTTTCACTCATCTAATTCCAATATAATCCCAATAAATTACCAACTTTCTATTCTCAAATATCCATCTGGACTCTTATTTGTCCATTAGAATCCACATCTTTCCACTTGGATTACAATATGTCTCCTGATTTTTATCTCTTTGGTTGCAAACAAGACTGATGGTTTCGTCCATTCTCCAATGAAGTCCAATCTCTCTCTCTCTCTCTCTCTCTCTCTCTCTCTCTCTCTCTCTCCCCTTAAGGTTTTGGGTTTTTTCATCATGTGGTCCAAGATGTGCCAAAAGGAATGACAAAGAACTTGAAGCTGATTGTGAACCTGTTTTCTTTTTACAATACATTCTTGGGTTTTCTTTTAAAAATTAAAATTTGCTAGGATACTTTTGGATGCTTGAATCTAGTTATTGCTAACCTTTTATCTTATGCTTATATCTCCTGAACCTTATGGTGTTGATGCTTTTGGTTCCTTTTTATTTCTTTCTTTATTTCATTTTGCTTTTTTACGTTTTGCTTATTAAACCTCATCACATAAGCAAATTAATATTTTGATAATTTGATCTGTCTCTAAGTAACCAGTCCTAATCCTTACAGAAATACTGTAAAATGGTTGGCTAATCAAACAACTGAAGAAATCCTATGTTGACCCAATGGTCTCGCTAAAACTTTACAACTAAGGAAAGAAAAGACACATGAGGATTCCAATTTGAAGATTCAAAAGACTTGGTCTGACATTGTATGAAAGGCACATGCTCTAGAGTTTAAATTTCAAAAGCCTCAGGTATTCTTTTTTGGTGCTCCTGTAGTTTTTCTCTGCATTACAAGATAACGAGGGAAATGGTCTCAGCAGCCAGTCAATTGATGGTGTCACATTAAAATGAACGATTTATTATATACTTTTCAATGCAGCTGGGTTTTCTTTAATTTTCTCGAAACTGATTTATGAGCCTTGAATATTTCCTTTATTGGATGCTTAGAGTGTATACATTCCATGACCTCATTCCCCCACATTCTCATGTTATGCTGCATGAATGTGTATTTTTTTTTTACCTTTTTGAGAAAAGTAACTATTTTAGTCCAACTGATAGGATTGTTGAGCTTTTTGAACTTGATTATGAAAAATGTAGTTGCATTTGTTATAAACTTCAAATCTTAGCTTTTGTTTCCTCCATGGGTCTTACGTATTAGATGATTGTCCTTGGGGATGACATGGTGTATAACAATTATTTGGTAATTTGGACCTGCCATCTTCTTTATTTTAAGCTATTTTGTTAAATTTGCCATGCTGCTTCAACAACAAAGAAAAGAAAACAAAACACAGCGTCCTTAGGTGCTGCTAACTTCTTTTGATTTATTACTTCCTTTTTCCTGAGAAATTTTATTTACTATTTCATACTGCATACTGTAATATTAGTAGTAATTGTAATTAGTAACTGCATCATCATCTATGAAGCTAGGAACTAAACATTGGTGGCAGTCTGGTCATAACTGCATTGGAAGAGGCTTGTGGGACAAGCAGGTCTAGAATTAAAGAAATGTACAAAACTTCTGGTGATTTTGGTAGGATGAATTGTAATTATTTGGTAATCATATATTTACACTCAATAATCTTTATTAACTCCTGGATACTCTTTAAAGGTGATGTAGCGCAAGAATGCCGGCAGACTCAATCATTGCTTGGTCCTCCTCGCCCTCTTTCTATTCATAATTTATTTTGTGTGCTTCAGAAGATAAGGTAGCAATCTACAGAATCTAAACTCATTCTGCTAAACTTGTGTAAATTATTTAATTGATTAGCTTCATGCACATCTAATTAAGGAAATTCTATCGTATCAATTTTTATTTCAATTTAAGTAACAGTTTTATTTTTTGACTTCATTTTTTTAGGAAAAGATGTCTTTGTTCAAGCTAAGGATCTATGTTACTCTGATCTCACGTAATCATTCCAGTTAATTTTGTTTTAATTGTCAGCTTTTAAAAAGTAATGTTCCTTGGTTTATGCCTGGTATCATATGTAGATAATTTAATTGTTATATGCTAAACTGTTCCCCCTTTGTTCTTTGGACAGATATTATTGATATGGTTGTGTATGATAATATATGATGGTTACATGTATAAATTTTAGTTTCATTTGATAGGCTTTGCATATTGATTTCTTGGTTAACCGAGCAGCCATTAACAGGATGGAAATAAACTCAATTCCAGCATTCACCTGTTCTTTTCTTTTTTGTTTCGTTTATCGTAACATTCACTAGACAACAAAAGTTGAGAAGGTGCTTCTAGTAACTGTGAGACCAACTATATATTGCAATTGATTCAATTAAACTTTACAATAGTGCTTCTAGTAAAAACTTCTTTTAGATGCAGGATGACAGCATCTCATGCGAACAATTCTCAAATAATGCAAATGCTAAAGAGGCCAGAAATTGAAATCTGGAAAGATGTAAATGGATACAAGAAACCCCCAAAAATTACATTGAAGTATAAATGTCCGAACTCTGAAATTCTAAGACAAATAAGGGTCTACTGGGATCCATGAACTCTTTTAGAGCTTTTGATCAACCTTAAAAAAGAAATTAGGGAGAAAAACTTTACCTCATATATATGATATTAAACTTTTGCTTAAGAATAGGCTGCATTTTGACTTTTTCGGATGGAGACAAAATGAGTAAAAAAAGCAACATGAACTGAATATGCTATCCCATTGTCATTTTCGGAAAATCAGATGGGAAGCGAAGGAGCAATCACTTCATAAACATGGTAAATCCAGTGCCGGCTTGAGTAGAAGTTTAAGCTGTGAAGCCTTGTCTGCCACAAGGAACTGGTTGGGGAACTCATATATTATATCTCTTCATCGGTTTGTTGTTCTGATGAAGTTGAATAGATGTGAAATGTGGATACCTGATCTCAGCAAAACTGGATGCTGGTAGAGTTGCAATCCAGATCAGCAAGATATTTGTCAGAGATAAAAAGAATGAGCAGATGATTGGACAATTACGGAGAGAGAAAGCTGACATGACACGGTGAACGCACTATCAGGAATCATATAACATGTTTAGAAGCCGTGTCTAGTAAGAAGAGTGAGACATTCATTATGATATTGTTGTATATCTATACCAAGAGTGCAGCCATGATAGTGGTTACCGCAACAGAAAACCAGGGAGGATTTTCTATGATGATTACATAATGCATTTATATATCAACCAGGTATATTTGCATTAGTACCAAGCCTATCTGATTTTGGTATAATATATCTTCTTTGACATCAACAATTGCAAAGTTTTGCAATAGTTAATTGCATAGGTTTCGGTGTATTCCAGATGTTGACGTGATAAAAAGTTAATCCTATGTTAATTTCTGGATCAGCTGAAATATGGAAGTCCATTTTCCTGTTGTTGGGACAGTGTTATTGCAAGCTTCAATGGCTGTGGTGCATCTTTTTGGTAGTCCATTAGTCATTAGAGCTCAATGCCATAACTATTTGGTTTTGGGTATAAATTCAGTTCTTCTTTTGATCCTTGTGATTTTTCTATTTATCGAGTGCCATAATAAACTATTTGCATGTACAATGATTTATAGATGTGTTTATTTGTCTTGCTTTTTGTTAGTGTTACAACAGGTGCTGGAAGTGCTATTCGAAGAAAAAATCTTGCTGTAAATCTTATGCGTTCTTGTAGAGAAATGGAAATAAAGTTTCTTGTTAGAACTTTGGTAAGAAAAATCTTCAGATTTTGATTAATAAATGGCAATCCCTAAATTTTTATCAACATTTCACTTTAGCATGGGAAGCTCACCATGCTCGTAGTTCACTGTAAAAGCCACAAAGGCACTCAGTTCTCATATTCTCATGTTTCCTTATGATTTTTTTATATTAGTTTTCACATGCTACTTACATTTACCTGTATAGGTTCGTAATTTGCGTATTGGAGCTATGATGAAAACCATTTTACCAGCACTAGCACAAGCTGTGGTGTTGAACAGCTACTCTCGAACGCAGCACATGGGATCCCTGGAGAGCCTAAAATCGCAGCTTCAGGTTTGATATTTTCAGCTTGGAAAACTGAATTTAGCTCTATACTGACAGAAAATTGATTGCTTCTAAAACAAACTCTGTAATAGTTTGTATTGAAACTGGAACCAAGCCATATTCCATCTTTTGGAATGGCTTATGGATCATGAACTGATTCTTCAAAGTTTGCGTTGTTTTACAACCAGCATTAATAAGACTTTGAATGGCCTAGTCCTGGCCAAGGTGAACTCCGAACTACAGAGGGCCTCCTAAGAAACCTTGAATAGCCAGTTGGCAGTCAGTGGGATCTACCTTTAAATTATGCAGGTGACACTTGTCAGATTTATATCTGATTTTGTTATGCAAGGATTTAATTACCAGTTCATACCAGTGAACTGGTTTGTACTAGCTGTACCAGATCAAACTGGTTGGATACCAGTACCAAAGCACCCTCTACTGGATCATACCAACATATGGTTTTCACCTCTATTTTGCTCTCCTGGCTCGAAGAGATATACTATGTATCAGATGGCATATGGTATCGGTCCATACGGTACCATCAAGGTACTGATATGGGTAGTATTGGTACTCTAAACCTTTAATAAGGAGGTTGATCTTTCATTTTTTGGTTTCTTTTTTCTGTTAATCAGTTATACTCTTGATGCTTTAAATTATCATTTTACTTTTGAATATAAGAGCATAAAATATTTGACCTTAAAAGGACATTATCGTCTTCACTCTCAAATCATTTTATTCAACTTATGCATGCACGTGCCAACTATTTGAACCTATATTAAATGCATTTCTGTTTTGTGTGAATATTATTTTCTGGGGTGACCAGACTTTGTAATTATCAGTAAAATGGGACAGAGATTTTATTGTGAATTTTGGCCAGTTTTCTTGAAGTGATAGCCTTTTATAAAGTTGGTTGCTTGAATTGATAGTTATCTTTGCCAGGGCATCTCTGCAGCAGTTGCTGAGGCCTACAATATACTTCCAAATTTGGTGAGTGTTTCTTTATCAAGTTCCAGCATGTTATGCTATTTTGCACCAGTTCTTTGAAGCATGAAACTGGACATCTAACTGGAAGATGTGTTTCTATGTGTATCTTTGCTGAATATCTCCATGGGGTAATGAATACATCACAACAGTATGATCATTGTTGTTGATGCATAGGATATGGAAGTCTTTCATTAGCAAACAGGAAGAAGACTCTTCTACGTGATGTGTAGTCTCTTTAAATTGCACCCTTCATGAAATGTGTCTTGTTGTGCATGTCTTTGTTGCTTCTCTCCTTCACTAGTAAAAATTTGCTAAACTAACAAGTAGCCTTCATCTATTTCTCATCTAGCATAGTCTCAGAAGTTTTTTCACTTGATACAAAATGATCGACCAAACCAACCTGAACCGTCTAGTTCTGGGAGTGGTTCGGGGCATACCAATCCAAACCAGGTGGAATCGGGTCAGTAAGGCCATCTAGGTCAGAGAGTGGCCCAAACTGGCTCGAATCATTCCGAGCCAGGTAGAACCGAGTGGTTCTGCTTGGTTCGGGCCACCCTGTGATTAATAAGAAGTCTATGGGATGACCTTCTCCTATATTTTCTTTAAAAATTCAGCTACCAAGGGTGGGTTTTGTGAGGATAAATTAGGGAAGAGGGATGATCTGTCATTTTTGAGCTCAAATCCAGGTATCATCCTCTCCCCCACTTCGATCTTTTTTTTTTTCATTTTGTATGCCTAAAATAAGCTAAAAATTGGTAAAACCAAGGAAAATCATGCCAAAATTTTGTAATTTGCCATGATTTCGTGATAGGCTGTAGATCTAATATAATTTGCAATGATCTTGTGATATGTTGTAGATCTAACGAGATTTACACATTCAAGAAATCGTGATTTTTCATTGATAGTGTAATTTTTAGATTAAAAATATATATCTGGTTTAATAATAATATATATGAAATAAAATGACATTAAAATACTCTTAAATTCATAATTTAAAGATCCATAAATGTTAAAATGACCTTAGAAACCACAAAAAGTATAAAAAAGGCAAAAAATATTGAACCAGTATGCATCTACATGCCGAGTGTTGGCATGCTTTGGCTTATTACTATACCATATCAGTACCTCAGTATCAAGATTGCGGACCTTGTCCAAAATTTCAGGGGATATTTCTAACTTGATTGCAGAAGTTTTATGGGTTGATACCTGCACATACAAAAAGTTGCTATATTTTTGTATTGTGGCATGGTCACATGACTGTAGGGATCATACTATAGTTGTACGAAAGCCTTCTTTTAATCTTCTCATAGCAAGATGGCCTCGTGCATTATTAGTGTGTGATCACTGGCCTACTTACCGAGCATTAGCTTCATTGCATTCATGGTTCCTTGCTCTAGGGCTTCACTTTATATGAATTCTGATGCTTACTATTGAAGTTAGAAGGCTAGCTTTGAGGAAGGCAAATCAGTCATTGCTCCAAACAGAATAATCTTCACTGAACTAGAAATGACATGTGTGCTAAGATTAATTTGCATGAAGGATTGACATAGACCATTAGCTCTCATGGAACTAAAGAGGGGCTCCAGCATGATACATTCTTACATGAGAGAACACAGGTGGAGATATGTGGTAGAAAAGAAAAGATATATATAGCTATGCCAGTTTGTATGGTACATCATCAAATGAAAATAGTAAATGCATTATGACCGGCAATTGTTAAATTGTAAAAGGTTTGTTACATTCTAAATTTTGAGACTGTTAATTTATTGTTTTACCACATTTGATTTATGGTTGTGCATGCATCAATATTGTCATATTTGTGTGTCTAAACAGGATTTGCTTATTCCTTCTCTTTTGAGCAAGGGCATTGATTTTTCAGCATCAACTTTAACAATGGTGCCAGGCACACCAATTCCTCCTATGCTTGCTAGGTAGTTTTTTTTATTTATATATTTTTTTGTTGTTTTTTTTTTCATGTTTTATGCTTGTGGATCCTTTTCACATGTTTTATGTCACAGAATTACCAATGGTGTTTCACAAGTGTTGAAGTTATTTCAGGGTAGAGCTTTCACCTGTGAATACAAGTATGTTGATCTCTTTTCAATTAACATGTTTTTTTTCTTTGTCAAGCAACCATTGTGGTCCATTTTGCAGGGAAAAACAGAAAGTATATGCTTATTGACATATTACATCATTTGGGACAATGATATGTTAGGATTGTGTATACCCAGTAATGTCATCGAAATCTTGTTTGGAAGAGAATAACTTATCTTATTGTGTTGACTGTTGAGAGAAACCTGATCAGAAAAATATATGTGGTAGTAGGCAAGAAATTGTTACGGTAGTTACTATACTTATTTGAGTACTTTTAACTGAAAGGACAAACACCTATGTCTTTCATGTACGCATACTTGGGGAATTGCTATATATTTTGAGCACTAGTACCCATATCGGTACCTTGCATATACCGCACAGACCGATATGGTAGTCTACTGGCAGACAGTATGCCTCTTGTTGTTGGAACAGCAAATCATGATATGGTACCAGTAAAGGGGGTTTCCCGGTACTTGTATGGCTGTACCTTGTCGGCGCGATTCAATATGGCCAATGCAAACTAGTATGCACCAGTACTTAGATCCCTTCTTTATACCAACAGGTCACAACTCACAACTGATGATGCTTTGGTTATGGAGCCAAAATGCTTTATGAGTCATTAGATTCCAGAAACCACGTGATTGATGATATCATTTAGATCACATGATTGAAGTTTTACTAGTCTAGATGTTTCCTAACTATGATAAATTCAAAGTTTTCGTAATATGTTCATTTTTTGTGCATTTGATCTTGTAATTGTAGGTCTTGATCAACAATGTAAATTCTTAATTTAGAAAGAAAGAGATGGAGATAGACTGATAGAGAGATACTTGGATTCTATTTTAAATGTAAAAACCTGAATCTTTGCAATCATGATGCCATTCAATCATATAGATTCATGAATAGAATGTTACAAACAGGTTAGTATAATTTTCTCTTTCCCTCTCACAGCTCTCCCTGTTCTGTTTACTGTGCTCGTAGACCTGTTTTCTTCCATTTTGAACTGTTTGCATCATGAGAACTGTTGCTTCCTTCATTAGGGCTGATTACTACACTATCTTTCCATACCATTGCATTCTATTAAGCCTCTAAACCCCCATAAAAAGCCCTATATGTCTTTCTCCTTCCACCTTTTCTAACCTTTGTGTTGTACCCCTATCCCTCCCTTTTCTTGTATGGTCATTATAGGCAAAAGATATTTGAAAACATATGCCCTTCATAGTATATTATAACATGTGACAGAAGAGAATTAAGCTTTCCATTTCTTGACTCCATAAAAAGCAATTTAATACTAGGTAGGGTTGCATGCTCCATTCATGACCCATTGGCTCTGCATACAGGTAGTTGGCTACCCCTTGACATGTTTCATGGAATGTGTAGATAAACATATTGTTACAAAAGGTCTTACCATAACTACGAATAGAATCGTTGAATATCAGAGAATTGGTAGAGTTGGTTGATGTAGCTTCTAGTAATATCTTTCACTTCGATGGCCATGGTATCTTCTGTATGTGATACAATTTCATAAAAGAAGATACATACGCGACAAGTTTTAATGGAAGCATTGATTTTGAGAACATATCACAAGGTTTTGTTAGCCATGAACTTAAGCTATAATCCTTGTACCATTTGGTTAAACAACTGTTGAGTACACTAGTATTGACTCTTAGGAAAAAGCTGTCCTCTGAACTAAGTGACCTTTACATGCCATACAGGCATACACTGTAAGAAAAAAGTTCTCCATGATTATTCTATTTTCCTATTATTCTTAAAAAGTTATGTAGTGTACATGTGTATGTATACAGCTCTACTAATCATTTATTGTTTTGCTTCAGATATGATGGTCAACGTGCCCAAATTCACAAACTAGCAGATGGATCTATACGAGTATTTTCACGACACATGAAAGAATCAACATCTAGATTCCCTGATTTGATACATATTGTTAAGGAAATATATAAGCCTGAATTCTCAACTTTCATACTGGATGCTGAGGTAACCTAAGATTTTGTAGAATTTTAAGTTGTCGGCTTTTTTAGCAAAGCGTTATTTAGCTGGCACCTTGTTAAGTTTGTGGTCACGAATAAGCTTATGCATCTTTCAGGTTGTAGCAGTTGATAGGAAGAATGGCTGCAAGCTTATGTCTTTCCAAGAACTGTCATCACGGGAGAGAGGAAGAAAAGATTCGTCAATCACAGTGAACAGCATTAAGGTATTTTATTTTATAAAAAAGGAGAAATTAGGAGAGAAAGGATGGTGATGAGTGGAGAAAGGGGCTTGGGGCTTTTCAACCACTAAATGTTGAAATGTTCACCAAAAGCTCAGGATTTTAATATACTTAAATAATCAAATGTTAGCTTGTAGTTTCTGTTGGCTACTGTGGTCTATTTGTAGGTATATGAAGAAAGTAGAAAACCCTATGACTTATGTATAAAATGTAGAAGAAATAATAACAACTTCAATTGCAGGCTAAATAACTCTGTTATTATTACTTCCGAGTTACTGATTTTTTGGTAATGTTTTAGATTTTGTAATGCTTAAGGTCACCACTAAGTGGTTGGGAGTATATATGCTGTTCCATGGAATGTTGATCCTGATTTTAATGCCTATATGTTTCATCTAATATTTATCTGGGACTTCAAGATATGTTCTAACAGTGACCCCCTGTCTAGATGGTCCATTAACTTCATTTAGACTTCCTTACCATGGTTAATTGGATCTTAACCACAGTATGTTGGTTTGGTTTGTTAATTCCTTGTCATAGAGGTTAGATACTTAGACAATTCACAACACCTTGTGTTTTACAAGTTGTGATTGTCTTCCAGCTTCACTGGCAAATAACATTAACTAAGAGGTGCTTGTATGTTGATTTTCTAAAGTTATAAGTTTTTCTGGTTAGCATTTTCATCGTGATCTGCAAGACTTGTACTTCAAATAGGTTGAAAACTCTAGTATTTTATCCTTCATGTAGTTATTTCTTGCAGGTTGATATTTGCATCTTCATCTTTGATCTCATGTTTTCTAATGGAGAGCGGTAATGAACTAACCTTTTCTTCAGTTTCAGTTTTAGATCTTCATTGTTTTCCTTATTTTATTGAAATTTGAAACAAAAGCTTTGATTCCATAAAAGAATTCCCTTACAATTGAAACGTGATGCAAATTTAATACTTTCTGTTTGCTTTAAGTTGATACTATAGTTGCATGCTTGTTAATGTAACTGGTGTATGGAGGTAAACCTTGCTCTTATTTGAACTGCAGTATAGTTGACATAGTGTAAGTGAAGACATCCCTTTTAATTGAGCCATTAACAATTCTGGTTGGCATGGCTACTTAGCAAGATGCTTCCATAGAATCAGCTGTTTATTAGTTCTTATCTGCACAGAAAGTTTAAAAGTTACTTCCGTCTGTCTGTCCGCCCGTCCGTCCTTCTGTCCTGTCTATCTAGCTATCTTTCTACCTACAGGGAGGGGTTATAGTATGGGTTCTACCTACAGGGATGGGTTATAGTATGGGTTTGTTGGGAATTATTTAAGGGATTTTTAATATCTCTAGAAATTGACGTCCGTCCGTCCTGTCCTGTCTGGCTATCTGTCTTTCTACCTATAGGGATGGGTTATAGTATGGGTTTGTTGGGAATTATTTGAGGGATTTTTAATATCTCTAGAAATTGATGTTAAAGTAATGTGGAGCATTTTTGTTAACTGGATTGAGGAAATGCGTGCTGCAACAAATCCACTATTGGAGGTAATAATCGGTTACAGTTGGCAAAGCCTTTATATGTACATGTGGATCAACATATGTAAGTAGACATGTCCATTACTGACACTCCTTATCTTGACAGAGGGTTTGCTTGATGGAAACAATGTTGTAAAATGGATCCTCATGCAGAAATTCATGATTTCTGATAGATTAGATGTGAGGAAGTCTTATCATGATCACAGATGCAAAAGACCAAATGGTGGCAATCTTGATGTGCATGGCTGCTCATGAAATGGAGGATTTCGAGCAACTTGCATGTCACTAGTAATCATTGGTGTTTGATGACCTAGTCAACCTGTCCAACCTGTCACCCACCAACTAATGTGGGTTGACTCATACCAAGACCCGAATTTTTGCAAACCCGCCAACCCATTGTCAATCTGTTAAACCAGATGGCTGAACCCACTTGAATTGCCCAGCCCATCAACTGTTGACGCACCCAGATTTGTAAATAGAATGAAGAATCTTCAAGACCCTCCCTCGGTCTTGCTTATTTCTATTTCAGAAGGACAAGGGCTTGATGGACATAGAGAGGAGAATCGCTGTTGCCAAATCTAGACATGGGGCTGATTTTGACACTTGCAGATCAGGAGAAACTGCCTTCTCCTGATCATGGCATGAAATGGTTGTCATCCACCGAACCAAGCAAGAGGATAGTGGTTGCTGGCAGATCACTGGAATGATGAAGATCATCTCTGACTTTACAAAGGAAGGCCCCTAGATTGGCAGATTTAGGGAGGGAAAGTGGTCTCTGACTTTCAATCATCAATGGCCTCCAATCTCTTCTCTTTCTCTCTCTCTCTCTCACATGCACATTTACCAGCACAGGTAAAAAACAGAATAGGAGCAGAGAAGATATCTGAAGTGCTCTCCTTCTCTTTTTTCTTCTTTCCTCCTTATTCTCTTCTTCCTCACTTCTGCACTTGTTCGAGACTGGAAAGATTGCTGAAACCAGAGCGATTAGGGATGGAAAAGAGGATTTAAAGGTTAGGCCTGGTTGGGGAGCAGTTGACTGTGATCAAACCGACACGGCCATCCTAGCAGTTGGACTGGGTGAGCAGGTTCAGAACATTGATGATCATCTGGACTGAAGCGGTGGTGAGTGAAACACCTAAATTTGAGCAGGAGATGGTACTTATTATGACCAAAGATAGTTCCCTAAACTTGGCCATCTTTTAATAAGCTTCACATTGGAGGAGGAGACAGTGACATGCTTCTTGCTTTTTTAACATGTGGGAGTTTAAAAAGAAGATTGTCATCATTTGAATTCTGGACCATGTTTTGTGCATGAAGAAAAATGCAAGGAAGACAGCATAATAAAAAGGATGGCGGTGATTAAGAGAAGAATGATAGCGTACTCCTACAGATCACCATACGATATTTCTTGCTACATGTACCAATATATGAATTAAAGCAAACTTTGCATGCAATTATTATATGTCTGAAACTTAAAATTTGATTAACTTTAGAACTTTTAAGAACTGAACCAAGTAACGAGAAAGGCAATTGTGAAGCTGTTTGTTCATGGTTGACTGGGCTTGCTTTTGATACAGCTTGGTGAAGCGCTCATAAGCATCTTTGCTATTATAAGATCAAGTTGCGCGAAGCTTGTTTTCAGTTGTCCTGTTAGTCGTGTCATCATTCTCTTTGATTGTGTGGTTTCTTAGGATCCTTAAATATGGAAATTTGTTTCTTGAACGTTGAAAATCCTAAAAATCTTTGTTTATTTTTGTTTCATGGTCAATGTTGTAGTGTATATATACATAATGAAATGATTGATTTGGGATTTGGTAAGTTCAGGTTGATAAGAAGCCTTGTTTTTGACTCAAATTGTAAAGTCATATGGTTACTAGGATAAGTTGAAAGTCCTTTAAGGATGAGGAAACAGTCTTTTAATATTGTTTTAATATTGAATGGTGGTCTTCCAAAATGATCAATTTTGGAGGTTATATGAGTTCTTTCGATGAGTTAGTGGTGGATCCCACATATTTTTTTCTTCTTGTTCTTCCCCTTCTCTTCAGACACAAAACATTACCCCACATTACATGTGACACCACAAAACCATTTGCGTCAATCGGTATAAGAGCCTAAGGATCTAGCAATTGAAGGATTGGGTCTATCTTCTATGGCGTGTTAACGGACATGGAATGCGACCAAATGCTTCAGCAATTTGAGAAAATCTTTGTTAGCGTAATTGCCATCTCGGTGGCTTAGAGAGACAAATGGATGAGATTTTGAAACAACCTAGACATAATAACTCAATGGAAGTCTCCAAGGAAGAAGTACGGTGCTTGTGATATAGATAGCAGCGTGTCTTAGCTAACAAACAGTATAATGACTTTGGGAGACCACAATGCTTGATCCTGTTTTTTGAAGTGGCTAACTATTAATATTCCATTTACACAATGTTGGTTGTCCAAACACATTAGGTTTCATGAATTAGTATATTTCGTTACAGTATTTGGTTAATAGATATCAGTAGATATTAGTTCTTCGTGGAGTTGTTCATATGAAAGCATCTTAATGCATTTGTAGACTTCTGATGAATATTTAAAATTTTAATTTCCTTACCATTACATGAATTACTAGGTTGCATATCAGGTATTTTAAGCAACCTTTTTTTTCTTTTCCAGACTGTTGGAATTTCCGCTCCGTCAAAGGAGGAAGTGTATGTTTTACCTTAAGGCAATCAGAATTTATGGCTTCATAATCTATACAAAATATAACCATCTATTGCATATCCTTACAATTATAAAATGTTCTGTAATATCTATCTGCATTGTAACATTGCAGGTATAAAAGATTTGTTTCATAGTGAAAAGATCGGCTACCTAGAATTTGCAAGGGAAATAACGGTAAGTAAAAGGCCTTCACTTTACATATGTATGCATTCTTTGTATTTTTTTAAGAGATACAGCTCTTCTTTATCACGTTTTATTTTATTCTGTTCTCTCTAGTTCTATTTGAGAAGGTGAAGGACTTAGATAGTATTTATACTACTTGTAGTATGTGAATATCTAATGTTTGCTATCTATAGGTGGAAGCAGAAGAAGCATTTCTGAGCAATCAAAACACATTGACTAAGATAAATTCATTTTTTGAAGATGCATGCAACTCCTCGTGTGAAGGAATAATGGTGAAAACTTTGGATGTTGATGCTGGATATTTTGCATCAAAACGTAGTGAAGCCTGGCTAAAGGTATTCAACTTTAGCATTGGATACTAGGACATAAGTTATTACAATAGGATGACTGCAACGGTTCCTTGCCGTGAACTTTTACCACTTCGCTGCAGGTGAAACGTGACTATGTAGAAGGATTAGGTGATTGTCTTGATTTAGTTCCTATTGGTGCTTGGCATGGGAACGGAAGAAAAGCAGGATGGTACAGATCAATGAACTTTTTCCTTTTCTATTGCATCCTTATGATATATACTGGTTTGGAACTTCTAGTTTTAGGGGGATAAGTTTGTTTATTTTGATTCCATGATTCAGGTACAGTCCTTTTCTAATGGCATGCTACAATCCTGATGCTGAAGAATTTCAAAGTGTGTGTCGTGTGATGTCAGGTTTCTCAGATTCTTTCTATAAAGAGGTAAACACAATTTATTTCTGCATACATAACCATGAATGCATCAAGAAGTCTGATAAAATCTTAATGAGGCGTGACTACAATTTTCAATTCTGGATATCCATTCATTTAGAGGCTCATTTCCATACATATTTAACTATTTATTTTGGTGGTTGTCATTGCAGTAGGGACCAGATATCTAGACTACCCTAGTCAGAAATGAGAAACTGAAGCTATTGTCGAGGAATTTTATGTTTAGGTAAAAGATAACTGATGCATACCATTTGAGATTATTAACCTCGAGTCATTAATAAGTCGTGGTCATCAGTGTCTTTTTTGTCAAAACTCATCTCTTGGATTAGATAGGAAAAATTGTCCCTTAAGATGAATTTAAATGTTAGGAGAGATAAACTGATGAAAAAAATAAGCGGTACAAATTATAGAATAACTATTTAAAAGATCACTGTAGACCCCTTTAAGTAATAATGACAGGATTAGTTATTCCAATATATAGGATTAAGGGGCTGAGATCTCTCTTCCTTCTGTATATATATTGCATATCCGAATTTTGAAACACTGATTGCCTAAAATTTATGGACGCAGAAAACAATACAGATTTCTGAAAGTCTTGTTCATTCAGTTGCTTAGATGTTAATCAAGTAGTATTTCATAATTGGGCTCCCAGATGAAGGTTTTTTTTTTTTTTTTTTTCTGGTGAGAAGTTTTTGTAGATGTTAACCAAATAGCATTTCATAATTGGGCTCCCAGATGAAGGAATTTTTTTCTGGTGAAAAGATTTTGTCCAAGAAGCCACCTTACTATCAGACAGATGAGTCGCCTGATCTATGGTTCCCTCCGGAGCTTGTCTGGGAAATACGGGGCGCAGGTATATGAAAGTTTCTGCTCCTTAAAATTGTATCTGTTATAAGTGAATATTTCAGTGTCAACACAATGCCGACCATTTCGTTTGTCAGACCTCACAATCTCTCCAGTGCACCATGCTGCTGTTGGCTTAGTTCATCCATCTCGAGGTATCTCGGTGAGACTACCGAGGTTTGTGCGTCCTGTATTGGACCGAAAGCCAGAGGATTGCAGCACGTCAGCTGATATTGCCTGCATGTTTAAGTCTCAGACTAGAAGGATGGAGGTGAGCAAGGAAGACTGAAGTGCTTCCCTTTTTATGCTGAGGGACTTTCGTATAGTAGCAATGATCTGGGAAAATTTTTCCTCATGTATTCAGTTTGCCTGAATTCATCCTTAAGCTATGCTTGTAAATAGTAGGTTTTGCCTTTTTTTTCCTCTGGCGGTTCATTTTCTTATATATCTAGGTGAAATGGGCTGGAAAGATTTTTTTTTCTTAATTTTTCTGGTCACATTAAAAATGGATTCTGTTCACTTCCTGTTGATACGAGGAATACCAACCAAGAGTAAATGCCTTGTATAATTCATTATGTCGCTCTTGAAATGCTCTGGTGTCGTTTAGGAATCAAAAGTTGGACTGCCATCTTTTCTCTCGGTTTTTGTAGAGAAGTCTCTCTCACATTGAGTTCTAGAAATATTACAGCCAACAGTTTAACAAGGTTATTGATCGGGAAGGAAAATCTGACAACCAAATCACCAATTGAACGCGCCATGTTAGCATGGAATCAGCAGGCAAGTTCCCCTTCGGTGGATTTGAGATGTACAGTGGTGTATGTTGGTTGTGAATGAAACAGATTAACACTCCAGCGATGGTTTTTGTTGTGGTTCAAATCTGGCACGAGGGTGACCACGCCGGTGGAGCTGAGGGAGCTGCCGGTGCTGGAAAGGAAAAGATGGGAGCCAACCTTCTGCGCAACGACCGCGATTCTGCACAAAGCCTCACTGGTGTTTCCGATGAGGGCCCTCCGATGATCAAGTTAGAATGGGTAAGAATGGGTAAATTTGGTTCAGTCAAAGATCCCTTAGAAATTATCTGACCGAGCTATTTATAGCCTCGGCGGAGTGGGGCCCAGGTGACGGAGGTACTGTCAGTTCCTATTATGAGGGGGCATAGCTCTGAGCCGGATGGCGCGCAGCTCAGGTTGGCTGGTGATGTGCGGTACAATCTGTTCTTGAGAATAGTAGGGTGTTGACAGTCACAGCAGGGTATGGCCGGAATAGATAGGGGGACGTCTGATTGTCGTTGGCCGATTATAGAGACATGACGCGACAGTGTGGTAGAGTACGGCCATGTAGGTGCGCGTAGGCCCGCATATGGGTGCGGTCATTGACGAGGCCGAGCTCGTTAAGTAGTCGCATCATACGTTTGACGAGGTCGGCTTGGCGGATACTGGGAGTAGCCCGATTTTTCAGATTTCGAGGTGTGCTCGAAGGAGTGCCCCGAGCTTGAGGGTCGGAGCGTATTGCTAGGGGTTTCGCGTTCCGAACTTGGTCGGGACGGGTCGGCATTTGTCTGGAGGCATTTCGAACTTGATCGGGGGAGTCTGCGAATGTCTGGAGTTGGTGGAGCTTTAGACGGAGTTTCGAGGACAAGCTGGTCTTGGGCCAAAGTGAAGATTCTGTCAATCATCGTTGGTGTTTACTGGGCCGAAATCAGGCGGCCTTTTAGTTGTAGGCTGGACGATCCATTTTTCCCTCTATCAGTTTCTTTTAAGTATTGCGAGGTTGAAGATTGTATGGTATTTGTAAGTCCTGTGACTATATCTATTTTCATATTTGTTTTGGATCAGATTTGGACATAGATCGGATATACAAATATGGATCTGGATACAGATGTTAAGGGGTTTTTTTTCTGGATTTAGATATGCTCTGGATATCCTAATTAAAGTATAAAGTATAAACCCAGCACCTGGTAGCTGGAGTTGTCAGATTAGTGCCCTTCCCTTTGTTCCGGAGACCCTATCCACTCCACTAATTTGCTACGATGTCTTGAAATAATGATGCGATATGCTTATTTAAAATGACTTTCATACTTAGTAAAATAATTAATATTTTTATAAATAAGCAATACTTTTCAGGTATAAAATAAAAAAATATAGTTCATTTTATTATTTAAGATATTTTTAAAACTTTACCATCCAACATAATTTTCAACGGTATATATAAGTTTCCCGTAATTTTTTTCCCGAAAAATTAGAGGACTCATGATTATTTTCTATTTAGAGTAGCATAGAATAAAAACCCATGTGGTTTAAAGCATGTAATTAATATAAAAATTATTAATATTTTATTAATATTTCTATTTTAATTTTGATATGTTTTAATGTGAATCTGGTTCAACCAATTAACCATGCTGTTGGACCAATCATTAGGTGATTGGATCCTTGGCTAGTTAGGTCTTAGGTCCATATTTGATATCTATATCTCATCTCTTAGTTACGAGTGCATCGTATGCATTTTTCATATAGCGATCCTATTCCTATTCTTTATAATTATACTATAGATATTAGTTGTTATCATTAAGCTATGCTCAATATTCAATTGATATATGAAATAATGCCCGACTCATCCGTATTTGGATAGAATAATGTGGATATAACATCCAACTTGCGTCCACATCTATTTAGAATAAATATATATATTAATTTGAGTATTTGGTTAACATCTATATTCTATTCATTTAATATGTATATGGATAATCCGTATCTATTTAATATAATACTCTATTTAATATCAAACTTGTATCTATATCTATTGAAGATAGATATGGATAATAACTTTGGTATGCATTTAATATTTGTATTTGAAGTTTTATTCAATAAAAAAATATGAATACGGATATAGACATATCAATATCCGGATGTTTGTAGCCCTATCATATGGAGCTTTGTGCATAAGTATCTGCATGAACTTATGTTAAGTAACGAACTTTGTCTATAGTTTTTGCAACTCAAAGAATTAAAATAATATATTATTAAAAAATAAAAATGCACGCATCGTTGCCTTTGATCATTAGCGATCATTATTCACTCTTCATTGTACTATAAATTTAGTCATTACATATATACTTTCCAATTCAAATTAACATTAATGTGCCTATTTTTCTTGTATCAATTATTTTCTTTTTCAGTAAAGTATTAATCTTTTCTTCAGAAGTATATCATTCATTTCTTTTCTATTTCCATTAAAAAAAAGCACTCCTCTCCTCTCTATTTGCTCTTTAATGGATGATGTATAAAATAATAATAATAATAATAATAATAACGAAAAGTAAACTAAAATGAGGGGAAGGTTATCAAAACTCACCCCAACGTCCAAACGATCACACTATCCGGAATATCCCGATCAGCGCCCTACATCAGATAAAGCCCGCACTTAAATAACGCACGTGCACTGCACGCGCCCAAGACTCGTATTTAATGGCATCTCCCTCCCATTCCCGCTCAGAGACCGGGAGAGAGAACGAGAAGCCGAGAGAAGCAGAGGAGTCATATCCGCGTCGATGAGGTGGGCGGCGACCGCGTTCGTCGTCTTCTTGGTGGCTCTCTCCTTCGTCGGCCCCGGCGGCCGTAGCACCCAAAAGAAGCCCAACCCCTCCTCCTCCACCACCACCAATGCCTCCTCCAGTTCGGGCCTTCCCAAGTTTCTTTTTCGATTCCAAGAAGACGAGGAGGAGGCTTCCTCCTATTCCTCCTGGTCGGCGGCGGCGGCGGCAGGTCCATTGGAGTACGATTTCTACCGCGAGAAATGCCCCCAGGCCGAGGAGATCGTCAGGTCCACCACGACTCAGCTCTACTCCCAGAACGCCAGCGTCGCCCCCGCCCTCCTCCGTCTCCTCTTCCACGACTGCTTCATCCGAGTAAAGGAAAACCCCTCCTTTCCTTTCTTTCCCTTGATCTTGATCCAATGCGTTTCTTTGACGTCAAGATGCGATCTTGGTTGCGATTCTTGAAGGGCTGCGACGCTTCAGTCCTCTTGGACCGCATCAATGGCTCCTCCTCGGAGAAAGACGCTGCCCCGAACCACACCCTCAGGGGCTTTGACGCCGTCGACGCCATCAAGGCCCGGGTGGAGGCCGTCTGCCCAGCCACCGTCTCCTGCGCCGACATCCTGGTCCTGGCCACACGAGACGGCCTCGTCCTGGTACAAAACCCTCATCTCCTTCTTCCCCTCTTCGATTCTTGGCGATTCTTGATTTAGGATTTCGCGTTTGGGAAGGCCGGAGGGCCCTTCTACCCGGTCCTGACGGGAAGGAGAGACAGCGAGCGGAGCTTCTTCGACGAGGCCCAGCTCCAGATCCCCGCCCCCGACAACAACTACCCCCAAACCCTCGCCAATTTCGCCAGCCGAGGCTTCACCGAGCGCGAAACCGTCAGCCTCTTAGGTTCCCTTCTCCCCACTCCAGAATCGCAAACACTAAGAACCTAAAAAAAACCCACCTCTTGAGGTGATTCTCTCCTTCCCGCAGGGGCGCACAGCATCGGGAAGCTGCACTGCCGGTTTTTCCGGCACCGGCTGTACAACTTCTCCGGGACCGGCGAGCCGGATGGGTCGATGGACGTGGAGATGGCGGCGGAGATGCGGGCCGCGTGCGGGGCCGGCGACGGCGCCGCCGCCGCCGTGGGTTACCAGCCGGAGGGGCGGTTCGGGAACCACTACTACGGGCGACTGCTGGAGGGGCGAGGGATCCTCCACGCGGACCAGCAGCTGACGGCAGGCCGGACGGTGAGGTGGGTGCAGGCGTACGCGGCGGAGGGCGACTCCGGGCTGTGGGCGTTCCGGGCCGACTTCGCCCACGCCATGGTCAAGCTCTCTGGGCTCGGCCCCCTCTCCGGATCCCAAGGCCAGATCCGGACCCGTTGCTCTCAGCCGGTGTGAATCTTTGATTCCCACGACTGATGGTGAACTTTTGTTGTGAATCTATGCTTCCCAAGACTGATCGCGAATTCTTGTTACTCGTAAGAAAAATTACTCCTACGTCTAATGATCACCGTTTTTGTAAATTTTCCCCAAGAGAACCATTGTTGAGCCTTGTGAGACCTGAGCAGGGCCTGTTTCGATGGCCGGGTAATTTGTCCCTCAAATGAGATGTGCTTTGAGATTAGGGTTTATCATAAATTGGGGATTTGCATGACAAGTTTTTGCCAGACGGCATATAAAAATCGGGATAACTGACTCCTATTATGAGGCAAGTTCCCAAGTTCCAATCATTGTAGGACTCTAAATGAATTTTTTTTCTCATTTTATTGTTAACATCTTGTCGAAAACCTACTATAGATGGTATATTCGGCGGAAAAACTGTGACATCCAAACATGCCTGCAGATCAAAGTTAAAATGCTCCTGCATGTAAATAAGAAAAAAATTGTGTGTAAGTTCCGATTAAAATTAAACTACATCATTAATGCATGGTCGGATACGATAGTGAGCTCCATCATGTTATGGCATGATCTAGGTAAATTTGTTAAAATGTTGGTAGTTTTATCTGGGATATCAGACTAGTAATTATTCTTTTTTTAATTAATTAAAATTTGGAAGAAGGTGTGTTTTCTTCCCTTTCACCTTAATTTAGTATTGCACCAATATTAAAGTACGGTAAATTAAAAAGTATTGGATTTATTTTAGTCCATACAATCTTCCTTTTAGGGCTCGTTTGGTTCGCGGGAAGCATTTTCCCTCCTAAGAATATGATTTCTGAAAAACAAATTCTCAGGAAGAGGATGGCTAGGAAAGTACTTTTGGCATGTTTGATTGACCATGGAAAATGTTGCTGGAAATTGGACCCGGGGGCGACCGTGGGCCGAGAGGGGAGGAGCTCCGCTGCTGGAACAGTAGGTGGCGGCGCGTCAGCTGGTGGCGTCCTCCTGGAGAATCCTGCAAAAAAGCCGGTGGCCGGGCTTTTCCGGCGCCGGCCCTCCGATGCCTAAGTCAGAGGGGGGCTAGTATATGAGTGGAGTAAAAGAGGAGAATGTTTGTTCTTGTGTCTGTCCCCTTTCTTTCCCCCCAGGTTCCCTTTTGTAGAAGGATATTATGTTACCTGAGAGGTGACAGGGTAAATTGTCTTTTTCGTGATAATTGGGCACGATCATGCTCATTAATGGCGTTGTGGAGAATAAGACCGGATCAGACCGGAGTCAGCGAACTGTCATGGTTGATCGGACCTGTTGGGGTGGCTGAACCGCCGGCCGTGGTGGGCCTGGGGTTCGCAGATTGCAAGTGCATTAATTGCTGAGTGAACCGGTGATCAGGGAGAGCCATACGCTTTGATGGTCTAGTGATCCGGAGATCATCTTGAGCCGTGTTCATTTAATGGTTGAGTGCATTGGAGGTCCGCAGGGGTCATACGCATTAATGATAGGGCGTGCCGAAGGCCTGCGGAGGTCACATGCCTTAATGGCTTGACGACGGTAACAGAGTACGGTGGAGTCGGGTATCTAGTTGTCAGATTCTCTAAGGGATTAGGCTGGGGTCGAATATTTGGACAAGGCATGGGCTCGGCACCTGGTCGGGTGCCGAGCCAAGCCAGTTGCTCAGCGGGGTGCCTCTAGTTTGAGCGTTGTGAGGTCGGGCGCCTCTCTGGTCGGCGCCTTTCTGATCGGGCGCCTCTCTGGTCGGCGCCTTTCTGGTCGGCGCTCCCGAGCCGGCACGACTTGGGTTTTCCCCCAACACTACCCCCCGACTTCCGAGTTCCAGCTGGCCACCAGCTTGAGCGCGGGAAGTAGTTTTAGTCGGGCCATTATGAGTTAGGAAATTTCGAATTATCGCGCGCTTCAAGGTGCTTTTAATGGGCGGCGTCTCTTCTTTCCCGAAACGTCTCATTATTAGGGTGCCTTTCTCGAAGCGTCCTCGCGTCGTGGGCTCATGATAGGGCCGCACGATCCGACGAGGCGCTTCTGTGTTCGAAGCGTCCGCCTGAATTAAATACGGCGCTCCGTCTTTCGGGCCAACACGCGTCATGATCTGAACGGGGAGCAGCGTTTTTTCTCGCTGATCTGGGCCGTTGGAGGGATCTATATAAACCCTCACCTGGCCTCCAGCTACTTTCTTATTGTCTTCTTCCTCCAGCTTTTCTCAGTCCGAAGCTTCCCACCTCCGGCATCCTTCACAGGTCCTTCTTTTTTTCTATCCTCCCAGAATCCTTCTCTCTTCTTCCTAATGGGTCCCGGTCCGAGCGATATTGAGTCCACCATGAGTGAGTTGGAGGTCGAGATGGTCGAGGAATGGTTCTTTCCTCGACGAGGGTTCCGTTTGGAGCCCGCCGGATTGGGGGATCGGGTAACGAATCCCCCGGTAGGCCGGATCGGAGTGTACCTGGAGGCACTCTGGGCCGGCCTACGATTTCCCTTTCACGGGTTCGTGAACGAGTTGCTCACGGAGTACCAGTTGGTCCCGGCGCAACTCGCTCCGAACGCCTGGAGGACAGTCGTCGGTTTCCTGTCGCTCTGTTTGGCGTACGGGATTCCGACTTCTGTAAACGTTTTCCGGCGACTCTTCATGTTGAAGTCGAACCCGGGAGACGGAGAGTGGCTCTACATTGCCCTTCGGGCGGGTCGGCCACTCTTCCAGGGCGCCCCATCGTCCATTCATGAGTGGAAGAAGAAATTCTTCTTTCTGGGCTCTGAACGGACATGGGGGTTTGACCCTAGGTGGAGGCCGAGCCGACTCAGGACCGCCAACAAAATCCCCAAGCTTTCTACGCGCGAGCTGGGGATCCTTGACGCCGTTCGCAGCCTCGGGGACGGTATTCTGCTGAGCGGCCTCATAAGTGAGGACGCTCTAGTGAATGTTGGCCTGAGCTCGGCGCGTCCTCAGGGTAAGGGTAATAATAGAAAGTCAACTCTTTTTTTTCCTGCTATTATTCTGTGTTCTAATCCTGCTCGTCCTTGCAGATATCGCGAAAATGGTGACCAAGAGCGAGGTCCTGTACGCCCGCTTTCAGAAGAGGGCGGCCGAGCTCGCGGGGGAGCCAACCGAGCCGAAGAAGAAAGCGAAGGTCTCGGCCGCCGTGGTCGCCGAGAAGGGCGCTCCCAGCACCGCGCATTTCGAGGCTGGTCGGGGGGAGGGCCCAGGTTCTAGGGGCGCGAGCTCTGGTGGAGCTACGATGGCGCTCCCGTGCCCGGCGCCAATTTCGCAAGTCCCTGGTCGGCAGGAAGCCCCGAACATCGACCAGGGAGGGAGGAGTTCATCAGCGGATTTGGCGCTTGCGCGCCCCGCTCCAATTTTGCGGCAGTCAGATCGGCCGCCTGTCCGACCCCAATTCCCCAGTCCCGAGCCGGGGAATAGTCAAGGAGCTACGGGGTCGGCTCCGCCTAGGCCAGCCGAGGCCGGTCTTCCGGGCTCGTCGGGTCCCCGGGAGAGGGTGCCTTACGCTCCCGGTTGGGCGGTTTTCGAGGGCGACTCAGCCCTCGATAACCCCCAGGTAGCGCGCGAGGTTCTTCGGGTCGCGCTGCTCCCGGCCGATCAGGCCAAGATCCGGTCCATGAACTATGGCGCCTTCATGGACTCAGCCCTTTGCTCTGCCGTCCGGGTAAGTTAACCTCTATATTTGTGCAAGTTTTATTTTAAATTGGATTCGTTTCTCACGTCCCTCTTTTTACAGCATCTACACGAGACGGAGACGCTGATGCACATCATCCAAGACTATCGGGAGCGAGCCCGAAGGCATCAGCGGGGACACGAGGAGGCCGAGGCGAGGCGCCTGGTGTCCGAGGCCGAGCGCCAGGAGCTTCAGGCGAGGATGGGGGCGGCCGAGGACGAGATTCGGGCTCTGACCGCCGAGCTCGAAGAGGAGAAGGGCGCGCATATACTGGCCAGATCTGAAGTGCGCGCCGCGGAGGCTCGTCTGGCCGAGGCCGAGTCGACGCTCGCCATCCGCGAGCAGGAGGTGGGGGAAGCTCACCTCAAGGCCCAAGAGCTCGAGGCCCGTTTGCTCGACGCGCAGTCTTTGCTCGTCGATCGCGAACGGAAAATAAAAAAATTGGAGCGGAAGGCCGCATACCACGAGGCTCGGGAGAAGGAGGCTCGGGAACAGGCCCAGGACGCCGTTAAACTCTTCCGTGAATCGGAAGAGTTTCGCGACTTACTGGAGGAGGAAGGCGTAAACGGGCTCATCCAGGGCTTCAAAGACTTCCGCAACCAACTACGACGACTTCTCCCGGACTTCGACCTTAACCTGCTTCAACCAGGAGCGGGGGTCGAGGAGTCAGAGGCGGAGACGGAAGCTCCGGCAGTTGACGGGGCCGCCCAGGAGGGCCCGGCCGAGGCGCCCGAGGCTGCTCCCGAGGTCGCCGAGGCTACTGAGGTAGAGACCTCGGTCGCGGAGGAACCAGCCGTTCCTGAAGTCGCCGAGGACAGTAGAGCCGAGCTTTAAGTTTTTCATTTTCTTTATTTTTGTAAATTGGGATGGCCTCCATATTGTTAAGGTCGAGCCTAAACTTTGTACTTAGCCTTTGGGCTCTTTTAAATGAATAGAATGAATATTTTTTCGTAACTTGCAATTGGTTTATGTTTCGATTTTTGGTAGACCTAGGTTTCTTCAATTGGATCCGCTTTAGGTTCCAAGGACTTGGGCTCTGCAGCCCCAATTTCGTCCGCTGCGTAGTTAGACCTGTGTTTAGGTTCGGCATATCTGTCCAGTCCGAGCTCAGGTCCAAGTTTCCGCTGCTCGGACCTTCGACCAGCGAAATCGCGATACTTAGGTCTGAGAAGATGCGCTTAGGCTCGGCAAGCCTTCTCGAGCTTAGCTCAGAATTCGGCCGAGCCCTAGGACCAAAGGTCACTAACCCAACTCGAATTTTATTCGGACTTCAAACTCGGACCTTAGGTTGCCGAGGCGGATTGTCGGACTTCTTTCGACAAAACGAAGTCGGATATCCCGAAGCTCGGGATGGGAATTCATCGAGCTGTCGGTATAAACCAGGCTATAGCTCGTTGTCGAGCAGTGCATGCAGGACGGGCGAGGCCAGAGCGAGGCCAGGCAATGATTGGCCCGGCAAGGTACCTCGACGCTGGTCAGGGTTTTATTCAGGTACTTAATTAATCAGGAATGAAGTAAATGAAATAATGTAAGACATTAATCAAAAGGGTACCTGGTACCATGAGCGTCTTATGCCGAGGTTGTGAACTTTGCTCGGCGATTTTGAAAACGCTCTTCTGCTCGGAGTCCGTTTTCTGGGGACGCCGGCATAATAGAAGAAATCAGTTGCCATCAGAGATGCTTGTTGCCGATCACGAATGCCTCGCTGATCACGAACAGGAGATCGAGCCGAGCTCGATGCTTGATGGAGATCGAGCCGAGCTCGATGCTTGATGGAGATCGAGCCGAGCTCGATGTTTGGTGGAGACCGCATCTCGAACTCACGAACTCACGAACTCACGAACATCTTCGGGGAGACCACGTAGGTGCTCCATCATCCCGAAGTATCGGGGCATCCCGACCGTAGTTGGGGTATTTGATGGAGATCGAGCCGAGCTCGATGTTTGATGGAGATCGAGCCGAGCTCGATGTTTGATGGAGATCGAGCCGAGCTCGATGTTTGATGGAGATCGAGCCGAGCTCGATGTTTGGTGGAGACCGCATCTCGAACTCACGAACTCACGAACTCACGAACATCTTCGGGGAGACCACGTAGGTGCTCCATCATCCCGAAGTATCGGGGCATCCCGACCGTGGTCGAGGTATTTGATGGAGATCGAGCCGAGCTCGATGTTTGATGGAGATCGAGCCGAGCTCGATGTTTGATGGAGATCGAGCCGAGCTCGATGTTTGATGGAGATCGAGCCGAGCTCGATGTTTGATGCTCCAAGGTTTCGTCAAGGCGCCTGGCTTCGCTCTATGCTGATTGACGAACTGGGTCAGGTCTGGTACCATGAGACAATCATTAGGAGAATTGGCGCATTTGAACAATTGCACATGAGCTGTTATAAAATGAGATTTATGATTAAAAATAGGGAACCCCTTGGGGTTCTACTGGTAGTACACGCGGAGATTTTCAGAACTCCAGCTTCGTGGAATGGGGGTCCCATCGAGAGACTCCAGTTTGTACGTTCCGGGCCGCCGGACGCGTGTGACTCGGTAAGGTCCCTCCCAGTTTGGAGCCAGTTTCCCTTGCTCGGTCGGTCGGGAGGCCTCGGCTCTCCTAAGGACGAGGTCCTCTGCTTTAAAAGATTTAACTTTGACTCTGGCGTTGTAGTACTGCGCTGTCTTTTGCTGGTACCTTGCCATGCGAACTCGGGCGGCCTTCCTTGTCTCCTCGATTAGGTCCAGGTTGTTTCTGAGCTTGAGGAGTTGGAGCTGGCATCATAGTGTTCTACCCTCGGAAAAGGGAGTCCGATCTCCAACGGGATGACAGCTTCCGTTCCATATGTTAAATTGAAGGGAGTCTCGCCGGTGGGGACACGGAATGTGGTCCGATAAGCCCACAGGACATTGTATAGGTCTTCGACCCACTGTCCTTTGGATTTGTCGAGCCTGGCTTTGAGCCCCTGCAAAATAGTACGATTTGTTACTTCGGTTTCTCCGTTCGTCTGAGGGTGCGCGACCGAGGTGAAGCGGTGGTCAATGCCAAGCTCGGAGCAGAATTCTCTAAAGCGGAGGTTGTCGAACTGGCGGCCGTTGTCTGATATGAGGATGCGGGGGAGTCCAAATCTGCAGATTATTGACTTCCAGACAAAATCCCGCATCTTCTGCTCGGTGATCCGGGCGAGTGGCTCGGCTTCCACCCACTTGGTAAAATAGTCGATGGAGACGACTAGGAATTTCCTTTGCCCGGTCGCCAGAGGGAATGGTCCCAAGATGTCGATCCCCCACTGGGCAAAAGGCCAAGGGGAGCTGATGGAGGTTAACGGAGCTGAGGGTCGGCGTTGGACATTGGCGTTCCTCTGGCATCGGTCGCATCGTCGGACAAAGTCCAAGGCATCCTTCTGGAGTGTCGGCCAGTAGTATCCTTGGCGCAAAATCTTATGCGCCAGTGCTCGTCCCCCCAGATGATTTCCACAAATCCCTTCGTGGACTTCACGCATTGCATAATTAGCCTCTGTCGGGCGGAGACATCTGAGGAGGGGAGAGGTGAAAGATCTTCGATAAAGCTTTTCCTCGTGCAATATGTATCAGGCGGCGGAACGCTTCATTCGGCGAGCCTCACGTTCATCATTGGGGAGGGCTTCATCTTGCAGATAGCTGATGAGCTCGTCCATCCAGCTTGGCTCGAACTCAATGCAAAGGGCTTGCTCGAGCTCCTCCGTGCTGGATCTTTGGAGATACTCCAGTGCCGCCGTTTTGGGAAGCTCGCTCATGCGAGAGGAGGCCAGCTTTGACAGCTGGTCGGCTCTAAGGTTCTCTGACCTGGCAACATGTTGGATGTGGAAAGAATTCAAGGTCGAGGTGAGATCCCGTACCTTCCGAAGATACTCCTGTATTGTGGGGTCCCTGGCTTCGAAATCGTCCAGGATTTGGTTTACGACGAGCTGAGAATCGCTGAAGGCCTTCAGGTCCTTCACTCCTAGCTCTCTGGCTAACTTGAGCCCGGCAACGAGTGCTTCGTATTCCGCCATGTTGTTGGAAGCAGGAAACTCGAGGCGTAGAGCTTGTTCGGCAACCACTCCATCCGGGCTGGTGAGGATGAGACCCGCTCCGCTACCCCCCGAGTTTGAAGAACCATCGACGTGCAGAGCCCATGTCAAGCTCGGGGTCTGCTCTGTTGGCGCAGGCTCAGGTTCGGGCTCGGCCTCGTCCGGCACAGTGCACTCGACTATAAAGTCGGCGAGTGCCTGTGCCTTGATCGCCGGTCTGGGTCGGTACTCGAGGTCAAATTCCCCGAGCTCGACGGCCCACTTGGTAATCCGGCTTGCGCGGTCTGATCTTTGCAGGATCTGCTTTACTGGTTGGTCGGTCAGCACGGCCATCGTGTGGGCTTGGAAATAGGGTCGGAGCCTCCGAGCTGAGATGACCAAGGCATAAACAGTCTTCTCTAGCTTGGAGTATCGGGTCTCGGCATCCCTCAAGACCCGGCTGGTGTAATATACTGGTTTTTGGAGCTTGCTCTCCTCCCGAACCAGGACCGAGCTCATTGCTACAGGGGAAACAGCTAAGTAAAGGTAGAGGAGTTCACCCTGCCGAGGCTTTGTGAGCAGGGGAGGAGAAGCAAGAAGGTGCTTGAGCTCTTCGAAAGATTGCTGGCACTCGGCCGACCATAGGAAGTTCTTTGGCTTCTTAAGAGTCGCAAAAAATGGAAGGCAGCGCTCGGCCGATCGGGAGATGAATCTCCCGAGGGCTGCGACTCGGCCTGTAAGCCATTGTACCTCCTTGACTGTCCTCGAAGGCGTCATCTCTTGGAGTGCTCGGATCTTTTCAGGATTGGCCTCGATTCCCCGCTGCGTAATGACGAAGCCAAGAAATTTGCCCGAGGTGACTCCGAACGCACATTTGGCCGGGTTGAGCTTCATTTGGTACCTTCGGAGTGTAGAGAATGCTTCATTAAGGTCGGTCACATGGTCTTGCGCCACCTTGCTTTTCACCAGCATGTCATCAACATAGACCTCCATGTTTCGGCCTATTTGGTCTTTGAAGATCCGGCTGACCAGCCTCTGATAAGTTGCTCCGGCATTCTTTAAGCCGAATGGCATTACTTTGTAGCAGTAGGTACCCCCGTCGGTGATGAAGGCCATCTTTTCTTCATCTTCGGGCGCCATACGGATCTGGTTGTATCCGGAGAAGGCGTCCATGAATGCCAACAGCTCATGTCCCGAGGTGGAGTCCACGAGCTGGTCGATGCTGGGGAGTGGGAAGCTGTCCTTTGGGCCGGCTTTATTCAAGTCGGTGTAGTCCACGCACATGCGCCATTTCCCGCTAGCCTTTTTGACGAGGACCACGTTGGCGAGCCACTCTGGATAGGATATCTCCCGAATGAAGCCAGCCTTGAGAAGTTTATCAACTTCCTCGGCTGCTGCTCGTTGTCGTTCAGGAGCGGCACCTCGCTTCTTTTGTCGCACAGGCTTGCAGGTTGGCTTTACTTGGAGCCGGTGGACCATAACCTCCGGATCTATTCCCGGCATATCCGCGGGTGACCAGGCGAAGACGTCCATGTTGTTCCGCAAGAAGTCGACGAGACGATCCCTTTCGCGATCAGAGGCCGGAGCCGACCTGCACGGTTAGCTCGAGAAAGTTTTCGTGCAAAGGAACTTGGATTAGTAGCTCACCGGGCTCTACCCGATTCTTCTGAGGGCCGACCCGTGCCTCCAGGGTTTCAGCCGAAGGCTGGTCTGTTGCTGGGACCGACACCTCGGCCGGTCGCTTCGCCTCATGGGTCGCCATGTAGCATCGTCTCGCTACCGCCTAGTCCCCACGGACTTCGCCAACTCCTTGGCTGGTGGGGAATCGCATGAGCAGGTGGCGAGTTGAGACCACGGCTCGAAGGGCGTTGAGACCTGGTCTTCCAAGAATGGCATTATAAGCCGAGGGCAGGCGTATCACAAGGAAGCCCATTCTCACGGTACTTTTCCGGGGGGCGAGCCCGACCGTGACCAGGAGATCGACCTCGTCCTCTACTGGGACCGAGTCCCCAGTAAATCCGACCAACGGAGCATTCATCCTCCGTAGTTGCTTTTCTGTCATCCCCATTTTACAATAGGCATCAAAATACAAAACGTTCGCCGAGCTTCCATTATCGATTAAGATGCGTTTTACATCAAATCTATTCATAACCATAGAGATGACCACAGCATCATCGTGGGGAGTTTCGACTCCCTCCAAGTCTTCGTCTGAGAATGAGATGGCTTCCGAGGCGCGTAGGCGCTTCGAGGAGATCCCTTCTCCTGAAGCTTCTCCGACCGAGGCCCCGCCTCGGATGGTGTTGATGGTGCCGGCGATGGGCCTGTTGGCGTGATCTTTAGGCTGTGCGGCTCTCTCCGCTGGCCTCTTCTCTTCACGCCGGCCTCGTACAAACCGATCGAGCACCCCTCGGCGAATGAGTGCTTCGATCTCGTCCCGGAGCTGGAAGCAGCCCTCCGTATCATGGTCGTGATCCCGATGGAAACGGCAGTACTTTCGGGGATCACGCCGGGCTCCGGGATCTCGTCTCGGGGGCGGGGGCCGGAAATAATCCCGGCCCTCAATCTCCATGAGGATTTCGGCCCGAGGAGCAGTAAGGGGAGTGTAATTTTCATACCTCCCTTCGGGTATGCGGGCCCGTGGTGGAAACCTCGGGCGGAGCGGTGACCTCTGCTGAGGTGGTCCCCGTAATCGGGGTGGACTCTTCAGACGGGGCGGATTCTTGGCTCGGCGCGGGGACGGGCTTCTAGGATGGCCACGCTCCTCACGGCATCTTTTCTGCTTCTTGGAAGTCTGCTCGGCCCCGCTCCGCCTAATGGCCACGGCTTCCTCGGCCTTCGCATACTTCCGCGCCCGAACCAGCATTTCGGTGAGGTCCGCAGGGAAGTTCTTCTCGATGGAGAAGAGGAACCTGTAAGACCGGGCTCCAGTCTTTAGTGCTGACATGGCAATTGACTGGTTAAGCTCCCGGACTTCCCATGTCGCGGCGGTAAATCGGTCCAAATATTCCCCAAGGGACTCCCCCTCCTTTTGTTTTACATCAAGGAGGGAGTCCGATGTCCGTCGCTGGGGTTGGCTGGCAGCAAAGTTGCTGGCAAACTATCTGCCAAGCTGCTCGAAGGAGGAAACAGTGCTTGGCTTCAGCCCGGTAAACCAAAGCCGGGCTGGTCCTCGGAGTGTTGCTGGGAAGGCTTTGCACAGCATGGCCTCCGAGGCTCCCTGTAGGGCCATTAAGGCCCGATAGCTTTCCAGGTGGTCAAGGGGGTCGGTCCTGCCGTTGTAAGGCTCCACCTGGGGCAACTTGAATCGTGGCGGGACCGGCTCATCTTCGATCTGTTGGGAGAAGGGGGACTTCGTGGTGAACTCAAAGTTACCATCACGTCCCGACTTCCTTCCGTGGAGTGCCTGAATCTGGCGCTCCAGCTTCTCGACCTTCTTGTCGAGTTCATCATTCTGGGGGATCGCCGCGGCGGTCCGCTCCGGTGCAGGTTGCCCTGGGACCGACTCAGCCTCTGATGGTTGTGGCCAGCCACCAGGACCTCTAACTGGATGCTCTCTCTAGAGGGAGGCCTGGACTTGAGAGTCCTGACCTCGAAGGGGGAGTCCGCTTGCAGGAGGCACCGGCTGAACTGGGGCCGGAGGGAGCGGTGCCGTCGGGATGCCCCTGGGTTGCAAGCTTTGGACAGCGGTGGCCAAGGCCTGCACTTGTTGCACCAGGGCATCAAACTGCTCCGGCCGAACTTGAGGGGTTGACTCGGCCGGAGGTGGCGAGTTCTGGACAGAGTGTCCAGGACTGAGTGGAGGACGTCGAGAGGCATTGGAAGCCCCCTTACTTCTCAGTTTCATGGCCGCGACTCGGTCCCTTCCTCTAGCGCCAACTGTTGCTGGAAATTGGACCCGGGGGCGACCGTGGGCCGAGAGGGGAGGAGCTCCGCTGCTGGAACAGTAGGTGGCGGCGCGTCAGCTGGTGGCGTCCTCCTGGAGAATCCTGCAAAAAAGCCGGTGGCCGGGCTTTTCCGGCGCCGGCCCTCCGATGCCTAAGTCAGAGGGGGGCTAGTATATGGTGGAGTAAAAGAGGAGAATGTTTGTTCTTGTGTCTGTCCCCTTTCTTTCCCCCCAGGTTCCCTTTTGTAGAAGGATATTATGTTACCTGAGAGGTGACAGGGTAAATTGTCTTTTTTGTGATAATTGGGCACGATCATGCTCATTAATGGCGTTGTGGAGAATAAGACCGGATCAGACCGGAGTCAGCGAACTGTCATGGTTGATCGGACCTGTTGGGGTGGCTGAACCGCCGGCCGTGGTGGGCCTGGGGTTCGCAGATTGCAAGTGCATTAATTGCTGAGTGAACCGGTGATCAGGGAGAGCCATACGCTTTGATGGTCTAGTGATCCGGAGATCATCTTGAGCCGTGTTCATTTAATGGTTGAGTGCATTGGAGGTCCGCAGGGGTCATACGCATTAATGATAGGGCGTGCCGAAGGCCTGCGGAGGTCACATGCCTTAATGGCTTGACGACGGTAACAGAGTACGGTGGAGTCGGGTATCTAGTTGTCAGATTCTCTAAGGGATTAGGCTGGGGTCGAATATTTGGACAAGGCATGGGCTCGGCACCTGGTCGGGTGCCGAGCCAAGCCAGTTGCTCAGCGGGGTGCCTCCAGTTTGAGCGTTGTGAGGTCGGGCGCCTCTCTGGTCGGCGCCTTTCTAGTCGGCGCTCCCGAGCCGGCACGACTTGGGTTTTCCCCCAACAGGAAAGTTACAAATTTCCAAAGTGCTTATGTTTGGTTGGCCATCCACTTTCCTCGGAAAGTTATGTATAATTCCTATTATGCCCTTAATAAAAATTAGATTTTTAATGCCTCTTTAATGTTTCTTTAATGCTGAAGGGTCTTTTGGAAAAAAAGTAAAAATAGAGTGATTTCTGCCTCATGGAAAAGTAACTTTCCCGTGTTTCTCATGGGAAAGACTTTCCCATAAAATATGGGAATCATATTTCCATAGGAATATAACTTTCCCGTCTCTCTTCTTTGAAAACTCCAACCAAACAAGAGGCATCTCATTACTTTTCCGTTGACCACACTTTCCTCCCTTCTTTTCCCGCGAACCAAACGAGCCCTTAATGGCTTAAAGAATGAGGTAGCCTGCAATCATATTTAAAAAGTTAATGGCAATGGCAGTAGCTAAGTAGGTGAGTGGTAGTGCAAAAAATTTCTGTTGAGGGGATGTTTGAAAAATTTTTTGTTGGATTCGGCTTGATTGGTTGGAGTGAGAGAAGGGCGAGTTTTGCCTAATTATTAAAATTAAAAAAAAAAACATTGAAAGATCTTAATTTTAATCATCATTAAATTTATGTTTGCTCATGATTTACAATTCTTAGTCATTTTAAGAAAAAAACAATGTTTAGTCGTTATTTGTCCAGACTTATAGGGTTCGTTTGGTTCGCGGGAAGTATTTTTTCTTCTAGGAATATGATTCCTGGGAAACAAATTTCTAGGAAGAGAATGCCTAGGAAAGTACTTTTGGCATATTTGGTTGACAATGGGAAAGTGACAAATCTGCAAAATGTTTATGTTTGGTTGGCCATCCACTTTCTTAGGAAAGTTATGTATAATTCCTATTATGCCCTTAATAAAAATTAGATCTTTAATGCCTCTTTAATGCTTTTTTAATGCTGGAGAGCTTTTTTGGGAAAAAATAAAAATAGAGTGATTTCTGCCTCATGGAAAAATAATAAATGTTTCTCATAGGAAAGACTTTTCCATAAAATATAGGAATTATATTTCCATGAGAATACAATTTTTTCGTCCCTCTTTTTTGAAAACTCCAACCAAACAAGAGGCATCTCGTTACTTTTTTGTTGATCACACTTTTCTTCTTTCTTTTTCTGCAAACCAAATGAGCCCATATTATTGTCACATTAGACATGGAAAACACTGGACCTTGCAGAGACACGGGGTAATGGTTGTATTAGGAGCGCCCAAAAAAGTATTTTGCAGCACAGCCGTTTCGGGCAGCTTTTAGGCGTCCCACGATTTTCCCAAATCGAAGACGTTTCAATTTTTACTTTTTTTTTTTTGAATTTTTAGGTGCGCTTCCGACTCACGACCGTCCTTTCATCTATCACGTGCATGGACACGTGCCCACCGCCTACATTACCGTCCCGTTGAAGTCTTGAAGGCCTGATTTTCCCCTCCTATCTTTTTTTCCCCACCTCCTTCTCCATCTGCCCTAGCTTTCGCTCTCCCCTCCCTTTCCGGTGCTGCCATTGTCTCCTCGAAAACCACTCCGGCGCTGAGCTGCCTTTTCCCTTCGGAACTCGTCGCTCATCCACAGCCCTAGCTGAGGTAATCTCTTCTTCTTCTTCTCAGGAGTGAAGTAACTTTTCCATCTCCTCTGCGATCTTTGGAGCTTTGTTGGCTGTTGGAAAGAGAGAAGGGAAATCGGAGAACAGAGATCAGAACTGTGGGTATGTTTGTGTTTCCTCTTCGTTTTTGACTCCGGAATGAATCAAGATGTTTCTATGATGAGGGGAAAACACTTTTTTGCCCTTTTACCAATGATTAAAAAAACTTTTTCATATGAAAGATAGTAATATCTTTTAATGGGTAGATGAATTTTTTGAATCCACATTGAGAGTCTGTTATTCTGTCACCCGTCCTTTGTTGTTTCCCGGCGCTTGAATTGGACTAATAAGTGACCAGCTATCTTCTTTGAGTTAGGGCACTTTGATTTTGGCTTTGATTAGTAAATTGGATTTCAAAATTCTTCATCATTAAACTGAATCTGAACATATAATGCTTCCTGAAATCAAAGTCTTTCAGAATTACATTTGTGATCCAGATGAAAAGTCTATTCATTTATCTGATAATTCTATGTCCTCAAATTGATTTGAGATAGGAGGATGAAGTGCACTCACTATATTATCATATTTATTAGGCTTTAAAATCTCAATTGGCTATCACGTGGTTTCTATTGATTATATGCATTCATTAGTATATCTTTATCCATGTACAGAAAATATGGATATAACTTATGTCTAGCTTGTATGTGCATCTGTTAGAACTCATATGGATATGGGTAAATTTTTTTTTGTATCTTACTGTTCAGAACATATATGGTCACCAATTTCTCTACTCATTTAATTTTCATGTCTTTATACGTATGTGCTGAACAAATTGGGTGGTGGGTATAGCGATTTTATCCTTGGACTCAAATACTGATATTTCGTCAAATCCAAGTACTGTTAGATGTTATTATATGCTACCTACTGTTTGCATATCTAGCATTGCGATATGCGATCGGAAGTTTATAACTTAGTAAAGACACAATGTTCATATTCTTTGCGGTTTTCTCTTGTTTTTTCTTAGATTTTTAGATTTATCAGGATAATCTGTGGAGCTTACATCTTAAAATGTCGCATATAATCCACTTTAAGAGCTGAGAATACATGGGTATGGTCGTTGGTTACCACTGCTATATTCATATATTTTTATTTTGTTTGCATCATTTCTTCAATTTTGATATATCTGTTTTTGACTATTTAAGCAATATGTGCTATTTCTTAGTGAATTGTACCTTGTGTGGAAATAATTGATGGAGTTGTTGCATTAAAATCAACCCAGAATGATAAGTCGTTCTATTTATTTTTATGTTACTGATAGACCAAATCCTTGATTTTTTTTTGTCAGCAGGAGATGCTTGAGAGATGTTAATTGAAGCTATCAGATCTTTCAGTCAATTGCCTTCTCTTTTTGTTCAGCAAAGAAATAGCTGATTTGTAACATTCAAAACATTATGAGTATTGCTCCGAAGAAGTTACATGAGGAGGGAGGCCATTCTACTCCTTTAAAACGGCCACTTGAAGAGACCGGCATATATTTGAGTGCTGGAAGGCTAATTCAACCAGTTGGTAATGATTTTTGCCTACCCATTGAATACGGGCAGGATGGACGATTTGCAAAAGTCCCACGTGTTGAACCCCGTGATATTGATAAGAGATCATCTCAGCTGCATTGGATGGCTTCAGCTTCTAACAGCTCCTTAGACCATCCAGTTACATCCGACAACAAGTTAGAATTCAAAAATTCAAAGGATGCTAGAGAAGTTAAGACTGAAAACCGGGAAACAAAGCCACAGGTTAGGGACTTGTACGCCGATACTAGGATGGATCCTCAAGATAGAAAGGCTGAGAATCATTCAACGATGGATACTAGGGGGGATGAAAAGGAACTTAAATCTGATAGGGGGTTTCATGTTGAGTATAAGGGTGACACCAAATTTAATAAAGACAATTATGTTTCAATAAGTTCTCACCTAAATTGGAAAGATAGTAAAGAGCACCAAAGGGGTAAAAGATATTTTGAGTCCCGTAATGATGGTTTGGACTCATGGCATGCTGCAAGGCCTGGATTACAAAGCACAGATGAAGCTGCAAAAGATATTACAGCAGGTGAAGAGTGGGATTCCATGGAAACACATGAGGCTGTTGGAGAAAACAAGGTTGATCTGAAAGGTGAAGAAAAATTCAGAGATAAGGATAGGAAAAGGAAGGATGACAAGCATAGAGATTATGGAGAAAGGGAGAAGGATAGAAATGATCGTCGAAACTGTTTGCAACAAGGTGCTGCTAGTACTGAATGCAAAGAAGTGCTGAGAGAAGAGAGAGATGTGGAGAAGCGGGAGAGGGAGAGAAAGGGCACTCAAAAAGACATGGAATGGAATGACAGGGAGAAGGATATTATGAAGAGAGAATCATCAAATGCAAATGAAAAGGAGGGTTTACACTATGAGAAGGAGTTTGTGGATGGATCTATCAAAGTTTCTGAGCAGGAAAATACAACAATTGAATCTAAGAGGCTTAAAGTTGACAGTTGGAAATTTTATGATAGGGATTTTAAAGAAAGGAAAAGGGAAAGGGATGCAGATGCAGGTGACGGACATGGACGTGACAGGTGTTATGACAAGGAATCAGATGATGGTTGTGCAGAAGGAGAGGGAGCTACAGAAAAGGATAAGGACGTTTTTGGTGGTGTTCAGCAACGTAGGAAGATGTTGCGGTCAATGGGGACTCCTCAAGCACCTCGGTTTCGGTCTAGAGCATGGGACGAGGGGTATGATGTAAATTGAATATAAGCATACATGTTGTTTTCTTATTATACCATATGCTGACATGCCATGGTTGAGAGAGACATTTAATTGAAATTTTATTGCTCAGTTTCTGTGAGGTTTTGAAGTTGGTGATAAGCACCAAAGTTTAGTTAGATCATCTGCATTTGGTCCACCTCCCTGTGAGGAAGATGCAGAATATGGCATTGGACCTGTTCCTAGTTAGTTCTCTTGATTCTTATAGTAACTGCCACTATAGGAGTTTTTCACTTAAGTGCTGCTTGGTTGTACTTGAGGGCGAGCCTTGGCCCAATGGTAAGATTGTTTCATTGTGACCTAAGTGTCATGGGTTCAAAACATGGAAACAACTTTTTTGCACGTAGGGATAAGGCTGTATACATTTAACCCTCCCTAGACCCCACAGCAGCAAAGGAGCCTTGTGCACTGAAACGCCATTTTTGCTGCTTGGTTGTACTTAATATTTTTCAAATGCCTTCGTGCCTGCCTTATTGTTTGCATCGTGTTTGAACATTAAAGAGGAGATATAGTCTGTGAATTAGTGTTATTGCTGTTATGCTGGCACTGTTCATTGTTTATTTGATATATTATTATTATTATTTTGGATTCTAATTTTTCCAGATTTCTCCTTATATAAATTGAATTTACTATGCTTGCGCAGCTTTGACCTTTGTGCATCTCCCTAGGCACCTTCACGGCTCCTAAGTGCTAGGCAGCCCATTCGCCACCAGTTAGCTGCCTACGATTTGTTAGCTTTTACTTCAAACACTGCAGTGATCCATGTGTCTACATTATTTTGTGGGGAAAAAATCCTGATCTGTGTACCTGTGAGAACTTTTCATAGACATGTGCAGTTCCTAATATAGTCTTTAGACAACCTTGATTGTAGCTTCATTTGCTTCCCTTAAGTTGGTTTCTATTTAAAATAGCAATTGTAGAAAGTATGCTTAAGGAAAAGAAAAACGCTCAGGCTGCAGAGAAAATAACCTTAAGTCTCCCTCCTTAAGGTGATAAACAGAGCAACAGAATAACTGCAGATGAGAATGTATGATATATAAAAAGAGGAATGCAATAAGTAATGCTGGCAAAAAGACGGTTTGAACTACTGTAGAAAGAAATATGTTGGCCAAGGTCTGGCTTAGTGGGTTATCGAAAAAGAAGCTAGTTTAAAGTAGGTCTGTTAGAGAAATAGTTAAAACCAAGTCAGTGCCATTTGTCCTATTCTTTTTCTCAATACGAACAGTTGTGATTTGGACTCAACAGCCAATCTGCGAGTAAAAGAGAAGAACAAGTGAGTTTTGAGATCGTTGGTGTGTGTGGGGAAAAAGAGTGGTCTTGGTGGGAAAAACAGAGAAAAGAAAATGTTTAACAAAGGAAAACCATGTGGGTGGGCTGGAAATATGGCTACTTGTGGGTTATTTAAAGGTGGGAGCAATTAATAAGTTAATATCTCTACTTAAAGCTGACGAAAATTTCCCAGGATCTTTTTTCCTCTTACTGGATAAACAATACTTTCAAAGAATGTGGAATGCATGGGGTTCACAAATAGGTTGGATATAAATCTTTGGAGAGAGTTGATGGGGGCCTTGTCAATAGCAAAAACTTCTTAAAAACATGGGTTAGGTTCTTGGAGAATTTTTGAAACTTTCTTGTTGCCATGACTCATGCGAGGCTCCTTAATTCTGCCCATGGTCCTTTGGTTACATTTTGAAATCTCCATTATTGCTATGTCCTTGACAGGTTTCTATCTCGTCATCTTTTTATATTATTTATTCTTTTCATTTTTTGCATTAAACTTTCAGTTTTACTAACAATTCTCCTAACTCTGTTGGGTTGAATTTATGCTATTTTTAAGTGTATTTTTGAACAAAAACACGTGAAAATTGGACATTTACTCTTATCTTTTAAATTTGTTAAATGATTTTCTATGTGCTATTTTAGTAGCTTCATCACATGCTTCTTTATCTCATTAACTTATGCTCATTACTTTTTCTCACACTTTTTTGCTTTTGCAGATCTCAAGGTCAGCCAATCTATTACCTCTCTTCTTTTAACGGGTTTTGCTGATTCAAATGCTTGATTGCAAGTTGGAACAAAGAGGAACATCTTGCTAGTGCAAAGCCAAGTTTTTCTTCTATAATTTAAGTTCATGGATATGCTTCTGATAGCAATATCTATACTTGCATAATTATTTTCAATTATTCCTTTTTGCTTTCTTTTTCATAATAGCTTGATTGATCTATGGGCTATAATTTTTAATTTGTGCTGATGAAAGTATGTGGATTCATCAATTCACTACCTACTAACCGAGGATCTATCATGAGGTTATCAGCCTACATATGGTTTGTTGTTTGTTGTTATAGCTTGTTGCCTGGGTACCTTGGCTACCATTGGGGTGATAGTAGGCCTTTGAATGCATAGGCAAGCCTCATTAGGTTATCACATATACTTGCTTAAACGCATACACATCAAAATGCTATATGTCAATATGTCTATGTATGATTGCACATATATATATGTCTAAACAAGGTTCGCCGAATCGGTATCTGGGCTTGTACTAGCTGGCGATTGGTTTGGTACGGTAGCAGCAAAGTGTATTGGAGGCGAAAGATCGGGAGAAGAGGAGGGGGGAGAGGGAGAAATTCTAACCCTAATTCTAGAAGGAGGAGAAACTGGGTTGAGAGAGAAGACAATCGGGAGAAAAAGGAAGAGCGCAGAGGGGTAAGAGGGAGAAGGAGAGGGAGGGGGAGAGAGAGAGAGGGGCATTACCAAGGGAGAGGTGCCGACATCGACACTCATCAAGAGTGACGGCGTCCGCATTGATCAAGGGTGACAGGCTCAACATCAGCGTCCATTGACCTAGATCTCTAGGAGAGAAGCTTCCAGAGGCTGCGGGCTTGCTCGCTCACTTTATATGTTAAAAAAAGGGTTAAATTGAAGGGCCGAACCATGCTATTTCCCGACCGGTCCGGTTTGGTATGCCTCGAATTGCTCGGTTCGACAAAATGTAAAAATATGTGAATGCATGTGGTATATAAGAACATGCACACACACATGTAGGAATATGTCCCTAAGCATGTCTAAACATATAAACATACATGTATCGTATATTAATATTAATGTGATTTTATCTAGCAAATTATAGGTATATGCTAACAAGGAGTGACATACTTCAGTTTTGATCCCAAGAAAATCTGCAGTATTGTGAACAAATAAGTTGTCTTAAGTTTAGCGTTTAACACATAGTGAAAACTATGACTTCTTTTATGTTTATTTGAATTTAGTTCACCATTAGCAAACTATAATATATCCTGCAAGCATTCTAATTGTTTTGTTCACAGTGTGTACTATAAAGTATGCTGAAATGCTAGCTTATTGTAGTTGAATTAATGAATTATTGGGTATGTTTGGACTAAGGCTATTGTCTAGAAAACTTCCTGGGTGACATGCATAGTCTATTGCCTGGAGTCGCCTAGGCTGTTGGACAAGATTGAAATCTTGCCTGTAGGTAACAATTTTACTAGATGATGTGTTAACCTGACATAAGTTGGATGATACAAAACATGACCGGAGTTTATAATAAGTGCTTACCCGTGTTCCTTAAAGTTCATCTCTCCATCGTCTGGTTGGATGTTGGCAGAATCATGACCTCAAAGAGCAATTGCTGATAAAAGATCATTGATGAACTCTGTTGTGTCTTAAAGTGTATTACAAAGCTTTAGTGTGAGTTCCATGCTTTTTAGTTATTAGGATAAAAAGAACAACATATAATTGTCAGTTTAAGAGAGTATATGTTTCAACTCCCTGACATCTCAGAGAACTTTCCTTTTAGAAGGAACTAGTGGATCATGCCAATTGATCAACACATTAGTCTTCTTGGGTCAGCGACAATGCATGACATGTCACATTGTAAAAAACACAGATGTATTACTGGGAACTTAAAGTCATGGCAGCAGGTTTTCTGATGGTCGTTTATTCTGCTGATCTCAATATTTAGGTTCCCACCAAAATAAACACATCAGAATCTGTTGTTACTATCTTGAGGGATATGTCTTCACCCCTCTCATTCTCAAAGAAAATGTTGTTTGTATACTTTCAGTTTCTATTCTTGTATGTCTAAGTTTTAAGTCCCTCAATTTTATGTCTATACTGAATTTGTTATACAGATAATGTCTAAATGTTTCTATCATTTTTCAAGCATTTTTTATTTAGAAGCCTATTTATTTTGAGCTCTAGCTTTATTGTTGAATTCTTCACTACTCTTCATTCATTGTGTATGAGAATTGAGGTGCTTATTTAGGAGGACTCCTATCTGCACCTATATAATCATTTAATAATTGATTATTGAGCTGCATAGTTACCCTCTCTGCCTGTCATGCATAAGATGTGAAGTCAATTTGATATTGCATAGGCTATTTTTTATTGATCAAGATTGTCAGGGCACCTAGGTGGCCCCTAATTGGTTGGGACCCTAACTGCCGAGGCCCCTAGGCGGGGACTGCCTAGTGATTTCAGTAGTCTATCTTTGAAAAGGGCAAAAAGTGTATAAAGGGTCTAGAAATAACTCAGGTAACCCAGTTCCTTTTTCAAATAATACGTATAAACAACCGGATATAGCATAATAACATAACAATAGTCAAGATTACTCAAAACCATAGCATGATTTCATGATATTTATTGGCCAAGTCAAATAAAAGAGATATGTGATACGAAAAGTAAATTTTAAACATTAAATCTGAAAATGACAAATTTGACAACTATCAAAAATAAAGCTCCTAAAAATTATATTTGAAATCTCATTTTTGCATACCCGAAAAAAAGATTGAAACAAGGAGGAATGTAGATACAAACAGGAAAAAATAGAGAAAAACATGAGAGGGGGGTAATAAGAAGAGAAATGACATGAGAAGGGAAGAGGAAGAAAAAAGAAAAAGAGTTAGTAATGATTTTTTTCTTAAAAAAAATTAGGCCTTTGGAGAGTCAGACAACCTCAGGCATCTGTTGGAGGGCAGCTGGTGGTTGTTGCTGGGTTCCACCAGAGCCTCCAGTGGGTGGTGCAGGAGCAGATGGGTATATGACAGTTGATTGAGGGCAATCACTTGCCACAGCATTGAGAAATGACGGAGGCATTGGGTCGGAAGGGATGGGCGAAGGAATGAGCAAAACGAAAATATATCTTCATTCTATTATTTCATATCTAGGTTACATGGAGTTTATTTCAGCAACAATAGTAAAATAAAGTATGGAAGTAAAGAGAGAGTATATATCTGTTAATATAGGAGCACCTAGTATGCTATTACTTAGGCAGTCTGCACTCTCTAAGCATCTAGGTGCTTAGGCATTGCTTTTTGATGCTACTGTCTCTGATGTCATTGTTATTTATCTGTCATTTTTTGTAGGTAGATTGTACTTGAATGTAGATAAATGAAATCTACTTGAGTATCAAGTAAAGCCAAATGCCTATATTATGATTTCAATTTCTGTGGAATGCTTCTGGTTTGTGGGTTCAGTGTTAAATGTTCGACCTGAATCTATCAAGTTGGACCTGAAGGATCCACAAAAATCAATGCCATTAAACTTAAACTTTGACCTTTTGTTTTGATCCACGTTAGATACAACTCGACCTGGATCAATTAATTTTGTTTTGATTAGTTCAGAACAGGGAAATGGATACTTCCATGTTCCTCTTTGTCATTGAATTGCTATATCAAGTTTTGACATATATTACTGAAAACAAAGCGTTTTCATTTCTCAATGTGTTATCTTTGTTATATTACCTTTTGTTTGTTCACTTGAATTTTGTTATGTTTATTGATCGGAAAAAATACAGTAAAAAGATCAGGGAAATTTTGATGGGTTTACATATGTTGAAGAATAAGTGCAAGGTGTTTTGGGGCTTCTTCATGTTTCAATGGCTGTTTTTAAGAATAAGAACTACATGGATTACTTGTTTATGCTTTGACAACATTCTATTATTTCCTTTGTTGTTTGTAATTGGTTGCCCTTATATTGCAGGCAAAACTGAAGTATCTGCAATTGTTTATAAAGCTGGTGAATGTATGCAAGAACTTCTACAATCTTGGAAAGAATTTCAAGCATCTCAACATACTAAAAGTGATGAAAGCTTGCAAAATGGTCCGACTCTGGAAATTCGAATACCTGCGGAATATGTTACTTCCACTAACCATCAAGTGAGTACTAGTTTCTTAGGTTAAGATTTGTTTTGTTGTCATCTCAGTATTTTGTCAAATACTTGACGAGAATTATTTCAGCTTGTAAATTATATAGGGCACATGAAAATGATTATGGCAACCTGTTGTAAGTGGTTGAATAATGATGATGCAAATATTTCCAAGAAAATTCCTTAAAAGTTAGCCCCATGGTACAATAGTAAAGAAAATATTAATAACTTTATCCACTCAGAATCCATCTTTTGTAGGACTTATACCTGCAAAATGGAATAGTATTATTTGTAACAAGTGCCAACCTAATGCCAGAAGATGTACTAAAGTAGTTGGTTTATGCCGGTTAGCTGGAGGCATATTATTAACCCAACAATAAATGAATAAACATAGAATTATATATACCCACAAGTATTTCTTGATATGTACTGTGTTTATGTACACTTTATAATGAGAAACATGAAAACCTAATTTATATGATGTTAATCGTGAATTGAGGATGCTAATGTTATTGAAGTGGCATTGCTTGATCAAAAATATATCCCAAAAGAAAAGTTCTTGGTGTACAGTTCATACTTCATAGCCTTTGCTTTTATGCATGTGCTTATAGATCTTAAAATATCAGATGTTTTTAGCTTCTAACACATCTCTGGTGATTGTTTTAAGGTTATGTTTCGAGAAATATGTTAGGGGGGTTACTAACGGCCGTCATCTGCAGGTCAAAGGTGCCCAGCTATGGGGAACAGATATGTATACGAATGATTCAGATCTAGTTGCCGGTATCTATTTCCCTGTGCATGCTATTTGTGACCTTATTTTCCTCCTCACTATGTTGTTCTTAAATGGGCCTTATTTGCTAGTTCTCATGCACACTGGTTATTGCTGCCCAACATCATCCCCTCCCCCACCTACCATTCAAGAGTTATGGGTAACAGTTCGAATTCTGCCACCACAGGATGGTAAGTTCATAATTTCAACATTTCTTATTTATTTCTTTTGTATGTTATAGATATTGGGAGATATGCATGCTTTCAACCACATCAACACATCAGTGTTGATGTGGCCATACCAATATTGCTATACTTGTCAAATTCTGGTATCTTCAAGAGTCCCTGAATGTTACATTCTAAGTAGCCCAAATTTGGTGTAAATTTTGACATATTATGAAATATTTTTTAGTTTTGTAATCAGGGGCAGTTTCCCTTAAACTATCAGTTGTAAAAACCTATTACAATCTGATGAGGACTGTGGACTTGCAGCTATGATAAGTGGAACAAATTGAACATTTAGCTTGGACCTGACCAAAACTGCTATAATGTCAAACGTTAAAATCTACGAGGATCCTTGAATTCTATTTCTCCCTCAGCTTAATTGTCTTGCATGCATTTAGACACATGAATCTTGCTAGGGCAATCCATCCCTCTAAAGCATTGCATTGATCTAATGGTATGTATCACAGATCAGTAAAAGTTTGCAATGGTACTGCCTGCCCTTCCTCTTGATGGATAATCTGACTGATCGATTATCATATGGACATCACAGCTTGGAGTCTATAAATGATAGAAAGATTAGCTCCAAAGGAGTCTTATTGCACATATTTTTAGCTTGAGCTCTGTTTGTTTCTTCATCAGGCATTAGGGACTGAAACAGTTTTCAACCTGGCCTCCATCTTGATATTGGCTACTTGATATCAGCCTTTGATTGTTTGTGTTTAAAAAGTGGTTGCCAGCTTTCCATGACAACTTGAACCTTAAATGAAAAAAGGCGGCCTAGCGGGCATAGCTTCTGCCACTGCAGGGTTTAGGAAGGGTTAGATATAGCAGTCTTATCCCTTCATGTGGTTTCGAACCCGTTGCACCCAGGTTAGAATGGAGCAACCTTACTGTGGCGCCAACGCTCATCCTCTTGAACCTTAAATGAAATATACAAAATTTCTCTTGCTTGTGTTTGCTTCTTAAAGGCATCCTTCCAAACTTGGTCAGAAGTAATGATATTGACGTGTATATGGCATGCATTGGTGAAAGCTGTTATTTTTTTGTCATGCATCGCACATGCCCCGTGCTATATAGGACATGCTGATCCTTGGCATGGGACCCACATAAGAACAGGGAATATGTGTGAACATAGTTGTTTATGATGATTACTAGTTACTACTGTATTAGTCTACCTCTGTCCCCCTTTTGAAGTTTATCCTGACACTATCAACTGCCTTTCTCTTGATCATAGAGCCCTATGAAAGGGCATGAGCTATTCATGTGCTGCTCAAGCAACATTTCTGTTGATAGCATGTGGCTCAAGGAAACTACTCTGTCATAGGTTGTTCCAGCATTATGTATGCTGCAGCAGTAACTAAGTCGAAAGATCCTACTCTTCAAAAAATACCCTGCAAACAACATTTGCCACTTGAAGCTTGCATGTCTATGAATCAGTATTCATTACTATGCATCCACTTTTGTGCTTTTAGTTCACTTAAAAATTTTTAGCCTCCTTTTCTTCATGTTTAAAAGTGATAGTGTTCCTGAAAATGGGTTTTGAGAGAACGTGATTATTTTATTTCAATTCTTCACTGAAGATACCATTCATACTTGTGGAACCACTCCAGGTGAACAGTTGATTGTTTCACTGTTGCTTGCTGCAGACATAGTTTTTCTTAAATTAAATTATATTATTTGTATGTTAGTTTGTGGGATTTATGTTCTTAACATTTGTTTAGGCTATGCTTCAACATTAAGAAATAATGTCCGTTCACGTGCCTGGGGGGCTGGAATTGGCTGTAGTTTCCATGTAGAAAGATGCTGCATTGTGAAGGTAGTAAACATCTGCTATTATTTCTTACTTTGACTGCACTTGGAATATCTGATACTTGAAATGCCCATTTGGCTTTTGTAAATTGTTCAGACAACCTATTGTCTAATTTTCTCATTAAGTGGATTGATTAGTTTCTAACATTTTGCAGCTAATGATTTTTATTCTTTAGATCTGTACTATGCATTGCGAATGCTGGAAGTATTATAGCAACTTCTTCTATAATCTATCTTGTTTTCTTTGGCTTATTTTAATTTTATGTGACAGAAAGGTGGTGGGACAATCAATCTGGAGCCTTGTCTTACCCATACATCGGCAGTGGAACCAACTCTTGCTCCTGTATCTGTTGAACGCACCATGACAACAAGATCTGCAGCTTCGGTAATATAATGTGATGCCTTATGTTTTCTTTCCTTTTTTTTACATGTTGCTTTGTACTGTTAGACATTTTTAGCCATTTTATGACTTTCAGGGTTATCATGTTACTGTTTCTAATATAAAGTTCACTTCCTGAGACTCAAATCTTGTTGAATCCCAAGTTGCGGCCATTATTATTTATGCAAAAGTAACTTAAGAGTAGGCCATCTTTTATGATTGTATTGTTCAAAATATGATTGATAGTTCACAAGTAAAAAAAGTGTTATACAGTCATAAGTCATAGGCACAGTCCATTTACATATCGTAGAATCTTACTTACTGATAAAAGACGATAACTTTATAAAGATGCATAGTAAGATGTTAGAAGCACCAATACTGAGGTGCCTGTATTATCTGAACTATCACCAAACTGAACAGGCAACCCTAGTCATGAGTCCACTTCCTTCAGAATGTACACCCCTGCAATTAGTACTCACTCTGAAAAGGTTTCATTATGGTTGAATAAGCTACATAGCTCTGAGTAATCTTCAGTGTGGTCAAAAGTATTTAAAGTCACTAAAAACAAATGAATTGAAACATATAATATAAATTCCTACTGTGCAAAAAATGATATTCAAAAGCTCAAGCAAAAGATCAAGGGAACTATTTTGCAATAACATGCTAAAGTCAGGATATCAGGATTTCTAATATAAAATGAGACACTGCAAAATGTTCATATTTATTTTCTAAAAAGAGCTTAGTTAATTCACAAAGGCTCACATTTATTGTAAAGTTTCACGGTTTTTCAAGGCCACATATATCTCCATTGCGAATGCAGGTGAAGTCTGCATATATCATGATTAATAACAAGGATGATGCCACAAAAATCCTGACGGTGCACATATGGTGTCATCTATAATTCGTATAAGTTCCTAAATATGCCAGTCATTCAGAGGACCATGTACATCCTCATTGACGATTTGACTGAGACCAAAATGTACCACCTAGCCAGAGGCCCACTTATATCAATCATCCAATAATTCAGAGGCCCAATTATATACCACATGGCCCATATGTCTACATATATTCTCATTATTGATTTGAGTTCCAAATATACCATTTGATTAGATGTTTTTGTATATCCTCATAGATAGTTCAAACATTCCTATGCACAACAGCTGTGTCTTGCAATTCAAAGCACTCAAGTTCAAAAATATCAACTTGAAAACTCACAATCAGATTTTCCAGGTAGAGACTTAAAAACAAATTTAAACTAATGTTGGTCCAGAGTTCCAAATAACAGTAAGCCAAGAACTCTTAGCTAGCTATGCTTTCAAATTATGCAACAACTTCATGTACTTGAAGCTAATTAGAGTCCAAAATGTAATAAGAAACCCTGAATTTCAGGAACCAACAAAGCTTTTAGATATTGAAAATAATACAAGACGAATCAATTTAAAGGTTCAAAAAAGCACTAGCGATCTTAATTTGAAAATGCATGGAAGAATTTCTTACAGCACGGTACAAATGAAGCCTGCAAAATCCTTGTTCATTCCCCCCCTTCCCCCCTCTCATCTTCTCTCTCTCTCTCTCCCTCCACCAAAAGCCTACTACCTCTATTTTTGTTTCTGTATAGTTGGCTTAGTTTCCATAACCCTTCTTTATAAGCATGGTAAGTCAGTTCACTTGGTCGCTAGACCCAGAGTCAAACTTTATTGCATGAATATTGCATAAGTAAATGTTTTACTAATTCAAATTTTATGTATAAAAAGGAACAACCTTATATTTGAATTCATAAAAAATAAGCAAATCTAGTTTCCGTTAGAATGAAAGGTTTACTTTCCTGCACAAAAACAAAAATCCTGATTTTAAGGATGTGGTCAAAATACCAAATTTTAAAGGTTAAAGGTATATATTGTATCTTAAGGCCCTCAGATTTCGTTACATCCAAATGTTACTAAATCTGAAAGTCTGGTATCAAAGGTCCTATATCTTAGTTTCGAAAATATTTTTATTTTATTATTGCACTAGTAAGGACACACCACACTTCAATTGAAGAAGATTCATGCTTAGATTTCTATTAGACGTATATTTTTCAAAGTTCACGTTGTGTCCTTACAAAAGGATCGATGCTTTTAAATAGCTCTTATTTGATACATGTTTTGATGTATTATTACTGTATGGATGCCTCTAATTAGAGCACATTATGTAGAAAACACACAAGGCAACTCCTTGATAAGATACAGGCATATTAATCTGGATATGGACTATGTAAAATTTTTGATTTTGTTGTTCATCATTGTTATCATGTACATTTGTAGTCATTGGTGTGCATGGAATCTTTTGCCTATGTCTACTTTTTTTGGTTTGCTATTTACTTCTAAACTATTGTATCTCTCATGTTGCTGCACTATTAAAATTTTTTGATGTTAGTGTTGGAGAAAAAAAAAAGGACACATATGAGATTTTATGGGTGAAGTATTGAAAAGGCATTGCATGGCTTTGCTGCAGAATGCATTGCGTCAGCAAAGGTTTGCCCGTGAAGTCACAGTTCAGTACAATCTCTGCAATGAGCCATGGTAATATTTAATCACCTAAAAACTTTTTCCTGGAATTCATTCTGCAGGGAGCCTGTTTATGCATTTTATATGATGAAATGACTTTTGGTTTCTTTTCTTTCCATCTTAATTGCTTCAGGCTGAAATACAGTATTAATGTAGTTGCTGATAAGGGACTAAAGAAGCCTCTCTATACTTCAGCGCGACTGAAGAAGGGCGAAGTTCTATATCTGGAAACACATTTTAGTAGGTATGATCTTTATCTAGAATTTTATTTCTCTTAAGAACTTGTCTGATTATTTTCATTTGATTTATTTTACTATTTGAAAAATATTCATAATTTACATGCAATGATCTATTCTGTGTACTGTTAAGTTGAACTGCCAGTATAGGTGAATCACTTCTGTATTGTATATTACTTTTTATTCTGTAACTAAAATTTTTTGATCAGTATCATATATATAGCTAGATGGTGCTGATTAAAAAAGTCTCTTTAATTGCTGGTTGGTTTACAGCGTCTTGGATGCTTACTGAGCCTCCGTATCCCATCTATTCTTCAAAATATTATATCTTAGACAAATACTTGACATTTTTTATATTGCATCTCCACTGTTACTGTATAAGAGTAGAGAAAATTAATGTAGGTTAGTCTTGAGAGTAATAGAAATCATCCAGTAAATGATGATTATGTCACACTATCATAACGTCATTAGCAAGTCTCTCAACACTGACTCAAACCACTTGGTTCAAGGTGTACTATAACGAACCATTGCAGAACCAAGTTGATAAGGAGGTTCGGTTCATGACTCAACAGGAACCGGTCCGAACCGTTTCGAATTGAGTGGAACTGTCCAGTTTCGCCTCTTTCAAACTGGTGCCTATTGGTTCCAAGCTAATAATTGAAGAGGGAGAAAGGGCCTTCTCGACCACATTCTCCTCTCTTTTAGAATTTCAGAAGGCTTGGAAGTATTGGATGCTAGGGAAAAAAAGAGTAGTGGGATTTCGCAGGCCAGTGGCTTGGCTGAAAGAAGGAAAAAAGGTAAGTCTTATTCCCTCTATTCTTTCATTTTTTTTCTTTTCAGCACTAAATAGGCAAAGATTGCTAAAACAAAAAGAGATCCTACCAAGTCTTTTATTTTGGTATGATTTCTTGACTTATTGTAGATCTAAGCATGATCTTTGCATTGAAGAAGAAATTATGATTTTTCATCGAACATGCAATTTTTAAGATAAAAAATATTTTTTAAATATGAAAATAATATTTGAAAATTAAAAATGGTAGCATGTTAGGAGTGTGTATGTTACATGTCTTTAAATTCAGAAATGGTTATGGTTGCCCAAACCCAAGTCCAAATTCAAATAAATTTCAATAAGGTCCCATGGATTTAAAAAAAATATGTAGTACCCTTGGTAGAGTTTTACAAAATCCATATTATTATTAATTTTTCATATATTTTATAATTACATGATATTTTTTATTGAAAACTAATCAAAATATTTAAAAAGCAGAAACAAATTAGTTTTGAAGTATTTTCTAAAGTAATCCAGCCATTTTTTGCATTACAATATGTAAGATCATTTTTTTAAGTATTTCATAATTAAAAAAATATTAATTCAACCAAACATAATGAAAATTATCACAATGTGTATTGGTAATTGGGACATATTTCCTTCGGCATTACCACGTGTTAAGTGAAATTAAATTATAGTCACTAATGTCTAAAAAATATATGATATTTTTTATTTTTGTAAAGTGTAGATTCATTTTATGTAATTCGTAGTAATGAGTGAGGTGGTTTATGATGTGATCGTCAAGCTTGCAAAAAATGGATTTAAGAAGGATAAGGATGCTGATATTTCGAGACATCTCTGGATGCTCACTGCTGGATCCTATTCTACACGAGCAGTATATGGTCTATATGCATATCTTTCATCTAACACATCATATTCGAGTGGCTCCTACCCTCCACAGTCTCAACCAAACTATGGGTTAGATTTTGCTGCCATGATCTTTTCTTGAGTAGGATGGCCAGTCTAGCATCCGACAGAGTATCAATATCAGCATTGCTATTCAAGACAATTATCAGCGTGGATATAGCACCCAGGTTGGAGTCAAGTCCAAAGCCCCTTGAACAAGATCCCGACATCTATGAGCAGTCTAGATAGTCCACAAGGGACTAGATGTCGGTATATATATATTATAAATTAAATCTATCTTGGTATATGTATTATCAAGCTAAAAGCTACGCATTGTCTATTTTGTTAATTACAATTGCATGCATCAAGCAATTATATGGTCTCATGGACCAATATGAAGTAAAATGACAATAAACCAATCTTAAAATCATATTTCTAAGATCCTAAAATCTTAAAATAATGGTAGCAATCAAAAGTTAAAAGATAAATGTAAAAATTAAAAATAGTGAACCTGTATTGTGTTGATACGCTTTTACATTCTGAGTGTCTATATGGTATAGTACTATATCACCTTGGTATCGGATTGGTATGATACCTGGTATTGGATTGTGAACTTTGGTCATTCATGTAGGTGACTGCTTGTAATACTGGGAGTTTGAAGCAGCTGGAACTAACTAATGGAAATCACTACGAAGTTTCACTCAGTAATTATGATAAAGGATTCTGGTCAAGTTGAATTATAAAAGGTGGTACCAATTTATAAGTTTTAGATGCAATTGCTATCAATGGCATAGTTGTCAGGCACAAGGTGACGTATCAAGGTCATCTTGATATTATAATACTTACAATGCAAACTATGGGTGTTCATGCCTATAACTCACTTTGAGGAGAATTTCTAGTAGGCAGACAACTCTCTCTTCTTTATTTCATTTATACAGGGATTACCATACCTTATTTTTTTTCTATTTGAAATACAATTCTGGTGGTTTAAGATTTGTCTAAGAAGTCCTTATGTTTGTTGAGGGTGTTCCTTAAGTTGTTAGAGGTGAGGATGCCTGATGCAACTTACTGATATTACATTTTCTTAGAGCTGTTTGGGTTGGATGATTAACTATAACTACATATTGATGCAATAGATAATGTATGCCATGGTTTTGAAGATCTAATATTGTTCAGGGAGCAAGTTTGTGCTTAAGAGGTTCCTAAAAGAAGGATTGAAAAGATTCAAAACAAGGATTGGGAGTGATGATCTGAAACTGCGGGGAGGTAGAGGAGTAGGGGCAACCCAATTGGTTGGGCATTCCATCCTTTGGTTGTTGGATAAGAGGGACTCGAGGCTTTTGAGAACTGGTGTTCTCATTATTCCTGTTAACATATTTGTTGGTCAAGGAACTATGCTATTCACCAATGTATTTTAATAACAAAGTTGTTGAATGTTTAGGATACCGGTCCCTCATTATGTTCTGCTGTCTCCATCTATTTGTGTTTCTGGGTTTGAGAAGTCTATTGGTGTATTTAAAAATTGGGACTGGATTCAACAGTATCAGAATTTTACTATTTTGAACCAGGTCCTTGGTTTTTTTTCTTTGTTTTTTTTCCTTACAGGTATGAGTTATGCTTCAATGGGGAGAAAGCAGTTTGTAATGGAACAATGTTGACTTCATCTCAAGCACCAGAGTCGGAGCACAAGAAGCCTCGAATCCATAGTTATTATGTCCAAAATGGTGACAGGAATTCAACAGACCGTGAGAACATCATTGATGTATTTCGGTGGTCTCGCTGTAAGAAGATTTATCCTGAGAAAACCATGCGGTCCATTGGAATCCCATTACCCATGGAACATGTGGAGGTAGGTGCCTGGTTTCCCTCTACTGAGAAAACTACCCCTAATAACTATTTTTTGTTGGGTATGGTTAACTGGCTGTATTATTATAACTAATTTTTGTCTGAGGCACAACTAAGCTTTGGAGGTAATTTTTGGTCACGTTTTGGGAACATTGGAAGCATTTTTTGGGGATATGTTAATTTTATGTTCTCTTAAGCAGCTATTGTATTTTAGTTAATCATTTTATCAACACAGGGAATCAAGTTCACTTTTAATTGGAACTAGATATTCAATGTTAAAGTTCTTTCATTTTTGTCCACCATCAACTCCTTGTCCAAGTTTTGGTGCTCTCCAGTGGTGGCTACTCCTTCCTGCTAGTCTAAATCTGATAGCTTGTTGAAATATCTGGATGGTTTTGGTATGGAACTCTACTAGAAAATCAAGTCAGAAATTTCAAAGTTATGGTTTTGGTATGGTAAGTACGAGTAATAGGCTATTAGGTCTGATTGTGGCATTCCTCAGTTGTTCATCCATGTAATATAACCTGTCAGCCTGGTGCTTTTGAAATGTTATGGACTTTAAGTAAATTTTGGAAAGATAGTCGAAGGACGATATTCCTTGGTTAAGATGGCATCTTAATATTTCCATGTTAAGAGCATACTGTTCCACTCATCTACTTATATTGCTGTTTTGATGCAGATATTGGAGGAGAATGTGGATTGGGAAGACGTTCAGTGGTCACAGACTGGCATTTGGGTGGCAGGGAAGGAGTATGCCATTGCTCGAGTCCATTTTATCTCCCCAAACTAGTGATCTATATGTATCTCTAGTCTCCTTAAATTTAATTATAGTTTCATTCAAAATATATGTATCCATGTATATAATGCTGATAGTTAAACCTTCTTTAAGGCGTGACTTCCTTTGTTTAATGAGGTGACTCTAGGTTGTTTTATTATCGTATTTTATGAGTAAATGATATTTATGATAGTTTTTCCTTAATTTCAATGATGATGTTCAATGAATTTGCAAGTGTTTCACTTGATGTTTATGTTTGCTACAAAACTATCAGCTGGGAATGGTGGTTAATTGTTATAAAAACTAGTACAGGACAATCTTTGGCCTGAGATAATCTTCAAAATTCATTGGCCTGAGATAATCTTTGCCTCTGCGAGATTGGTCGGTCATCCAGTCTTTGATCATAAGAATACTAGGTATTGTTTTTCAAATTTTGCATGTGATGCTGCTCTGTTTCATTTGTGATGATTTACTTGCTGAAAAATGGATTATATAATCATAATTATATCCTATTTTTTCTTGCCCTTTGTGTTATTTTTTGTTGCTGCCTGAAAACGAGGAAAAAAATTTCGAGAGTTATTCTCAAGGACTTTTTCCTGTGAACTTTGAATCGTGCATCTTGAAACTGATCCCGTTTGGTGTCAATTTTGTGTTTGATTTTTTGAATAAAAGTGGATCATTCACCAGGAATAAAGGGGAACCTGTTCTTGAATCTCGTCCCTTTGGTTTGTTATTTTTTCAGACAAAGTTCTCTGGGAAAAACTTGTGCTTTCAAAAGCTCAATTCAGTGGTATCTGACACGGAGCCCCAGTGAACTATAATCAGCAAGATCAATGCTTGAGATAAGCTCATAAAAAAAAAAACTAAAAGACACTTGCACTGCTCATCGAACGGTAGATCCCGATCTCTGTTCGCTCATCCGCTGTATGCGGATCGCTTCGGGTCGCTCTTAATTCTTTTGTTTATTTTCTTTAAAGGTTTAACCTCTATTTTGTACATAATAGAGAAAAAATAAAATAAGGAGAACCGAACCAGGATTGACTCCTTAAAATTTCAGTGATCTGTCCTTATTTAAGTGCTTCACTAAATCATGCACGAACATGATTTGATTTAAGATGCATCAATTCCAGCAAGAGATTGCTGAAGTCATGGCCAGGGGCACAATCTTGGGGTTAGTTAATCATTCGGAATTCTTAGGATTTGCTGTGGTTCCATTTTTTTTCCTTTTCGATTTAACGAATGCTTCTAGTCTTCAGCAGCCGGGATAGTTGTTACAGAAGGTAGCTTGATAACCCTATCTATCTTTCGGCCATTTCTTCAAACTATTAGTTGTTGTAAACTTTGAATTCTGACTGTCCAACTAATATGGGGCAAATAAGAGAATAAAACATTAACCGGCCATGGCTTTGCCTTCCATCTCACTCTCTCCCTTTTCATCGTGCCTGTTCTCTCCGGCTTCTTCCCACGCCTGTCATTGTCGGAGGCTAGATGTAAGGCTTGGAGCATAGTTAGGTAGCATTGAAGAAGACGAGGACGGTGTAGGCCGATGAGAATGAGGGTTTTGGATCCATTGGGAGGGAACAGGCTGTCAATTAATTTTGCCTAAATTACAAAGCCTTGTCATTCCTGGGCTTCTCGCTGCCTAAATTAATTTTGCTATGACCAGTTGCTCCATTATATAGTGGACGGTAGAGAAAATTCTAAAGATTATTCTACATGGATTTTCAGGAGCACTATAGCAAAATGTGGAATTCTTTGCTTGTTAACGTAAATCCTTTAAGCCAAGTAATAGACTTCCTTGAACAAATGCATGTTCATGTACGATGACAATTTTTTTACTAAAATAGTGCCTATGATGGATAACTAACTTATAATCAGAGCATTCATTTCAAAGCTGGATGGTCACTGGTAACTTGTTTCACAGTTATAGCTCTTCTAAAAGCTAAAATATTTTTTTACTAATTTCTTGTTTAAGCAATAACACAATGAGAGAGAGAGAGGGAGAGAGAGAGAGAGAGAGAATAGAGTGTAGAAAGCAAAACATACTCACAAAATGATTTGATTGCAAGGAGCATCCTCCGGCGAACATAAAAATTATACTCATTGAAACCGCTCAAATCTATGTTCTTCCATATTTATTTTCAGTTTGAGGGGATGTGTGCTCCTGTTCTTCTCAATTTTGGGACAGGGCTAAGGTTGGAAATCCTATCTACGCTACACAGCTAACGTATCTTGCACGCCTACGCATCTTAACGCACATTTCCTTCAAAAAATAGAAGTTCTTTTGGGCCCCTAAGAGGCTGTATTAGTCTATGTCGAATAAAAGCTCTCCCTCCGAGGCGAGGTAAATTGCATCGAAACATATAAATGTTGACTAATCTGGCTAACGTTGAACTTGGTAAAATGAAATGGTTGAATAATTGAAAAATTAGATTATTCAGGAATACACATTGAATGCTGAGATTACGCATTGAATTTCTGGTAGTAGATCCATAATAAAATTAAAAAAACAAAGATACAAGAGAATACCTATTAGGAGATCCTTCCAGTAATACTAAAAAGACTTGATCTCTCATTTGATAATTATAAGCGATACGATGATTGTAGTTGTGGTGAGAAAGAAAAAGTTAGTCCAAAATTTCTCTAATAATATTATTCATTATAAGTGTTCATCTTTTTTTTCTCCAAAAGATATATTTATTTTGCCTTGTTCCACAAGTAACAACAACAAAACACATCTTAATTTCATGATTTTAGCATCTAAGATGCCATACCATATATTCGTTTCAATTTTTTGTTCCAAAATATTGCTAGCATCGGGGTTGAGTGCAAGCATGTATAGAAATCACCTTTATTTTTCAATGTCCAAGGCGATTTTGTATGTGAATTAACCTCCTCGCCTTCTATTTCTCTAAGTTTTATTTCTTCTTTCTCATTCCATTTTTTTCTACTCCATTGTAGAAGCGGCGGTTCAAAAATCTCCCGCCAACCTCCTCCCCGCCATCCCCCCCAACCGGAAAAACCGGCTACTCCCGGTAGCCTCCGTCCCCTTCCGGTTTCCCCAGCCGGGAAAAGCCTAACCTCCTCCCCTTCCATTCCTTCGTATCCTCGCATACGGCGGCTCGCCGACGCCCATCCCCGGGAGCGAACCAAAAATTTTAATTTTCCCCTTTCTATTGTTAGCCCATTCTCTCCTTCTTTCTCCTTCTCCTTCGAGCTCCCGCCTTCTCTGTACGCCTCGATCTATCTGTGGCTTAGGGTTTTTGGCCGATAGATGGGCGGGCGCTGAGATCTAGGGTTTTCAATCGAATCGATTAGGTTCTCAGAGGAGCGAAGACCATGAGCGCTGTGAACATCACCAACGTTACCGTGCTGGACAACCCGGCGGCGTTCCTTAACCCTTTCCAGTTCGAGATCTCCTACGAGTGCTTGGTCCCACTCGAAGATGGTATGGTTTTGTTTCAATCCCTCTGTTTGGTTCGGATTTTGGAGTCGGATGCGGTTCTAAAGCTGTTGTTTTTGGTCCTATTTTTTTGTTGGTTTCCGAGAGGTGTTTGTTTTAGGGTTTTTTAGTCTGTTTGAAAGATTAGGGTTTGCGATGTTGATGTGTTATTGGTTTTAATGTGCTATTTGGAGCTTTAGTAAGTAGAAATTTTGGAGATAGAATAAGAGCAAGAAGGAGAAGAAGAGGCTAGGATGATCTTAAGCCTCATGAGCTGCTTTCAGGAGTCCCTTAGAAAATAAACAGCAGATGGAGAGCAATGGACAGAGAAAAAGGGGTTGATTGCTTGGAAATGCATCAGTCTGTAATGATGTGAAAAACCAAATATTTTTTCCTTCTTAAATTATCACCCTAGTCTGCCTCCAGCAATTGTTGATGAGTGAATAGCTTGCAAATATTGTAAGATTCATGCCAAGTTTATGAAAGTGAAACCCTAATTACTTAACCATATTTTTAATATCCCAACTAAAATTTTTGATGCACAATCTAATTTATCACCGTGAATTGGTCATGCTTTAAGATATACCTTTTATGGATTGAGGTTTCACTAGAACAATACTTATCCTTGATATGTTGGTAAGTTGCCTGCTCCTGGCATCAATTATTACTTTTCTGCACTGAAATGTACTGACTATTTCATCACAATACTCTATCCAAGTATCCTTACCTAAGCTTTTTGGCTGTACAATATATCCACGGTTCTCTAAATGCTGTTTTCATGTTTTTTTTGTGTTATGGTCTTGTATGTGTACACTTGGATGTCAGATGTGGCTTGTATGTATCCAAGAAGGTTCTTAGTATGCGAGATATAGTGACATGCACTTTAGGATGAAAGAGCATTGAAAAGAAAAATAAAATTCTAAATATATTATGTCTTTGTTTTGATTTATACTACCTCAGGACTCGACTCTAATCCAGTGCCCAACTGCACCATGATAGAAAGTTGTGCGTGCCTTTTTTCCTCTTACAGTTTGAATCTCTGTTTTTTCTCTTAAAGAATGACCCTGTAATTGATATTTTCACTCTTCCTTACCATTTTTTTCATTTCTCTTATCTTTGTCAAAACAAAACATGTGTATACTTGATTCAAGGCATTAGGATCAATGAACGTGCATTTCTCGAAGTGCAGGCTCCTATTAATCCTGCTCACGGGTGATGACCTAATTGAATTAGGAATGAGAATTGCACAATAAGAAGATAGTACAAGGTAGTCTCCATGAGTTCTCAAGTAGTAAGAAATCAAGCTTTGGGCCGATGGCTAATATTAGCAACAAAAAAATAGTGACTGTTGAAAGTTCTCCGTGATGAGCCAACAAATATGCTGGATCCTTTGATGCAACAATAAGGGGCATCCTTAGCCCCATGCCTAAAAAGTGCCTCGTTGGTTATAGAGATATTTAAGAATAGATCGAAAACATCTTGAATATGCAGAATAGCCCGAGTATACTGATGGAAATATATGAGATAGTTTTGGTTATGAGGTTGGATATTTTCAAATTATACAGATGATTTTGATGGTTCCTAGGGTTGAAACCCATTGTTATCCATTGATATATTCTAATCTCCAATGACGAGATGTGCTATATTACAAGATTGCTTTAAAGTAAGTTGATGGTTGACAAGCTAAAGCCCACCAAAAAAGAGTTGCTCCAGATTCCTTTAAAGTAATTTGTGCCATTGACATATCTATTCCACACGTTACTTGGACACGTTTTAGTATCCAAGTGTCCAGAAGAATTTGACCCAAGAATCTCCTAAAAATTGGACACGGGGACATGTCTATATCTTATATGTGTATAAATATATATTGATGTATGTATAAAATGAATAATGAGCAAGACATATGCTCCTCAAGTCCATGAAATTTGAAGAAATGGTTGCTAATTGTTATGTTAGAAATACATTTTTTTCATATAGAAGTGCCAAACAGACATGTAATGATTATGGTATTATAATTTGATAGTATAAAGTCTCAACAAGTGTCATAAAGTGTCCCAAGCAAGGTTCGTTGGACCAGTATTAAAGATCTTACCAGCCGACTATGGGTTCGGTACAGTATCGGTATATACTTTACCAAGCCGAGGTGTACCGCAGATAAAGGATCGGAAGAAGAGGAGGGGAGAGATGGAGAAAATCCTAACTCTAACCCTAGAAGGAGGAGAAACAGGGTTAGAGAGAGAAGATGAAGGGGAAGGAGAGGGAGAGGAGAGGGAGCGGGAGAGGGGGGAGGGGCATACATGAAGGGTATGTATTTATGTGTGCGCATGTGAGAGAGAGAGGGGGGGGGGGAGAGAGAGAGGTTGACGGGCTAGGGGCTTGGGATGGAAAAGAGAATTAGTTTCTATTTTTCTCATCCTTTAATATCTAAATACAGTAGAAATTTTAATATTAAAGTAAGGGTATTTTTGACATAAAAGTTGACAGATGGTATCAAGAGGCGATACTCCTTGACTTTGAAACTGTTTTCTCATAATTTTCTTAATAAGGGGAGTCAATAATGGCAGTCCATTGAATTAATATTGTGCACCTATGCTATAGTGTGATTGGTGCATCATTGTGTAATTATGGCTTGCTAATTTTGTTACTTCTCCTTTTGAAAGAATCGTGTGGCTGATTCTTTATAGAGCGAAGCCTCAAATAAGTATTCTTGTTTGTTTCCAATTCCACAAGCCATGAATTGGCTGAGTTGTAATACAAAATTCTTTAAGGAACTTATATAAGTTCTAAATGTTCTCAAATTTCTGTGCCTCATTAGCTCTTGATTACAAATTGCATTGTGCATATCTTATATTTCAATGCCTACATAAGAATTATAATGAAGTAAAATTTATCTTGAGCTAACCCTAAAAGAATTGGATTTGAGTTGGTTCTTGACTTACCTACCCTAGCCACTATCCTCATTGGATCTTAAGAAAAACAAAAAGAATTGTTAGACGGACCCTACCCTGTCCAATCTATAAGTAGTTTCAGGCAAACAAGATGTTGGGCCCAAATTTAAATGGGTATGGTTTTGGACCAAGTGAATCTGCAGTACGACATACCCACTTGTAGCCCTAATTGACGAAGCTTGTGGAAGGAGTTCACAAACATTGAAATGCCCAATAACTTAGGTTGGTAAACTTAAAACCACAAAGTTTAGAGTGCTTATAGGATTAATCACCAGTGTCAAACCTATGGGGGAAACAATGTATATACTAGAATCTTTTGGATTGTTACATAAACCATCTTAGTACTCTAGTGACTAGCCTATGTCTCCTCGTGAATAAATGTACTCTATCAGAATCATCTGGAGTGACTCATAAACCAAATACTCTTATGCACACACTCTCAAACCTACTTCTGTGTTTTGTAACAATTAGTCTAAAATTAAAATGTGCAAGTGAATTCACAGCCTCATATTTTTCTTTTGTTCTTTTCCTTCACTTGTTTTCCAATCATTATGCCTATTTAAGTTTTCCACCAGGTTTTGGCATTTGGATAATGATAAGCTATTCTACAGCCTACAACTACCATTTGATCCTTCAATAGATCATAATCATTGCCTTCCACTTAAAAAATGTGCTGAAGAATATAGAATTGATGATGTTAATCCATCAGATTAGTCAACTAAGACATACTTTATTGGGATATATCGAAAGCCGAGTGCATTAATGAGCTTCATCAACTTAGTGGAAGTAGCTTGTAGTTGGTAGACATCATCTAGATGCTGCAAAAGTAAGAGGTTACATCATTTACTCAATTCCTGGAAACAGAAATCCACCATAAGGTCAATTTAATTAGACTATGCAAAGCATCAATTCTCTACCCTGCAATGCATTTTGATATAGTAACAATGACCTATCCTATTGCCAGCATCCACAGTATCTTTCTCTGAATCTGTTGCTTGTACCATATACTGAACCTTTATAGAGAGTAGTTTTATAAGGTTTAGCTAGCAAGTACCTTTTCAAGTCATGCCAAGAATGGCATCACCTTAACCATGTTATAGAGGATGTTGAGTCCTTATTCAAGGGAGAATGAACATATATGGCAGGGTTAGATGAGAACTCAGCATTTCACGAGTCTGAAAGATATGCCTGTTGACATGTTCACTTCTGCTGCACATGTTATTCATTTTATACTTTGTTAGATGGCTACAGTGGAACTAATATATTTAACTGTTTTTGGGATGTGAACAACAAGATTAGTTTAAAGTTTCTGAGTTCAAGGATAAAGGGATAGTATATTATAGATGTTGATGTTGTCATTGTACGATCGAGACTGTTTTGGTGAATGATTACCGATCTTACATCCGTTTAGGACAAACAAATCAAAGACTGCCAATGCTAATCCTAGTGTAAGATTGTTGGCTTTTGGAAAGTGTTCACACTATCTTATATGGCCCTGTCCGGGAATTTGGATCTGGTAGACACTATATTATTCTGTTTAACAACCTACTAATATGAGGGAGTTGTTAGGTTTTTGTTTTGTTTTCTAAGTTGATCATTCACATGATATGGATATTACTTGTCAATTCCTAGGTATGGTTGCATGTACTCAAGATGATGAAATTAGCAAGCAAGAGTATGCAAATGACTATGAAAACATATGGACCCATAATAGTTTTCTTACAAACAGTCTGTCATTGTTACAGATTTCAAAACCCTTGCCATGCCTTATTTTAAAAAAAGTAGCAAACTCCTATTTCCTCATCTTAAGGTGTTTTCATGGTAGGCGAGGGCGCAATGGTAAAGTTGCTCATTGTGACCCGAGTGTTGCAGGTTTGAAACACGGAAATCTCTCTGCCTACAAGGGCAAGACTGCGTACATCCAACCCTCCCAGACCTTGTAGTGGTAGGAGCCTTGTGTACTGGGACATTCTTTTTTAAGGTATTTTCTTGGTAGGCAAGTGTAACATGAGGAATTTTATTATTCTAGGGACCATATGGCCCCTCAATAGGGGGAAAGGCAAGTAGTAATTCAAAGATAAGATCATTTAAGTTCGTTCGTTGCTTGACTAAAAGGGTCAGATAATGCACCAGTTGGATACATTTCCCCAACTAAACGACTATTGTATGGGGATTCGATCGGTAAACTTCTTTTCCATCGTATCGGCAGTGTAGAAAAGCAAATTTGATGCTTTCCAGGAAATTATATTTTATATCCATAAGATTTTCTTGAAAGGTCATTTTGAATATAGAGTTAACTTCCTTTGTTGACAATGATCATTTCCATATTTCATCTTCTCAACAACAATAAGGCACCATGTCATTATGAAATCAGTGATAATATTTCTTGTTATGGAGGAGGATACCTATAAGGTTGGTACTGTTTGAAGTGATAAACCATTAAGTTGCCCATCCGATGAACTCTAAAATTAATTATTTATCTGGTTCCTTTCAGTGTTGAAGCTTCAAGTCAACCTTGTAGTTTTTCTGTACAGGAGGAAGAGATGAAGTTAGTTGCACAAGTTGAGAAACTCTTCTGGTAAATATTGCCAGTTAAGGACTTAAGCCAGTAAGCTTAATAGCTGAAGACAGTGATGTTGGATGGTTAATAATTAAGCTTCTTCATTTTAACCGTTGCTCCTTTTTCCAGGAAGGTAAATTTCTATTTGACAACTGATGAATGAATTCCATTAACAATAAAAGTAGGTCTTTAAGAAATGCCAGTACAGTTGGCTCGGAAAACACATGCGCTCATCTGGAGAGAATTTCCTTTTGTATGAAGAAGGGGTTGCATAGTCTGACGAGGGCTTTGTTGTTCAGCCATGTGTACGGAAGTAAGTGCATGAAGAATCAATTACTATTGCTGAGTAGGATTCCAGAGGCTTAATTTAGGGCCGGTTGGTTGTTAAGGGTCTCAGACCAATTGACATGTCATCATCATCCTCTGCATAATTTGGAAGAATTGTCCAAGTTGGTTCGTGACTTTGCCTGAAAGAACATAAATTGTAGTTTAAACTTCTAATTCTGGATTTGCCTTGCCACCTTTTAAGCAGACTGACTTCAATGTTGTCGCATTATAGAGAATGTTTCTCAAAATTTTAGATAAATGGACTTTGGTGCACCTACATAGTTGCAGAATGGTAGGGTAGTGTCAAATTGCACAGTGTAGGGTTCACTTAAGCAAATAATCTCTCTGAAGCATGGTCTGTCGTACCGGTCGGTACGGGTCAGTACCGGCCGGTACATACCGGTACCGGATCCTACCGGTACGGTACAGCTACATATTTCGGTACCGGCCCGTACCGACCGGTACCGGCCCGTACCGGCTCCAAATTTTTTTTGGCTTTTAGCCCCATCGGTACAGTATCAGTTCAGCTCGATTTGGTTTGGTACCGTCCCGGTACCGATGCCCACCGGTACGTCGGTACAATCGGTACCGCGTTCTTTGCTCTGAAGTTTGGTTCTGTCAATGTGCAATATGATTTTGCATCGGCAGACATTTTGCCTTTTGCATTTACATGATATGTTTGGAGCCATACCTACAGTTGACTGGTATGACAAAAGTATGCAGATATATATGAAGGATGCAGATATAGTTTTTTTTCCTGGTTATATTTCATTGATGCTAAATTAAGTTCCTTTAGTAACCTGCTAAGTTAAAGAGTTACAAAACCTTGCAGTACCATGGTTTCTTGATATTGAACATAATGACCAGGACTTATTCCTTGTACTGGATTAGGTCAGTGTATGATGAGATAATCCTAAAGCACCATCAAACATGAGAAATGGGTTTTCAGAACATAGATATCTAATTTGTCATTTTCATGAATACATGATATTTGAATTCTCAACTTGCAAGGTATTAACTTCTAATAGCCATAGGCCATTACAGTTTCCTAATTCAAAGTTTCCAGTGCTGATTTTTCATGACATTATTTTTGGTGAATTACCCTATTGTTTGAGTAAAATTTTCATTATTGTACTGTGATGACAGGTTTTTAAATCCTAAAAAGGTTTTCACCGTGTCCTTTAAGCATCATAGTTTGCAGTTGGCAATACTCGTGTTAGTTTTGAAGGAAAGTGCTAATATCTTGAGAATTTTGCTATAGTTGTAAGGAATATAAGTTAATTCAACTATTTTTTCTTGATATATATAATTATTCAACTTTTTGTCTTTGATATGCATACATACATATAATATATATAGATATGGATATAGATAAGAGCTGTACTTGGTTATCCTCGAGTGGATCTCTACTTAGATCTAGCTAGATCTATATTATATAACAAGGGTCCCATATCAATGATCTAGACTCTTTGATGTGATTTGCTACCTCTAAACTGTTTGTGTACCAAAAATAAAATGATTTTGAGACCTCTAGCCTAACAGAACTAGCAGATAAAAAGGATAGTAATAAGATCTTGGCTTTCTTTTTTGAAAAATCATATGCAATTTTATTCTTTTCATCAATAAATTTTATCACCGTTATGCTAAATGAGCATGGTTTAGTAGCATAGGAGTTCCTTACCTGAAAGTGGCTGGTGTCGAATAATTGGTGTTTCTGTTTGACAGTTCATGATTAGCAAAACTTCTATATATCCTATATTAATCCTTTGCTGAGAGTTGACAAAAGATATTCTTGTTCAACCCTGCAGATTTGGAATGGAAACTCATATATGTAGGGTCTGCAGAGGATGAGACCTATGATCAGCTCCTTGAGAGTGTGCTTGTTGGTCCTGTCAATGTCGGGAACTACCGCTTTGTATTCCAGGTAATCTTTCTCAAGCTGAATCAATATCTGACATGATTTCATCTACTTCAAAACTTGAATTAACAGTCTTTGTAAATTTGTACTTTTCAGGCGGACCCACCAGACCCTACAAAGATACGTGAAGAAGACATTATAGGTGTGACAGTGCTGCTTTTGACTTGCTCTTATTTAGGTCAGGAGTTCATCAGAGTAGGCTACTATGTGAACAATGACTATGATGACGAACAGCTAAGAGAAGAACCACCGCCAAGGGTTTTAACTGACAGAGTTCAGAGAAATATCTTGGCTGACAAGCCCCGTGTCACTAAGTTCCCCATCAATTTCCATCCTGAACCCAGTGATAGCGGCGGCCAGCAACAGCCACCACCACCTACTTCGCCTGCAAACCGTGTCAGTGATGAGGCACAGTTTGACCAGCTTCCAAAATGATTTTTTTTTTTATCAATATAAAGTGAGAAGGTCCGAAACAATATGGACAAGGCTTGATGGTTATGGCTCTGGTAAGGCGAACGGATGCAAATGCTTAACCTTTTGGGGTCTTTGTAGAAATAGAACTGTTCCAGTGGCTTGTGAGCATGCTATTCCAGCTCAACTGCATTTTGTGATGCAAATATTTTTGTGCATCGCTTGAATGTTGGTATACCATAAGTGATGATTATGGGCTGGTTAAGCATGGTTTTGGTGGCTGCTGGAACTCTTGTTTGTTGATCTGATGCCTTTGTTTTGTTTGTTCAAGTGATTCACAAAGTGTAACAAACTTTTTGTGATGATGGAACTCTATTATATACTTGAGCCCAATGTCATGATTCACTGTGTCAATTGTTTTAAGCATGCGTCCTAGTGAAACTCATTTCATTCAATTCATTCTAGGCATGTTCCTAGTTAAACTTTTCTTTATTGAATTTTTTCAAGCTAGCTCCTCTTAGCTCAAGCAGTTATGGTTTAGAATATGTTCTTCTGGATTTTGCATTTAAATTCCTTGAAATTTAAGAGCAAGTGAAACTAAACTCATTTCTAATTGATCTGAATGGCACTTTGACAGAGGCAAATTGATGTGCGAGGAAAATAATTAAATACATATTAGAATCAAGTATCACATGGTAAAAAATTAAAGCATGTTATTATAAAAAGTTAAATAAATACAAATAAAAGTATATAAAAGATAAATATTAATAATAATCAACGAAAATAAATATGTATGGTATAGATTAGGTTTTTTTTTGTTTTGTCTTTTTGGTAGAACAATCAGAAATTTTCATGGGGGTACTCCTGAAAGCTCAATCAAGTTTGAGCACCTTGAAAACTTGGGAATATTGAATCATAATCGAGCAATCTTATCGTCAACCCAACTAGAATCTTTTGTCAATAATAATCTGGATTGAACAAGAATTCAGTTGGATGGCAATTGGCAAGGTTTAGAACATTGCCTTGAAATCTTGTCCTAACCTTTTAAAACAAAAGAAAGTCTTGACCTGAGGATTCTTTTTTCTCCAAGTGATCCAAGTACTCTTTCTTTTTTCTTACATAATTTTGAAGCATGAAACCATGTGTCAATTGGTTTGTTTTTAGGTGGTGGTGTTGATTAAGCTTGAAACCCTTGCAGACGCATGCATGGAGTAAACAGCAAAAGTCTTTTATTAGGCTAACTGGGGCTATATTATTATTGGAACCGAGTGGCTGGGAAAAACAACCGACCAATTTGCATGCATTGTATTATCAACTCTGATAGCAATCCATCTGCAACACTTGAACTCTTGGGAGGACCTCAAAAGCATTTGAGTAATATCCATCTTGGGCTAAGCCTCGATAAATACCAGCTCATTATTTTCCGCTTCTTTTCTTTTTTAGGCTAGGGCCGGGACGGCAAGCAGCCGGGGGCATAAGACTGGGCCAAGTTCCATGGATCTTGCTTCCTTTTCCTAACAATCTAAAAAGAAACAAATTGCTTTACCCCTGGAAAAGCTCCTAAGCTGAGATTTATGAGACGAAGGTGAGGTGCTTGGAAATGTGAACAACCCTGTTGTAGATGAGTATATAGGGTGACTAGATTTTTAACGTTTATGAACATTACGTTTTTGAGGGAGAGAAATTAACAAGTATACTGGTCGGCCAGGAGGGGAAAAGATCTGTCGTGCATCTGTTTTTTTGTAGCAAAATAGCTTTATTATCCAGTAATGGAAATCTTAGTTGTAGCTCCATTGTTCTTGAAAGAGCTCCTTGATGACATGCTTTTCGATTGAGCGATGCAGCTAAAGAGCATGAGTTGGATCTTATGTGAAGCATTAAAAGGACTCCGGAACACTAGATTTATCGCACAAAAAGAATCTAGAAAAATAGTGCTTCTCCACGTTAGACTATTCTTTTTTTCATGTTTCGATTGTTCGCAAATAGCATTTTATGTTTTGCTCATCTGTTTCTGTACAAAGTCATCCCTTTCTTGTACACTAAGATGGGAATTAAATATAGATGTTCATCAAAATCAAAGACTGACAACATGGACTAAATTTTAAATGGCACTCACCAGACAAAATTCCTGATGCACCATATTTGTCAGGATCCTTCAACTTGTTTCTTTGTCCCGAGGATGCATTGGCTGTGAAAGTTTCATGCTTACCATCCGCTCACGGCATAAAGACAAATAAGATGCAAAAAGTTACCATCCACTCACGGCATATAAGGGATTGCAGTATTTGCTAAAAAAAAAAGGGGACAAGCATTGAAAACGCTTCCTCATGGCTTAGAGATCCTTTACAACCTGGACAGAAGAATTAACTGGCTTGGACATGATTGCTACTGTTTAGGCCATGACATGATCATATCTAGTTTCTCTTCTTTTTCTTTTTTCTTTTTTTTAGAAGCTATTTCGAACCATCTACCCAATACCGACCCCCACCCACCCCCAAGCTGGAGTCCAGGCTCCCAGGCAAACTGAGCTGAAAACAAAGGCCGATGCCCTTCAGAATCGAACCCCTTCCCCCTGCCACCAAACCAAGGTTCAGTGATGAAATGAGCATGTCTGGTGACTTTCCAGATGGTTAAGTAGAAGAACACTTCCTGAAATGTGTTGCAGAACATCCCACTCCACCTGTATTGTCCATGTCTCGAAACCCTAACCATCTCGGGTGTATTTGCTTCCAATGCATCTGACTGCACATTTGCATCTCCAACAAACTTCCCGAAGTTGTAAATCCAATCAGCAGAAACTCTCACATTCTGAAAACTGATTTATATGTGTTTTTTTTTTTAAATAAAAACTCTGAAACAACAATAGCATAAGAAACAAATAGCATAAAACATGCAACTGAAGATTGCATTTTAAAACTTCCTGCCTGGAAAATTCGCAGGACAACTAACAGTTTATAGCAAAATTCACTCTTCTTCAATCTTCTAATTTCCGTTTTCTCTTTGTGGGATTTTCTGCCAACTGTTCTGGTTTTGCCTTTTCAGAACGATAATGCAACCTCTGCCAAAACATGAGCAAAGCAGCAAAATCAGTAATCCTTGTATCCCATACAGAGATTGGACAATGGAAGCTTTGTCAGAAAATATACTTTCTACAGACCATCCGGTCTAAATTCAAAGACCCTTATAAAGAGGAATTCTGTCCATCGAATGATGAGTGCAGTTGTTCAGAGACCTTTACAGAAAGTGAAAGAAGATACCTTTTTCCTCCGGCAGTTCTGTCGCTGACGACCTGTGTCTTTCCTTTTCGGAGCAATCAATTCCTGAAAGTTTAGAGCAGATCATAGCGAAATAGTATGCCCTCTATAAGATCATATTAAAAGCTTAGTTTGTGTTCTATTTTACATCAGAACTATGAATAATAAGTTGTGTTACCTGAGCAAGAGCTACAGTTCGGGCATGCCTTTCTGCATGAGTTTCCTGCTCCTCTTCGATCTCCCCATCGCTATTGAGCATCAGCCTAAGCCTCCCCTCCCCTAATAGCTTCTTGGAACGAGCATGTCTCTTGAAGCAAGGAAAAGGTACACATGAATGTACCAGATTTAATTAACAAAGATGGTGTTTCAAACATCCAGTGAAGAAAAATAGTTAATTTTATATTTGCAAATACTATTCCACCCTTAGCAAGCAAGCTATAATATTAAGTTTATGGAACTTTGAAAAATGCAGTTATGTTTTGCATCTCATTCAGCAGTTCCAAGGATGAAAAGTGAAAATATCTCCCTCTAAGCAATTGTAGGCTGCTGGCAAAATAAAGCTCTATTATGCTTTACCTTTGATTTAAGGTGTTGCTTGACTGTTTCCTCATTTAAGCATACAATTCTTGGGCAAAGTCTGCACTTAAAAACTGATTTGCACTTCAAGATACAACTTCTCAGATCAGCTTGAATTGGATCATTTGAATCAAAGGCACTGCTCCCGGTGTTCGCATTCTCATTCTTTTCAACATCAACTTCATTGTTCAGCTGGCCATCTTTAGGGCTTTCATAACCTCTTTCAGGTCCTTTCTCCTCATTACTGAGCAAACCTAGTGACAGCTTGAAGCCATTATGCATCTAAGGTGTAAATGTTATACTGAATCAAATAGAACAAATATGTGTAAAGTGGCATTCCTCAACTAAAGATTAGTACATAAATGAAAGACATGTGAGATCCTGTGAGCTAGAGGTTGAGAACCCAATGAATGCATCATCATCCAAAAACAGCAAAATAAGAGGACTACATGTTTTGCTAATTAAATTTTGTATACAACCCATAATAATCAAATGAAAGAGTAACAGGTAACTATATAGTTGTTACTCTGAGATGAAAGATCTTATAGTAGCATTAATTTAGAGAATATTTTGCAGGACGCCAACATCAGTGGAAATAAATTGGAAAAGCAAACCATATCAAGAGCATTAAAGGATTGGCGGCAAAATCTGTCTTCTGCAATTTCTTGATGAGTTGATAAAAAAAGGGGTGGTACCATCATATTCTGTTTCGTGCTTAACAGTCTAACATCATCCAGACTACCATATTTTATGTACTGCTCAAATTTCATTCCAAGCATATAATACCAAACTCAATTTGTAAATGGCATCAAGTTTCATTTCAAGGGCCAGATCATTGTTAAATTGATTGAGGAAATAGGCCTCCAAGAAAAAGCCTGTATACAGATTATACGTTTAGTTGGGTGAAAATGAAAATGAGGCTCAAGATAAAATCGACAGCCAGAAGATACAACAATGACATTAATGCCATTACATAAAATACTCCTTGAGTCCTAGAAAGGCATAAGCTGATTGCTTGACATCCTAGAGGCACTACTGTGCATCAAGCACCTTGCTCTGATTTTGGTATTATTATTTTATATGTAGAACAAGGAAAAAAATTATCACTGGGGTTTCGCAATGTTGGCTCAGGCCATAGGTTTGTTTTAAGTCCCACAATAATTGCATTCCATGGACTTGGTTCTACTTACTATTTTAGAACCTTATTGCTCAAGACTTTCATTGCGTAATAACTTCTCCAATTAAGCACTTGACCTTATCAGCAACACATTGGATAATGCTGCATTGTCCATGAATAATGCATCATGGTCCTCTTTCAATATACCAGCTATCAAGTCCCAAGCATGTTGAGATTTTCTTATCAAAAGTCTAGAACAAAGATCAGCCTTAAGTCAGGAGAGGCATTCTTAATATCAAACATAGAAAGCAGCCAAAAACTATGGTTGATTTCATCATTTCACCCAGTTGGGAGGTTTTTCCCTTTTAACCATGAACCTCTACCAACATGAACTTCCCATCAGTACCATCAAGGTTCAAATCATCAATTCTAATATGTATCATAACATAGCTTATTAATTGTCATAGTTTCAAAGTTCTTTAGTTTTCATTTTCCTAAGGCAAAAACATGTCTTATTACAGAAAAAGCTTCTCTAAACAAAAACGTGTTAGAGTTTAGTTAACAACATTTCTTTACCTTCTAGTTAGACTATCATGGACTTACATATGAAACTATCTTTTTCTTCAAAAACAAGAAATGATGTGTCACTATTGCATGCCTAGCTAGCACAGCTCAAGTATCCAAGAATGTGCTGTGAATCTTCCCTTTTAAACATGTAAACACAGGTATCTATATTGATGATTTTATCTTTTGAGCTAGTCCTGCAATACTTTTTATGTTCTAGCAGGAGCTAAGCTATAGCTTGAAAGCCACAACAATGGATAATGACCCATATTTTCATACAACATGTCGCCATCCTTGGCCCTCCTCATGAATCCCAAGTTACTGGATTTTCATTTTAGCAATTCTCCAACAGAAAAAACTGGACACCTACACAACCAGTTCAATGAGGCTAGTCAAGCATCTAAGGACTGTTTGGACACTCAGCCCCTTATCCATGGGTTACCTCCCCACTAACAGGACTTTATGCTTGAAAGGATGTGAGAGAGAAGAAGCTAGAGGGATCAAGAGAGATTCCAATCATCATAGCATTTTTTTTTTTTGAAACTAAAAGAAGAAAATCACTTTTCAGACTATAATAATTAATCCCTAAACAATCAGGATTGATTGAGCAACAGAATCCTCGATCTCTCCGATTTCTCCTCTCCTTCTTCTTTATTAACACAAAACTCAGCCAGTGCAATGTATCTTGGACAAGGACTACAGGCATCCAAACAAGCCCTAAGTTAATAACTTGAACAACAGAAACCGTATCTCAACGAAGTATGAACCTAGTGATTCCCCAAAATACCAGTCAAAGAATAAAGGAGATAGCCCAATGCGCAGCTTTCCATCCTACCCAGGCGGGGAGGAAAAAGATATCCCCCAAAGAAAACACTCACTTATCATCATCCTACCATCAAGAGCAAAACCAATTCATACCTGAAGAATCACCATCAACCTCATTCCCAGAGCTATCCTCACTCTCGTATCCCGAACCTGTCAAGACAAAGACAAATTTAAAGAAAAAAAAATACAGAAATACAAAATAAAGTCAAAGCATATGAGCAAAGCCCAGGATACAGATTCAGATCCCAGTCATTATCTTAGAATTTTTACAAGCATCAAAGATTATACATCCAGGAAAGATTCAAACACCATGTTACAACTCAAGAATGTAAAATTCGTGTGATACAGGCACAACAATCAACAAAAATTTGGGGGAAAAAGACCTAAAATCACATCACAAAAATCAATAGAACAGGCTGCAAGCTATCAATTCTAGGGCAACGTTATTCAAAGTACCAAGAACAGAACCTACCAACGATATTCAAATCTATGCAGAGCCTTCATCAATTAAGCGAAGTAATCCACAAAATCTACCATCAACTACTACAGAATATTAGATGTAGAAACAAAATATACGAAAACTCTGGTTTTCTCCTGAAACGCATTAAATTAAGTAAACAGCTGGCACTCATTTCGGGCTATCATACATATTTAGAGAAAAAAGAAATTTTTGCGATTGAAAAAGCAAAAAAATTTTCCATACAAGTAGATCAAAACACTAGAAATATGAAGAAACAAATCAATAGGAAAAAATGCAGCAAGGATCTCCAAGGGGACGAAAACGGCGGCAAAACGAACCGAACGAAGGCGAGAGCGGCTCTTCGTCCTCCTTTGCTCCTCCTATCTCCTCTCCCTCCTCCTCCTTTTCCTCTTGTTCTTCTACTTCGTCTTCTTCTTCCTCTTCCTCCACTTCCGGAGTAAAATCGGAGGCGTCATCGGAGGAGGACGAAGAGGAGGTGGAGGAGGCGTCCCTATCGCCGTGGTCTTGCTTGTAGCAACGGCGCTTTATCATCTCTCGCCGGCGGAAAAGAGAAGAGCCGAGGGGGCGGACGGCCCGTGGAGGGTTTTTTTCCTCTCTTTTGGCGCTTTCGCGGCGGAGAAGGTGGAGGGTTGGGGCTGTCCCTTTCGACTTTCGAGAGGAAGCTCGGGTGCGGGCACTCCCGGTGTCGTTACACCCCTAGCGGAGCGGGCGGACCCCACACGATTACGGGTCCAGACCCATCGCTACTTGCGCGTCCAATAGACCATACGATGCATGATGGATGGCTACGATCCTATGCGTAGATCTGAGAAAAGATTTTCCGTTAGGATGTCCTTGTTGGATTGTTAATTTGAGTATTCATTTGCATTTTTTTTTTATTTAATGTTTTTGTGTCGGAATCAGGTCCGCAAGTTCCGGCGACGCAAAACGCTTCCTTGCTTGATTTGCTGCCCAATCAACCATTTGATTCGCCACATGGAAGTCATGGGTTGCTTTGAAGAGAATTAAGTTCCACTTCCATACCATGATATCTTTCAATAGTGGATTACATGCTCCAGCATAAGTCTTCCGAGCCGATGAACTCAATCCTCCTGCTGCAGATATATCTGAGATGGTGTTCCATCTTCTTGGATGAGCATCGGTTTTCTACATACTGGTTAAAATGTCCTCGGTGGATGAGAGTCTTGATCTTGTTCTTTAGTTGAACGCACTAATCAGTATCATAACTATGATTCTTGTGAAACCAACAATATTTTTTGAGATTCCTGATAGCTAAAGGGGTCTTCATCTTCTTTGACTACTGCAAATATTTCTGAAATTCTATTTCTGTTAGGATTTGGGCTCGGGCATGTTGAGAGGACTATACCTCTCGAACCTTGATGGTGGGTTGCTCAGTTGTCGGTAGCTGTCCCTTGCAATTCTAGACCTCTTTTCTGATTCTTCGCTTTCTTCTTGGCTCCTTTTTTTGCCCTTTTCTCCTTTATTTTCCTCCCTCCGAGCTGCTATAGCCTCTTCGGCCTTTTTGATATATTTCTCAGCTCACAACAACAGCTCAGCTAAGTCTTTGGGAGTCCTCTTCTCCAAGGAGAAGTAGAAACAAAAAGATTGCAACCCGCTTTTTGTTGATGATACTCTTCTCATCTAAGTAGTGAATCTTCGACATCCCTATATTAAAGCGATTGATATAGCTTCTACCTCCGGCTGCTCACAAAGTGAGCTACGAACTAACGGTTGAGCTGATAGAAGAAATGAATAAATCTTGGTTAGAGATCAGAATATCAAAGGCATGTGCTGATTTCTTTAGAGTGGTTGGAAAAGCTCGGCACAAAACTGTATAAATTGCTTCTTGTAACATCATGAGAGCCTTAAAGCTCTTGAGGTGGTCCATCGGATAGGTGTTATCATACACCTCAAATAGTGGCATCTTAAATTTTCTTGGTAATGGTTCTTCCATGATCGCCTTGGAGAATGGTTAATCGATTGTAATTTTTAGACCTTCTTCCTAATCGGCTTGCCTTTCTCTCAAGGCTTCAATTTTATTGTTCATCTCCTCGATCCTTTGATTGAGGTCAGCTTCTCTCTTAGAGAGCCCCTTCGGCTGGAGGGCTCTGAATCTCTCGGGTTGGAGAATATTTCGGAATGGGTGCTAGGGAGACTATCTTCTAGGTGTTGGCTAGTATTCTCGGGCGACAATCGATGTGTTTCATTGGATCGTCCTGGTGGTTTGGTGGTACAGCGGCAGTTTGTTGGTTCGGACATTGCGTACCCCGATCCGTCAGAGTTTGCACCTACTGAACAAGCAAATTAAACTGCTTGGCCATTACCGCCTTAGGAGCCTATTGTGGAGTCGAATATGAGGGCTAGGTTGGGAGTCATTGGACTCCTACTGGTGTTGGTTTGTGGAATCGTAATTGTTTTGTCGGGACTTTTTCACTCTTAAATGATGGGGACATCAGAGCCCTTCATTCAGATGATCCTGAACCTTCGGATTGAGTCAGACCCGAATTGGGTCCATTTGAGTCCGAGTCTTTTTTTTTATTACATTATTTGCTTTTTATCTTAGTGAACTCAATTTGGTCAGTTATTTTGTTATTAGACTGGTTAATTGGGTTTATGTAATTGGCTCAATTTAGTAGACCAATTTGGTAAGAAATTAATTGATGTAAGGATCCAAATTTAGTCACTGTCGATTGATTGGTTTGGTCAATTGATTACTTGATTTGGTCACGATGTAAGGTCTATATAAAGACCATCCCTCTCATGTATGAGGAATTGATGATTGAATGAAAAAACCCTAGCCTTCCTCTTGTTCTTCTTCTTCCTCCTTCTTTTTTCTTCTTCTTCCTGCATCTCTATAACCTCTTCTTCCTTCTCCCTCCCTTGTTCTTCCTCCTCCTCCTCTTTCTCTGCAGTTGTGCTACATCATTAAATCTCCAGAAACCTCAAAAGAAGAGGATTTTTCCTCTAGTACTAATCTGTTGCCACTCGAAATCCGACTTGACAAATGATGAGCTGGCGAACATGCTGCACTGCTTGGTTAGGCTGGTATGGTGTAGCATGGCATTGGAACTGATCTGCAACCACAAATTAGGGGGTCACTAGAAGGTATCCGATTGGGGATCTTCCGATGCTCATGTCAGCCAAAATTTTGAGAGAAATGGAAGAGAAAAAAGAGAGAAATATGAAGGTATTGTATTCAGATTTCTCATTATAACTGAGGAATCCTGTGCTTGGTATTTATAGAGGAGAAAGTGAGAATCTACGTAGTTAGGATACGATTTGCAGATGAGTAGTTGACCTCTTTCTATATCCGTTGATCGGAACGATTAGAATATTTCTTTTCAGGTGCGCCATGATCGGGCATTTTTTTATCTGCTAATTTGGTCGGTTACGATATTCCTTTTCAGACATGTTGAGATCGCATTGAGCTATGACTGATCATATTGATTATTTAAAGATTTGATTGGCCATTGATTTCGCTGGACACCTATCGTCATTTGGTTGGCAAGTTGAGCCATCAGGCAAGATTTTAGGGATGGTGAATCCAAGCTATATCATTGCAAAAAGGGACATGAAAGTGATACATGTATAACATCTTCGATTTGATCTAAGCATAGGTTGACATGCGGTGAGCATTTTGAAAAGATTTGAATTCAAAAAAATTTGAAATTTTGGCAGGGTCTAAACAAGGAAGGAGATTACAGCATATTTGAATATAGATAAGAAAGGAGGTTACTACAATCCTTTGGTATTCACTTTCAAATTGTAACAAATCACACCCCCCTCCGCTATATAAACAAGCCCAAGGGATCCCCAGAGAGAAGGAACGATTGGAGACAACCAAGCACAGATAGTGAGAAGCTTCCAAGAGAGGCTATCGAGCTCTCATGGCTATCTCTGTGCCTAACTCCTCTTCCATAGTCGTCCCCACACACTTTGTCCTCTCCAGATAGGTTATATATCCTTGGAGACCAGAACGCGAGCCCTCGAAGGTACCCTTCCATGCCACTCGAGACACGAGTATCGTGCATATGTAACATGCATCCTTGGAGATTAGAACGTGAGTCCCTGAAGGCTGCCCTTCCATGCCATGCAAGACAAGAGTGTTGTGCACATGAGATGCACGATCGTTGACCAGAAGGCCGACTAGAACCAGGCCAAGCTACTGAGCCCCAGGCCAAACTCATATGTTGAGCTCACAGGCTATGCATCGTTAGAGACCAGGATGTAAGTCCTCGAAGGCCACCCTTTCGAGCCGCTTGAGATACAGGCATCGTGCACACAGGACATGCAACCACCAACAAGAATCATGCTAAGTTTGCATGCCGCACATCCTTAGAGACTAGGATATGAGTCACTAGAGACCGCCCTTCCGTGCCACCCAAGATATAAGCATTGTGCATATGAAACACATGACCACCAATAAGAAGACCAATAAGAACCAGACTGAGCTACTGAGATAGAGGCCAAGCTTTCTCTCCATACGGGAGCTATATCCTTGGAGACCAGAACATGAGTCCCTAGAGGCCGCCCTTCCATGCCACCCGAGGCACAACCACCACACGTACGAAACCGACATCCTTGGAGACCAAAACGTGAGTCTTTGGTCGCCCTTTTGTGCCACCTGAGACACGAGTGTCGTGCACATAGAATGCGCAACTGGTGGCCAAAACCAAGCCGAGCCACCGAGCCCCAGGCCGAGCATTCCCGACTGAACTCCCATGTCGAGCTCCCCAGACTGAGCTCCCATGCTGAGTATTCTAGGCCAAGCTTCCATACCAAGCACTCCAAGATGAACAATCTAAGCCAAACACTCAAGGCTTAATGATCCAGAAAGATCACTTTACTTTGATGCTTTTTATTATATCTTCTGTTGTTATTTTTCGCCGTTATTCCAAAACCCTATCTGAATGAAGCATCGAAGGAGGCATGACTGGAAGCATCCTGTCGGGCCTTTCTTTTCTCTTTATGTGTAGATCTACGACTCTTCATGGTAAGTTGGTGCTTCATCTTCCACCATTATGGATAGAGCGGATTGATCCGTGTCTTCCACGCCTCCAAATCATTAGACTATGCTCGAGTTGAATTTGGGCATCAACAATTACCATCCAATATTTCTTATTACTCATTTGCATCGACAACTACAAAATTGTTATATTTTTCTATTTCTCAATGCGTAAATGACCTAGGATAAGGAGTTGAGCTACATATCCAATAACAAAAATATAAATAAGGGGTCAAGAGAGGTAAATATCATCAGGACACCTTACATAAATGAAAAATGAGTGAAGGATGATTTTTTTGATTACTTACTAGACTCATTGCTAAAATCAAAAGTACAAGGGTATTGACAAAAATATGATAAAAAACAAAAATTTTAAAAACTAATAACTCTTATTAAATAAACTAAGAGATCCCCACATAATTTTAAATTATATCACAATCAACAATATAGATTTTTTATTTTGAGAGATTTATGTTTGAGTTTTATTGAGTAGCATTGGAAACTAAAATTTTCTAGTTAGGCAAATAATATATATCTTTTTATGAGTTTATTGCATTTTTTTCAAGACAACTCTAGGTTTTAATTGTTTTGCATTTTGTTTCTTATATTAAGTGTTAGGGTTTCTTAGTGCCCTAGGGCGCAGCGGAAGATACGGGATTATAAAATTTTCTTATAAAACCCATTATATGAAACCCTAATAAGCCAAGATCGCCTTAATAGTATAACCAAATAATGTAGAAAATATAATCTTGGTATAGAAGAATACCTATCACGCTATATCCAATATATCTGAAGATGTCCTAAGGTGCCCAAATGTTCACCCTCCGATGTTAATCCACACAGGAATGGGTTCAAGACTCTAGCTCCACCAAAACTTGATTCTAATTGTTCAATCCTTCCAAAGGATTTAATTGGCTGATTTTCCTTCACTTCCTTCTTCCTTTCTACCTCTAAAACATTCACTAGCCTTTTTGTCCTAAAGAAGACCCTCTTGTCTTGGGTTAGGACAAAAGAGAGAGGCTTGTAAGAAAGAAGGGATAAGGGAGAGAGAAGGAGAGGCTTTTTCTTGGATGATCTTTAGAACCCCAAGGCACCTCCTTATTTATAAGAGATGGAGGGATGCATCATAAAGGGATGCATCCCATCCACACACCTCATCATGATGAGGCATGTGCCAAGAGATGCATCCCATCATGATGGGGTGCTAAGGAGAAGGGTGTATCAACTTCTTTCTCACATCTTCCTCTTAAATCCTGATGATCCAAGGGCCCAAATGCAGTGAACCAAAGCCAATGGTCCAGATCTAGGCGCCATCTAATGGTCCAGATCAGGGCATCATCATCCAGGGTGCCATCCAATGGTCCAGAAGCAAGATGCCATCACCGATGGTCCAGATTCAGGCGCTGAGCAACGGTCCAGATCTTTCATCCAGAGAGCCATCCAGTGGTCCAGATTCAGGCGCTGAGCAACGGTCCAGATCTTTCATCCAGAGAGCCATCCAGTGGTCCAGATTCAGGCGCTAACCAGTGGACCAGATCCTTCATCCAGGAAGCCATCCAATGGTCCAGATGAAGGCGCCAACCAGTGGACCAGATCCTTCATCCAGGAAGCGATCCAATGGTCCAGAAGTGAAGGCCCTATCAAACCCAATCCAATTGGGTTTAACCAACTTAAAGAAAACATTAAACCTAATCAAATCAGGTCTAATTAAAGCCAAATGGGTTTCAACTCTTGGCTAACCCATATTAGGTCATGATCTAATCATAGTAGATCAACCTAATCTAAGAATCATATTCGAATTTAATTTGAATCAGGAGCTAGGGTTTGCAACACGTGCTAGCATGTTCATCTTGCAAACATGATCTAATCCAATTAGACCCTTGATCAATTTCCTTGTGTGTTACCCATTGGCTTAGAATACCTCTAATCCAATTAGAATACCAGTAGGTGCAGGTGCAAGTTGACCTAACCTGATTAGAATACCTCTAATCCAATTTAGGTTCAATTTAGTGCTAAACCTGACTTAGCAATTAGAACCTTTCTGATGCTTTGATCTAATCAAACTCTTTGATCCGATCAATCCACAAGACATGATTGACGTCTAGCAACGTATCATGTCTACCCGGAAGATGAAGAATGTATTGGACAAATCCAAACATACCCTTCAGTGGAAAGTTACTGTGCAATTCAATCCCTCAGTCATACTACATCCTGAATAAGTGCTCGAGTATGGATCAATATCAAACTCAATCACTTATTCATGTCTCTCTCAATCTTTTATATGATAATTCAAACAATGAAACATTAGAAACTCTTTCTAATATTCATTTTGCTTTGATCAAAGGCTTCTTGAATCATCATAAGATTAGAGTAAGTAGGATGTTACCTTCTCTTACTAGAAGTGACTGATTCCTTGTTGACCTACTCACAACCTTCGTACAAAATCCACCATATCCAGAATACCCCGTACACAACGCAATGTCGTGAATGAGGGTAAACCAAAACATAGCTTCAAGTGCACAAGGTACCATGGTGATCTCAGGTCTAAGGATCACTTGCACAACTCCCACTATGAGAACCATCTTTTGATAATTAAGTAAGAATCCATAAGATGTTCTCATGATTGGTCATTTCAGTGAACTCATTCCTCTAATGAGCACCCATATCTTTGTATTAGTGTCTCACACAAGTGATTGTGAGATTAATCGCCCTCTACATTGAGCATACATAAGATGTGCCAGTCTTTCCAGTAATATTGATCCCCGACTCAATATACCAATTTGACTGGGAATATTCTAAATTAGAATTTTAGGATTTTAGGTCTCACTGGTATGATCTCATCATAACCCTAAAACCAATGTCCTAATTTATGGGGTTCATCATCCAATAATAAAATAGATAAGCAGCAAATGATGAAACACAATGCCTTTATTGATATATATCGAGTGTCAAAGTACATGATTTGGAGGATTACAAAGAGAAACCCATCAAATGATTGGCTTATAGGGCATCTACTCTTTCAATCTCCCACTTGCACTAAAGCCAATCGCCCTTATATTTTAACCCCATACAATCGAGGTGACGATTGAATTGCTGCTGTGGTAGAGCTTTAGTAAATGGGTCTGCTATATTGTTCTTTGTGTCTACTCGTTCAATCTTGACGTCTTGTCTTTCGATTATCTCTCGAACAAGGTGGAAGCGTCTCAAAATGTGCTTGGATCTATGATGAGACCTTGGTTCCTTAGCCTGTGCAACTGCTCCAGTGTTATCGCAATAAACTGGGACTGGTCCGGCAATCTCAGGAACTACACCCAGCTCTGTGATGAACTTCTTCATCCAAACTGCTTTCTTAGCAGCTTCACTAACAGCTATGTATTCTGCCTCAGTAGTTGAGTCAGCTACAGTTTGCTGTTTAGAACTTTTCCAACTCACAGCTCCACCATTCAAAGTGAAGATATATCCAGAGATTGACTTGCTATCATCTGGATCAGATTGAAAGCTAGAATCTGAATAGCCTTCTAGTTTCAATTCTGATCCTCCATAAATTAGAAAAACATCTCTAGTCCTTCTCAAGTATTTGAGAATGCTTTTCACAATTTTCCAATGATCCTCCCCGGGATCTGCCTGAAATCTACTTACCATACCCAAGGCATAAGCTACATCAGGCCTGGTACATAACATAGCATACATGATCGACCCTACTGCCGAAGCATAGGGAATAGAACTCATTCTATTCCTCTCTTCAGATGTCTTAGGAGACATCTTCCTAGAGAGTTGTATGCCATGTCCTATGGGTAAGAAACCTTTCTTACTTCCATCCATGTTGAACCTCTTCAGCACATTATCTATGTACCTAGACTGGGACAAACCTAGCATCCTTTTAGATCTATCTCTATAGATCCTTATACCAAGTATATAGGATGCTTCACCCAAGTCTTTCATGAAAAATTTCTTTGATAGCCAAGTCTTGACCGATTGCATCATTGGAACATCATTTCCAATGACCAATATATCGTCCACATATAATATCAAGAAGACAATAGCACTTCCACTAGTCTTCTTGTACACACAAGGTTCATCTATATTTTTAATGAAGCCAAACTCTTTGACTATCATGTCAAAATGGATGTTCCAACTTCTAGATGCCTGCTTTAATCCATAAATGGATTTCTTAAGCCTACATACTTGATTTGCTCTCCCTCTTGAGACAAATCCCTCTGGCTGTGTCATATAGACCTCTTCCTCAAGGTGACCATTAAGGAAGGCGGTTTTGACATCCATCTGCCAGATCTCATAATCATAGTATGCAGCTATAGCAAGCATAATCCGAATAGATTTGAGCATAGCTACTGGCGAAAAAGTTTCATCATAATCAATGCCTTGTTTTTGCCTGAAACCTTTTGCCACTAGCCTGGCCTTGTAGGTTTCTACTTGACCATCAGCTCCTATCTTCTTCTTGTATACCCATTTGCACCCTATTGGAATCACTCCCTCAGGTGCATCAACCAAAGTCCACACTTGGTTTGTATACATAGAATCTATCTCGGATTTCATGGCGTCCAACCATTTGTCAGAGTCCCTACTCTTGACAGCTTCCGAATAGGTCAGAGGGTCATCGTTATCAACGATGTGGGCTTCATCATTCTCAATAATAAATCCATACCTCTCAGGTGCATTTCGCACTCTTTCTGACCTTCGAAAAGGAGTAGTGTGTAGTGGCTATACCTCTTCCATGGGTATATCTGGTTGAGGATTATTATGTGTCTCACCTTGTAGGTCTTGAACTTCATCAAGTTCAATTTTTCTATCCTTGCCCTTTTCTAAAAAAAACTCTTTTTCCAAGAAAATGGCATGCCTAGCAACCTTTTGTTCGGTAGGATTATAGAAGATATATCCTAAACTGTCTTTAGGATAACCTACAAATATACATTTGTCCGATCTAGCACTTAGCTTATGTCCAAAATTTCTTTTGACATAAGCATGACAACCCCATATCTTAAGATACTTAAGATTAGGTTTCTTTCCTTTCCATATCTCATATGGAGTGCTAGATACAGACTTAGATGGTACTCTATTTAATACTAATGCAGCAGTTTCTAGGGCATGTCCCCAGAAGAAAATTGGAAGATTTGTGAAGCACATCATGGACCGTACCATATCTAATAAGGTACGATTTCTTCTTTCAGCTACACCATTTAATTGTGGCGTATATGGAGGTGTCCATTCAGAGAGTATACCCTTTAATTTAAGATAGTCTAAAAATTCACTAGAAAGGTATTCTCCTCCTCGATCAGATCGAAGGATTTTAATACACTTTCTAGTTTGTTTTTCGACCATACTTTGATACTCTTTAAATTTATCAAAGGCTTCAGATTTATGTTTCATTAGATACACAAAACCGAACCTTGATAAGTCATCAGTAAATGTGATGAAGTAAGAGTATCCATCTCTAGCTTGAGTTGACATAGGACCGCACACATCAGTGTGTACGAGTTCTAATAACTCACTTGCCCTTTCTCCATGTCCCAAGAATGGAGACTTGGTCATTTTACCCATAAGACAAGATTCACAAGTTCCTAATGATTCAAAATCATAAGAATCAAAGAATTTATCTTTATACAACTTATGTAACCTTGTCTCACTAATATGACCTAATCGGTAATGCCAGAGGAGGGTATTATTAATATTTTCTCTTTTTTTTTATTATCTTTGCCAATATGAAACATAACATTATTAAGACATAATACTAAAAGACCATTTTCCATAGTGCCATGACAATAATACTCATTAGATAAAGAAATAGAGCAACCATTGCTCTTTCCATTTATTTCGAATCCTTTCTTAAGCAACAAAGGAATTGAAATTACATTTCTAATGATTTTTGGCATAAAATAACAGTCTTCTAGCTTCAAGAACTTTCCGGAGGGTAGCTCTAGTATGTAGGTGCCAACAGCTTCAGCCTGGATGGATTCTCCTCCAGCGCCATATAGCTCGAAGTCACCTTTCTTCAATCTTCTAATTTTCTGCAGTCCATGCAAAGATTTGCATATGTGAGAACCACAACCGGTATCCAATACCCATGAATTAGAATCAGAAGAACTTAATGTCATATTGGCATGTAATAAAAACATACCTTTTGATGCAACACTTACATCAGGCTTCACACTTGCAAGAAAGCTCTTGCAGTTCCTTTTCCAATGCCCCATCTTGCCACAGTGGAAACAAGTACCGGATCCAGAGATTTTCTTTCCCTTCTTCTTTTTGATGTGACTCTTAGAGTTTAGTTTTTTCTTTGAACCCTTATTGCCCGACTTCTTCTTTGAGCTCTCACCAACATGAAAGATCGGACCCTTGTCCTTCTTGATGTGAGACTCTGCTGTTTTCAGCATATTTAGAAGCTCAGGCAGGGAGGAATTCAGTTTGTTCATGTGATAATTCACGACAAACTGCGAGAATGAGTCGGGTAGTGATTGCAGGATCAAATCCTGACTGAGCTCACTGTCCATAGCAAAACCAAGTTGACTTAATCGAGTGATTAAGTCTATAACCTTTAAACAGTGGTCTTGCACAGACGATCCCTCGATCATTCTAGCACGGAACAACTGTTTAGATATCTCATATCTAGCAGTTCTGCTCTGCTCACTATATAACTCCTTTAAGTTAAGGAGTATGGAGTGAGTATCCATGCTATCATGCTGCCTCTGCAATTCATTATTCATAGAAGCAAGCATGATACATTTGACAGTCAAACTGTCATTTTTTCACATACGATATGTGGCCAATTTCTCCTCAGTTGCATCTTCCCCTGCTGACCATAGGTCGGGGTTTCAAGAATGTAGGAAAGTTTTTCTTGTGTGAGAACAATCTTTAAATTCCTCAACCAATCCACATAGTTGGGACCAGTCAATTTGTTTGTATCTAAGATACCTCTAAGTGAGAGTGAAGATGCCATTTTTGCAGAATTAATCTATAATTACAAAGAACACTAATATAAGCAGACCAATCATGATGACATGTATTCAATCAAATAAGGACTTTTATCTAATTGTTACTTCCACTATTTTTATCGAATATCATAACCCTCAAGTATGATGAACGAGAAAAATACTAATTTTCTTAGTGGGGTTGAGATCCAAATTCCTTATAAAAGACCTTGTGGAAATCACAACAAGCCCTTATAAGTTCAAAGGTAGGAAACTCTTTCCAATTGCATCCCATGCAATTCCCAACTTTATTCTGTCCTCTAGCACACATATAGTCTTGTGGGAATCACAACAAACTATTGTGTCTAGTTAAGTCAAACCCTTCATTTTTATACAGTCATATTTGAATAATGCTGCCCTTGTGGGAATCACAACAAGGCAACATATTAAAATATGCCATATGCATCATATGCACCAAGATATTACAATATCAATCCCTAATACTAGCCTTGTGGGAATCACAACAAGCTAGCGTAGATATTGACATAATAATATCTAAGCATGAAGGAAGGACCTTTATAGTGTTATATCAGCAATTAGCTTTTCCATGGAGGTCAATCAAATAGTTGGCCAGGTAAGCAGATGGGAGGCTCTCCTTACTTAGTAAGGTCCTAATTAAATAACCACCTGTAGCCTCTTTCCTAGACACCAACTTAGTCAATTGATTCAGAATGGCTCAGCTTAAAGCAATTAACACTACGACTTAATTATGAATTTAGTGAGGGCTTTCAAATAGTAGTATCTTACTAACATTAAGCTCAACCATAAAGGACAATCAAATAATTGGCCAGGAAAGCAGGTGGGAGGCACCCCTCACTCAGAGAGTGAGGTCCTAATTAAGTAACCACCTGTGGCTTCCTTCCTAGACACCAACTGAGTCGATTGTTCCAGAATGGGTCAGCCCAAAGTTTTCATACTACTATATTGGTCTCATTGCACATTCTATAATTTAGCACTAGCAATTATACTATGCTACAACATGAATATAACACTATCTCATAGCATAAACTAATCATGCATACAAACAACCTAGCTATCTCATAGCATCAAGATAATAGCATGTATTATCATTTGGTTAAACTGATTAAGGGTGGCTCTGATACCACTGTTAGGGTTTCTTAGTGCCCTAGGGCGCAGCGGAAGATACGGAATTATAAAATTTTCTTATAAAACCCATTATATGAAACCCTAATAAGCTAAGATCGCCTTAATAGTATAACCAAATAATGTATAAAATATAATCTTGGTATAGAAGAATACCTATCACGCTATATCCAATATATCTGAAGATGTCTTAAGGTGCCCAAATGTTCACCCTCCGATGTTGATCCACACAGGAATGGGTTTAAGACTCTAGCTCCACCAAAACTTGATTCTAATTGTTCAATCCTTCCAAAGGATTTAATTGGCTGATTTTCCTTCACTTCCTTCTTCCTTTCTACCTCTAAAACATTCACTAGCCTTTTTGTCCTAAAGAAGACCCTCTTGTCTTGGGTTAGGACAAAAGAGAGAGGCTTGTAAGAAAGAAGAGATAAGGGAGAGAGAAGGAGAGGCTTTTTCTTGGATGATCTTTAGAACCCCAAGGCACCTCCTTATTTATAAGAGATGGAGGGATGCATCATAAAGGGATGCATCCCATCCACACACCTCATCATGATGAGGCATGTGCCAAGAGATGCATCCCATCATGATGGGGTGCTAAGGAGAAGGGTGTATCAACTTCTTTCTCACATCTCCCTCTTAAATCCTGATGATCCAAGGGCCCAAATGCAGTGAACCAAAGCCAATGGTCCAGATCTAGGCGCCATCTAATGGTCCAGATCAGGGCATCATCATCCAGGGTGCCATCCAATGGTCCAGAAGCAAGATGCCATCACCGATGGTCCAGATTCAGGCGCTGAGCAACGGTCCAGATCTTTCATCCAGAGAGCCATCCAGTGGTCCAGATTCAGGCGCTGAGCAACGGTCCAGATCTTTCATCCAGAGAGCCATCCAGTGGTCCAGATTCAGGCGCTAACCAGTGGACCAGATCCTTCATCCAGGAAGCCATCCAATGGTCCAGATGAAGGCGCCAACCAGTGGACCAGATCCTTCATCCAGGAAGCGATCCAATGGTCCAGAAGTGAAGGCCCTATCAAACCCAATCCAATTGGGTTTAACCAACTTAAAGAAAACATTAAACCTAATCAAATCAGGTCTAATTAAAGCCAAATGGGTTTCAACTCTTGGCTAACCCATATTAGGTCATGATCTAATCATAGTAGATCAACCTAATCTAAGAATCATATTCGAATTTAATTTGAATCAGGAGCTAGGGTTTGCAATACGTGCTAGCATGTTCATCTTGCAAACATGATCTAATCCAATTAGACCCTTGATCAATTCCCTTGTGTGTGACCTATTGGGTTCCTTATCTTAGCCAGCAGTAGGTGCAGATGCAAGTTGACCTAACCTGATTAGAATACCTCTAATCCAATTTAGGTTCAATTTAGTGCTAAACCTGACTTAGCAATCAGAACCTTTCTGATGCTTTGATCTAATCAAACTCTTTGATCCGATCAACCCACAAGACATGATTGACGTCTAGCAACGTATCATGTCTACCCGAAAGATGAAGAATGTATTGGACAAATCCAAACATACCCTTCAGTGAAAAGTTACTGTGCAATTCAATCCCTCAGTCATACTACATCCTGAATAAGTGCTCGAGTATGGATCAATATCAAACTCAATCACTTATTCATGTCTCTCTCAATCTTTTATATGATAATTCAAACAATGAAACATTAGAAACTCTTTCTAATATTCATTTTGCTTTGATCAAAGGCTTCTTGAATCATCATAAGATTAGAGTAAGTAGGATGTTACCTTCTCTTACTAGAAGTGACTGATTCCTTGTTGACCTACTCACAACCTTCGTACAAAATCCACCATATCCAGAATACCCCGTACACAACGCAATGTCGTGAATGAGGGTAAACCAAAACATAGCTTCAAGTGCACAAGGTACCATGGTGATCTCAGGTCTAAGGATCACTTGCACAACTCCCACTATGAGAACCATCTTTTGATAATTAAGTAAGAATCCATAAGATGTTCTCATGGCTGGTCATTTCAGTGAACTCATTCCTCTAATGAGCACTCATATCTTTGTATTAGTGTCTCACACAAGTGATTGTGAGATCAATCACCCTCTACATTGAGCATACATAAGATGTGCCAGTCTTTCCGGTAATATTGATCCCCGACTCAATATACCAATTTGACTGGGAATATTCTAAATTAGGATTTTAGGATTTTAGGTCTCACTTGTATGATCTCATCATAACCCTAAAACCAATGTCCTAATTTATGGGGTTCATCATCCAATAATAAAATAGATAAGCAGCAAATGATGAAACACAATGCCTTTATTGATATATATCGAGTGTCAAAGTACATGATTTGGAGGATTACAAAGAGAAACCCATCAAATGATTGGCTTATAGGGCATCTACTCTTTCATTAAGCTGGCTCAACATTCATTTGCTACAAGTATATGATCTTTTGGCTCATATTGTTACAAGATGTGATTCTTGGTTTTATTTTAAATACTAGCTAAACTAGCTTGTTAGGATTCTTAGCATTGAGCAATTTTTCTTTTCCAATACTACCTTTTCTTGTGAGACCATGGAACCTTTAAGGAACAACAAATGCCCTCAAATATAATATGAGATAAGATTGTCTTATGCTTATGTATGGATCATGTTGTAATATTTTATTTTTTAGAAGAAATGGTTTATCAACTTGTTTTTTTTTTCTTTTTTTTCCCAATGCCCTATAATAGCGTCCATCATGGGGCAACATCTAAGCATCATTGTTCTTTGGGACACTTAGCTTTGATCAATTTTCTTCTTATTAATTTTCATCGTCTAACAATAGTTCATTTTTGAATGTGCCAATTTTAGTGTTTTTTTACTTATAAACCATCATTTTTTTTTTTTGTTTAGATTATTTCATTTCATTAGAGTCTTGGTTGCATCTCATGATAAAAGAACAAGAAGAGAGAAGAGATTGGCAATTTTGATGTATGGACGCCAATGCAAGTATGTTATACTTAATCAATTAGACTATTTTTCTTTTTAGATCTTTTATTTTATAGTCTTTAATGATCGCTGCAACTTATAATAAAGGATGTGGAAGAAAGAACTAGCAATCATAATACGCAAGGAAGTACAAACAGCACTCCATTCTTTTCTAGGTAGCCAATTGGAGTATTTTATTATTAGATATTTTGATCCAAGATCTATCTTAAGAATGAGAAGAGAAAGGGAATTAGTAATCATAATTTACAGGAAAGCCCAAATATTATTTGCCCAAATCTTTTTTTTTTTCCTTTTACAAATATGTTTAGCTTATCTTCAATAATATCTTCTTTTTTTTTCTTTTAGTCCATAAAGTTCACAGAATATTAAAGATGATGTATAACAAGTCATCAAGAGCAGAGATGAGACAAGAGTAGAACCCTTTACCAAAATCTTTCAACAAATCTTGCCTATCCACGCACGGACCTCATTCTGCCGGAGAAGTAAATTTGAAGATCTCGTCATCTGGTCGTCGGTCGTGACATGTACAAACGTACATAGTAAAGCCTAAACCTTCTTGTCTGATAAAGAAGTTGCTAAAAACGGGCACATGTCAAGCTGCACTGCGATCTGCACCGTGTTTGCTGTTTCATTTCCATACTTTAATCCAGATATAGTGAAGGTCCCATTCGGCACCGCAACTACCGCGGAGCCTGGATCTTGTGAAATATCCACAAATTCTTAAATTTTCTACTCGTACGACCCTGGCGATCTCATCCATCAGGGCTAAGTCGGTAATTTCACAAAATTAACAGAACTCTCCCTCTTACGATGCACCGCGGTATATAATATAGACCGAGTAAGCTCCCGACCATTTATCTAACAATTTAACCAATGAAAAAGATCCCAACCATTCAAAAATAAAATCTATTTTTATTACGTTGATCTGCGGCGCAATGTAATAACTAACTTTGTCATCAAGATGCCTCGCCTGCCCCCGATTCTCTCGTCCGCGACATTCTCCAGTCTCTTGCTCGAGCTCGAGCTCGAACGCCAACTCACCATTCAATGGCGGCGGAGGGCAACTCACAAACCGTGGAAACCTTGACCCTAGATTCGAGCCCTCCCGAGACCCTCGTCGATGGCAGCACCGTCGTGGCTCGCTCGCTCGCCCGGGCGGGCGTCCGGCACATATTCGGCGTGGTGGGGATCCCCGTTACGGCCGTCGCCACCCGCGCCGTCGCCCTCGGCGTCCGCTTTCTCGCCTTCCACAACGAGCAGTCCGCCGGCTACGCCGCCTCCGCCTACGGCTACCTCACCTGCCGCCCCGGTGTCTTTCTCACCGTCTCCGGCCCCGGCTGCGTTCACGGCCTCGCCGGCCTCTCCAACGCCGCCGCGAATACCTGGCCGGCGGTCATGATCTCCGGCTCCTGCGACCAGGCCGAGTTCGGGAAGGGCGACTTTCAGGAGCTCGATCAGTTGGCTGCCGTGAAGCCCTTCGTCAAACACGCCGCCAAGGCCACCCATGTAACCCAGATCCCCCGCCTGGTTCGCGAGGTGCTGGGCGTTGCCGTCTCCGGACGGCCCGGAGGGTGCTATCTGGATCTCCCCGCCGACGTCCTCCACCAGACGATTCCTGAATCGGAAGTCGCTAGGGTTTTATCCCAGGCTGAATGCCCTAGATTTCAAGAAATTAGGTACGAAGGCGCCCTGGATATTGAAAAGGCGGTGTCTCTACTGAGGCACGCGGAGAGACCTTTGATCGTGTTCGGAAAAGGCGCCGCCTTTGCTCGGGCCGAGAATAATCTAAAGAAGCTGATCGATACCACCGGAATTCCGTTCCTTCCGACGCCGATGGGTAAGGGTTTGATGCCCGACACCCACGCGCTTGCCGCCACCGCCGCCCGATCGCTAGCCATCAGCCGCTGCGATGTTGCCTTAGTCGTGGGAGCACGGCTCAATTGGCTCCTCCACTTCGGAGAACCTCCAAGATGGTCTAAAGATGTGAAATTTATACTGGTGGATATCTCCAAGGAGGAGATCGATCTCAGAAAGCCCTACTTGGGCTTGGTGGCTGATGCAAGGAAGGTGCTGGATTTGATCAATGAGGAGATCAAGGACGAACCTTTCTGTTTGGGGAGGTCGCATCCTTGGGTGGAGGCCATTTCAAAGAAGGCAAAGGAAAATGTGGCAAAGATGGAGGCCCAGTTGGCTAAGGATGTGGTTCCCTTCAATTTCTTCACCCCGATGAGGATTATAAGAGATGCAATTCTCGCTGAGGGGAGCCCAGCTCCAATAGTGGTGTCGGAGGGTGCAAACACGATGGATGTTGGGAGGGCAGTACTGGTTCAGAATGAGCCAAGGACAAGGTTGGATGCAGGAACATGGGGAACAATGGGGGTTGGCTTGGGTTATTGCATTGCAGCTGCTGTGGCTTCACCTGGTCGCTTGGTGGTGGCTGTGGAAGGGGATTCTGGCTTTGGATTTAGTGCCATGGAAGTCGAGGTATGGTCAATCTTTTCCGTACATATGATACAAATGTACATCAAATGGTTTGGTTAGATTTATATCCTTTTGGATGAATTCCAATATAGCAGCAGGGGCATTAACATAGATGACAATTGGCTCATGTTCTGGAATGAAATGCTGCTATATGACATTTTATTATGCAAATTTTGTGCAATGTCTAATTCTAGTAGTTTTAATTATTTTTGTATACATATAGCCGGTTAAATACATGCTGAGAAACAGAGGAATTTTTCAGAGGCACTTTACGTTTCACTTCATACTGTTATGCATGAGTATCATATGATCACATAGGTTGGAAATGTTCATCAGTTATATGATGGAAGTATTTCATTTGTCTATCTTGATTTACATAGGTTGAGTATCTTGATTTGTCTAAGAGATAAGGGTGAAAATGGATCGAATAATATCTATCGAATTCCTTTTCTAAAGAAAGCGGAGACCCCCAACCCAAATAAGTGCTCGATCTTCCTTTTCTAAAGAACTATGTGGGATTTGCTGCTGCCTCGCCTCTTCGGTCTTCGTTTAAGCACTGGCTTCGTTTAACCCCGAACCAAGACCGAGGGACGGATAAGAAAGCGGAGACCCCCAACCCACGAACCCAGTGCTTCAACGAAGACCGAAGAGGCGAGGCAGCAGCAAATCCCACATAGTTCTTTAATTCTTTAGAAAAGGAAGATCGAGCACTGGCCCCAGATTATTCCTGATTGTGCTGTCAGACCAAGAATCTAGAGGACATCGCCGGATGTATGGCATTTTGGCCATAGGTTCTTCAAATATCACAATATCTAAGCTAGGTATCTGCACTGGCTTGTTTGCCTTCACTTCTATAGCTATGTATGGTGGTCTGAGTTGTATGTAACCAATGAGTTTTAAACCAAGTTTGAGGTCTTTTTGATCTGTACTTCTCACTCTAAGATCCAATTGCTACTTTTGAAGATATTAACTACTTAGGAAAAAAACATGACTATCGAAGCATTTTATGCATGTAGTTCTATATGTTACCAAGTTTGAGCATCTTCCTTCAAACATTACTGGACTGTTCTATATGCTATTTCAGAGATGACTGTTTTAATTCTCCTGTTGCAGACATTGGTAAGGTACCAATTGCCCGTTGTGATCATAGTGTTCAACAATGGTGGAGTGTATGGTGGCGATAGAAGAAGCCCTGATGAAATGGCTGGACCATACCAAAATGACCCTGCCCCAACCTCCTTTGTTCCAGGTGCAGCTTACCATACTCTAATGGAGGCTTTTGGAGGTAAAGGCTATCTTGTCGGGACTCCACAAGAGCTCAAGTCTGCTCTTGCCGAATCTTTCTCTGCAAAGAAACCAGCTGTAATAAACGTTATCGTAGATCCATATGCTGGTGCGGAGGGTGGGAGAATGCAACATAAGAACTAAATGCCATGTCACACTCTTGGTCTGTTTCCAGGTTCTTCATTCCAATTAATAATCCTTGCTTTTCATGCAATGTATCTTCTTTCCAGTTTTACCTCATGTCAGTTGCCATGACACCGATCATGTAAACGTTTGTAAATTAGAAATTTAGGCAGATGATGTTGCCTCCATATGTTGTTGAAGATATTTGATGCAGGTTGGGTTAAGTTATTTAGGTTTGAATTTTTGATAAATTTAGTAAAAAGATCAGTCCGAATTGGCCTATTTGAGCTGCATTGTATAGGGCTCGTACCTGACGCGACCCGATCCATTTGCCACACAGGAGCAGCCCAATGTATTTGGAGGCCTAAAGTCATTTTGTCTTTTGAGGCATTCCTTACAGTGGGCGGCGAACTTACAAGAAACTTTTTTTTTTCTCGTCTTTGAGATCTTTTCTATAATGGGTCTTTTTTTGGATACCGCCTCAGTTGCCTAAGAGTTGGCCGCTGACAAGTTTTTTTGGGTACCCCTCACATTAGCGTTGCTCCTGGGTGGAATCGGCAAAATTGCTTATTACGACCCCTCCGTTCCGGCTTATTGCCGCGCCACGGAGATTCTTGTACCGGCAAAGGAAAAAAGATAAAATGTTATATTAGCGAAAATATTAGACTGTTTTGGCTCGATTTTTACCGAGGAGCAAATCCAATTGACGGCCGATACCGGCTTCCTGTTAACTTCACGCCCGGCTGTAAAACATCCATCCCCACACGAGGAGAAAAGCAAAGAAGTTTACGTCACACATAACTGCTTCAAAATATCCTCCGCCCTGTCAGCTACCTCCTTATCTCTCTCCCACTGGAGAGAGCCGAGCTTCCCCTCGCTCCGCGCCATTTTCTCGCCTTTCTAAACAAAATCTAAAACATTCAAGAAAACGGAAAAAATGGCTCTTTCCACGGCGAAGCTATCGGAGATCCCCTTCCACCATGGCCCCCTCCCCCTCTGCTCCCGCCCCTCCATCTCCCTCCTCCGCTACCGCTTCCGCTTGCTCTTCTCGACCTCCGCCTCCCTCCGCCTCGCGGAGCGCGGCGGCGGAGGCGGCGGCGACTCCCACGCTCGCCGCACCCCTAAACACCGCAAATACCCCTGGGACGACGAATCCTCCGCCGGCGAAAACCCTAACCCCAGAAACCCCCCAGGTACCCACCCCCTTCGCGCCGCTCCCTCCGCCCCCTGGCTCCAGCAATGGACCCCTCCCGACCCCCTCCACCCTGCCTCGCCGCCGCCCTCGGAGAGGAGCCCGGTCGCCGTCGGAGAGCTCTCTCAAGCCAACGCCGGCCGTGGCTCGATCGAGAGGATTGTGCACCGCCTGCGGAATTTAGGGCTGGGCCTCGAGGACGACGAGGAGGTGGGAAGCTCGGAGGAGCCGCGGCCGCTGGATGGGAGCGAGAAGCTGGGGGATTTGCTCGAACGGAGCTGGAACCGCCCCGATTTGCCCGGTCCGGACCAGGCGGTCCTGCCGTGGGAGAGGGAATGGGAGAGTGGATTTCAAGGGGAGGGGGAGGGTTTGAAGAAGAGGAGGGTGAAGGCGCCGACCCTGGCGGAGCTGACTATTGAGGATTCGGAGCTGAGGAGGCTGAGGCGGCAAGGGATGTTGTTGAGGGAGAGGATGACGATTCCGAAGGCTGGTGTGACGCAGGCTATAGTGGGGAAGATCCACGATGCCTGGCGGAAGTCGGAGCTGGTCCGGCTCAAGTTCCATGAGGCATTGGCCCATGACATGAAGACGGCACATGAGCTTGTCGAGGTCGGTATGTCTGATAGAATGCCAAACTCAACCTATGAAATATGTTTCACTATTAAGTCGAGGTATTTCAATGTTGATATAGAGTTGTCCGAAGAAGCAAGAAACAAATAACATATTCATATTTTTTCTTTGAAAAGAAAAGACATGCACTTTAAATTCTTGGCCTTTTCTATGGATCCACAAGATTTTTGCTCATTGATGACTGATCTACTCAATCTAGAAGACAAAGAAATATGCCTGGAAGTTTTTGTTTTCTGGAACTTGGCACCGAAGAGGAGAATTGATTTCATATCTCACAAATCCATGCTTAATATTGCAAACCCACTATTTGGAAGTTCCAAGCCACACCACGTCTTGTCCTAATAAATCTCCTCCCAAGCATTTAAACTTTTTTCCTGAGTTTATTGCAATCCATCAAATGCTTCCAATCTTTCCGACAGTATACGGGTCAAATATAATTAATTGTTGGAACTCAAATGAAGGAACAATGACCAAAAAACAACCTTTTAACATAGCCTGGCTTATGATTTCCCAAGGTTTTGATGAGGCCTATTGGTTGCATACAAACATGTTATATTTCAATGCATGGTTTGTGAATTGTCAAAAGAAATGCAGTCCAATTTGGATCTGTGTATTGGTCTGCGACTAGTATATAATACTGTTCGTTAAACTTACTCAATCCCTTACTCCTCAAAGTTTTAACATGCATATCTGTAGGAGATATGCCTTGTTCTTCCTCTTGCTCTAGTGCACTTGTGGCTTGTCATTACACCTCATTGCATGCCATATGGCCCACTTTTCTTCCATTGTTTAGAGTTATGCAATGCTGCGACCTTTTTTTTCACAGAAACTTTTCAGGCTTTTACTTTTTTGTAATATCCATTTCTACTTTATCTGGATTTCTATCATACAAACATATATATCTATTTACATATCTTTACATGTTAAGATGGCTTACTAAATGACCTCTTATGCTGATCAGCGTCGGACTGGAGGATTGGTTATATGGAGATCAGGAAGTGTTATGGTGGTCTATCGTGGTAGTAACTATAAACGGCCTTTGAGGTCTCAATCTTCAGATCTCGAGACCAATTCTACAAAATTCTCAGATGAAGGCAGCACACTGTTCATTCCAGATGTTTCAGGTGCTCCCAAATTGGCTGATGAGAAACAATCTATATCTTCAACAGCAGAACAGGCCAGACCATCTCTAATGACCCCTGAGAGCACTGAAAGCATGACGGGGGAGGAAGCAGACTTTAATCAATTGCTTGATGAGTTAGGTCCTCGCTTTGTTGATTGGTGGGGTACTGGAATTTTACCTGTAGATGCTGACTTACTGCCTCAAACTATTCCTGGCTATAAAACGCCATTTAGACTTCTTCCCACAGGAATGCGGTCACGGCTTACCAATTCTGAGATGACTAATTTGCGAAAGCTGGCAAAAACTCTTCCTTGTCATTTTGCCCTCGGTAATTCACATTTTGAAAATAGATTGTTGTCATTGCTCTTTATATTGTATGCTTGTACATGCTTATGAGTTATGACATTTCCTTAACTTTGTATAGGCAGAAATAGACACCATCAAGGCTTGGCAGCTGCTATTCTGAAGCTCTGGGAAAAGAGCTTAGTGGTGAAAATTGCTGTCAAACGGGGAATTCAGAATACAAACAATAAGCTAATGGCTGAGGAGCTGAAGGTTTGTTATTCTCTATTGGTTAAAACACACACTTGACTCGATAATAGTCTCTCAAATTTCTGCATCTATCATTAAATTATCTCATGTTTATAGCTGATACATTTGTCGTAAAGTTTTGCTCCATGCTTCACAAATAGGCATCTTCATATATTTACCTGAGGGAAAAAAATGATACTCTTCACCTTAACACGTGGATTCAGTCTTTTAAATAAGAATTCCTTACTTGCAACTTGCCATCTAACATTATCAGAATATATCGCTTTTAATATTGGTGTATAGTATGTATTGTCTTAGAAGTATTTGTCTTTAATGAAAGATTGGTTGCTAGCTGGCATGTATAAAACCAAACCTTGTTTTAATTAGAGAATTGTCTATGTCGCCTGGGTTCAATGTAACATGACCTGGCCAGTATAGTTATTACGCCAAATATAAATTCATATGAGTATGAACTTGTACCCTTCCAACTACAAACATGTGGCATAAGCACATATCTGGGTGCACGCATGTATACTTGCCTTTGTGTATCACATACCTTTTAGAATTGCTTCAGTAAATCACTTTATGTTATAGGTGATATGAGAGAAATATTGGCACTACTTATTGAGGGTATGTTGGGTATCAAAAAAATATGTTGTACTCATTAGGCTTCTGTAAAATCTATGGGATCTGATAGCTCTTGTGTTTTTGTGGTGAAATCTTGACAATCTAGAATGGTCGGCTTATTTGAAGAGAGACACTGGTGGAACGGCGATATTACTTGTTGTTAGGCCTCTGTAAAATTTATGGGACCTGATAACCCTTGTGTTTTTGTGGTGAAATCTTGATACTCTAGAATGGTTGGCTTATTTGAAGGTAGACACTAGTGGAACGGTAATTTTACTTGTTGACATACTCGAGCGAAGCAATCTGCCTTATTCAGTGACAACATTGAATGATGATTTGGGTAGCTATTGAATACTTTCTAAAATATGGCTCATTTTTGTACTTAGAGGATAAAAGTACCTCGAGATGCTCCAAAGCTTCCTATGCCATTGAAATGTTCATATGTGACAGAGATGCAAGAGGTGATGCATGGACTATTAACGTAAGGGAAATTGCATCTAAAAATAAGAGAGTCAGCAATATAGGGGAAGTGGTAAAGTAGTCAGCTCTAGAAAGAACTTAACTAGTGAGTTCTCATTGTCCTTTGCAAGTTCTCAACTACAGACATAGTCGAATGTTGCATTTCAATGGAACCCAAGGTTTGAGGTTGCATGTAGAAAATTTTCTGAGGCAAAATAGGCTTAAGATGATAAGAATGTCATAGTTCTGCCCTAGTAGAATCAGGGTGATTCCAACTCATGAACCAAATCCCAGGTTGCACGAGACTCTGCTTGCATGCAAGACCCCTTAGTATAGTCGTTCTCCCTACCAAAAATGGAGGGGAGCTTGATGGTTTGACCCCTTATTTCTTTTACATCAATGGAAGAAAAGTCTACCTCCTTGTGTAGTTAGAACAGTGCAAAGGGCACTCACTTACATAGGCTTGAAGCTTAGCAACGCCTTCATCATTGCTGTGTAGTGCTCTATGGGTGTAATGTCATGGGATCCAGGTACCAATACTTCAGCCTGGTGGATCCAGCATTCCAGAATAAGCTAGTCCAATATCTAAGCTTTTAGGACGATGCGGCCAGGCTAAGATTGTGATACCAATTTATTTGCTACAAGATGCATATTGATATGCAGTTTATCAGACATCAATTTTCTTGTATCCCTCCCCTAAAATTGGAGGTTGTATGAGAAGATGTTATTACAACTACTCCCTAGAATTTGGAATATCGTGAGGTAGGTTCAAATGATGATGCAAGTATTTGCATTCAGGCCCATAGGCCTGCCTAACAGTTTTCTTATATTAGTCTGATGGGATAATTATGTAAACACTATCCAATGCACAACCAATATAAGCAATGTCTATTAGGCACCAGAGTTCAATCAACATTGGAGAATTCTTTCTCAGATAAATAATTTTTTGATAATATATTTGGTATTTATTTTGTGCAAAAAGAATCAAACTCATTTAACAAATCACTAGCACTGGATTTAATTGTCGATCAGTCTGCTTGACTCAGTCAAGATTTCTGCTAATTAGGCAGTCAAATCCTAGTTGGGCTTCAATTTGTCCTTACTAACAATTGCACCCACCTGATAGGCCTCTTGAATTGTAACCTACAACTTGGTCTACACAATCTGGTATCTAAGTGTCAGTGAGTGATATAGTGCACGTGAATCACCCCGGTCAGGGATGTGCAATGATCATCATGTATGAGTACACAATCTATCCGAGAGTGTTGTTTCAACAGGATGTGCACTCTGGTCTGTAATGACACATTTTGTGTTGTGTGGAGTGGCCACCTCAACAACCAATACAACTTACCATCACTGTATGATCACTATACACAACTTGCAGCGTATGAATGAATTGCCCAAATGTCTGCCCAGCTCACTGGTTTAAGAAACAATGAATTGCACCCTTAGCTTTCCCTTGATTGCTTGAAAGTTGAAGTGACTAATTGAATTTCTTATGATGTTGCTATGTATGTTAAGTACCCTTATTATACCATGCCAAGATTCTAATGGTAACATAAAGTTTACCTCATATGGATGATAAAAGATAAATGCTATCTCATAAATGCCTCAAAGGATTCCACACATAATAATGATTTTGTTAGGGCAACACTTCCAATGATGATTATGATTGTAAGCTTCCTCATGTGCAGATTTAACTCAATAGCTCTATTTTGGTAATTTTATATGATCCAAGCATGCTGAAGCAAAGCAATTAATTCATTTTCCTTAAAAAATAGAAGATTGAAGAATAGAAGTTGCTCTAGATGTCCGGCCAAGAACAGTTTTCTATATTGGTTAATGCCTTTTGCCATTTTATTCTACATTTTTCTTATCCTCACAATTGCAAAAATAATCCTTTCCCTCCTTCGCCCACCACCCGGGCCACCGCCCTGCCCCCAAACAACACCCGCCCCCCTGGGACTCCCCTTCCTTTCTCCATATTAGCATCACTGCTATCACCTTCAATTGTATTTCCGTACCTAATCTTGTATATATTCTCTCCTTTTACTCTTAGAGTTGATCAAAATATCATGCCCCATATTTTAAAAATGTAGCATTTACTTACTAAACTTAATGCTGTTGGTAGTTTGTGATTTTTGGCTTTCACGTCTCTGTCCCAAGTTACTTATTTTATAAATTTATTGCAAATTTTGTTACAGCTTAATCATCTAATAGGTTGTGCATATGCAGAAACTGTTTGACGATTACATCTTGGTTACCTTCTAATGGCAATTAATTTGTTTTAACTACTAAGGCCTAGTCTGAAATCCCATTAAATTTGGTTGTCTTTGGGAGTCATGAACTCAAGCCAACTCACTTGAACTATAAAAGTAAGCCTGGAAGGACTAATTAGGTACAGCAAAAGTCGATTGGGAGTAAAACATTGATTAAATTTGCCATGGTTGTCTCCATATTTGTGCTGGCAGTGAAGCACTCTGCTTAGAACTTAATGTTAGCATCCCACATATGCCATGAAAATTTTGAATAATTTTCAGATTGCAGCGGAAAAACTATGCGGGATCCGTTCATCGCATGAACGTATTTTAAAACCATTCGTTTGTAGATAGATTAGAATTAAATTATTTTAAACCATTTTAAAATCATTAAGAAGATCAGATCTTCACCTTGTGCGGGTAGATGGTCTCCGCAAATCTGATTTACGTGGTATTTGATCAAGGCTCAGTGGAAGCCGCACACGCGTCCGGCCTCTACAGGTATCCACACGAAGTACTGACTCGATCGAAGCCTTTGAATCTCACCGGGGTGCTAGCTCCCTTGCAGAGATGGCTATGGATGGCTGAAGTCCTCTCCTTTGAATCAACCTTTGATTGGATTGAGAGGAAGAAGAAGAAGGATGGATTTAGGAAGAAGAAAACAAGACCCGCAGCCTTTCTCTTTTTCTTCCTTTTGGAACCAAGATGAAGAAGGAAGAGGGCGTCCCAAGCTTTTCTTTTTCTTCTCTTGATTGTGGCTCAAAGGAGGAAGATGGAGGAGGGTGCTCACGGCTGGAATGAGGAGAAAACATTCATCTTTTTCGAAATTCCATGCTCCCTTTTAATTAGTTAAGAGATAAGGATGAGTTCCTATTTTTTAGGAACTCATCTTTATCTCTTCTTTTTGGCTAACAAGGAGGGGCGTGCGCCCCTCCTCTTTCTCCCACGCACACCCCAAGGGGAGGGGCGTGGGCCCCTCCCTCAAGTTCATTTAAATCTGCTATTTAAATAAATTAAAGGGGGTTTTAATTTGGGTCCATTGTTTGAGTCCAATCCTAGTTAAAATAGGATTTTTGTGAACCCATTTCAATTTCCTCCAATTCCTAATCCAATTAGAATTTAATTGAGCCATGACTCTATTGAACTCTTCAATCCTAATCCAATTAGGAGTCATGAAATTAATTAGATTAAAATTAAAATTAGTTAGGACTTAAGAAAATCCTAATCTAATCAGGACTTGTTCAATTTTCAGCCCTAAGACAATTTGGACTTTAGAAATCCTATTCCAAATAGGATTCTAATTTAATTTGAAATCCTAATCCAATTAGGACTCCATGATTCCCACTCCAAGTAGGACTCATGATCAAGTCCAATTAATTAAATCCAATTAATTAAATTAAATTGCAATTCGATTGCAATTGTTCCTTCTTCCAACCACTAACTCTTAGCGGGTTATCCATTTATCAATCTAATTGATTATTTGTGATTCCTAATCACATTCAACCATCGGATCGGTCAATACCTCTAATGTGTGTGACCCCATAGGTTCTATTCTGACTGGTAGTGAGAAATATTGCGATCTCTATCACAATATCATTGAAAACTCCTTTCAATGGGTTGAAACAATTTCAGCTCAACTCATCAGGGTTTATCGACCATCAAGATGATCCCTGTGAGTCTCACCATCCACCAGTGACACCTAGCAGTATGTAGTGGCAACCCAGCAGAATAGAATGATGAACCTCTAGGTGCAGTTATCGTATGATACAGTCCTTCTATCGTGGATCCCTATAGACCGGAGGTCATGGATAACTCGTCAAACCCCGTCGTCTGTCATATGTCTAGATTTATTCGACTTGAGTTCGATAGTGGAAAACTCTTTCTCCACTTTATATTACTGCCCTGGCCAAGGTCTTAGAACTCAGTCTAATAAATCACATAGGATCACTCCTCTTCTATCAAGGTCGATAGATTCCATGTAAGTGCATACCCTACTCCTACAGTGAACTTACTGCAGCCAATCTACACTACAAGGACCCATATGGCTAGAGACCATGTATACGTGTAGTCAAACTATAATAACCTCACTGTGAGTAGCCGAAGCACTGCAGGTCAAAGGACCAGTCATACTACTGCAACATCAAGCAAGTCATTGACGAGTGGATAGACATCCAAGTGACTTCTTGTCTTGGTCACGCTCAGTACCCTTGTTCTCTAACAAGCACCTGCACTATCACTTCAGTGTCCCTACACTGTGGACTCGAGTCTCGTCCATCCAGAAGAATAGTGATCTGTGCACTGATCGGATCGATCACCGTCCTCGTGATGATCCATTGATCAGGAGCATTTAGAAATTAATCACCAATGATACATGGCTCAAATTCTCAACTCTTGAGAATATGTATCATCATCTTATTAATTCCTTGGACGATTCATAGACACATAAACAATATGAATGAAAAAGATGCCCATTTATTATTCAATAACAATAAAGTCAAGTACAAATTTATATCCTAGAATTAATAATGTGTCCGCCAGATTGGCTTCTAGGGCATACATCTAACACTTAATGATGCTACAAACTCAGGTCTACTTTAAGCCTAAAAGTTTATATTTCCACTTTGATGTTGTTCGAGGAAATAACCACCATTTTCTTCTATCAGTTATTAGGTATTGGACGTTGATACGGAATAGGTATTAAGTTAAATTTTAAAGGCTGCATCAAGTTATTATATCATATTTCCATTTTCACCTGCATGGTTTGGCGTGATTTATGGTACTTGTACTTATTAGTACTTCTACCTTTTTTAACAATGCATATATTAACTGAACTTAGATTTCAAGTTTGTACCTTTGTTTCTTGCTCACTGTCTTCTTTTACTCAATTTTCTGTAAACCACTATTTTGAATATCTTCTTTCCCTCCAAGGCCATTTTATGCACTCATTTCTAGTTTTTAACTTATGAAGGTTGCTTTATTGATTAAGGGGAAAAAAGAAACTATAAATTGATAAAAAGGCAGAGACTCTATCTATGAATTTGAGTTTCAGTGTGTGTAGGCAATAAATTGTTTTACCTTATCAGAAACTGACAGGAGGAATCTTGCTTCTCCGGAACAAATATTACATTGTCATATATCGCGGAAAGGATTTTCTTCCAACCTCAGTGGCCTCTGCTTTGGCTGAAAGGCAGGAATTGACAAGAAATATTCAAGATCTAGAGGAGAAAGCACGCAACTGTATGGCTGGGGTATCTCATGCTGATGGACTTGAAGGGTATGCACTTGCAGGTACATTAGCTGAATTTCAGGAGGCTCGGGAAAGGTGGGGAAGAAATATATCTGCTGAGGAGTACGAGGCAATGAAAGAAGAAGCTTCCAGATCTGAAAAGGCTAGGTTATTCAAGAAGATTGAACATAAATTTCATATTGTAAGCCAGTTTCTCCTTTGGGCCATCCACTTGAAATCTTTTTTCATATAAGAGAATGGGCTGATTTTTGACAGACGACTTCTATTTTGTTTCTTAACATAAAATTTTCCAAAAACTTTTTGAATCTAGTATTTTTTTCCTTCTTCCCTCGTTTTCCCATCCTTGTTTTCTGTCAGTTTCCTAGTATTTGTGCTGATGTTTATGCTCTTGTTCTTTTTGCTTTTGTGTGCTTACTTTCCTCCTTATTCCCCTGCTTCCATAACTTGCAAGTCGATATCATTCAACCTTCGAATGTGTAGCTTGCTGCATGGTCTTGTTTTGAAATGTGACTTAGAAGGCATTCACACCTGCTTCTGCATTGTACCGTTCATCGAGTAAGCAATGTTGCGCTGCCCCTATCAGAGTGTGGAGGATATCAACTCTTTTCTACTTTTTCTTTATAGCTTCCAGTTTGACATGCCATCTTGGTTTTACTCTTTGGCTTCTCTTTCAGACTAAAAGATGGTCTGGTACTTGATTATGATGTTTGTTGGGCAATATATGGAACAGGCTGAAGCCAAGAAATTAAGAGCAGAGAGACTGCTTGCAAAGATAGAAGCATCAATGATTCCTGTTAGCCCATCTGATGACCAGGAAATGATAACCGATGAAGAAAGATCTGTCTTCCGCAGAATTGGTTTGCGAATGAAGGCATATTTGCCTCTTGGTCAGTTTTTTCGCAACATTTTGCAGAAATGTTGTTCCCATTCTATAAGCTAATTACTCTTCTGCAATTCCTTTGCAGGCATACGTGGTGTTTTTGATGGTGTCATTGAAAATATGCACCTGCATTGGAAGCATAGAGAACTGGTGAAACTAATATCCAAGCAGAAAACTCCTTCGTTTGTTGAGGATACAGCACATCTGTTAGAATATGAGAGTGGTGGAATTTTAGTGGCAATTGAAAGAGTTCCCAAAGGTTTTGCACTAATTTTTTACCGTGGAAAAAATTATCGACGACCTATCAGCTTGAGGCCTAGAAATCTCCTAACAAAGGCTAAAGCATTAAAACGTGCAGTTGCAATGCAACGCCATGAGGTTTGTTCATCTCTTTTTACTCAATACAAGAATGAGATGTGGGGCACTCCCTATAGCACAGAGCCTTGTTTGGTAACAACCATCAAGCCTTTTCCTAACTAATTGGGGAAGGCTTTGTAATTCATATTCGCCGGTCATTTTTTTGATTTAGTTAAGAGGTGGAACTCACAAATTCTAAGTTGTAATTCAGTTTAAAATGACTCATGCAGGCACTCAGCCAACACATAATTGAGCTGGAGAAAACAATAGAGCAGATGAAACTAGATCTGGTATGAAGCCAAATTGTTATATGTTTAAGCACTAGGTTGCGTGTACATATGCATAGCAGAACCTGTTCTTTAGAATTGCAAAAATAGGAATTTTATTTTATTTTTTATGTAATTACTAACTTTTTGGTCTTGGCAACATAGCATTTTGATATTAAATTGTTATTTGCAGCATACTCTTCAATTTTTTTAAAGTCTCTCTCTCTCTCTCTCTCTCTCTCTCTCACCCACACATTTTGTCTAACCTTTATTTTATCAAGAGTTAAGCTTAAATTTATAACTTAATTGGTAATAGAGATGGCAATAACCATATATGTTCGAAACGGCAATCACTTTGGCACCTAGAAAAGGCATAGGGGCAGAATCCTAGGTATCTAAATGAATTATGCTCAGAGATGTGAAAGACTTCATTTCGGTGCATGAAAAGGAGAGCAATGGCATATGTCGAAATGGGACAAGGAAAGCTTATAGCGACCATGGGGGCAACAATAATGAAGAATGGCCTCTGGGTGCATCTTCTTTCTAGTCACCTTTCTGAAAAATGACCTTGTTGTCTATTATAAATGCACCAGTTGGACAGCGCTGCCTAGGCTTGGGCAGTTCCCTGGCTGCCAAAAGGCCAAACTGTCTCATGTGGCTTACATTTGTGGGATGAAAACTTAGTGCAGCTCTTTAAGGCCTACGTAACATGACCTAGGATGTCCTGATTGGTCTGTACTTTATGTTGGATCAGGATATTAGGAATGCTATCTTTTAAATTATAACCATCTGTCTTTCTCATTGGTGCCCGGACAAATTTATCAGGAATAGCTTACAAGTTTTACTAATTTTTGATTAATTGTTTATTTATGCCATGATTGCTTGTTGCATTAAATTTTTAAGAAATACACTTTTATTTGATAACAATGAATGTTGTTGCATGGTTTAGAGGTGAAATTTGTAATTTTACTAGTTAAACATGTAATGTCACACACAACTAGATCCTCAAAAGACACAGGGTAGTCTCTTTAATCAACCTATTTGTGCCTCTAATTTTGCATTTACTTTATATATTCATGAATTGCAAGAAATTTTTAGAATAATTAACTTGTCTAGGCATCTGCCTAAGTGGTCCTATTCTCCTTAGGTACTTCACTTTCCATTGCCTCATTTATATTGCAACTGCATTTTTGAACACTGCAAGCAACATCTGACATGTTAGAACCAACAAGTCCCAGTTGACTAATTGGAGTAATAAGGTATGAGGTGGCTCTTTGTAGAAATTGTTCCCAGAGTGGCTTAAGGGACTAATCAAGCTTCTGATGGTCCTGGGAATGCTGGTATCCTGCCTTGTATAGTGGAGGATGTGCGTACCCCATGTCTCGAGCTCATTCTGATTGTCATCCAACCACTTGGTCATTAAGTAAAATCATAGTCACTTAAAAGTTGATCCTTGTGGGTATCCACAGATAAAACCAAATTTGCATGCTTGTTTGGCAGTTGGCATATTTAGGAGATCTTAAGGTTGGAGCAAATCTGCCTATCAATTTGATGCCACCAAAATGTGATGACGATGGTAAGGTAAAGTTGGTGCATTATATCTTAGAAGTCAAATTCGATGTTGTTGATGAAGCTAGCTCTGGGTAAATGCCATCTATATGGTCTCGGCATGGATAAAAAATGGCTCAACTAGTTGTTAGTGGTTTTTTGTTGCTAGTGCCGGCTATCCTTGGTCCAGAATAGTCTTGCTTATTGGCTTTGTATGACCTACCGCACAGAAATTCTCATATCTATTTAAATGATGCACAGGGAATCTCAGAAGGTGAGGAAAGAGATAGCAATAATCCACAGCTTATTCAATCTGGTTCCACTTCATGTTTCAGTGAGGTAATGCTTCCCTGTATGATTTATAATCTTGCTATGCTCCTTAATTGGGAATATGCATCACTCTTTAATATTTACTTTTCAGATCGAAGAGGAAGAGACCTATGTTGAGCCTGAAGATGTTGATGACAGTGACAATGATTATAATGATGATGAAGGTTCAGATTTTGAGACAAACATTTCTGACATATGATCTATGATGCTAGAATTCTTGTGTACAATGATTCTTGTGAGCATTCTATCAACGCATTTTGCTTCATAAGTGTATCATTTTTTCCCCCTAATTATTCATTTTTGATGAAACTATAATTATCCATGCAAATTTGGATCAACCCACGTGCGCGCGCACAAACACACAAAAAAGGCACTAGGATACACGCACAGACATCATTTCCCATTTATGAGGACAGGGATACAATGACCATATTTTTCCAATGTCATTGCTATATCCATGCATCAAAAAATCGGTACTTCATTAATCTGCTGATTTAGATACTTTAGGATTGCATTCTTTGAACTGATTGTGTAGGCTTTTTGAGTATTTTTTTTCTTTCAAGTTGCTTGGGTCAAGGTCAAAGGGCTTAAGAAAGAAGACCTAATCTACATGAATGGAAGCAGTTATAAAGAATATGAAAAATATTGTACGAAAAAAAAAAGAATTTGAAAAATAGCTTAGAATAGCACCAGAGATTTTTCTTAACTGGAACGATTGGTAAATAATAATCTATTTAGCTGATTCCAATTAGTTGGGTAAATAATAATCTATTTAGCTGATTCCAATTAGTTGGGATAAGGCATGCCATGCACGTATGATTGTATTATCTTTGTCCCCAACTTGTACGCTTTAGTTCTGTGAAACTTTGCAGTTTGCCCACTTTATTTTAGTTTTTGCACATTTGAGTCACTTTTATTTATTTATTTATTCAGAAACATTTCAGTTTTGAAATATTTGGAAGTTTTCGACCTGAGTCTCACAAACATTTTATATGCATCATTCACATAGAAGGTATGTGCGTTGACTGTCAACATATGAGCCTCCACTTCACCACAACCCTCCTCTCACCATCCACTTCAACCTCCCCCTGTCCACTGCCCACTCCTCTGCCCTCCATCCACTCCTCTATCAAAGCTGTAGTCAGCCCAGCTCCTGGCCTGAAGCCCTCAGGTTATTATGACCTTCTGTTATTTTCTCTGCTTCTTGCTTTCACTTATTTCTGCGTCTCACATTTTGTATGAGATCTGCTCTGGTTGGGGCCTTATTACGTCGTTCTACACACTGAAGGGGGTTATCATTACCTGCAGTAAGACTCATGTTCCCTGGTGTTTTCAATGACTGCCTGCATTCCTAAGCCATCAACCACTAAAACAGAACCAGTATTTGCTGAAGTCGTTGAATCATCGATTACAGGATTCATATTAACAGAATGACGCTCTGATTTTAAACAATCAGTAACCTCACGATTTGCTTTTGTATCATTTGCCAAGTGGGCTTCCTACTGAATGTTAGAACTTTTAACCACTAGTTGTCAATGGTGAACTGGCTATCATTCCCACCAACCATATCATCCTGCAGAGTCCTTCCCTTGCAGCTGGAACTTCTTGCTGCATTTCAATATTGCCTTCTGCTAAATTAGCACCTGTGTTTTTTCTTTTTTTTTAATTATTTTTTTGGTAAATCGGATGCGTTAAATTGAACTAAACGTGAATAGATACATGGAAATTAGAAAATAAAATGTTTAAAAACTAAATTGGAAGATTGGTCAAAGAAACTCATAATATTGATTCTGTATGGTGCATTGCATAAGATGCCATCTAATCAGCAGCACTATTAGTCTGTCTATAAATATGTGAGGCGTTAATGGAGCAAGGAGGCGCATCATTAGCAACTGTGTTCTTTAACTCAGATTTGTTGGAGGCTGGAATAATAAGATGCATCTCAAGACTACGGAACAATTAACTGCTCTTTTAACACTGAAGACGTACCAAGACTACCCTCTGAAGTAAGAAATTTGCCACTGCAATCTCTGGCAGATCTTCAGACCTATCAAGTTCCCAAAGTTGGTTCACGAACAGGTTTTACAGTTCCACGTATTTCATGCTCTGAGTTAGTTCCACTCTTTCTTCCCCTTGGACTTGAGAATATGCACCTTCCAACAGCACAATATCTAACTTACAAAGCTTGAGGTAGATCCCAAATAGTTATATGTTTGAGCATTAGGCATGTTGCATGCCTACAAATGCATACTAGAACCTGTTCTTTAAAATTGCGGAACATACAATTTTTATTTTATTATATAAATTGCATATTGTTAGGCCTCTCAATCCGTACGGCAGAATCGTACCGATAGATCACTAAATCCGTTTGGTAAGGGCCGACCCGGCCGTATCGACCGGTTGAGCATACCATGATGATAATAAAGATAGCAATAACTATATATATATATATATATATATATATATATGTTCGAAAGGGATCATTTTGGCACCTAGAGAAGGCCTAGGGGCAGGAATTAATCCTAGGTATCTAAATGAATTATGCCCAAAGATGGGGAAGACTTCATTTCACTGGAAGAATGGAAGAGCAATGGTAGATGTCGAAATGGGTAAAAGAAGACCTCTCTCTCTCTCTCTCTCCCCCCTCAATCTTCTCCTCCCTAACTACCGGTCCTCTCCTCCGGTAACTACCGATCCTCTCCTCCCTAATAAAATTAAAAGGACCGAGACGAATCGAGCTAGACCTCCGAGACAGACCCTGCGAGTAGGAGGAGATGGGAATGGGGGAGAGCGGGCGTCGGGGGGGGGGGCAAGGAGAGGTGGAGGGACTTCGGCAACTGGGGACGCCGTTTCCTTCGGTTTCGTCGCCACCGTCATTCTCATCTCCATGTTCCTCGTCATGGTCATCTTCGAGCGCTTCCCCCGCCCCAGGGTCCCCCTAGCCCCTCCTCTCCTCCGAAGATGGCCGGATGCGGAGGGCCTCTTCCTCCGCGGATCTCAAGGCGCAGCGCCGCCGGGGCATCTCCGGCCAGGCCAGCTCGATTACCCTTCGCCCAAGGTAGCTTTACCGAAAATTCACCATTATTTTTTTATTTTTTTATTTTCGTGAATGTTAGCACCAGTAGCATAGGTTCCATAGGAAGTGTTTGTAAGGCCACGCAACCACGCCCAGAAGCAGGGAATATAATAGGGGGATGTTAGAAAAAAACAAGGCCATTTAGAAAGGGACAGCTTATAGTGGGGCGTTGGATTAAAGAAGTTGTTTCATATTGCAACTTCATCTTTGAACACTGCAAGCAGCATCTGACATGTTAGAACCAAAGATGAAGGGTTGTCTCTTTAATCAACCTATTTGTGACTTTAACTGTAAAAAAAAGGCTGCATATTGGTACCTTTTTCATACTTTTCTAAGTTTTTCATCTTGACCATTAGATCTGCTGGCATGGGGTATGTAAGTGGAGCATACACATGGCTAACTAACTGACATGATCCACGTAACAACAATGGGGAATGTTAAGTGGACTTGAAATTCTATGTGGGCAAGCCTATGGAGCACAACAATACCAGAAGCTAAAAATATATACCTACAGAACCATTCTCTCTCATACTGTGGTCTATCTTCAGAAAAATCAAAACACAAGATAAGAAGCTCAAACGATCACTATTCAAGACTGAAAACAATGTCGGCAAAGTATCATGTACTCCATAAATTCGTTAGAAAAATGAAAGATTCTGAGATTGGTGAAAGTATCATCTATGATAACTTTTACCTTATGATTACTATAGATGGAAGTGTCAACTGTAAAAACTCATTGATCTCTCTAAAATATTTCATTGAGATTGGTGAGCGAGTAGCTTTGCAAGATTCTGGGTATTTAATCATAGCTAGTACACAAGTATGGAGATGTTCAACCAATGTGATATGCTTATGGAGTTCAACCAACTTTACATAGGCATATCACATTAGTCGAACATCTTCATGCTTATGTCCTAGCTATTATCAAATACTCAGGATCTTGCAAAGCTACTCGCTCACCAAACTCAATGGAATGCTTTAGAGGGATCAATGAGTCTTACAGCTGGCACTTCCATCTGCAATAATATATGGTAAAAATCATCGTAAATTTTAGAATTTTCTTTTCATTTTCTTATGAATTTATTAAATAAAGAATATTTTGCCAACATTGATTTTAGCCTTGAATGGTGGTGGTTTGAGCTTCTTATCTTGTTTTTGGTGTCTTCTTACAAGCAGACCACAACAAGAGATAGAATAGCTCTGTAAATGTGAACTCCTAGCTTTGTTGTGCTCCATAAGCTTGCCCACATAGAGTTTCCCGTCCACTTGCCATTCCAAGCTATTGTTATGTGTATCATGTCAATTAGTCAGCCAATTATAGTAATGAAGCACGAGAAGGAACACAAGGAAGGAATTGGACTTACGAGGAGGGTGAAGCCAGTGATGCTGGTAAGCGACGAAGCCATGGCGAAGCTGGAGAGGGTGATCTTGCCAAGGTGGCTGATCATCTAGATCACCTGGACCATGCCCTACGATAGCATCATCACCACCATGGGTGTTGCCAAGTAACCAATCCACGGCCAGTATCTCATTGCTCTATGACATTCCATATGGACTTGGTGTTGCTGCCAGGTAAGCTCAAAACTCATATACCTATTTATATTTATTCCACTTTTTATATCTCTTCATGTATAATTGATAAGATGTGCATTTTTTTCTTTTCCTATGAATAAGGTGTCAAATGAATTAGGAGCGGGGAAACCATAAAGATCTCAGTTAGCAGTACGTTTTGTGATGTTTCTTGCAGTTATGGAGCCATTCTGGCCTTTTTTGCCATGCGTGGCATCTTGGGGTATGCCAATAGTAATGAGGAGGTCATTAGTTATGTCAGGGAAATGGTTCCTCTGGTTTATGTCTCAGTTATAATGGATAGCCTACAAGGTGTCCTCTCAATTAATATATTCCTTTCATCTTTATGTCTTTTGACTAGAGTAACAGCGACACCAATATTCAATCTAAGATATTATCTTCTGTGGTTGAAAATTTTTGAAATGTTTTTCTGTAGTCTTCTGTGGTTGCTTTTTTACTTATAAATTATCTTTTCAATCCATATTGATTTATTCTTAATATCAAAATTTTAACACTCCTACAAGATGTAGCTGTTTGGAATGTCCATCGCTATAAATGGAAATACTTACAATGATAACTTGTATGATGAGGAATTGTCGATAATCATGGATTTGAGGCAAGAGTTCACTCTAAATGTATCAAAGAAAAGACTAGGCCATACTGCAAAGTCATTCGTTTATTCTTGTTTTCTCATGACCTTGTTCTCGAAATTCTTCGTGGATCAATTATAATCATGAGAAAGTTAACAAACAGTGGTATTGTAGTCATGTGAGCAAAATGACATAGCTTGTCTTTTATAAGCAGATATACTGAAAGTGACTAAGACTACATATCATGTTGAAAGTCTTTTACCGAGAATGGTCAAAGCTTAGCAAAAAGGTCTGAGGTCAAAATCTCCAAGATGAAACAAATCTAATTAGTTATTTGCTAGACACATCTAATATTGTATGTTACTGCCTGCAATTTCCGGTTCTTAGGGATCTAAAATTATCATATTTAGAATGCATAAAATTATGAAGGCGTGCCTTTGTGTAATGGTATGGTTGCTCCATCGTGATATGAGTGTCAGGTGTTCGAAATATAAAAACATTCTCTCCAAATGAGGGGGTAAGGTTGGGTACATCAGACTTTCCCCTAATCCAGTGGCAGGAGCACTTGGACGCCCTTTTAAGGATGTCATTGCTTATGCTGGGATCCAGGATCAGACTCATCTGTCTAGGGGTACCAAAACTTGGAGAACTAGCACAATTAATGAGTTCAATGTAGGAATGGAATCCATTGAAAAAAATTAATTTTGGACCATCAGCTTCTATGGACTGGTTAGAACAAAATCTTGATTTTGTGTCTTCAATAGCTCATGAAAAATGCTTTTGTTGTCTTTGCAACAATAGTGATCTATTGTGACATACAACAATTCTAATCAAGAGTATAGATTACGGTGAAAACATGGTCAATGCACAAGCATACATAAATTACCATCTCAGAAAATGAATGTAACTCTTACACAACCATTATGTGGTCATCTTTTGATTTATCAGGTGTTGCAATAGGATGCAGATGGCAGCACATGGGCGTTTATATCAACCTCGTGGCTTGTTTATCTGATTGGAATTCCAATAGCAATGGTTTTGGGTTTTCTATTGGATGTAGGAGGCAAGGGCCATTGTATTAGTGTAGTTTTTGGGTCTACAATGCAGACGCTTGCTCTTTCTCTGATATGAGGCTTCACGAATTGGGAACAACAGGTCTGCTATTCTCTTTACTAAGCCTCTGTTAAATGGATGTCTTACTTAAACAACAAAGCATCTTAAATTTTCTTGTGCTATTCCATGGTAAAATCAAATTACAGCAAGAAGATGCACTGATTGTCACAGTGATTAGGTGAGGGCATAACTAACTTTTCAATTAATATTGGTAGACTGTATTATGATAATTATCTTATCAGCTACGTTGTTCTATTCTACGAGTGCACTTTTTCTTTGATTTGCAACAGAGAATGCCTGCAGGATTAGTATTAAGGAACATTCATGAAACGTTTAATCTTTTTTTTTTTTGGTCAATCTTTGCATGCAAACATGGTAAGGAGCGAATATTTGATGAAAGATTACCACCTAAGTTGATCAGAAGTGATGAATTGCACAGATAATGATGTAGCTAGCTTGCATTTTTGGCTTCAGCCAGATCTTGTATGAATCGAGGTTTATATTGGGGTCTCCTTTGTAATTGAAACATGGATCGACATCTCTACCAATAAAGGTTTTCCCCAAATAACACCCTCCCCCCCCAACACACACACACACACACACGAGAGAGAGAGAGAGAGAGAGAGAACAATTTAATGAATTAGATTAAGAGAAAATTGGGATTTTTTTCCTGGTAGAATAAAAAATTGTATGGAAAATAGAGGACAGCAATCAAATCAGTATTAGAAACGTTTCAGGTTATAATAACATAGAAGGTAGTTGTTTGTACAAATGATTGTCTTTGGCAAGTCTTAATAGACATGATTTATAGCCTGATGAAATTCCAACTTGGGTGAGGTTTAAGTGCAACCGTTGTTACGACATGTTTGGTAACTTAACGCACTTGTCTTTTCCTTAAGCTGGTTGAAAATGGATTGGGCTTTTTTTATCTCTCTCTCTCTCTCTTAAAAGGTAGAGTTAATGGCTCACTATTAATTCTTTTGTTATGTCATTTATAAATTGGAAGATTGTGGAAACGGCTTGACAAGGTAGACGATGGAAAGATGGAAATAGGATAACAGCAAAGCTCACCAAGTTTCGTATCAGTAGTAGAGACTATCGGTAGTGGTGGAGATCACTTGCTGTGGTAGTTGATGGTAGAGATTGCTATAGGTGATGATGGAAATTCTTGATGATGATGATGGGTCGATGAAGATTGGAGGCAGTGGTGATCGATAAAGAAAATTAGCGACGATGCTGGATAGAGATAAGAAGCACAAGTGGTAATGGCAGTGGTGATGGTAAGAAAGAAGCGAGTTCTCTCTCTTCCTTTCTTCTCTTTTAAGCTATTTGCTCTCCATAATTTAATTCGCGAGTGATAATATAGCGATTTTTTTTATAAAATAAACCTGGAAAAGTTCGAATATGCTTCACCGGCTAAACATTCTACCCAAATCTCAATAGTTTATGGATGATGCAATCTACCTTGCAATGAAGTCACATGCTATGCTTATTCCTTGTGATCATATTCACGTTTGGGCTGATTTGTCTCTTTAAAACAGCTTGACACACTTCAAACCTCTTAAATGGAGCAGCTTAAAACACAAATCACACACAGGTGAGAGACAAACAGACCTCTCTTTTCAACTTATCATCGATAGGACCTAAAAAATGTCACTCTCGTGCTTCTTTTTGTTTTCATATTCACTAATAACATCACCTTCATGCTAGTTGACAAGAAGCTATCTAGTTCTCTAGAAAAGTAACAGATGCCGTAGAAACTCTCGCTATGAACATAGCATATATCTAGTCATACGAGTAGGCACATTGGATGAACTGAAATAACTGATGTAAGATGAGGAAAAAGAGAGTAATGAACGTAACCAGGATGAAGAACTTACCCAAACAATAAAAACATTCATTTGGCAGAAGGCTCACTCCGAAAAATTTCAATCAGCTTTACCGGTTAATATTCAATACAAATTTCAGTAGTTTAACTGCCTAGACATGACCACAGCTAGTTATATGGTTATCACTATGTGTTGATGATATTCATCCTTGGCCTGATTTGTCAATTGAACTATACTTAAGGAAAGACACTTCAGAGGTGACCAATAAAGATAAAATGCAAAGCAATCACTAACTATAAGAGAGCTTCGCAGTAGGAAAGATGCCATGAGATATCCTATAAAATATAGACAGTTCAACATTAACAACAAGTGCATCTATAACTCATTCATGCAACCACTCACTCTTAAACACAGCGATACAATAAGCTATCAACACTAGCTCAATATACTGAAACCAATGCCAGTTCTATGAATGCAAATATTTGGCCGAGATTTCATGGAGACATTATTTGCAACTTTTAGAGGATATACCCAGAGGCCAAGTGTCAAACAATTGCTGATTTGTTAGGAACTTAGCTGCATCAACAATTGTAATACCAGAACAGACCTCAAAGCACGACCAAAATCAATATGTCAATGTAAAGCAAGACAGGCTACAATATACACTGCATACACGATCAACAACTCAAACATTAAGCAACTTGTTTTATTATTTTTTTCCTTTTTAATAAGTGTGGGTTATGCTTCAGTAGATTCAACATGTAATTAAAGAAAAAGACATGAAATTTATGATAACATTTTCTGCCGCTGATTCACATTATAACTCCATCTATGTAAGAGGCAACATCTTTTTTTTAAAAAAAAAATGGTGTCAATCGCGTACAGAAATGGTCTTAAAAGTTAGGTGAGGATTTACAACAGTCAAGTAAACCCAAAAAAAAGGATCATGGAAGTATATGAAGAGGGAATTCATTAAACTCAAGATTGCATAGCCAGGCTGTGAACTCATCAGTGATAAGGTAGAGCCAAGGCAGCCACAGAGATAATACTCATGTCTGCTAATTGTTGAAGCAAGTTTGAGCCGCAAATACTGGAAAGATATTTTGGTAACTATTTTACAATTTCAAATGCCTTTAGCATGTTTAAATTCCAGTGGCTGCAGAATGAGCAATCTTCAGATATCAATGAACCGCTCAGTGGGAAAAACCAAATGAGCATACAACGATGGAAAAATGTTAAAAGCAATGGTTGTGACTAGATTAAACTGAGCATATCATAATATAGGTCAATGAAGTTGTCACAGGGCTCAGGAGTTAACAATTCCTCCCATCATTACCATGTCATTCAAACAAAAGGTGGAGAAGTGCATACATGAAATGATACATTATTTGGCAAAATAGTGCCTCATGTAGAATAACCTGACATGTGACAATAGCGTGTATGTGTATTATACACCTTGATCATTCAACAATATGCCTCATCCGTTAACAATTTTGAACATTTTGTCATTAGTTATATACATACATTAATATAATAGGGTTATCAATATAAATTCAATGTCTAACTTATTCAGGTTATATGTATAATTATTTTTCAAACACAACATGAAATGACGGGTCCCTTGCATTAGTCCCTCCACAATACTCATGAGTAAGATTCTGTTGAATCAGCTCTATTCCTTGGACCAACATAAGACAGCTTAGATCCCAGAACACTCTTGCAGCTACCTGCTCCTATCTTCCTTTGAGATACTCGAGTAATTTTACAATTATTAATGACCTTCAACTCTTTAAACCTCAAGTTGCTTATCTCACTGACGATCAACGAAGTTGCAAGATAGAGTGGGCGAGTCTCAAAAAAGATGTTCCAAATTAACTGCTCAAGGAATTCCTACCAAACAAAAAACTGCCTGAGGGATGATATTTTGCAGCACTTAATGAGCTGTGCCAGATGTGATATAATCTTCTAACAAATTTATACCATGATAATGCGAACCAGAAGTATCTCCATCAGAACTATAACAAGCAGGCGAAGTTCTTTAAGTGTTGTGCTACTGTATAATGATAAGACTCTCGAAGAATTTACTAGACTTTTAAAAGGCCAGCTATACTGTTTGATTCGTTGGAGCGGGACAAAAACACTACATGGTGAATGGCCAAGGGGATTTCCAATGCCTTCATGCTAAGTGGAAACAAAGCAGGCACTAGAGAGGGGATTCCCCCTCTTATCCTCTTTCAGTTTTCCACCTTTTGCTCTTATGCTATTGCTAGTGGGTGCAATTCATTGCATTTGACGTTTTTGGACAATTTGGGTCAAGTCTAGACACCAACTCTTGGATGTAATCTAGTATAAGAGGATCCTCACAATATGCAGAGCAGTACATGAATCACAGTGATTACTGAAACATGATTGATATAGCAAAACTCCAAACAAATGGGATGAGACATATCAGTTGTAGTTATACTATGATAATAAAAACATTTATTTTCCCATAATAAACTCTTTCTGTCAGCTCATTACAAAAGTGAAAGAGCAAGTCCTCGCAACATTCATAAATGGGAAGCAATTGAAATTCTTTGCTAATAAAAAAAAACATCTGCCTAATTTAAATTGTTAACCAACAAAGGCTATCTGGATAACATATTGATTACTAAAAAAAGTGTCATGTCACAAACCTCTGAGTTTGCCTGTTGTTGAATCATGAAACATGCTACTGGCAGAAGGTATACTAATCAATCACAGACTTGATTTGAATGAGGCATTTGGTGAACTTTAGCAAGCAATAACAAGCAAGTGTTAACAATACAAAGATCAAGCACTTAATTCTAATACCTTAGGACTATGCAAACAGGATGAACTTTAGGAAATGGAACTCCAAGTTGTGAACAATTCATAAGACAATACATAAGTTATATCATTGCTCTAAAGCTGTTGATGTGGCTTCTTAACATTGCCTAGGTGCTCACAAAGGCCTAGGAGGCCTGCATGAGTGGCCTGAACTATATGCTGATCCAGCAGAAAATGCCATTCAATCATTATGCAGCAACCAGCCTCCTCTCCTCCTCCATCCTTCTCCCCCACCTCCTCTCCTCTCTCATGTCCGCTCCGCCCTCCTTTCCTTTCCCATCCTCTTCTAGCTCCTTCTAGTATACCACCCAGGCACTAGGCAATATCCCAGCTGCCCGCATACTGCAGCAATTTTTCTCTCGTGTCACTGAAGTATAGAGCAAAACTAAAGAACAACGCATGCACATGACAGCATCAGGATTTATTCTAAAGTGTGCCTTAAGCCTGTGAATCAAAGTAATATGTGAAAAGTTTGATCAATAAGCAACTTCTCGATTTATTTACTTTTTGCTAAATAAATGAGAATTATATCATCAATGAGACAGTTGTGAGAGCACAGTCATAACCGAGCCAAGAACTGATCTCCTGAATGCAAAAGATTGAAGAATAATATAAGCATCCCCCTACAAAATGTTTTGTCAACCCACCAACATCTTGGCGTCCAAACATAGGCGCAAGAAACATATAGCAGAGATCTTCTCGTGCCTTCTTCATCTTCTTTGCGCCCAAAGCCTACCTTTTTCACAAGCTCCCATAATATAACAAGATAAAATGGTGCAAAAATCCAAACTTTTGATCCAATTTGTATCTACATCCATGAGAATTAAAACATAGTGAACAAATTATAGAAATTATAACAAGAATACCTCTATTTCTTCATCACTCCATAACAACCTTTGCTCCAACGGCCTTCAACTTCTCAATGATCTGCTCCCCCTCCTCCTTCGAGACGCCTCTCTTGATAATGGTCGGCGTCTTCTCCACCAAGTCCTTCGCCTCCTTCAGCCCCAAATCCGTAAACCCTCTCACCTCCTTGATCACCTTGATCTTAGCGGCCGCGTCGAACGAGTCCAGCCTCAGCTCGAACACCGTCTTCTCTTGCTTCTTCTCCTCCGTCCCCGGCGCCCCCGCCGCCCCGGCAGCGGCGGTCCCGGCCCCGCCGCCCCCGGCGTTCATGACGCCGATGACCGGCGGGTTCTTCAGGCCCATCTTCCGCACTAGGATGGAGGAGAGCTCTGCGACCTCGGCGAGGGTGAGGGCGGAGACCTCGTCGACCAGGCGCCAGACACGGTCAGAAGGTGGGCTCCGCGCGGTCGCCGGGTCGAAGGTGGAGGGGTCGTAGTCGGCGGGGAGCTTCCGCTGGTCGAACACCTCCGACTCCCCTCCATCGTCGGCGTCCTCTTTCGCCGGGAGGGAGAAGCGTCGGAGGATAGGGATCGATCTCGAGCGTTTTGAGGAGAGGAGACGGTGGCCACATCTAAGGAGAGAGCTCATCTTCTCCAGAGAAGGAGAGCAGGGAATTAGGGTTAGGGCCTAGGAGAGGGAAGAAGAGACGGTGAACCGGCCATTTCCGGTGCTCCTTTACTGGCAAAGTCTGCGGGCTAGTGGCTTGGACTTGGGAAGTTCAGGTTCCAATTTTTTCATCCCAAGCCACTAGGCCCACTACGATGATGTAAGTACATGGGCTGGATTTGGGCTAACATATGCACACGTAAAATATGTCTGTGGATTTGGCCCAAACAATGTAAAGTAAGGTTGTGAAATATCTCATGATTATTTTGAACATAAATTTGCATGCCTGGTCATTTATGGGATATGTTTTTTGAAAAAAAATTATGGAATATCAAAACAACTCCAACACATGCAAAAACATCAAATACTTATTTCTGTCAAATTATGGGTGTATATGTCAAAATATGACAAGAACTCAAATGGAATTTCTTACCATTAAAACATGCTAAAACATCAAAGGGGTTTATATGATTAAATATCAAATCTTATATTGACGGTGTTCAAGATTTGCTTCGCATATGGGACAGGTTGTATTATTAAGATCTCCATTGGATTCCAAACGGCTAACTTACTTAACTAAAGACTGATCGGCTGACTTTAAAAATGGCTTGAGAGAGACGAATAGGGGGTTCCTGACCTCTTCCGCTTTCTAAAAAAAGATTGCTTTCAAGGACAGAGGCACATATGATAGTTTCAAGGATGATGGACCGTATGAGTTCAAGATCGAGGAGTTACTAGCCGAGAGGAGAGTTTTCCGAGGAAAATCCTCTTTCTTTCCTTTGATTGATAGCCTTTCGAGTATCCATTCTTAACTCTTGAGTGAGGTCGGGTTGTCAGAATAGTACCACCTGCCGACTTGAAAGTTGCCTTTGCTTGTGAAGGCAATCGTAATAATCAACAGGCTTTGCTTTCAAAAGTCATGAAAATTTTGTTAATAAATCATACGTCTAAATTACTAACTAGTTCTCAATGAATTTGTTTCCACAAAAATGATCCAAATAATGAAACAAATTTATAAATCCTCAATCTAGTAGTCTGCAATTAGCACAATGCGCGGTTAAATTAGGTTTAGCCATCTCCGTTCTCCTCCTTTTCTTCTTTTTTAATCTTTCTTTTTTGAGAAAGATTAGGCGGAGTCTTCGTCACTTTCTCCGCTCTCCTCTTAGATCTTCTTCCTCCAATTCTTCCTTTGACTTACCTTTACTTCGACAAGTCAGCAGCTTCGTCTCTCGACGAGGTGGAATGGTCCCAGGTCACCAAACTCGCCAACGAGATCCCTAAACAAGCAACCATGGGAACCGCCTCAAATTTAAGCTGGAAACGCTATATTTATCCTTTTTCCGAGGTAGCAGCCATCGGGCTTGTGGAAATCCAACAGGCCACTTAGCTCTTCTACAGCTAACATGAGCCTGTTATTCTGATAATGTACATGAACTCACTCCTTAATAAGATAGAATATAAACAAATATAAACTAGAGATGCTTAACCTAATTGGCATGTAATAAAAAGTTCAATAAAAGAAGGGTAAACTTATTGCTTGTAGAAGCTAAAAAGCTGGCTGCTTGAAGATAGAAAGGGCTGGCATCTAAAACTCAAAGTGCAATGTTTTTGGTTCTCTCCCTTTCCTCTTGTTACCATGTTCCCTTCCATTCTTCAATTTTATTCTTTCTTTCTTCCAATGGTGCCTTACTGAATCAGAATTTATGTGTTTCGGTCTGTTTTGTTGTTTGTGCTTCTGAGGGCATCTTTCCAATTACTATTGTGATGCATGGCTTCTCCTCCTGTTTGCTTTTTTTATACTCCATTGTGATGAAAAAATGGTATTGAAACACAAATGCTTATGCATGTGTATGTGTTCCTATGCATGCATTATGTGCATCATGTGTGTAAATGTACATGGTAAACATCACAGAATGCTCCCGTGATTTGGAGGGCTGTACTCACGTTCGAACTATATGATATGAGTAGCCGTTTTTACCAAAAAAAAAAAAAAACATCACAGAAAGCAGATTAGAGGAGAGAAGGGAAGAGTAAGGAAAGAAGAGAGAACAAAGGGTCTGATGTATGTATGGCTCTACCAACTAATTGTTTAAATAATTCCACACCCATTTAGACATGTCATTGTATAACAAAAGAAGATACCTAATTACTGTAGCTCTTGTTCGGTTGAATTTGACCACTCCATGAACCCATTAGAAAAATGGATTAGCATTTTAATCTGTATATTTCTTAGTAATATGTTACTGACCAAAATACAGATCGCTAGGGTTCGTCATATTTCATCAATTTAATAACCCCAGACCTTATAGTTTGTAACGTGATCTCAGCACATACAATCACAAGACAGAAAGGAATTGATGAGCCCGGAGTATTAGATTTGATATTTCTTGCTTTCACCGCTATCAACAGACAAGACAGAAATTGGGATAAAAAAATTATACTGATTGAAGAAATAAGTCCAAAGTCTTGGGTCTTAAAAACTGTGAATTGTGAATTGAATCAGAGAATAACTTGTCCAAATAATCGCATGCTTAAGATTACTTTTCTGTTTCTTGGTCAACTCCTGTTCGTATTTGCTTCAAATGATGTCTTCTCCATTTGTAAGATGGAAAGCTTTACATTATGCTTAGGCACATAGTAGCTCTTAGGTTGAAAATAAAACAGTCTAATCTTTTTGATGGATTTTGTGCAGGCTCTAGCAGTTCCAAAGAAAAACTATCGATCCCCAAGCTATCAGGCTTAGTTTGGGAAGCATGTGATGCCCTCAAGAAGACCCCCACCACAAACTTCCCTGCCATAGTGTGGGGCATGACAGATGCTGCAATCTTCATTAAGGATGTCCATCAGGAGATGAGAGAACTTAAGTCTGCTGCTGATGATTCGGCAGATGGAACTTCCAATGAAGCTGCTGAGAAGATACAAGACTGATGAAGAGGGTGGTTTGATTAAGGATGAGGAGAAGGGCATCGCTCAGTTAACCATTAGTGTGGTGTCTGATACACTTACTGTCATTAGAGAGATAATCTTTCTTAGCTTTCACTCGCTCGACAGTTCAAATCGTGAGCGTAGCACTGAGGATTGCATTGATTCATTGGAGAGATTGCTGAGCTACTGCCAAGAGATGGGAGCACAGGTTAATGAGCTTGGAGCTTCTGTTTACCCACCGCAAGAGATCTCTCAGATGAAGATGAGTTCTAAAAAGATGCAACATGGGGTCGATGAGATGTGTTTCAGGCCTTTGAAGGACTGGAGAATTCCTTGGGGAAACTGGAGAGTAGATTGGGTGATGATGTGGTCTCTGAAATGGGTAGGCTTACCATGTAGGATGTCAGGGATATTTTGTGTACTATCTGAACTGTTTCTTTTAGCCTAACTGTGGGAGCCATGATAGTTCAGTAGTTGAGGGCCGTTTGTTGAGGAAATTCCTGCAGAGAAGTGAACTTAAGAAAAGATTCAAAGAGAGTGGGAATTTAATGCATTCTAATTTGATCACATTAGGTTGATTCTTAAATGGTCCCATGATCATGAAGAGGCCACGATGAAAAGCAGCTTTCTTTTTTAAAAAAATTATTTCAGTTTTAGAAAGAAAAAAAGATAAGCAACATTTGTTATGACAGCAACACTCTCTAACGGATCATATTGGAGATATATGTACAAATTTTTCTTGTGATTGTTGGCTGAAATTAATATAAAAGGAGAGAAAAATGTTGTGTATTTGATTTTTCAAATTTTTATAAGCTGATTTACCAAAGACCAGTTACATGACCATGAACATTACTTTTCCTTTTCCTTCCCTGTCGTTGTTTGATGCAAGCCCATTGTTGATTTACCATGTGCAATCTGAATGGCTAAAACCCATGTAACAGGTTACATGAATGACAACCCATATTCAAGAAGTAAAATGCTATAATTCCTAATATGTACTTCTTACAAGAGCATCAAGATTATGCATACAAACAGTATTAAATGTAAACAATCTCATCACTTTCATTATGTGCATCTACCCAATATTCAGAGCCTGCCAGCCATTAAAACTTACCATCAATCAGCATCCTAATGCAAGAGATTTACACAATCCTACAGATATACTACCATTTACTTCAATTAACCATATCCGATTCTGCGAGAAGTTCTCCAGTTCACTGATTGTGATGGGTTTTATCTAACGCCAAAAAACTAACGAGAGCAGTAACATTTATGAGTTGGCATATTGTACCTTCTGTTTCTTTCCTCTTCTTGTAAACAATGAGATTATGTATATATATACATATACATACATATCCCTATGTATACCTCTTACATTAGTTTGTGTTTATCAAACTTAGATAAAGTAATGAATCGCACAGCTGTGTCCTTAAAATTTCCAGCATCAGACTAGGGGTGAAACTGAGCCGAGCTGATTACAGGTTCATGTCTGTGTTTTTCCCCGTTTCTAAAAGAATTCTATAGGGGACAGGATTCATTTTACACATACATGCATGATACTTTTGCCTTCTTCATGATAATAATTCCAGATTTCCACATTAAGATCTTTCCAGACCATCATTTCCTACACCAGTTTTCCTCCCGCCAACTATTTTCTGCAAGGCCCCAATTCTGAGCTAGGTTGTGTTTTTATCTATGCATCACAAAGAGAGACGATAACTATGCTTTTGGTAGTTATGTTCATTACCAAAGCAGAAGTTACAGATGGATGAGCCAAAACACCACTGTTTCATAACTAAATGGAGCACAAGATCTTTTTGAAACACTCTAATAATCATGACAAGGAAATGGCTTCCAAAAACTACCTCAGTCTCAGGGTTTTAGTAGCAAAACTAAGTCTTGAATATCTGGAGTAATTTTCCAGGATTACTTCTGCTTAAGAATAGTCAAATGCCAAATGACAAGCCAGAAACAGTCAAACTGCCTCCTTTTTTGGGTGGAATAACGGAATCAAAGAGTTAAAAAATATCACGTTGTCTTGCTTAGAAAAAAATGCTATCGCATTGGTTTCTGTTCTCACTCTGTTTGCTTCATGAGGTGAAGTGAAAAAAACAAAAAAGAGAATTCCAGAGGTGGTACACCTCAGGAATCAGAATGCACCAACATCTGCTTTAACTGGATAAATTTCTTGCCAGCTGATGTACAAATATGTAATTAAATATAGCAAACAAAAAATGTCGTGGCCCATGAAAGAATAACAGAAGTACATGGCCTCCCATCCACCTGTATATAAAACTATACTACATTGGGAGTGGTCATAATTCAAAAACAGAGAGAATATTAAATGTAAATGACATTTACCTCTTGTGTGCCAATGATACATCATGGCTTTTTGTAGACCCATTCGAATGCAAATTATGCATTAGGTGAAGCAGTTAACGGCCAATTAGCTTCACCATCCAGGCACCACCTAAGTAGAGCCCTAACAGTGGCCCTGCCAACAGTATTTGGGTCAAGGGATCGGTTGATGGTGTAAGCACAGCAGCAGCAACAACAGCACCAACCACAACGTATCTCCAGATGGAGAGCATTTGGTCCCCAGACACCAAACCAACTTGTCCCAACAAGAGCTGTATAACCGGAACCTACAAATCAAAAATTAAAAAGCATGTGCAATAAGTTAGCAATAAGTTTCAGCTTGCTTGACCCTGAATACGGTCTCTTAACTGCAACAACCCTTGCCCAACTAACATCTCTCATAGATTTATAGATGTGCAAACTCATTTACCAGAAAGAATCAAATAGCAGCAGTTTTGGGCTATTATTCAATCCCTATATCTGCTGAGAAGGTCACATATGAACTGTTAAATTACTCTTAGTCTTTCAGTAGAAGCAATGATGATGTTTAGATGTGCCGGAAGAACAATGCATGAGATAAGACAGAAGGGTGGCCAATGAACTAATGAAAAAAATGGAATACATATATTACAAGTACCAGGAGTGATTTGTATAATTTTTTTCTGTATGCTGTATAGTTATATATGAGGGAATGAGATGGGCTACAAAAAAATTGACGACTTCTAACTATTTAGCATACGCTACAAGCCGTTAAAAGACAGAAACACACAGAGAGAGAGAGAGAGAGGAGAGAGAATTCTATGACAACAGAAAACTCGAGAAATTCTTGTTTCTAATCTCCACTTAATCTGCCATTAAGAGACAACTCCACCCAAACACATAGCCTTTCATTCCTAAGATGAATTACTTAGGGCATAATGTGGTTTGACGAGAGGGATCTCTAAAGTAATATGCAATATCATAATTTAATATAAATGTATGGAAATATTCGCCAGTACCTGAAAGGATAGTCCTGTGCTGAACATAAGCACGAGGACAAACTCAAAGTATTGATCAATAGACCATAATGATTCCACTGCCCCTTCCGCATAGTTGACAAAGAAATTTAAGGCTGCGGGAGTTAGAATTGAATAGGAGAAAGCAATGCCAGCATAAAAAAGCACCGAAGAGCCCAGGACAATAGGGCCTAGGAACCTTCTCTCATCCCTTGTTAAACCAGGAAGAACAAATGCTATGATCTCATAGAGGATGACAGGACTCCCCAGAAGCAGCCCACAGTAACCAGATACCTGCTTAACAATGAAATATTTCTGTCATAATGAGCAGAATCACTTCTTTAAAATGCTGCATGTGGACAGATTTAAACAAATATCAGAAGTACCACGAGTGAAGAAAGCCCTTTACTTCATGGTAAATTCAATTAGTTTTTAATTATGCATGATCAAAGGAATATAACTTTGGACCTTTTCTAATCTCACAGAAGTTTGTTGAGAGAGAGAGAGAGAACAGAAACATTTCTGTCATAATAAGCAGAATCACTTCTTCTGCATGTCGCCAGATTTAAACCAATATTAGAAGTACCGTGAGTGAAGACAGCCTTTACTTCATAGTAAATCCAATTAGTTTTTAATTATACATGATCGAAGGTATACATCTTTGGACATTTTCTAATCTCACTGAAGTTTGTTATATAAGAGAGAGTAAAAATAGCCCAATGTTCAATAAATCTCAGCCATTATTAATGAGAAAGAGACATTAGAAAAGGCTATTCAGACATCCAGTGCCACAAAGACGTGATGGAATCAATTAGCATAGGATTTACTAAATTGTAATAAACAAATACATCTGAAGAGGAGAATCAGCTTCAAAAAAAAATGGTGTAATTGCAAGACAAGCAAAAAGTATGTCATAGCAGTAATTATGTAGAACACCTCTAATAAAGACAAATAGTAAGTAAAGACAACAACAACATTTTTGAAAGTTTACCTTCAGAGTTGTAAAGAAAAACTCCCCAGGAGATAGTTGCAGAAAGCGAACTCCCTGAGCACTTACAGGGGCTTCAAGGAGCAATATTAAATCCTTTGAAAAAGCAAAGCAACCTAAGATAGCGGCTCCTATAGCCAAAACAGAGACAAATATTCTCTGGCGAAGCTCCTCTAAATGGTCAGAAATGCTCATCTCTTTATCATCAGGGAGAAGCTCTTTGCTAGGATAAAGAAAACTATAGACAGGGCTTTGCCCATTATCTTGCTTGATGCTTTCTGCGGAGTCTTCTTGGAAGTTCTCTGCTACAACAAAAATTATTAATTGAATTTAGGTCATGGATATAAAGTTATGTATTCCATTCCATGTTGCATCTTAAAAGAAATGATTTTGGTTCCAATGCTTGGGGTTACTTAGCAAGATTTAGAAAATATTGATCTAGTACCAGGTGAAAGCATCTGATATTTCAAGGCAAATTAGATGTATAAATAGGAAATTATCAGTTACAGTTATAGATTTATAAAGCTGCCAATGCATGGCGGGACTCAACTTACAATAGCTGCTGATCACAGAGAAAGTATTGGATGACTGATTGCCGATGTTGAGAACTACATTGTCAAGTATGAGTCAGAGTAGCGAATGACAAGAATAGTTATGTATGAGTCAGAGTACTTACAGACATAACTAAACTGGACATCCATTTCCATGGAATGGCAAAATAAAGGAAATGAACATAAATAATAGACATATGTAAAGATATAGCGATTGAAAAATTATTTGCATGAAGTTTCACATTACATATACTAATCTTCAGCTATATGATAAGCGATCGTTATATTTGGAGATCACCTTATTACTGGGTTATCTTTGGTATCCACGTATATCAACCAATACAGAACTATATGTAGAAGCAGAGGAATGCTTTAAAGTGTTAAAGCACATTGATGATAGGTCCAATAATAAATGCCTTTTTTCCATTCTAATCAAGTTTTGTAATTTCAACATCATATAAAGATGGGTCTATCATCAAAGTACAAACACAAAACCAGCTTATTTTCCAAAAAAATTTCCAAAAAATCTGTACGAGTAAAAGAAATGAAAAGCATTGGCTCTCTTTTTATGGAAATATCAAGCATTTCCTTGTTATATTGTCCATAAAGTCATCCATATTTTGAGGCATTGCCTCAAGCTATACCCTTTGCAAATTCAGCACCAAATCTCTATGGGATTAACATGTTAGAAGAAAAATAGCACTATCAATAGTTTGGCTTTTAAAGAAAAAAAACATTGTCTGTAGTTAACAAATCATATGCATTAAAATGCTAACTTAAAATTTTATGAAAAGTAACAAGACCTTAACCAATGCCCCATTTAAATTATAACTACATCAGCAAGTGATAACACTAGTGTCATGTGTAACTCTAGCATAATAGCACTTCTTTCTTAATTCTATGCGTTAAAGATCCCTTAGTCCCTTTCCTCAAGCCAAAGCTGTAACTGCAGTACTTAAGTTTCCTTTGACTTTGTTTTATTAAAGAGACTTGCATGATTCCCTGAAAAGAAAGGTTCTTTACGTATATTTATTCATTAAAAATCAAAGTATATCCAACAATATGTTCATTCATTAATTTCTTTGGATATAGTGTCACCATGAGATTCCTTCCACCAAATTCACCAATTAAAGAATCTTCAACCTTTTCACAGAGAGAAGGAAGCAGGGAAGCATATCAACCATTCTCAACACTTGTTTTGGAAAATGAAATATAAAACCTACTTTTTAGGAACCATTTGTGCAACAGTCCTCAGGTTTGTGCAACAATTCTAAGCCATTACCTCTAAAATCTCAATCTTATTCACCCCCTTTACATAACAAAAATTTCACATATTCGTAGATCACATGAAATACATAATACTGGACCGAACCCACAATGTTATAACTGTATGACAAACCCATATAAGAGAGACAACTGAATCAACCAATAACATTGAAACTCAGGTTAGAATCACAAAGGTAGGTTATGGTTTACCACACCTTCACCCCTTCCTCATCCCTCTTCTCATATTAAAAAATCTAGTAGCTGTAAGAATTATGAAAATGGATCAGATCATGATGCGCTTTTCTACTTCTTTACCCTGCCAGGCTTCAAATTTGCAACAACATCACAATTTCATCAACATAGGAACAACTTTCAACAAACAAAACTATGAAATCCAAGACCTCGCTTAAGAAAAATCACTAATTTAGAGTCGAAGATGCAAAAAATTAACTTTCAAAGCCATTACTGTAAGGGAATTCGTAATTTCGTATGATTTTGCATGATTCTTAAAATAACAGGTCATGATGTTGTCGCTTGCTCGTGAAGTGAAAATTCAAGAAAATCCATCAGAACATGAAACTGGAAAATTCTATCTTGAGTGGGAGATTCAGAGTAGATATTTTCTTATTTCGGTCATAAAAATTTCTATTCACCAAGGAAATATTTCCCCAAAATCTAAAACCTCTGAAATTTGAAAACTTCGAATCTACGAAAATGATAAAAATCTATACTTTTTAAAGTTACAAAATATCCGAAACTCGGAGTCTCAAAAGAAAATTTCAAAAGAACTGTTGAAAAGGATGAAGAAATTCCTACCGGGTCTTTCCTCGACGGCGGCCCCAACCCCGCCCAACGACGGCTGCTGCTGCTGTTCCTGTTGCCGCCCCTCTCTGCCGTCGTCTTCGAGAGCGGAGCGGAGGAGCCGACGATGCCTGCGGGGAGAGCTCCGGAAGGGCGCTGCTTTGATCCGTGGGGCAGCGTATCGGTGCTGCCCGGCCGGATCGAGGCGGCGAAAGCAGCTGCTAAGTTGTGGATGGGAGAGCAGAGACGCGCTTCCCATCTGTCTCTCTTTCTCTCTCACTCTTCCTGCGGACCAGGCTTCTCTTTCTCTCTTCTCCACTCTTTCTCGTTTTGGAGGTGAGCCAGAAATGGCTCGCGCTAGATATTATGACGGCTTCTCGCCTCCAACCCGCCCCCACCCTTCTGTCTCTCCCTCCTCCCCACCCTTTCTCGCCTGGCCCCATTCGACGTTAGTGTTTTTGTTTTCTTCTTTTAGAAAAAAAAAAAGAGTATTTGAATTTAGTAAACTAAAAAAATAAATATTAGAATTCATTTGATTTGCGTCTAGTATAAGATCCATGGAAGATATGTCGATAGCCACTACATCTAGAAAATTGTAAATATGCTGAGCCCCAAGAACATGCATTTGAGGGCACATATTGTATAGTAAAATAGATAGATTAATATTTAAATTTTAAAAAAAATTGGATACAATGGTATCTCACACATGCCAGGCATGGTACGGCCAACAAAATCAAGAAAAAAAAAATAACACAGGAACTCAGGCACTGACGCATAATAGCTCCAGGTGAACTCTCCAGAGTGGTGGGCCGCATATGAGGTCATCTAGTCGGTCGCACTGTTCATCTTTCTGTAAAATAAAAAAATTTAAAGACTACTATTTGATCACTATTTATTTGTTTAAATATTATCTGTGTTTATAAATAATATCTTCAAAATTTTTAAATTTAAAAAAAAATTTAATTATTTTATTGTAATTGTATCTTTGTACTAAATGATGATTTGAACAATAATGATGTCCCTTTGCTATCATTAGTTGTTTTTTTTTTGTCAACATCATTAGTAGTTTTCCACTATAACATTATAATAGTTATTACAATTGTCATTTATTCTAATAATGAATAGTTTTAAAATATATATAATAATAAATGGTTGATAATTTGTTGGCGGAGGCCTGAAGGGCCGAGTCAGTCCTGCCACCTACCAGCGTGAATGCCTGGTGTCTCTGGCGTGTGAGTCACACGTGGCGGAGGTCGGCTGGGTGTCGATCGAGTCGACTCAAGGCGTTTCACGCTACAAGGGCTTCTGGACGGTTGAGGTATTAGAGTAACGCCTTTACTAACAAAAAGGCCGAGTCAGTTCTGCCGCCTGCCAGCATGGATGCCTGGTGTCTCTGGTGTGTGGGTCACACGTGGCGGAGGCCAGCTGGGTGTCGGTCAAGTTGACTCGAGGCGCTTCGCGCTACAGGGGCCACTGGACGATTGAGGTATTAGAATAGCGCCTACACTAATAGCAATTGCTTTTAGTGTAATAATAAGCGGTCTGATTTATTATAATAAAATCACTTCATCATGAAAATCTTACTCCATACCACAACCCTATTCAAATGGTTGGCAAAGATGTTAGAATTTCAGCAAGAGCAATTTAACAACTATTAAGTAGGCCAAGTTTGCCATTAGATCAGGCACCGCCATGGGAGTGTAGAAGATGAGACGGTTGACTCTTGACTCAACCTAGGTTTAGGAGTAAAATAAAGCAGCCCCAGCGCCAAACTTTACACCATCAGAAGCAACTATGTTTTAAAATTTTTGTGAAGCCTAACCTACTTATACATACTTGCCTTGGTCCGTCTGTCACTCATATAACGTGCCTCTTTCCTAAATCATCAAACCTATCTCAAATCTAGGTTTTTTTTTTTTTTTTTATGAACAAATCTAGATCTTTTTTGATCTTACTAAAGTGAAAATAAGACGAATGTAATCAAAATTAGCAAAAAAAAATTAATATAATTAATAAAAAATGTTAACCAGATAGGATAACAACCTAATTCTTCAGCTTATGCATGTCATATGCTTAAGCATTAATCCTTCATAATGATGATTAAGAATACGAAAAAAATATTTCCTCTTACTAGTTCTAATTCAATATATGCAAGAATCCGAGTAGCCAACACTAATAAGTTGTAATTGTTCATGCAAAATGGAGGTTGGAATTAATCTCAATACATATAATTCTGAATCTAGAGAATTTATACATACATTACGGGCTTCATAAATTTATTTGAAAGGTGATCCTATTACGATTATCAAATGGCTTTCTAATTCGTCTTTTACTGAGTGTAGGCTTCATCATTTTTCAATGCCTCGTATATAACATTGTTGCTAATTGGATAGCATGGTATGTGGTAAATCATACTAAATCCACTTTATGGGCATTCTTAGCTGATCTTTCCATTCAATTTTGCAATATTTTATTTTCTGACTCCTATCGATGTATCTTTTTTCGTTTAATTTAAATCATCTGAATTACCAAAAAAACTCTAGAGACTTTATGGGGATGGGATCGAACCCAACATAATGGTATCTCACTTTACCAACTCAACCAACTAATATCCCCTACTGAAATGCTGGATTTTTCATCCAACGTAAGAAGACATAGATAAGTATTTAATTTGCCACCTTGTGCCCAAAATACAGTAGTAGCCATGGAGGATTAGATAAATTTGACCTTCACCATTTGTCCAACAGCTCAGATGGAAGGAAGTACACGGTTGAAATTAACCTTACTATATACATATATATGTATATATCTCTAGTTTCAAGAAAAAGAAGAAAAAATCAAGGCTGAAAGAGCCCAGGAGAAGGATATAATCTGACACTTAACAACACTACTGGCTTCTACGACTCAAGCTGTGCATACCAAATTCCCTGGATTTTGACATCCTTGGGAACCTTGGCACCCATATCCGTATCAGAAGGCTGAAGGCTCTCAAACACTCCGATCACCTCCCCGGACTCCGGCTTGCTCTTGGTCACGCTCAACGTGATCGACCCGGTCGACGACGATGTGTTCTTTATATTCTCCTTGGTGAGTTCCTCCTCATCGCCTCTCCCTCCGGCCGGCAGAGCCACGGCATTGTCATAACCAGTAGACCCTCCCCTCCCCTTGGGGTCGAGGAAGGAGGAGCCCCGGTAGCTCGGCACCAAGAACTGTCCTCCGAAGCTCTCCGGCTTGCCCGAGGCCACGAGCTGCTTGATGGTGAAGAGAAACGGCACTCTCTCGCCTCCCGGGAGCTGGACGGTGACCGCAGCGTAGTCGATGCCGTCCTTCTCCTGGAACCTGACCGCGCCGTCGGGAGAGACCTCGAAGGGGCCTTCGATCTCGTCAAGGGTGTAGGTGAGGCGAGTCATGAGCTTAGTCTTCTGGAATTCGGCTGGGGAGTTCTTGTTGATACCTTCGGCTTTGACGGTGAAGGAGGTGGGCTCGAGGCAAAACCTCTTCATCTGGTACTTGCCGGGCTTGAAGGCGAACGAGTCGACGCCGCCCTCGATGGTCGGGCACTGGTTGGCGGTGCCGGTACCCTTCACTTCCATGTATGTCTTGCTCTGGATCTCATCGTACGTCAGCCTCTTGGGCACTCCCTCTGCGTTGGCTCCCTGTTTCATGTGCCCATGGTGATAAGAAGTATCCTCCAAAAGAACTTTTTTTCTTTATTATAAAAAAGGTTAAGAGGAACCCATAAAAATAAGAAGGTTGCGATGGAAACGCGAATCGATTTTTTGAGGCATAAATATTTTAGTGATGACACTTGAGAATGAAATGAAGTAGGAAATTTTGATACTCATGTCCCCTATAAACTTCATTGATCTTAGGAGCTACAGAAAAGAGGAAACCATATATTACAATGGTTTGTACTCCTATAACCTTCAAGACGAGGGGTCTTCGCATGAATTTAGAATTTGTTATTGAGCTACACATACACAAGAAGAACTCCCTGGGGTCTAGTTTTAATTTCTCAAAACGGGACGCACTCTTAAGCCCGTGGGAAATTTTACTTATAGATTCAGGGGTTGAGGGAGGGGTTATGTGTCAAAAAGAAGCGTATCGTTTCTACCGCAACGACGAGGGCCGAGGTGGCGTGAGCGAACCCGGCGAGCTTGGTGGCGTCGGCGCACTTCAGAGCCAGGTCTCGGAGATCCGTCTGGAGCGAGCAAGTGAGCCCGGCTCCAGCCGGCTCGAAGCCGAAGGCCTTGGAGAGGTGGGAAAAGGTTCTCAGTTGCTGCCCGGCAAGGCTCCGGCCGGTGGCGCCGATCTTTGCCGGTTGCATCAACATAGCCGCGGCTTGGAGCGACGCTGCCATTGTTCTCCTCTGCTTCGCTTCTTCTCCCTCTCCCTCCGAGCAATCTATCGGAAGGCTTTTTGTGAGGGAGACGAGGGATTATTGGGTGGTGGATGACAGGATTGGATAAGGGATTCCCTCTCATTGGTTTCTCGATGCCACGGTGCTCGTTTCCTCGCTTCACGCGTGGCAGTCTTCCATGCCTCTGTTTTTTTTTTCTTTTCTTGTCTATGCCTCTGTTCGCTCTTAATCGTGTGGTGCTCTTCCAGATGTGGCCAGTGTAGTTGGAGGATCATGGTAGTCAACCAATAGGCAGTTGCCATGTCACGTAAAAGAATTGCGATTGCCACGTGGATGTAATATGTCTGACCTCTGTGGTTTCCGTTAGAAACACGTGAGCATTAGATTTTGGAACTCTTTGAGTCATATAGGAGCATAAGTTTGTCCTTTACCTTCTTTAGGCTGCAAATGGATCGGATCCGCTCCAATCCGCAACCGATCTAAAAATTAATCCAGTTCAATCTAGAGCATAATTATTTGGATTACGCTAGAATTAAAAATTTGACCCATTTTAGATGTGGATTGCACTTAGATCCTTAAATTTTTAGTCCATATGATACAAAACTAGTACATTATATATTAGAAGACTCTCCTTGGATATGAGAAATCAATCTTCTTTTTATGTTATAATATACCAATAATTTATTTTATCTATTATAAATATTTAGTTATTGGTCAAACGCCATGTAGAACATAAATTTAATAATATTTATATTTTGCTTGTTACTATTTTTATTGCATAATATGCTTATGATATAGTTAGGTAATTATTTTACATATATTTATTATGATTTGTGCGCAGGTTATTTTTGACTTGATTTGATAAGAAAAATCCAATGAATTGATTAATTTAATATTAAAACCTATTCAATCCAATCCTGAAAGGTATTGGATTAGGTTTGGATTTAATTTTTTTAATTTAAATATAGTTTGGATTTGGATTAGGCCCATCCCTAACTCACTTGCAGTTCTACACTTATTCCTTAAGAAAATAGACAAGGGATATAAAAAATTGACACAGCTGCCACACAAGATCTATTGGGATGCTACTTGATTCAGCTCTATTTGTTCGAGTAAGAGGTCAAGGAACTAAACTACATGCATGAGTTCATAGTTTTGCATCAGACCATCCTGATGGCCCTATTTAAAATTTTTGATAAACTTTGTTTGGGAAACAGTCAATTGGCGTCTCTATTTCTTCTTACCTCAAACACAGTAAGAAAAGTAGACTAACATGCCCAGCCTGATGTGCTCAAACTACTACCCTGAGTTGCTCATACTAGTTGTAGCATTCAAGAGATCATATGTCCAAAAGGCTGACTAACCATTTATAAGAGCAAAATAGGCTAGCCATCACCCTGTTGTCCTAAGGCAAACTCATTAAAAGGAGTCTTTTTTTTTTTTTTTTTCTTTCTGTTTTGTCTTTGAAGCCTTCCTTGTAGTGGGCCGGCCTAAGATGAACTCAGAGGACTTTTTTTCTTTGTGTTTTGTCTTTGAGGCTTCCCCTACAATGGATCTTCTTTGGGCCGGAGCTTTAGGCAACCGTCTCAGTTACCTAAGAATTGGGCCGGTGTGAGAACAAGATATCTAACATGCAAGAATGGCTTTGTCTCAATGATCCACGACATGACATGGATGAACCCCCTTTGTCGACAACATGGCCCAGCCCGTGCGGCAAATAGTTCAACCATGGGAATGGTATTTTGGAAGAGAGGGGGGGGGGGGGGGGCCCATGGTATTTTGGAAGAGAGGGGGGGGGGGGGGGGGGGGCGCATGGGCGGGGGTTAGTAACAACGTGCTTAAGATACCCGATGTTCATGTCCAAATCTACTCTTATGGTGAGTAGATAAGAAGTGATTATTGGTTGGACCAGATCCTTTGCTCAGCTAGTGGACCAGTCCAACTGCAAAGCAACATGCACGGTAATAAACGAAAAGAAAGAGGGCACAATAGATACGTTTGTGTATATTGTTTCGTGATTGGACTGATCTTACAATAAACACGAAGTGGTATTTATTTTATAGCTAATATATGGTACATGTTTCATGCTGCACATCTCATAATCTCAAGTTTCACAATTGATGCTTGGCTAAAATTTTCATAACATCTTATATATGATACGATCTTTTTATTTTAATATGTTAAATTATAAATCTTTTTTTAATATGTGAATAAAAACATGAATAGTTAGCAAGTATTAATCCTCAAACCAGTGCATCATAATCCTCCAAAGTACCTCTTATTAGCAGAGGCCGACAGAGATGCGGGAAAATAGAGAGGAGGTAGAAAAAATTGGGAGTAGTTTTTCTATTTAGTTAGGCCAAGTGGTTCGGATTTAACGTTGTTTTAAATTAGATTTTTTTTTGTATGAATATCCTTCTAAAAATTTAAATTTATGTGAATACTTTATAAAAATTTATATTTATTTTTATATTTTTATAAAATACTGTTTTTGCACATATACTTCTAATATAACAATTCTTCTAACATAGTTAATAAAAATTTTATTTATTTTAATTAAAAATAAAATAAAATCTTGAAATTACTTTTTTGTTCTTCATCGTGATCGTTTTATAACTTTTTTTTGCATATTTATCCATTAAAAATATTTTGATCATTTTGATTTGAAGCTGTTAATTTTTTAACGACGTTAGATGGCGTGGGTATATATGCAAAAATAAAGATTAAAAAAATAGAATAGTAAAATAAGTGTTTGGCGAGGATATATATACAAATGTAAATTTTGAAAAAATATTTATGAAAAATATTGATATTTAGATGGGTATTCATGAAAAAAAAAAAAAAAAACCTTTTAAACCTTATGCAGCCATCCGATCTCGACCAAGGTAAAGCGGTATCTCGTTTCGTCTCCGTATCGGGTACGTACCGATATGGCTAAATATAAATTCCGCACAAGGCTCGCTGCTTCCCGCCTAAGTGCGAGGGGAAGCCATGACGGTGGCGGGGAAAGCGCAAGCCCTTCTCCGGCGGCGGCTCTGCAGCCCTACCTTCGCCCATGCCGCCTTCAAATCCTCCCCCGAGAGCAACTACAGGTCCCTTTCCTTCTCCTCCTCCGATCAAGCCCTATGTTTTCCCTTCGATTCCCGTGAAAATTTCCCTCAAGAAGTTATTAAAGGCGTCGCCTTTGTTTTTTCCCATTCCATTACAGCAAGCTGAGGTTCCTCATCTCCAGTTCCATCGCAGAGGCCTGCAACAACTCCGTCCTCCTCCTCGGTCCCCGCGGCTCCGGAAAAATTGCGGTGATAAACACGTCTTTTTATACATTTGATACTGTATATCTTTGCTACTTGTATCTCTAATTGTTCTTGGATTCTAGGTGGTGGAATTGGTTCTTGAGGATTTAAAGGCTGAACACCCTGACGCGATCTCTGTGGTACAACCCCATTTGGATATGTTATTTTTTAGTGCATTTGGTTCTTGTTGTTCTTTGGGGTCTGTGTGATTGCAAGATAAGTATTGTGTAATTGAATGGGGGCGGGTGTGCGTGTTTCAGATCAGATTGAACGGGCTGCTGCACAGCGATGGCAATTGTGCGCTCAAGGTTGGATCCTTATATAAATCTTTTTTTCCTTCCTAGAATTGATCTAATAATTACTTCTTGTTATGATTGGTATGATAGCATGGAGTGTACATTAGATTCCTTTCCTTTTTCTGTTCTGTTCAAAGATTGATTTAGAATCATATTTAGAAAAAAAAAGATGGATGGAAACAAAATATAATTAAAAAAATTGGGAAAAAAAGGAATCCTAAGTAACAGTTATGCATGCAGTAGTTAAGTGGACCAACTGAAACCATTATTTCCACCATGAAGCATATTGGGTGTTGATCTAGGTTTTGTGGATTGCAATACCTGACACATGTGGAAGAATGAAGAATGTTTTGAAAGTATGTAGATCTGCACTCTTGCTTTGGAATTTTTACAGCATCAACTGAAAACTTCTCTTGATAGATCAAACGTAGCATAGAACCAAACAAAATGACTCCATAGTAACCACAAGGGCCAAGTGAGAACACATATGGCTGTAAATTTTTTTAAAAAAGCTTGCATCTTATTTTTAACTCTATGAACACCAATAACAAACTTGCTAATTTTACTATTTAGGATTTATTAGTTAAAAGTAATTTAAGAACCACATAGTCAAAGCGCACAGATGGTGGGGCACATTGCACTAATCAAACGCTCTTTAAATGAGTGAATTCTGGTATAGGAGGTTTGAGGTATGGGAAACGCAGTGTTACATAGAACCAAACAAAATGACTCCATAGTAACCACAAGGGCCAAGTGAGAACACATATGGCTGTAAATTTTTTTTAAAAAACTTGCATCTTATTTTTAACTCTATGAACACCAATAACAAACTTGCTAATTTTACTATTTAGGATTTATTAGTGAAAAGTAATTTAAGAACCACATAGTCAAAGAAATCATAGAAAATGGGTGTACCCATGATTTAACATGTAAATAACATAATCAAGTTGGATCCTGTGATCCACATGTCTTTATTGTCCATCATAAGGATCTAAATCTTGTGATACTAAACTAATCCTTATCTAGGGATGGGATCTGGATTGTTCAGGTCATTTTGATCTGGATAGTAATATCCACATCATGAGTCATAAAATTTTAACAACAATGGAATGAAGTTCAGCTCTCTTTCTTGCATCAATTCTGTGTCTTAAGACTGTGATGGGAAAGTTACTAGAATTCTTTTGATACCCATGAAAGGTGCAAATCAGAATGTTGCTCGATTTGTTTATGCAATTCAAGCCATTTCTGAAGAGACAGGTCAAATTATAAGAAGGAAAAAAAATACATGATCTGTACAAATCATATAGTCCATTATAGTGGATTTCTACTTAAAAGTTAGAATGCACCAAAATGGTGAAATTAAAAAAATCTTGTATAAGCCTTTTGTATTCTATCAATTTTTCACATTTTTTAAGTCACTAGGACTATAATTGCATTATGCTTACACCTGTAGAAGCTAGAATATGGATGCATTCAGAGACTGATTGGGCCTTCATGTTAACTCATGAGAATTTTTGATTCGTTTTCTTATTTTTATATTAGAATTATCATTCTTGTTGCACATCATCTCAATTCAGAAATCTTCAGCGAGACCCTTGTTTGCTTGTGAAATGCCTTTGTTTTTAAGATCCTGTGATGACTAAGGACTTATTTAGTCTATATTTATCACTCAACTCATGTCATCTAGATACTCATTCATTCATATCTTTATGCTAATCCTTTAGATGATTTTTGGTGAATTACTATATTAAATATGAAAGCGATGGCACAAGTCGTGGTTGACATATTTTGTAGGAGGAACTATGCATGGCCTTATATGATGCATGTATGGTGGTTGCGATTCTGTATCTAAAACTATCCCTGGTCTCTTCATTATCTTAATAAGTTTATATCATGTGTCTATATGTTTCATATGCATGAACTTGGCTTTCTAACTTGTTAATGTTTTTATATTTTTCAAGGAGCAGAGACCAACTCTTGTGATTTTGGAGAATATACATTTATCTTGGTTATCGTTTTCTTTTTTAAAGATAAATATATCCCATGCTTGTTATTTTTCCTTTCTTCCCTTTCCCTGATTGATAGATTAGAAAAATAATGAATAATATCCACTGGAAAATAATTTGTTTGGAAGACAATTTTAAGTTACCTTACATTTTACTAAGATGTTCCAATAAATAGATGAACTTTTTGGTTAGGCATGCATAAAATGGTGCCTCCTTTCATTCTTGAACATTTGCCCTTGATCCGTCTTATACAAGTATGCCTTTTATTTTATTTCTTCTAAATTGAGATATCATGAAATGTTTCCTGTTTTAGTTTTATTATCTCACTAGGCATTTTTGTTGATCTTCAAGGAAATTGCTAGGCAATTATGCGTGGAGCACCAACTATTATTCTCTAAAATGGTAGTTCTGAACTTTCATTCTGTTGTTCGAGGGCTGAAAATAGTATGATATATATCATATTGTAAGATAAGAAAGTCTTGTGCTTCTTACAATTATGATCTCTTTACAGGCCTCATCTGATGATAACTCTCAGTTCATGATAGACATGTTACGGTGAGTGCAAATAATCAGATGTGCATTTTGTATATGACGGTTATACTTAGCAACTTTTTGTAATTTGCTACTTTGTCTTGGTTGGATCAATTTCCCTCTCTCATTTCAATGACCCTTTTTTTTTTGCCAGAGAGTGTGGTTTAGCTCACAAGACGGTCATTTTCGTATTAGATGAATTTGACCTCTTCACTCAGGTAAACTGATAAATAAATATATTCGCTACCAAGTTTTTCAAAAGTCATTTTCTATTTGAATATTTTTTATAATTAGTCATGCATATGTCAAATATCAGTCTTTGCAATGCTGTGATGATTTTGTATCAGATGTTCTTTGTGTTTTATAATATAAAATATAGAATGCAGAATTTGCCCTATTCAATACTACCAATTATGATGCCAATATACTAATCTGATGAGTAAAATTAACTCTATTTCTGATTTGCAGGGAAAGCAGCGGTTGCTCTATAGCTTGCTAGATGCAATGCAAACTCTTAATTCTCAGGCTGTAGTCATTGGTGTGAGTTGTCGCTTGGTATGAGACTTACACTAGAATGAAATGAGGGTGTTAAAATTGTATTTAAATGGTTATCTGCTGGTTATATGATGATCATTGTTTTAAATAACATGCCATGAGACCATGATGATGCATATAAGGCTCTGACTAGGTTAGAGAATAGTTAGACTTTGGAGACTTTCAAATAGGCAGAAGCAATTTTTTTTTTATTGCATGCCAGAATGCCCAAATAATGAAAAGCAAGTTTCTAATGGATCCAATTTGTCATCTTTTTTTTGGTATCTTCAGACACATGATAAACGTGTAATGTTTGAAAAATTGGAAATAAGAATTTATGTGATTTGATGTATTGCTATATGTTGCCTCTTCTGCTTTGTATTGTTTGCTCTATAATTGCCTCTTTCATGGTTGAATCATATATCTCTAATTACCAAACTCTCTGCAACATCATTTGCATCCTCAGGTGGGTGCAGTTCCATGTGTTTTGGTATTAACTCCTATTTATAAAATCCGAAATCCTTAAATTCATTGTTTTTGGAAACTGGCTGCTAGCAGCCTACAGACTTGAGTATTCTTTAATTATTCTCGTAATGCTCTTAAGCTGTCATCTAGTGTGCACACACCTTTGGATGAGCTAATAGCATCCTGGAGGCTTTTTGTGTCACCCATTCATTTCGGGAGTGGATTACCAGCTTGGTAGAGCAGATACTTTAGCATACACTAACAGATGTTTGAATCTGGAAAAGGAGGAATTTGGGCTAACTATTACTTACAGCATGGCACCTGTAGCAGAGGAGCATCTGGGCTGGCTAATGATCAGTAACTGTACTGCCCTCACCATAGTTGACATGACTGACATAATCTTACGGAAGAGTGATTACTCAGCAGTGGGATGGGGCAATGGACATAATACCTTTTCCTCTATATGCATGAAGAATTTCTTAATGATCAAGATAGAATTATTTAGAAGGAAACAACAGTAAACTACAGCTAGACAAAGCTCAGGAAGGCCTTAGAGTAGGAAACAAGACTTCAAAAGTAAATGCCATTGGTAGCAAATTGATTTGTAAGCATGTTGATCTAGAAACTGCATATGTTCCATGACATGTAGGTTCAATACGAATGTGCCTATGAATAACCTTGTTAGCTCTTAAGATAGATAGTGATTTGATATTATGTAATTTCCAATTACTGTACCTAGGTGATCTTACTTATCGGATTAGTGGTGTTGCTAGACTTATTACTTCAAGTTTTTTTTTTTCTTTTTTTTTTTCAAGGATGCAGACCAACTTCTGGAAAAAAGAATTAGATCTCGGTTCTCTCACAGGAAACTCCTTTTTGTTCCTCCCTCAAAAGAAGACATACAAAGGTGGTTCCTTCATATCCTCTCACAAAATTTGGATATCTATGCTGAATGTTATTCCAACCTGCTCCACAATAATCCTTGTTGTCTTCCTCCCATGTGGTGTGCAGATTATTGGAATACTTACTGCATTTGCCAAAAGATTCAAGTTTTCCTTCAAAGTATGTCACAGAATTCAACGCAAGGCTCTCTGTATCCTTCTTTTGAGCATTTCATTGGGACGCTTGAAACAATACCAACCAGGTTTTCTAAACAGCCTATGAATAATATTTATGATAATTTGAAACCAATGAAGTATTAGTTCTTGCTCCAATTTGCATGGTGGTATCTTCATGCAAAAATTAGTCATCATCCAAGTTGTTGGCTTTTGAGGTACTATTTGTGCTTGTTTGACGTCACTAATCTTTCTGAATGTTTACATGGTAGTATCATAGCAAATACCTTTTCTTCCCTTGTGCTTTTTCTAGAGTTTGTTAACTGTTTGGCTAATGCTAGAAAAGGTAAGAAGTTATTCCTAGCAAAGAATCCTGGAAATTTTAAATAAGCCCTTGACATGTTACAGAATATTTTAATTGACAAGAAGTTCAAAGAAATCGTCGATTCACTGTTAGATGTTGATGGATCAGTTAGCAACTTGTTGAGGCTCCTGTAAGTTCTCCCATATTGCAAATTTATCCTTCTCGGCATTTTTTTGTTTAAACTTTAGCTCTAGAAAAATCTATTTCAGATTCCGGGCCGTGTCGTACATGGATATGGAGTCTGGATTGCTCTCACTGGAAAACTTCAAAAGTGCATATTTATGTACTTACAGGCAACCCAAGATTGACAACCTTAAAGGTTGGTCACTCGGATATATGACTTGTGAATTATTTATTATTAGATGATTTTTCCCAATAAAGGCCTCCATCTGATTTTCAGCTCAACACTTGAAGCATTTCATTGTTATTCTAATGTGAAGATGTCAATTATAAATTTGGCATGGCCAGCAGATAATGGATTGTGTTTGAAAGTTTGCTTCTGTATCTTTCTGGTTAAGCCTGATGCAATTTCTATAGATCAAATGTTATGACATGACCTTAAGCAGGCTACTTGCATTTATTGATGCCAATGAAACAACTCTATTGGGATTAGAATATAAAACAACAACATGCAAATTCTTCGCTTGCTTTTTTTTTTTCCCTCTATATGTGTGATATCCAGTGATTTAATTGAAGACTGTCATATTTGTTGTCCTGTAATTTACATGAGTATCCATGACTGTAACCACTTATGTAGCTGGAAACACACTCAACATTTATACTATGGTCTCAAGTTCTGTCTTTACCTTTCTTTCCTATCAAGGGCTGCATCTGCCATTTAAGCATTTCCAGTTGCAGATTTAGGTAAAATGATGTTCTGTGTACTTAAGATTCTGAATACATCAGAGAATAAGCTTCCATGAGTTTCCTCAGAATTACCTAAATTCTACATTGCATTACGTGAATTCTCATTTTATCAGTTACTTCTACACCATCAGCAAGTGCTCCAAACCTTGTGCCCTTCTTGTAAATACAGAGTGTTCTTACTAATATAATGTGTAGAGAGACATGAGCAGTTATCCACAATCCCTAGCATGATCTTTAGCTGTATTTTGTTCATATGCATCATGTGAGTTAGGAAAAGCCATGCATAGATTAGTTATCTTATTTTACAAGTAGTTATAACATTTTCTCATAAAATCAAAATAGTCTGCAATGTTTTTTTTTTAAATTTGTCTAAATTATTGTTTCCACCCTTGTCTCCCTATCCCTTGGTGGTTATGCAATAAACATAATTCCACTAAAGTCTCTGCTATATTGAGCTTCAACTTTCTTCTGTAAATTTGTTGACAATGCTTCTGAAATAGTTTTGCAATTTTTATTTTGATGATCTTATTAATTATGAGATTTTATGTTTGTAGCATTGTCAGTCATAATTGAAATTCAAATTTAATTGGAAATCTTGAATTGAGAAATCATGTAATGACCATATTCTGCTATTAACATGTAAAATCAGTTTCCAACATATAGTAAACATGTCATATAAGTCAAGTATAAGGGAACAAAGCTATACAACTTCTATCCTCATATGGTTCATTACATGACATATCGCTAGTGTTGGAAGAAACATTGATCCGAACGAGGGAGGTAGGATTGCAAAGCCTTCGTTCTGATCGTCAAAACAGGAGAGAGAAAAATTTGGGAACAATAGGTTTTATTGGGAAGAGCTCTTGTACACCTAGGTGGCTCTCTCTCTCTCCCAAGCTCTCTGTTCCAAGCTCTCTCTCCCCTAGCTCTCTGTTACATGCACTCCTCCTTTTTGCCACAGAAGCTTACATTCACATTTTAAAACTCCAAAACCCTCTCGCTCTTTTCCTTCCAGACTCTAGCTTTTATTTGTCTTTCCCTCTAACTGATTGTCTTCCCCACGTCCCATGTCCTCACAACGGGGGCTGTGCCTGATTCGAGATGGCTCGGAAGAATGATTCTTCCTCTCGCTTAACGTGGCTCCCCGCGTTCCACGTTCCTGCAATGGGAGTCGCGCTTGATTCGTGATGTCTATTGAGAAGGTTTCTTCCTTCCGCTTAACGTGGCTCCCTGCGTCCCACGTTTTTGCAATCAAACCCATGCATGCCTCGGGGAAGCTCGGAGAGAATGCCGAGCTCGTTATGCATGGGACTCGCTCATCGTGCGTGGAACTTGGAAATGCGAAGGCTCGTCGTGCATGGGACTCGGCACAACGTTCTTCCTCTCACCTGAGACTCGAACACGACGTTCTTCCTCCCGCATGGGACTCGGAGACCGCATTCTCGAACTATCCGAGACTCTCTCTCGAGTGCTGGAGAGAAATGGATGACGAAGAAAGTGAAGAGAGTGATGATGAATGGGTGGAAATCGTCCCGGATCACGATTCCCCTTCTTTGGGAGGAGTCAGCTCCTGTTGGTTCTAGAACTGGAGGTGGAGAAACTAAGATTTTTCAGTTTTCTTTGAGAACCATTTTGCTTCACTGGGTCGCTGGCCCTTTCGTCCAACTCAGAAGGTCTCTCTGATGCTGCGCCTGGTTGTGGTCGTCTTCCTCTCTAAGATAGTGTCTTCAGGCAATATAGTCTCCTGTTCGGTCACCAAGTCCTCCATAGTTGGCAATGTCACTCTGGGCTCATCGTCCAGCATTGACAGCCCGAAGGGCTTCAACTTCTTGACATTGACAACCGAGTACATTTCCATATAAACTGGAAGCTCTAACTGGCAAGCGTTGTCGCCGATCTTTCGGAGAATCTTAAAAGGTCCATAATGGATGGGTTTGAGCTTTTTGCCTTCACCTTTCAGACGCCTCTTTTCCAAATGCAACCAAACAAGATCGCCCACCTGAAAATCACCTTTGACTCGGTGCCGATCATGACGTTCCTTATACTTTTGCTGGGCCTTCTGTAGCTGTTGCTCCACTTGTTGGTGCACTCTTCTGATGTTCTCCAAGAAGCGTTGTGCCCTTACCATATCACCTTCTTCACTGGTGGTTTGTGGTGTAGTCCTGATCGTGAACTCCAAGTCGAAAGGACTTTGTGGTAGAAAGCCCAGGCAAACTTCGGCTGGAGCTTTGTTAGTCGAGTTGTGCACTGCGTGGTTGATGGCAAATTGTAGGAGAGCAATGCTTTCGTCCCAAGTTTTAGGATTTCGAGCATTGTAGCCCTGAAGAAGATGCACAATAGTCCGGTTGACTACCTTGGTTTGTCCATCCGTTTGTAGATGGAAAGCCGTGCTCCGTTTAAGCTTCATGTCCATCTTGGCCCGTAGAGAACACTAGAACTTGCTTAGGAAATGACTGTCGCGGTCGGAAATAATCGAGCCGGGAAGCTCGAAGTTTTTCCACACATTCTAAAAGAAGAGTCGTGCCGCCACCTGTGATAGTCTTTTTGCAAGGCATGAGCACCACCATTTTTGAGAACCTATCGACTGCTACAAATAGGTAGTCATGTCCTCACCGCGTCCTTGGAAGGCCACCCAAGAAGTCCATAGAGAAACTTTCTCATGGGCGTGTCGGGACGGGCAATGGGGTGTATAACCCGACTGGGCGGCCTTCACAACATGCAGCCCTTCACAAATCGGACCACGTCTTGTTGCATCTGTGGCCAAAAGACATATCACTGGAGATTCTACAGAGTCTTCATGACTCCAAAGTGGCAGCTACCTTCGAGGTGTGCGCCTCCTGTATCCATTGCACATGTTCGGCCGCCCATGGTACGCAGAGCAACACTCCTTTGTAGAGGAGCTTATCCCGTAGGGCAAACTCGGTTGGCCTCTTTGCTTTAATATCTGCTAATGCGCCCTGAAAATCAGGATCCTCTGCATACCAGCCGGTGTACTCCTCATGGATGGTTGGTTGCACCTGCATAACCATCGACGGGCAAAGGGCTATGGCTAGCAGTCTCGATAGCATGTCAGCCATTTTGTTGTGTATGCCTTTCTTGTACTTGATCACCAGGTTGAACTATTGGAGGTATGTCATCCATTTCATATGACGCGCTTGTTGCAACCTGGACTGAGTTTGCAAATATTGGAGCGGCCGATGGTCGGTGTGTACCACTGTTTCTTTGCCCAAGAGATAGACTCGCCAGTGTTTCACTGCCTGATGTAGAGCAAGCAACTCCTTGTCATATGTCGGGTAATTTTTTTCGGCTCCTTGGAACATCTCATAATGATACGCCACCGGCCATCCTTCCTGTATTAGCACAGCTCCCATGGGATACCCTAACGCATGTGCCTCGAGCTCGAATGGCCTCTGGAGGTTGGGCAAGGCGAGAATAGGTGCCTCGCTGATCTTCTTTAATAGGAGAAAAGTGTCCTCATGCTTCGGAGCCCACTCGAACTTTTGGTTTGCCTTCGTCAATGCATGCAACGGGGAGGCTAAAACAGAGAAGTTCCGGATGAATTTCTAGAGGTACTGGCAAGCGCCCATGAAGCTCCGGACTTCAGTCACAGACCAGGGTCTTAGCCACCCTCTGATCGCCTTCACTTTGTCGGGATCGACTTGTAACTCGCCGTCGCCCACCACGAACCCAAAATATACTAAGGTTCGTTTTCCGAACTCGCATTTCTTGCGATTCAGACACAACTGATGCTGTTCCAGTAGTTCGAACACCTTCCGCACATGTGTCAGGTGCTCCTCCCATGAGCGGCTATAAATCAGGATGTCGTCGAGGCATACGATGACGAAGTTGTCGATGTAAGGCCACAGAACGTCGTTCATCAGCCGCATGAAGGTGGAGGGGGCATTACAGAGTCCGAATGGCATCACTAGCCTCTCGAAAAGCCCCTGCCGCGTTTTGAACGCGGTCTTCCAAGTGTCGTCATCGCGGATCCGGACTTGGTAATATCCAGATTTCATGTCCAGCTTGGTGAAGATGGTCGGGTGCTTCAGCTGATCCAGCAAGTCATTGATGCATGGAAGAGGGTACCGATTCTTGATAGTGATCTTATTAAGAGCGCGATAGTCTATACACATTCGCCACCCCCCATCTTTCTTCGGCACAAGCTCCACCGGCGAGCCGCAGGGGGAATTGCTCGGTTTGATAACACCGCCTTCGAGCAGTTCGTTCACTTGCCGCTTGATCTCCTCATTTTCTAACACTGAGTTATGGTACATGCCGAGGTTAGGAAGCGTAGAGTCGGAGACGAGCTGGATGTCATGTTCTACTGCCCGCTTGGGTGGTAAACTGCAAGCCTCTTCAAAAAGGCTTGCATGCTCGCCGAGTAGTTTTCCCAACTGACTCTCCAACTCTCTACAAGACAAGGTTAGTACAGATACCTTGCGTTCAAGTTCTAACGGGCGGATCATCACTAGTACAAACTTTTGGCAAGCGTTCACCATTCTCCTCGCCTGGTAGACAGTCACTAGATCGACGGCCTGGCTTGCCTTGTCCTTGTTGATGATGTATTTCTTCCCATCTTTTTCGAACCGATACTTCAGGATGCGCCAAAAATAGATGGCATCACGCTCCCAGAGGTAGGGGCTGCCGAAGATCACTTGGCAAATGTCGAGGGGAACCACCTCGCATGTTACCTCCTCAATGTACTAGTTGGTTATGGTGAATTGAAACTTGCACTGCCGATTGATCTTAAGCTCCACGTCTTTCTGGATCCATCCAAGCGGGTATGGTCGTGGATGCCGTGTCGTTTCCAAGCCCAGTTTTTGAACTAAGCTTGCCGAGATCAGGTTCTTTTGACTGCCGGTATCGATGATGGCTTCAATCACCTCTTGTTTCACCTGAATCCGTAGGGTGAACAGTTCCTCCTTATCGAGTACGGTCGGCGGGTTCGAGGCTGTCTCCTTCGGCCTAGCCATCCGAGACAAACCCTTATCCACACCTTTGACCTGCCCGAGTTCGACAGTGTCGGTGGAGACTGCCGTTGCCGTTGTACGTTTGCTCCTGTCATCTTTCTTCCACTTCTTTGGAAAAAGTTCTAGATGAAGTTTCCAACATTTTTCCTTTTCATGTCCTGCGATTTTGCAGTGTTCGCAGAACTTGTCAACATTCGACGAAGAGGAAGTTTTACCTTTTCGGGTGTGCTTCTTGTAACGGAAATGGTTAGAAGTTTCTTTCTGGACGCCTTCGGAGCCCTTCTGTCCGTCGGGTTTGTTCTTTAACTCGATAGCCATGGCAATGCCACTGACACTGGAGACATCGGTCACATTGTACAGCCGTAGCTTGTTCTGAATTTGTCGATGCAGACCAGCCACATATTTGGTGAAGACATCTTCATTGTCAAGGGAGATGCCCAGCATCACCGCTAGGCGTCGGAACTCGGTGGTGTACTCTTGCACGATTTGGTTATGGCGCTGTTTAAGGTTGTGCTAGCGGAACCATCGATCTTGCGAGTATCCCATTGGGTAGAATTCCTGGCGGAGCAGACGAGAGAATTCTCCCCAGGTCACCTCCTTGTCACTATTGTCCTTCAGGTAGGAGTTCCACCAAGCCAATGCATGGCTTGATAGTTTAAGCCGTGCAAACACGACTTTCTCGTTGCTACTAAATCCATGAAGGGTGAAGAAGTCTCTAGTTGATCTATCCAGGAATCTAACATCTCCGCATCGGCGGTGCCGTCGAACATCAGAATGTCAATTCTAGCCTCGACTTTAAAAGGTCGAGACCTCCCTTCTATCAGCGTCGCGATGCTTGCACCATCAAGGTCGTGGTCGTCGTCCTCCTTCAAAACCGAGGTGCCCTCAGTCTTGTTTTTGGTGGCCATTATGCGCACCCTCGGTAGAGCGAAATCACCGTCATTCTCTTTGGCCTCCGCCGGTGGCAGAGGGGGTGTCCGGGTTTGGATCCACGCAATGATGGACTCTAGCTGGCTGGCCAGCCGATCAACCTTAGTGGTAAGGTCAAGCTGGTCCGGTGCTTGCTTGATGTCGGTGGACATCGACGATGAAGGTTTGGCCTTCCTTGTTGGCCGACGATGAACTTCCAAGACGGAGAAAGGTTCGCCGGTTGCCTGGTAGCCGGATTTGGTTAGAACTATGCACAAGTGAGAATCTTTAGCTCTGATACCAAAACTTGATCCGAACAAGGGAGGTAGGATCGTCAAAACAGGAGAGAGAAACGTCTTGGGAACAATGGGTTTTATTGGGAAGAGCTCTTGCACACCTAGGTGGCTCTCTCTCTCTCTCTCTCCCAAGCTCTCTGTTCCAAGCTCTCTGTTACAAGCTCTCTCTCCCCAAGCTCTCTGTTACAGGCATTCCCCCTTTTTGCCACAGAAGCTTACATTCACATTTTAAAACTCCAAAACCCTCTCCCTCTTTTTCCTCCAGACTCCGGCTTTTGTTTGTCTTTCCCTCCAACTGATTGACGTGAGACTCAGGCTACTACTTCTCACTGGCTTCCCCACATCCCACATCCTCACAACGGGGGCCGTGCTTGATTCGAGATGGCTCGGAAGAAGGTTTCTTCCTTCCGCTTAACGTGGCTTCCCGCGTTCCACATTTTCGCAATCAAACCCATGCATGCCTCGGGGAAGCTTGGAGAGAACGCCGAGCTCGTCATGCATAGGACTCGCTCGTCGTGCGTGGAACTCGAAAATGCGAAGGCTCGTCGTGCATGGGACTCGGCACAGCGTTCTTCCTCCCGCTTGAGACTCGGACACGGCGTTCTCCCTCTCACATGGGACTCGGGCACCGCGTTCTCGAACTATCCGAGACTCTCTCTCGAGTGCTGGAGAGAAATGGATGACGAAGAAAGTGAAGAGAGTGATGATGAATGGGTGGAGATCGTCCTGGATCATCATGCACTCTTGCTTCTTTATTTTTAAGGAGAGGAGCAATCATGGAATGTTGATTCTTAGTATCATCAAAGGTGAATTGTTCATTGCAAAGGTGAATTGTGGAATGTTGATTCTTAGTATCATCAACCTAATCAACATCTATGGAGGCTCAAAAAAGTTGGATAGAATTTCTAATATGAGAAAATCTTATGTAAATTTGGAAATGTACATCACAATAAAATTGTCTAGAGAATTTGGCATGACTGGACTGTTCTCTAGATAAGCACAACCATAGGTAAAAGGCCTTATCCTGTAATACTTGTTTTTGAAATATGAAAGCTGGTGCCTAAAACAGGAAATTGTATCTGAAAGTATCAATGAAACTACCATATCAAGAAATGTAGATAGACTTTTTGTTTCTTGCTGACAGAACATGCATGCTTCCCAGAAGTGTGGTGGTGACTTGGCCCTTTTACTGATGCAAAGTCCATATCGTACTTTAACATTGAAGATGTTCTATTTTGTTGGCATAAATTTTTTACAGCAAGTGTGGAATGTTGGTGGATTTACCCGATTCATGTTACACATAACCCAAGTTGTTATAATTGTCTTTAAATTGACAAAGGTTTTATCATGAGCTAGTTGTCTCATTTGAAACATTTTCAAGCAGATGCCTCCATCCTAGAGCTATATATATTAGTCTGCATGAACAGGTTGGAGACCAAAGAACAAAATTCATATAACTTCAATTCTATAATGAAAGGTCAGGTTTCTTTTTGCTCCTATGCTACACTATTGGCTCTGGAGATAATAAAATGCTGAGTTTGGTTGGTCCCGTATTTTGCAGAATATAAAGCTATACATGATGCTTATAAGACCTCTGACAACTATGCAAACAATGTCTGTTTACGGGTGAGTATTATCAATTCACAAAATGAGCAGATGTTTCCTCAAGAATGTTGTTGAAATTACATACAAGCTTCTGGTTTTATGCTGCAGGCTTTTGAACATCTTCTAGAACAGGAATTGATTGGTTTTACTGACAGCAAGGGACGGACTCCATCCATTGAATTTCGCCCTGTGAAACTTTTGATTTCCTCTCGTGAACTTTATCAGGGGTTGAAGTCAAACTCTTCTTGTCCTGTGAGTTGCTTTTATCATTTCTAGCATGCAAGTTGAGATCAAGATAACTGATTTTCCTGACACTTTTATCCGGACAATGAAAGTTCTATAAAAAAGTGAAGAGTTTTTGATTATTAATCTTTTCTATATTATGTACTAGTATGTGATTCGGAGTAGCATGATATTTTTGTCAAAAAGATTGACCCAGCTGAGTTTGCTCTGCTAGGCTATTCTTCAGAAATTGTTCGATCATGAAAGTTACAAGTAACTGGCTGGTGTTCTCTGTTATTCCATAAGTTGCTGATTGACTGGAACTCCAACTCCGATGGTACTTTGGTGGTCTTGAGGTGAGAAAATTGTTTGCTTTCTCTTTGTGGGCAGTGAGCTGTTAATGACCTGCAGTAGAAGGAAAGACATGCTGATGTTGGATGCGCTTCCTCCTTGGACTGATATGCTTTTTGTTTGTTAATCAGTTTCCATGCATGGACAATTTTTTTTAATCATGCTTTGCTAGCATATGGAGATATGCATGCAGTGCAACCAGATTGGCTAGCATCCAGCTTGTAAACTGTCAAATATTATCAGTATTTATTGAACACAAGTTGTCTAAGTGGGAAAACACAGGAAGGGGCAATTAGATGCTTTCTTTGTTCTGACAAATGTGTAGAAATGTGAAAACCAATGGCAAATTCTGGCTTAGATCAGAAGTTGAAACAAGTGCCATCTTGTATTCTCCATTGTCTTTCCTGTTTTTGGTTATATTCCAAATCATTCCACACTAATTTTTTATGTTCACAATTTTGTGCATCATGCTTGGAAGGACCTGTGTCATAATACTCCTTGTGCTAGGTGCTAACCATTCAATTGAATATGATTTTCATCATAATCAATGCATTTTGGAAATGCATTCAAGCTCATAAGTTGAAATGGTCGCAACATACATTGGTAAGCAGGTTTGTAGTGGACATTCTAATATATTTCTGTGAGATATTTGAAGAAATAGAACAACTTTCCATTTGAAAAATTTCTGCAATCACAATGTGGTCCTTCCATTTGAAAATTTCAAAGATTGACTTGACTTGGTCTGATTTAGGTGTTGCAGAACAAGGTAATATTGGTCCCTATCAAAGTTGAAGATCTTTCCTGATATTCCCCTAGATCATTCTTGTTTGTAAATCTATGGCTCAGCTTAAGAATGGCTTCATCAAATGAATCCACTGCTTCATTGACTGATGGTGATTATCAACCTGGTGACGAGCCAAAAGCCAGTCGGTATTCAAAATATTTTTCATTCATTTTTTCTTAAGATGGGTTTCTTTCTTACCTTTCGCATTTAAATCAAGCAAGATTGAAATTGGTTGCCATTATGTCCATGTGGAAATGATATATGGATTTTTTTGATAGATTCAACTTTAGGTTAGGTCAGGCCGGCAAGCAGAGGTTTCTCAAGGAGAGTGGCATGGACAGTAATTATTCGTTGTTGATTAAACTTCAACACTATAAACCAGAAACACTGTCTATTCAGCTCGATGAATGGTTCCTCAAGTTGGCAAGAATACTCATCGTTCACTGCCTGCAGCTGAGAGATTTTTGTTTTCTTCAATTAATCTGAAAGCCCTGTGGACTTTTTGGAGACATGTTAATATCCAAGCCATATGGAGAAACGAGGTGGTGATCATTTGCTAGGGTTAATGGCTGGAGAGGACTTTACAAAGATCTTCTCTGGTATGATTGGCTAAAAGAGGCTTCTGAGCACCAACATAAGATCTTGCTTACCTTCAAAGTCTTAAAGTTCAAGCAGGATATTAATGAGCTCTAATTTTTGTTAAGTTATTGCTCACTTCTCTTCTTCTCCTTCTCTGTACTCTATTCATTACCGTAATGGAGTACATTGGGCCCTGCCTCTCTTTTTTTTTTAACCCAAAGAATACGTGTCAAGGTAGCGGAAGTTTCGGTCTAGTTGCAGCTAGTATTATTCCACGGATTTGGTTTGGTATGATTTGGTTGGGTTTGTTTGCACAGGGTCTCGTCAACAAATGTGCTTCTGGTCAAGTTGGGATGAATCAGGTCCGGTTAAGTTAGGCCAAGTTGGGTCTACTTGCTCTACGTTGGCCCAGTGTCATATGATACGTCTTTTTCGAGCCTGACTCGATTACTTCTCGTTGCCTGGGAATCTCTTTTATGGGGACAAACTATTGATCGCATTACACCCCTATCGTGGCAAAGAGAAAAAGTAGTAGAACTTTAATAAAAGAAAAAAGATCATTACATCAACTAAGAGTGACATAATTGTACCAAAGGAGGAAATAAACTAATAAAAATGGTGGAAAAGGTTCCTACCTACCTTGATTGGTTCTTCCACGGGCCTTAGAAAAGTAAATTATCATAACTAATTGGAGAGACCGGTCTCTGTCTTAAATACTCAAAAGAATTAGTAAATTGTCCATTCAGGAACCTTCTCTCGCCCAAGATTTTTCTTTTGCTGAAGCTGGATGCAGACTATTTCTTCATAGCATGAATTTACTATTTTTTTATGCCAATAATCTCAACTTGATATGACATTAATTCTATTTAATTTATTTATTTTTATCTTATAAACAGTGTTCTTTTGATCTCTAATCCAAACAGCCAATGGCTATGTAGGTTGCTAAAGGTGATCGTACCAGTAGCGGATACCATGTGAACCGCATATTATTTGAATCAAAATCATGTATCATCAAACGAAAGTTTCATTGCTTTTGACTTTTGGTAGAAAGTCACCGACAATTTGAGAGAAAAGATGCCTTTGTGACCATGACATTAAAAAATGGGAAGAGTTTTAGAACCGGGGTGTCGGTGTAACGTAGAAAGGGGAGGTGTGTCTCGCTGGGACTTGGTATACGCTAAGACCAAGTTTGGAGAAGGAAACATGGGGGTTTTGTCTGATCAGAAAAAGCTATAACTTTTTTTTTATATTATCGGATATTTCTTTCTCCTGAATTGATCCATGGCGCATTGCATATGATCCGAATTCTAAACTGCTTCAAATGATCGAAGATATTTCTTTCCTCAACATAATCCATGCTTAAATTTGCATGAGCAGGAGAGAAATGATGATGATTGCTATATCCATGCTTAAATTCTATTGAATTTGAGTATATCATACTAGAGCCATATATTCAGGATATCTTTCTAGCTCTTGACCCAAATTATGCTATGTTTTCTCGATTTTGTGGTCGTTCAGCACACTCACATACCTTGCATGCTTGTTTCCATGGAAAGGGTTCCCCATTTCCATGTTAGGATCCAAAGCCTAGTCCTCTTTCAGAGAGTTACGATACCACCTACACTAAGTAAGCTATATCCTAAGTGAATCATTCAGTATTTTAAACATCATTGGAAGAGGCCCTTCAACCATTGTGGGGGGTGGGGGGAGACCGGTTGGTGAGAGATGGAGAATCTTATCTATTTAGAAAGCGTCAATCTTTTTATCATACGAAAGTGTCTTTATAGTTCCACTAATTATACCGCTTTAGAAAAAGAAGTCAAATGGTTACTTAATCCTGATCGTTGATATTATTAACATTAAAGAAAAATCTATGTTTCATGTACCCAATGCTATCTTAAGTTAACTGTAATTATGCTAGGTTGCTAGTGATGTTAGATAAACAAAATTAAAATATAACATATTATATATACACCATATATGTTGCGACAAGAAGGGAGAATAATGAAGCAAGAAAAAAAAAGAAACAAATAAAATTATACAATATTTATGTGGTTCGGTCTAGTAACCTACGTTTAAAGGTACAGACAATGCAAAAGTTCCACTATAAAAAAAAGATATTACAGAGCACAAAATTACCTCATAAAATCTGGCTCTCTAGTACATCTGATCTCTAGAATACTCGATCGCACTCTTTTCTTAAGGTTACAAGATATATATATATATATATATATATATATATATATATATATATATATATATATATATATAAAATAAAGTAAATCGATTTAAACTCAAACCAATATTCATACAATAACTGAGATAGGCCAATATAAACCGGTGTTGTGAATCAATGTGGATTTGAACTGGTATCCTAATTCGACTTTCTAGAACTGTTTTCTATAGGTTCTATTTTCTAGAACTTGCAAACTTAAGACGTATTCAACAATACACAAGTGGAAAAACTTGAATTTTATTATTAATCTTATGTCTTTGGCCATGATAAAAACTTTAGAAGCAGGTGAATTGGGCTATAAATCCCCAAAGGCAAATCTCGGAGTTAATAGAATACACTAGTTCAAAGATCTAGTTATTCTTCAGTACATAATATTTCAAGAAAGAAACTAATTTTTAGTCATCAGTGAAGAAAATGATGGACTTATGCATTATATAATTTGCTTTAGGTGTATAATATCCTATTTTCCATTCTTTAATACACAAGAAATGTATTAACTTTCTTTTATGATTTAAAAAAGAAGCAAATATGCTATATCAGATGCTATTATAGCTATAGATATTTGTACATTTTAAGAGTACTTACTTCATTAGAATACATAATCATAATCATAGAAGTAAATATTCCAAGTTCATCACTACTTAAGAAATTTTTTGTCATTTGTATTTTGAACATAAAAATATAGCAGAGTATTTATTTCCATTGTTTCTGTGAGCAAATATTGCATGAGATATCTGCTATCATTATCTTGTCGTTTGGTATATCTTTTTTCTCTTAAACTGAAAACTCCGGGCGTATTCTACCAGTAAAAAGAGGATGTTCATTTCTGAGCATTGGGTGTCATGGCATCAAAGAAGTCATGTATCTCGTAATGATTTAAGAAGATTTATTTATGTAACAAGCTGTTTTCTTAAAACTATTTATTTACTCTGTAAAGTTGTTGGCATGACATCAGTTCTTTTTTTCAAGCAAATTTATTTTTTTTGTAACTAATAATCTCGATCATACTTCTTAAAAGGGGAACACAAACTAATAATTCAACTATCACCATCATTTCTTTCATTAAAAAAATGATTACATTCAAAATAATCTTTTCCCCCTCTTGAATTCAGAACAAGCTTGCCCTCTTAACAAATCAGTCAGATCTTGCTGTTGGCAATCAGCATCACTGCTTCTTCCACCAATGACCTTCTGAGCAGGAATCCATGGACTCAGTCCATCACTCTGAACACGAAGTCTGAGAGGTGAGTTAAAAATTAGGTTGTGGGTAGTTGCATGGGTCGACCATACAGCCCCCCATCACTCATTTCATATATATGTATTATATATAAAGGCCTAAACTGATCATGAGGAGCACCAAGCATCCTTGTGGAAAGATTAAAAAAACATAGCTCTCCAAGCTCCACCACAAGCTGTTTAGGGTCCTCTGGTGTGCCTTTGGTAGCAATTCCCTGCAGGAAGTAGAAGACTATAGAGGAAGGCAGAACCAAGACATGGAGTACAAGTTCAAGTTGGCTAGAAACCTCAGCCGCTTCGAGCTGCAGAAGCTTGGCCTGATGGCAGTCGTCGGATGCTTTCTCCTCCTCTCGCCGACCATTCTCACAATGACTAAACCCTGCATGGATTCTTTCTCCAACTGTAAGTTCCTTAATCTCAGACACCTAATCCTTGACTATTGTCCTGTTCAGTAAAGCCTGCTTTCCCTTGATAATTGTTCACCACAGGTTCTATCCATATTAAATGCTTAATTAGTAAGTCTAGACTCCTATAACTTCAATCAGTTTGTCAGTAAATATAACGTTAGTCATTGAGTGCAAGGTACTCAATGGCTAGCTGAGATAGGAGATGAACCTATTTTCTTGTTTCTTAAAGCAATCGATGGTCAGATTTTTATGAAAACTGAACAGTTGTGACTGAAAACGATGCTAGCGGGTAGGTCGGCGAGTTCGATTCAAACGAGCAATATCAGTTTTTGCATGGCGCTGCAGAACCAGTTTGGTTTGGTTGATGATTTGCTCGATCTTGATCCAGTTCCATCTAAATCTGGGTAAAAATCTTGACGACTCAATTCAGCACAAATTATGTTGGTTGAGCAGGTTCAATGGTCTTAGTTTTCGGATCAGAAAACAGTGCCATTACTTCAGGAGGATCAAGTCGAAATTAGGCCTAAGTGAGGAACAATTCGACTCTGAACACTCGGGTATAACTGTATAAGAACTTTGTAGGCACAACGATTAATTCTGACAGTGGTGTCTAGATTGAGAACTAATCCAGCCAGTGTAATTTGTTGGTGAGTCATCCTATTTGTGGAGACCTATAGTTTGGAAACCTGCGGTCTAATTCTCACAGAATGCTTCAGTTTTTAACCCCCTCTATCCGTATCACAGGGATCAAGAACAAGACACTGGAGGATGACCCTGCATGCCATGAACAAGAAATGAGTTCATGTCGAAAGGGTACTAATAGTGCATCTCAGAAAGACGATCTCGCCGGCACAAAGCAACATGGTAAGTCCATGATCACCTCTTGCAACTCTACTCAGTGAGTTACATTTCGACGACAATGTTTGGTATAATCTAATGCACCTCACCTGTTAAAATGCAGGGAGGAATGATTCCAAGCTGGAGAGCAGGCCTACATGCGATGTCTCGGGTCCGAGGTCGATTGTCTGCGAAATGGATGGTGATGTAAGGATTCATGGGAATTCTTCCTCAGTTATATGGATTGCTTCCTCTAATACTTCTCGAAGAAATGAAGCATGGCAAAAGATTAAACCTTATGCTCGGAAAGGGGACATCACAGCATTGCACAGCGTGCGGGAATTGTCTTTAAGATTGATGAGCAGGCATGATGAAGCCCCTGATTGCACCGTCAACCACAGTGTTCCTGCTATCGTCTTCTCGACCGCAGGGTACGCCGGGAACATGTTCCATGACTTCTCCGACATGCTGATCCCTCTCTTCCTGACTTCTCACAGATACCATGGGGAGGTTCGATTTCTTATAACAAACATGAAGCCATGGTGGATAAGGAAGTATGGGCAAATGCTGAGGCATCTCTCATACTACAAAATCATCGATTTTGATGATGATGATGATGAAATCCATTGCTTCCCGCATGTGATCGTCGGTCTTCGATGTCACAAGGAGTTCAACATCGACCCCTCGAGGCCTCCGGCCGGGTACTCCATGGCCAACTTGACGCAGTTCATGAGGAGCTCATACTCTTTGGAGAGGGAGATGATAACCAAGGCCGGAGAGCACACCGGAAGGAAACCGAGGCTGCTGATAATATCGAGGAAGCGGACACGATCATTGACGAACACCAATCAGATAGTTGAGATGGCTGAAGAAGTGGGATATGAAGTTGTTGTCGTGGAGCCAAGCTTAGGGACGGACATGGCTGAATTTGCTCGGATAGTGAACTCCTGCGACGTGATGGTGGGTGTTCACGGGGCTGGGCTTGCGAATATGGTATTCCTTCCAAGGAATGCCGTCCTGATACAAATCGTTCCATGGGGGCAGCTGGGAGGAATAGCTAGATATGACTTTGGATGGTCTGCATCTAATGCTAGACTCAAGTATTTGCAGTACGAGATTAGTCTGGAGGAGAGCTCGCTAATGGAGCAGTATCCTCGCGACCACCCCATCATTAAGGACCCCCTCTCAGTCCACAAACAGGGATGGGGTGCTGTGAGGGATACGTTCTTGTACAAGCAGAATATAAGACTTGATGTAAGGAGGTTTAGGACTGTTCTATCAGAAGCTCTTGGGCATCTCCATCGATAAGATTATGGAAGCTTTTTAAAGGTTGACAATTTCAGATCTTTTCTTTCTTTTTTTCTTTTCTTTTTTTTTTTAAGAAAGAGACAATTATGAATCTTTAAGTCTATTCTTTCAGCATATGGTTTTCAGAAACTAGTTCATGAGTGTAATATGAGGTTAATATAATGCAATGTAATGTACAGAATGGTGTATTCTATGAGCAGAGCTTATGCATCAGGCATCTAAAACTCTAAGAATACAAGGGAATCCTGACTTGCGGGAAAGGATTAGTCGTTGGTTTTGCGCATCAAACATCATTAATGGAAGGTCAGAAACTTTGTTCTTATAAAAAGGAAGGAAGACAAAACAGAGGAGGAACATTTTTTGATTAGCTCTTAGCCCACTACGTCAACGCTTTCTAAATAAGTATTGTCGAATCAAGCAAGAAAAAGACCTGCCATACATCCTAATGAACGACTACTTATGCAACCACAGGGTATGCTTCCAAGAGCATGCAGAGTCCTCTCAAGTTGGAAAAGGTAAAGATGAAGATGTTCATTTCTAATGTTGTTTCGTTAAGATGATATTAGGCACATTTTGTCCAAATATACAGAACTTTGTCACTTTGAACTGACTATTTATTTTATGTAGCACGACTAATCTACTCGTTAGCTGTCCCATCTGCCTCTTCATAAAGGCAAGGAAAGGCAAATCGAGTTAGCCCTGATGCAAACAGGGGATGATAGATGAAAGAAGTTCAAGCACTGCTCGGTCCTTTCGATGACCTTTTGAATAAGGGTTTCATCGAACCAGGCTAACCCATAGAAGTGGAACAAAGACAAGTAGGTTTAGGTTTCTATGCAGCCCAGGTCCGACCAGAAAAAATTCGAGCTTCGAGCCCCAATTGAACTCCAAAATATCATTCAAGAGAAAGAGGGGTGGGGGAGGAAAGATAGGGCATAGTTTGAGGAGAGAGGGGTGAGAGAGAGAGAGAGAAGGGTGAGAAGAGAAAAGGGGGAGGGAGGGGTTTTTGCATAGTTGAGCAAATAGAGGGAAAATGTTCCCCACCGCCTTCATCTTCCCTTTCACCTCCCGCCACCAAAGCTGACGTTGGTCATTCGCATCGCACAAGAAACTCTAGGCATTGAGATCATCGGCAGTGGCCGATAGAGTTTAGGATGGTCTAGGGTTTACAGACAAAGGGGCGGAGGCGCCACCAGCATCAGGACTGGGGAAGCACTTCTCATAAGCTGTGGACATCTCCACATTCCTACCTACTGTACGGATATGCTCCCTATATACAAATTTTATGTCCGTATATTTATTATCTATCAATATTTAATTCCATAGAAAAATTTTATGTGGGTATAGAACCCATACGCTTGGTATTCCACATACATTTCTATGCCGAAGGATATCCACATAAAAGTTTATGTGCAAGATCGATTTTTGGAATACGTTATCCGCATATCTTTCTCCATGGGGTTTCGCTGCCGCATAAGAATTTTATGCACGGATAACAGCCACGTCATACGCATCACACTTTGATAAAGAGAGAGGAGAGACCGGAGAGGGGAGAGAGAACGGAGGCTTCAGGCCCATCATGAAATATTCTTGGGACCATGCCTAGCCCGGAGCCCAACCCAAACAACCTGACCGAGCCCGGCCCGAAGCCAGCCTGGCTCAACAGGCCTCGGGCCTGGGCCCCTATCCGCCTACAAATCCATGACGCCACGCAGCCTGGCCTGCATTGCATGTGGGTTCGATACATAGTCAGAACTCGAAAATACCGAGCCAACATCAACATGGGCCAAGTATAACCTATCCGAACCCACCAGAAAATATACTCCTCGATCACCAGCTTATCAATATTCAAGTAGAAATTGAGAGGTGGTTCCAAGAATCGTGCGAAGGTTTTGGGCTGTCGTTGTAAAACATCCGAGAGTTTCCAAGCATAAAAAGAGAGACACAGAGCAAGAAACTTGAGGTCCCCAACCTAATTTGTACTTCCTGGTTCCCCCCCGAACAAAGACAAAGCCAACAAAGGCAAAGCCATGACCTTCTTTGTCTTTCCTCCTAATACGACCCTTAAAGGTGATTATCCTTAGGCCCTTTTTCGTCTTCAGCTCCAGTCCCAACAAAGAAAAGCCTTTCTTTTCCTCCTCCGGCCTTGGAAAATCCAGAAAAAAAAAGAACTGCTTGTCTCCTGGCGTAACAACTCAAGGATCGATCTATGGAGCGGTCCGCCGACTTAAGATTCTTGGCAGACGACTATATAAGCAATGCAATGCCATGAATTCTCGTTTCCTTCTTAGAAAAAAGCACTCTTTGTTTCCACTTCCCTCCTCTCAATACCTTCATGCAACGACAGCAACAATCCTAAACACCATGGCGTCCCAGTCCTATGCCTTCTTCCACCCACCCAAGTGTTCCGCCGCAAGAGAGGATGGCCCTAGAAACAATAATCCAAACAAAGGCAGCTCCATCAAAATAAATGGCACGTCCGCTGCCATTGCAGCCAATATCGCCTGCCCAGCCTTCCCCTCTCCTGCCTCTGTGACCAAGAGCATCCCTATAAAAGAGAATCGGCAGAATACACCGACGGAGAAGCAGACAGTGGATGCTTTTAGACAGGGCCTCATCATCGAAGGCGGCGTCAGGTACAGGCAGACCCTAGTCATCCGATCGTATGAGGTTGGCCCTGATAAGACGGCCACGTTGGAGGCCATACTCAATCTTCTTCAGGTAAATACCACGATGTGACCGTAGTACCATTTTGTTAGTAACACATGGAAGAGCACTTCAAACTCTTTCGGGCTCCTTCGGTTCATAGAATTTTTTTTCTTCTAAAAGTTGATTTCTTGATATATAATGTTTAAAAAAGTAGCTTTTACATAATAACTTGAGAATCTGTTTTTTTGAAGAAAAAAAATGTACAAAATATATGTTATGTTCTTAACCAAAAAAAAAAATCTTATCTCATTCTATTTAAAAGCTGAAAAATATTTTTGAAAAAAAATTATCTCAATTTCTAGCTGTCGAAAAATCTTATTTTTATGAGAAAGTTACTTTCTCATTTCTTTTTTAAAAAAATTCCAACCAAACATAAGTTATTTCTCCAATTGATCACAGTTTCCCTCCTCCTCTTTCTGCAAATTAAACAAGTCCTTCGAGCATGAGTAAGAGCAGAGCTATGCGCCAAACCATTTCTCAAATTTTTCATTGACCACAGTTTCACTCTTCCTCTTCTTGCAAATCAAACGAGTCCTTCGAGCGTGAGCAAGAAGCAAAGCTATATATCAAACCAAATAAACATAGTAACCCCATGATAAGCTTTAATCTGCTCCATGATCTTAACTCCCACCAATCTGTACATATGAATAAATCTCATAGTTCATGATCAGTTTTTTGCCTTCATTGCTTTCCATAATGAAGGAAACTGCTCTGAATCATGTCTGGATGTCGGGTCTACTTGGTGATGGATTTGGAGCCACCCATGGTATGATTAGAAACAATCTCATATGGGTTGTCACCAGGATGCATGTCCAAGTCGATGAGTATCCCATCTGGTAATCTCTATTATTGTTCATCCTCCCATCTTTTTCTTCCTTCCTCTAGATGATAACTGACCAAGTATCCAATAGAGTAACTTCTGGATACTGTTCAACTGTGGACAGGGGGGAGGTGGTGGAGATTGACACATGGGTCGGGCGATCAGGAAAAAATGGAATGCGAAGAGACTGGCTAATTCAGAACCGCCTAACGGGACAAACATTTGCTCGAGCAACAAGGCATGATCTTTTTTCCTCTTCTCCTGTGACCTAGCTCACATGTTGCTATGGATGCGTTAATCTTATATATTGTGGATGAGCAGCACTTGGGTCATGATGAACCAACAGACAAGGCGCCTCTCTAAGATGCCAGAAGAGGTGAGAGATGAGATCTCACCATGGTTTATTGAAAGGTGTGCCATTAAAGAGGAAGTTCCTGAAAAGATCATCAAGCTAGATGATAGTGCAAAGTATGTGGACTCCAACTTGAAGGTACGCTATCTTTGTTTTTGGTGAAACCTTGGTTATACTTACTTCAGCACCTAGAGCTCCAACTGTGTAGCTCTAATTATAAAGAAGTGATTGTTCTCTATCCCTTTTCTCAGAGGTCGCTCGAAGTTAGATCATAAAAGCAAGAAGATGCAAGATTTGATACTAAATGTAATCTAAACATTACTTGATAACTTATTTAAATAGGTAGTTCAGCTGCAAAGAAATTAATGGTAACTAATTAACGGTAACTATGACACCCCAGCTTCAGTTTTTAAGTTCTGGTTTTATCCTTCAGATTTAGTTTAACATAGTTGCGAGAGTTTGTTCAAGGGGCAGCAAATAAAATTAGAAACTTAAACCTGTTCACAGCTTTCTGAGGTAAGAGCAGGATTTCGAAGAAATTCAGATCAAGGCTTTCATTATGGATTTTCTCAGTATCCTCAAGCATCCTATGTTTTTATGTCCAAAATATCATTTTCTTGTCTAGACAATATGTTTCCGATCCGATCTCATAGACTGTACTTATGGATTTTGTAGCCGAAGCGGAGTGATTTGGACATGAACCACCATGTGAATAATGTTAAGTATGTAAGATGGATGCTTGAGGTAAGGGTTATCAGCTTCATACCTGATTTTCCTCCATAGTGAAATACCTAACAAAAGCACATATACTGATTACTTATTTTCCTTATACCGATTGCTTATCTAATTTTCTTGTGATTGAGATGAATCGAAACTAATCTCAGTGGTTGTGTTCTACAGACTATTCCTGACATATTCTTGGAGAATCACGAATTGTCGAGTATCATACTAGAATATAGAAGGGAATGTGGTAGTTCTGACGTGGTGCAGTCGGTTTGCGAACCTGATGAAGATTCAATTCCAAGGGATGATAATATCAACATATTGACGGGATATTCATTGGCATCTGAGATTCTTGATGATTGCGGATTAGCTGGCACCTTCGACAAATGGCCAACAAGATATACCCATCTCCTCCAAATCGAAGGGAAGCAGAGAAATGAAGAGATTGTCAGGGGCAGGACTACATGGAGGAAAAAGCTATCAAATACTTTAACTTAGGCTTTAGTTGGGCATTGCTATATCATAAATAAAAGGTCGTGATTCTTGATGTTCTGTCACTTCATACCATTATTTCATGGCACAAGAGCTCACGTGGTGTGATCCTGAAGAAGTTTGTGAAGCGAAAATGCCTTCACAACTTTGATCCTAATAATAAACCATTAGCTCATGTGTAGTCGGTAATGTATCTTCTTCTTCTTTGCTTTTTTTCTTCTCATTCTACTATGTTCAGATGATTCGATTGGATGAAATATTTTATCGAAAGATGTGTAAAATTGAATAAGTGTTCCAAGTTGAGATGATCCAAAACTTGAAGTAGTGTCCATGGCATAATGCAGGCAATTTGAATACTTTTTCCTCTTTTATCCTTTATATCCATGCAAGAATTCTTTCATGTTCCTTTATACTAATCTATGGCATACACGACTTCATTCCTTTTTTTTTTAATTTTTGCATAAGTACATCTTATTTAGTACCTATGGCATTGAGGTTTTCAACCTATAATTGATGAGTAGGCTACTTTTGAGAAGCAAATTCAACCTCTATCTGCATTATCTATGCAAATTTTTAAGACAACATATCAGATAATCTTATGTCAACACCTAGGAAGAAGTTTCTTTAGCCATTACACAGGAGAGAACCTTCATTCTTGTAATCCCATTTCACAAATGGCTGCCCAAACTCATTTTCTACAATAAAGAACTACGGAATATCTTCTTCAAAATGAGTAGCTGAGCAAGAATCCTTATTTATCTTATTTACATCTAAGAATTGAAACAATTTTTTTATCGTGGATACAGCAAAACTCAACCTGACACCGATACAAATCCTAATTGCCCCCCATAATTTAAATAGGCTGAACAACTAAACACTCTCCATGATGTCCCTAGGTCTAAATCAATAATTCCTATCATGTCCAAAGCTTGCTTATCTTTTATACTTTTAATATTGAGCTGTCTTTACTGCAAAAATCAGAGAAAGAAAAAGAACTACGCTTGTTTATGGTATTGTAACATTCCTAGACGTTTGAAATTGAACTTTTTTCGAAGATATACATTCTTATTGAGGTGCATTCAGATGCCTATATTTCTTACTTTCCAATTGAAAGTAAACACCAATAGATAACTCTTTCACTATGAAAATATTAATTCTTTCGCTGAAAAAAAGAACACTTTTTTTCAAATACAAGAACATTAACTAAAAGGTTCAGCAAAATAAATATTATCAATAAAGTCTGTTTGTATAATCATCAAAATCAGGAGTTTTTTAATTGCACACCTCTAGAATGCCATATTTCATCCCAGAAATAAAATAAGCTACTTGTTTCTTCTACAGAGGTCATGATCGATATTGGCTAAATCTATAGAACAAAATCCTAGAAGTATCTTATAACTTTGATAGTACATCTCCAGCACCTTAAAGTGACTCTACGTTGATACTTACATATGGCTGACTCGATCCATGACAACCATATCCCAGCCTCTAGTTCACAAAAGATCCAAAATTCTCAATAATGCTCATCCTGGTTGCTCCAACCTGATGCATCAGTGATGTAGAAGCTTAGAAATTTTAGCTACGTGATTCCTAATTCCACAACCATCCAAATGCCCACATCCCTCACCTACATTGATGGATGGAAGCGAGATGAAGCTACATGGTATAGGCTCTTATAGGCAAGATGCAATCTCTCTGCGGAGTAGGCCAGAAAATTTGTAACCTCAATGTATTCTTTGCCAAGTGACTTGGGAAACTTTGTCCTTTTCATCAAAAATATTGTAAACCGGCTCACTAACAGCTGAAAGATCGCCACTTGAATCTTCTAATCATCATCTGTAGGATTATATAATTAATGCAGTTCATCCAGCAATCTTTATGCAGAATAGGGCACATTATTTATCAACAAATTGCATTCTTTGACAAGTGATTTAGACATCTTTATCCTTCTTATCGAACATATTTTTAACCGGCCCCCTGACAGATGAATGATCTCCTTCACAACAATCTTCTAATTATCATCACAAAGGATTTATTATTTATTTACTGTAATTAAACTGATGCTGGAAATTGTCATATATTGCTTGAAACAAGCTATGCATATAGCAGTAAATGTGTTCTTGGAAAAAAAAGTATATAGCAGAAAACATGTAATTGCATATTTATGAAAAAAATTATGTGGATAATTGACTGTTAGTTGTGGTATTTATCGAAAAAAATCATACTCTTATTCACCTGTGGCATTGAATGCAAACACAAGCATCTTCAGAATGAATTTAAGCCAAGAAACAACAGCAATCATTATTTGTAAATTTATTATGTTTTGAAAAGAATAACAATTAAGACAAACAGTATTAATGAAAGCTCTCTGCGATGCAATATTAACAAAGCAAGTTACATTCTGTGCTAAACCTTCTATTGTGAAAAGAGCAATTTAGACTAAGAAAAATAATAACTTGACAAAAGCTCATAGTTTTATTAGATGATCAGTATCCAGCCCTGTATTCAACTTTTGTATAATAGAAGAAATAAGTGAAAAAGCAAACTAACCTCTGGCTTGAATGATATTTCTAGCAGGGTAAAATATGTAAATCTAAAGATACTATACATGCTGGATTAATTTCCAGTCTAAGCAGAGCCTAAGCATTTACAGAACTTGATGATGCATACATACAAGGTATGCATCCAGGAAACAAAAATGGGAGAAAAGAATAAATAGAAAATTAAAGCGATGGAAATCATTGCCTCTTTTTCAGTCTAGTTTGATGAATTCTCCAAGACCAAACTAGCAGGAAAATCACAAATGCCATTCCAATTGATCCCCAGAAAATTATCAACCATGGAGGCATCGGATTGGGAAACAGACCTGATTAAAAAATGCTGTCAGTCACTGTCTGTGATTTGCAAACCATATAACAATCACAACAATCTGAAGATAGAGTCCTCCATGACAGAGAGCTAGCACTTACCATGCCCAAACTTTATACAGATAAGGAGCTCCACTATGCATATGGCTAGAGAAAGCCAACAGAATACTCCAACCTTTTTCACAGGTTTTCTAATATCATTAATGACATATAATTATCACATGAGCATTGAAAGCACATACCTGAAATGCATGCTAAAATAAGACTAAATGCGCGCACGGAAGAGAGAGAGAGAGAGACCTGTCTTGCAAATAGGAATTGTACTCACGGATGGTTGGTATTGCTACTAGCCACCATAGGATCAACCTATACACAACCACGGGATTTCGAGGAGGAATCCAAAGACAGAACTTGAGAAAAAAGGTGTTAAGCTCCACCGTCATAAAAGCAATGCAAAGACTGAGCACTTGGATGAACCTCCATGGCCCAAGCATCGGGTGCCACTCATCTTTGTCCCACCGTGCAGGTGTGAACTGGCCCAATGTTCTTTTCACCTTCAAAGGAAAAAGGTAAGAGTCAGAGAAATGTATGATAATGTAACTCAACAAACCTATACAGGATATTATAGCCTAGTTTATGACTTAAGCAAACCAACCAATAGGCAGAAAAGATGCCAAACACACTCTGTGACATCAGATAACATTTAAAAGAACATGATTAAAGTGCAAAGTGATTGATTCAATTGCATGGATTGAAATCACCACATGATCTGCTGCACAAAGGCATGCTTTTTGACCTATCACATCTTGTCAAGCAGAGGTTTTAACACAGGAAAATAGAATCAAAGGTTAATAGGATGATCAGATGATTCTAAACAAAAATATATCGAAGGTCAGTAGGATGATTAGATGATTCTAACCAAAAACATATGATTGTTAATCACGAAGAAGGGCAAAAGATTCCCCAAAAGAGTCCAGCAGCAAAACCCAGACATCAGAGATTTTCAAAGTTTCTTTTTTATAAGATGAAGATTGAATAATATTTTCTATCAAACAAAGATTCAGTAATATTTTTCCCTCAAATAAATAATATCTGATTTTCTTCCCATATGGTCACCAAATATTCCTTCCACAATCAACACAAGAATATATAAATCCATCAGAAAGATAATTTAACCACTTATTTTCTTTTAATCATTACAATGTGGATTTGTTTTCTTATATGCAAACTATCTTACATACCAAATGGGCTTGATTATAAAGCAATGCTGCCAGATCCTACATTTATTGATGAACCCTTCATACATCGATGCCCCTGTTACCCACACCCAACAGTTAGAAATAGGTATTGGTATGACACCTGGGTTAAGAGTCTGCAAGCAGAAATTTTTAAAAGATGAGAGGAACCCAGCACTAGGACATGTATTTATAACCAAAACTCATATCCAGGTCCATGTAGCAATTGAATTCGGAATCTTACAGTGAAAGCTATAGACAGAAACGAAGCACTCGCCATCAACGTACCTTACCCATGATATTTGGCTGGCGGCTTAAACCAACCCATTCATATGTTTTACCATCGAAGTACCTAACGGTATGCATTCCTGCCCAGATACCTAAATAACAAGAGAAATGAATATTATCATCGCAAGCCAACAGATATTATTGGACTCTTGCATATCTTTCAAAATGATGAATGCAGTAAGAAATGAATAAGTAACATGTTGGATGTCATTTAAAATGATACACAATCTCTGGTGAGTTAGGGTATGCATAGGAGCAATGAGATTTTTGAGGAATGTCTGGATCTGGAAATGGCATATTGGAATCAGCAACAAGCATCTAGTCTTTTCTTTGGTTAAAGAAATGGAGTCGTTAAGGGTATTATTGTTCAATCTTTTACCATTTCAACTATAACAATATGTGCCAAAATAAGGCATCATTTTGGGACAGAATTTTCTGTCTTCACTGCTAATGGAAAATGAGTTTGAGAAACAAGGATAATATGTGGGGGAGGAAGCAAAGAAAAAGGAAGGAGAAAAAGAAAGGAAAAGAAGAAAGATACAGCTGGCTGTTTAACACCTGATATATGTCCCCTCCAATTAACTTCTTCTTATAATGTCCCTAAGATTTTTGTATTGACTAGGGTGCTAAAAATATCAAAACAGTAGGCACGATCAGCCTCTAGATGAAAATCTAGACATTAATTTCAGCACAAAAGCCCCTGCAGAATTTCATTGCCTGCATGTGAACCCAAAAGGATGATCTTTCCTTGGGTGCCCCAAAATGCTCATTATTGTCATAAAGCAGCAAATAATAGGATTTTTCTTGCCCCCACCACATTCTCTCTCATGCGACCACAGAAAATGTTGAATTAATGAATGGAGAAAAGGTAAGTTTTGAATTAATGCAACAAGACCCATCAAAAAATGTTGGTAACGTCCATTGGAGATTTGCATTATAATGATCATGAAATCATTTTAATATTATAACCAAGGTTTTAGGACACAGTGCCAAAGCCCATGCTCATCATTTAACAACATAGCAAATAGGATTTGCAAAACTGTCCGGGCAATTCGGGGCAACCAAACTGGCCAGAAACTGGGATAGTTCAAGCTCCTGAAAAAGGGACAAAGTACAGACCCCTCAAAACCAAACCAAACCGGGCTGAACTGACTGGTTCCATCTGGTTTCAAGCAGTTTTGACCCAGACCAAACCACCCCTATCATGAGTTCCGACTCTCTCTCTCTCTCTCTCTCTCTCTCTCTCTCTCTCAATTGTGATCCAACCCCTCACCTCTCTCTTTCTCACTCGCCTCTGTTCTGTTCCCTCGTCATCTGATCCCAATCCCCTTGGCTGCACTCGATGTCTACCCCATTGAGCTCATCCATCATGGCTGTCCATCGCCTCGGCCTTAGCATTGATGCTACAAACTTGTCAAGCCTAGTATCACCCTCAGCATCCTTTGCTTCCACAACTTATTTACCATGCCCAACACCATCATCCTCTCCACCAACACTAGTAAGACAACAGACTAATGCCTCCCTCCCTCTTCCTCTCCCTCAATTTAAGGGTAAGTCCCAGGCTCGTGGGTGAATTGGTGCTTGACACGCATCCGCATGCATATTGTGTGTTGGTACAGTACACAATATCTTTACCGTACCAATCTGGTACCTAACTAGTATAGGTCGTGGTATCGGTTTTGTGAACCTTAATCGCATATATTATGTTGTATCATGTCATTTAGTGCCAAAACAAAAAAAAAAAAGAAAACTAGTGACAAAACCTTTGTTTAATCATGTTGTAGCACCAACTTGTGCCGGTCTATACTAGCAAATCGTACCATAATGATGGGAAACTAGTTCTCAATACTCTGTATTGTATCATGCCAACACATGTAGTTGGTGTCACCTCTATTTTGCCAACACCAACTATTGCACCTCCTTGGCCCTAATACCGATATCAATACTTCAACTTTTGTATTTAATTAAAAAATAAAAAATTGATTTAGTAGATTTTTTGCTGAGCAATAATGTTTCCAAACATGGGTCATGGGTGTCGAGGATCTGGAAATGTTAGACATGATTTTCAAAATTTCAAATGTCACAACATATATACAGCATGTACATATCTAAATATGTTTATATGTACAGATGTACTCATACAATGAATAATTTGTCGAACCAACTACTTTGCAATTTAATAGGATTCATAAAACCTTTGCCATATATTGCATTAGACTAGAAAACTACGAAGTGCAGGTGAAAAAAGTTGATACGTAATTGTGATTATGTTATAATTTGCTGATTTGAAGTCTCAAGGAGTGTCATGAAGTATCCAAGTGTCCAAGCGTCTATGACAAATATCTAGATCTTGAAGTGCACTAGTAACAATGCTAACGCATGCCAGGTGCCCATGTTGGCTCAATATAGTATGTGCCCTTTGAAAGTGTTACAATAACATCTGGTTACACACCAGAGGGGTAAATTCCGTGGCCATGCAGGACCTGATTTTGAAGCCTTCAAACAGCATTTGTTATTTATTACTATTGGTGCATTGAGTTCCCATGCTTCCTTCTCAACAGGTAAGCCTTTTGTACTAATCTAATTTTTATATCAAAACTGTCACCCCTTAATCTTCCTCCTCTTAAATAAAGTGCATGCCTCAGCATGCTGAATACTGGTCTGTATAACTATAATGCAGTATATTTGGTAAACATGGTCTTGACTGCCTGCAGAAACCAAATATCAAGCATTCAAGAGAGAAAAGTGTACATATGTATTTTTTTTCAGTTTTTTAAACAAATAAAAACCACCTTTAGGCAACATAGCATTTTCACATGTCAGGCTGTGTTTAAGTTAAACTTATTTCCCTAAATAAACAAAAACATCAATAAAATGCATTAAGCATTATAAAAACACACATCAATGTGATGCTATTCTGTCCAAAACTTTTGAGAGATTTTCTCAAATGATACCACAAAATATTATCATCATATATATCACGTAGTTGAACAAACAGCAGTATACTTCATGAAAACCCTTGAAACTTAAGATCCACACAATTATAATTTTTTATCGAGACAGCCTTTCAATCCATACAAATATGTTTATGAGTCTCGTTTGGTTACTGGTCTATTTGAGCTGACACTAGGAATTATAATTTGAAAAGTGAGGCTAGAGTGTTAGAACTGGGTTCTCACCAAACCAATTGCAGATCAAAATATCCAAAATAATACTATCCCACCAACATTCATTAAAGTTTGGCAGCATATGACGGAAAGTGAGCTGCAAAATTTCAAACGTATAAACTTTCAGCATTAAGTGAAAATATTGGAATCCTTGGGACAATATGTGATGAAATTATTCAAAACAAACCTCCATTAATTCAAACCCAACTGACAGAACCCACAATAGTGGTTGACTCCTTATCATTATAGCTTTGCCCCACCAGCCAAAAATATGAGCAAGAACAAACTCATCAAACAGCGTTTCCTAGAAGAAGTTATAACCCAAATCAGTAGAATCGCAGAATCCCAAAAGCTAATGTACGATGAAATTTCAAAAAATGAATGAAGAAATGCTAGTTGATGGTGAACGAAGATGCCGTACATAAACATTGTTAAACCTGCTTTTAGGATTCTCTGGTACATAAATACGGCAATCAGATCCATAAGATCTTTCAGGTAGTTCTGCATGAAGATAGTAAAGGATTTCACAGTTATTGATTTGCAGCAATAGTAACTTTCTCTCATCAAACTAACACTTTTAATAACTAAATGGATTACCATCTCCAAGATCAGGGTGAAGGTACTTCATGAACTGTCGAGCATCATCACGGTTCTGCAAAGAAGGATGATTTATGAGATTATCATGAAGAGAACTTTCACAATAATGTGGAGTAAGAATGATAAGCTTTTATGTTTTGATATATAATGTTAACATGGCTAAAAGCTCAGAATACAAAGCATCTGGCAATCAACATGTCAGATGGTTTATCTTTCATCAATGAACTTATGAAAGAGATGAGCATCTTACATTAAATGCATTTTAAGCTAGCTATTAATCTAATGGAAAATCAGAGAAGTGTTAACTGATATCTGGGTAGGGTCATGGTTTCAAAACATATCACAAGAAAATTAATCAATATAAAAAAAAAATCTTACATGATACCAGGGAAAGAAAAAGAAAGCATATGGCAATGAAATCCTTATTTTTTAAAATTACAAGCACATCAATTTTCAGAGTCCAATTTTGTAAAACAGCATGCGCCAAATAAGACAATAGGAAACACCAGCACAAAAAAACAAAGTGATGTCCTTAAAAAAGTTAATAAAAAAGAAAAAATAAAAACTCACAAAAAAATCACTGTGCCTTGACGGACATGCACACAGGCACACATGCATAACGCAGTCACACGCACACGAGCACATGTAAACACACAAAAGAAAAAGAAGGAACCAAACAAACAAACCTGGAAGAGCAAAAAGGTAAGGGCAACAAGATAGACAACAGCCATTCCATGAACCAGGCGCCAAACAGCAGGATGTGGCCTAATAAGCACCCTGAAAATCACAGTTCCAGTAACAATAATAGAAGGAATTATTATTGCTTCTTATTGGTAGATAACAACCAGCAGCTGCAGGCTGCAGCCTGCAGAAAATAATCTCACCATGGTTTTATAGCATTAGAAACATCTTGTCAGTCAACTAAGGACTTCAAATTTTATGACAATTTTTCCAAGCTTTTCTCATAATTATTTCTTGGTCATGCTTATTATTTACCTAACAGAATGCAGTTTTAATATTATCATGGTCGTGTGCATGGCTAAACCAGTCATTGCATGACAAGGCACAACTGCTACATCTTATAGACAGAAGAAAGTTCTGATGGAGAAAGAAAAAAACTTTAGCTTCAATAAACAAGCTGGACCAACTATTCCCACATTAATTTGACATTGGATATTGAACTCTTCTGTAATGATCAGATACTAATAATAACAGAACTGTATAGGTAATCATTAGATGCTGACATAGAGATGGTGACCTACAAATATATGATAGTAAGAACATACGTTGCACTATAGGTATTGAGTAAAATTACAAGTACAGCATATGATGATGCTTCATAATTTCCACATCCGATTTATGGTGAAAGGTTTTACCCTAGACATGCATTCTTCCAGGGCAAAACCTTGCATTACTAAGCAAATTACACCACGATATTTAATATCATAAAATCATTAGAGTCAGCATAAAGAAATTGTATCTTACGTAGAAGGTGCTTGAAGCAAGCAATATGCGAGAAATACTGCAACCATTGCCCAGACACCCCTGAGAAATAAGAGAGAAGGGATAAGCAACTTTTTCCTTTTTCCATTAGAAGTGGTAATCGGAAGTTCACAAACCATAGAGCATACAAATAATTATAAAAACAAACAAGTCATATGTCACCTTATCAGTGGCTATAAGGCATCATAAATCTTTGCAAAATGGGATTTACTTAAATGAGAGAAAACAATGCTGTCCTGCAGAGTGATGCTCCTTACAGATGTAATAAGGCCATCCAGATTAATGTGTACTGTTGCTAAAAAAATTCATTGCGAACAAGTTTATCAACAGAAAGGTTTACCCCTTCACGGATGTGACAGTGTCGTTGGATGCAGTCCTTTCTGGATCAAGTGCTCCACTTGCCCAACTGAAAGAACATATAGAAAGATCAATATGTGGATATTCGACTATTCCTTTATTAAAATAAAGAAAGAAAAATATCATCCATGTTCTCTCAGAGCTCATGCACACATAATTTATTGAGACTGGACTTTACTTTACTGCTTGTTAAGCCCATCAAGCATGGCCTCACCTTTCCCTTTCAGTAACTGATTTTTTAAAAAATTGTTAGAAGATAAAAGCTAATCCACTTAGCATGATTATATTTATACGACTCCTAAATCCTAATTCAGGTTAGCCCAGCATTTCTTTCATAGCATATGCAGTTCAAATTCACCACCAACCTGTGAAATATAACATATCCTGCTTTATCAAAGAATTGTTTCTTGATGAGTTTTGTGAAAGGAGAAAGAATCAAATTGTTACTATCAAAAAAGTACCAGAGAATTTATAACATATCCTGTTATTTTCCTCATACTTTGTGAATTAAAATTATTTAATCTTTTTTGAAGAGGCAAATTGTTTAATACTAAAATGATGGCTTTTATCAAAGCTGCTGTAATGGAGTTATAACAGAAAATAACAGGAAATGATAAAAAAAAATAACGGCATTATTTTCCAAATAATTGTTCACTCAATAAAAATTACTTTGTACCAACTTTTTTGGAGGGAAACTTGCTATCATAATTTGAATCTTGAAAGAAACTTATTGTTTTATTAGATAACTGTAAAGATGACAAATAACAGCTCTTTTTCCTATTATATAACAACCATTGTAACAGAATAACGGTCAACTAATGGCCATTATTTAAATGTCCTCTATTAATATTTATAATATAGAGGACCCCATCTGAAACCTTCGTACAGCTGTTATAACATTATAATTTCCATTATTTTAAACCATGACAGAGGAGGCAACCTCAATTTTCCAATTATCAGGAGATAAGGCAGCTCAGTCCATTTAAATGGTGCCTCCCATCTCTCCTGAGAAAAAGAAGAGTAAGGTATAGCACTTAAGTGCACCCCCACCAGAAAAAAAAAAAAAAAAACACCCCAAACAAAAGACACACATTATAAGGTATTCAAAATGGCAGGCCTATGGTACTAGATAGTTTTATTCATGAAGGTTAACAGCTTCAGGAAAACAAGAAGAGTAGATCATATGATTTAGTTGTTTCGCCTTTTTTTTGTGAAACACTCATTCTGTCACTTACCTCTCTCTCTCTCTCTCTCTCGTGCCCTCCCACGCGACCTAGGGTTTAGAAAAACCATAGAGGTGTCCCTGGTATGCAAAAAGGACCTAAGTGAGAAGTTAGCAGGCACATGGAGTAGACATTATGCCTTGACATCCTCAAGCATGCAGTTGTCAATAGAAGTTTGAATTGCACAAATTGAACTTGCACAATGAGGTAATTCTGAACCTGATAAAGTTATCTGATTAGGAAAATTTTGTAAGCATATCTCAATTTATGAGCCCATGACAATCTTTTCAGCTACATATACTCTTGTGTTATGCTTTAAGCAGATAAGTAATACTAGCAGGCAACCTTTTTTTTCATTTAAAACATAAAGAAGGAAAAAATAACTAAAAATATCAACATTCATAAAGACTCACATTAAAAGACCTGCACCAAGAAGCAGCAAGGAAATTGTGCGAGGCTTGTATGCCCATGCTGTCCAAGGGTCAAATTCACCAACATCGTTCACTAACTTTGCATCATGATACTCCTGAATAGCATGTTCTGTTCTATTTATTTGTCGTAAGCCATTGACCTCCATGAGCAAAATCCTCTAGCACTATCAACCTGCTCCCTTGAAACAGTGAGAAATAAATGCATGATAATGTGAGGGAGAAAATGTTGGCATACAAACGCAAACTTTTACACTCATAATTTCTTAGAACTTGGAAACATTTTCTGTCATAACAAATCAATATTCCAACTCTACTTTCCTACTATATTGAAAAAAATACATGAACATATAGTATCCTCTTGTGGACAGGGGACACCAACATATGCCCACATGATGAAATGAGTTGCTAGATATTTTAAATGCTGCAGATATTTAATCCATAGAAGTCACAAACTATAACATCAAAGTCTTTTGCAATCCAGAGACAAAAATAGAGACGAAATTCAGCTTCACATTAATCGCCGAACAAAAACTACCACCAAAACCACCTGAAGAAATTAGAAAATGAAAGAAGAAAGGGAGAAGAAATACTTAATTACTTACTAATCTGTGAATAGACAGTAGCATTCCAACACATATATTTATCTGATCTATTCAAAAATATCACCATTTTTTTAAGAGTCTAGGTCAAATAATCTCCAAGACTAAATCCATCCATAACACACTAACCAATAAATCTCTTACAACAAATGGAGATTGATGATCACAGACATGATTCTCCCCACCTCATGGAAAGATAAATCTCCCATTACTCCAACATACATACAAGAATTAATGGAAGTAAACTTCAGCTATGATGGAAAACATTTGCTGACCTTAACCAGCATAACCAAGTGCATGTTGAATTAAAAAAACTAAATGACATGTTTACTAAAAAAAACTCCACATTTGCATTGTTTGTACGGATGCAACTCCACCAGAGCATCATCATCAGTAACATCGAGAAGCATAAGACATGCGAAACCAATTCAAAGCAGAAATTTAAAGATATCATGTTAGCCCAGATCATTCATTAGGGTATTCTTGCAAGAAACCCAATGCAAAATGATTTTATTCACCCATTTACAATTCTAATAACCGAAAATCAATAATATTAATTCACCAAATAACATATAAAATCCAAGCACCGCAATGTTTATCTCCATAAGACGAAACAGGAAAGCCTGTTCTTGGGAGAGTTTAAATCGCCCGGCACAGTATCATGACAAAAAATAAATAGAAATCCAAGCCACTCTCTGAAAGGCCTCTCCTTTAAATTTTAACAAGAAAATCAAGAAAAACTACGTGCAACCATCCAAGAAAATAAGACTACGTTTGATCGAGAATTATGGGGAGAAAAAAAGGAGTGGAATTGAATGCATACGGCGGCTATCCGGGGAATTTTAAAATCCGGTAGTATCATAAAACCGAAAAATCCGGGAGATAGGAGAGAGGACGGATCAAAAGATGTGACGAGAAGAGGAGCACAGGAAAAAAACGGTTCCTTTAATTGGCCATCTTACTTTTTTCTATTTTATTTCTTTTACCTTTTCTTCGGTACTCACGAGAAGGAGCCGACCAGCTCGCTTCCTCCGTTCGATCACGAGACGAGGAGATCCTGGCCGCCCAAATCGTTCAAGACGACCGCAGCGCGTTAGCTTCTTGCCCCGGGCAGGAAGAGTTTATTAAAGAGACGGAGGGTAGGAAGAGAGGCGAAGAACCAGAGCTCTAGGATATGGGGAGCGAGAGAGCTCTTGATGGGCATGGAAAGAGGATTCTTTTGGGTTTCTCTGAATAAAAAGGCATGGACGTTCTTTGGCATCTGAAGACATCATGCCTTCATGGATACGCACGAACCCTTGAGATAATCTTTTAAAAGAGGATTCTTATATTATGCGATAAGATATGGAATTCGGATATTGTCTTTGAATATTATACCTTTCAGCAGGCTTGAAAGAGAATTTATTCCTGTTCTTGATAATGTAAGGGGTTATTTGCATGGAAAGTTCATGCTATCACTTTATCACTTCTTTTTCTTTAATTTTGGATTTATGGACAACAGGCCTTTGGTGATTGCAGATGAACCAAAAAGGAATATGGACAAAACATGCTATATGGCGCACAAGATATTCCTAGAGTTCACTCATACTAACTCGACGACTTTACATTGAACTATGCTTCCATGTATTGCGTTGATTCTCAAATTTTACGCTAATCCTCTCTATGTCACTTGACAACAAAATTTTTGATGTGTAAGATACTAGATTCGTCAAGCATTGCTTTCTGCAATTAATTAGGCTAGCAATCACAAATTTAGTTTTGTTTTATTAGAAAACCAGTCAAGGTTAATCCCTATTCAAGACTGGACTCATGAATATGTGCAAACTAAGCATCTAAACTAACCACAAAAAGAAAACAAGAGAGATAAAAAGCTCCATTTGAACACAATAACCCATTATTTGAGAAATGAAGCAAGTCTAGAAAACTATTCTTTCAGTTTTATTTCATATCGACATTGGTCCTATCTTAGATTTTTTTTTTTTTCAAGCTTAAAAGGTATAAAGCTTGACCTCAAATAGACCTCAAATGTCTTTTAACTCATTTATTTAAGTAACACAACTTTTTTAGGTGATTTTCCTTCTTCACATTCGAAAAAACACGCGCACAGACACAAAAAGAAAAAAGTTATGTCACCGTAATATAATATAGTCAAGTTTTATAGAAGATCTTATATATATATATATATATATATATATATATATATATATATATATATAATGTGTGTGAAGTCATAAAGAATAAATAAGATATCAAGTGTACTGTACATGATATGACTCCTTTAAGAAAAAGGTAAAGGGGAAAATGGAAGGACGGTAAAAGGTATGCCGCAGTGCATGCAGGTGCCATAAAAGGGAAGGAATCTGCCGGCAATAATGGCGACGAAAGGTAAATGGTTGAAAGATTAAACGCGAAGAATGGCATCACCGAGCGTGAAATGCTTCGAGCCGATAGACTTGGACAAAAAGAACTTCCGTAAAGTACTGTCATCATCTTGCCAGCCCGAAACTACGGGCAAGGCGACAAACGTTTGCAAGGCGACAATATGACCATCGGCTTTTCTCTTTCTATCATAAATTGGCCACCGGCCGCCACCTTTTCTCTATTACATTTCATATTAATTTGATTAAGAGTACACGACCAGGATACCTCGGGAAGAGAGACACCGACTCGTGTTATAATTTTAATGTTGATGGCTTCCCTCAAAAGTACAAACCGAAACCCAACCCAAAAATTAATAATTAATTTAACATAAAAATTTATTTAGATAAACACTGAAAATATCATAACGAAGACAAGTTTTCAAATAAGTCTATATATTATTTTAGGCTGCATGATGAGGTAAGGAGACACAATGATTTTTTTTATTTTTTTTATTTTTTTTTGCATTAAAGAGGGAGGGGGGAGGGGGAGGGGGAGGTCCATCCCCGCATAGCAGCCCCCATCGGGCCCTCATCCCACCAGGAGAATTTTCGATGTGGGTAAAAATGATCGTGTGTTGGATACCCTGGCCGGTTTTACTTATACCCTCTTCATCCGTGGGCCCGGCTTGGTTACTTTTCTGGGTTCCGGCACGAACTCTCCGTGTGAGTACGTCGCACCTAGTACCACCGAGGCTACCAGCAGACCAGTAAGCCCTTCCAGACCCCGTATCCGAGCAGGGAGCATCCGGTCTCCACAATTTAATCGACATTCGCGCGTTTCGAATTCGAAATCACTTGGTTGGAAGTAAGGCCCCGTTCCTCAGTGGCTGGAGACACATTGACTTGCTCTTGCATCAGGTACTGGATACTTGGATTCGATCATTAAGCTTATCCTTTACCAAAATTCTGCAATATCTTGAACCCGTGCAACCTTGGATCTGCCAAAACCAGAACTCAATTTGTCAATATATGATGACCATCAAGAGAATATATCAATAAGTTACCTTGCGGTAGTTTAATTTTAGCCGAACCCGACATTAATTCTTCCATCTTCTTCTCAGTTAATATGGCATGTTGGCATGATGAGATTAGTATAATTCGCAAGGCAGGCTTTAGTTATAACCCGAAACGGATTCCAAATTTCCACCAAAGACCCATTTGCAATGCACAAAAGAACGAGTTCATGTTTGTCTTGACATGCTCGATGCTATGCTGAAAACTTACCTTGAAGCCTCCTGTGAACTTTAGAGAACGCCATATATTGCATGCGGGCTTGTATTCAAAAACTCAATATTGTAGCAATAAAGGATCCAAACTTAGTCCCACATCGACCAGATAGCGAAGAGGTCTGTTCCTTAAATGGAGAGAGGCTATCTCTTTCTTTTCAGAGGCATTTTTTGTGGGACAAAATCGTACGTCGGGAAGGGACTATGAAACCCCCTTCAAAGCGGACAATATCTTTGAGGAGAAGCAGTCGCTTCCGCTGTCTGAGCCCGATATGAGGACTGAGCTCTGGGGTTCAGGAGGATACCCTCCGACCTCATCACTCAACATTCACTGGACAACATTCGGATGAAAAATAAAACAAGCACATATAATTCTTGATATAAACTTTACACTGCTAAATAGTCTTTGGAAAATAAGCGTTAAGTTTGCTTATACAAAATATAACCATTTCAAGGGTGAGCCATTATAAACTATTCCTGACGCAAAGCTGCCGTCCAAGCCTCCTTTTAAGTTCTCCACGGATAGAAAATCCCCATTCAAAACTTATTCCAAGAATTACAATTAAATAAATTAAAACTAAAAAAACTCATTGCATTATTAATGTTTCTACGGGTATAACTTTTGCTGCTCCTGTTTTGGCATTTTTCTCTATCCGAGCTGTGGGCAGCCCAGTGGTTCACCACATTGGATTGATAGCAAGGTGGCATAGCTGGCTGTCTTATTAATTTTTTTGTTAAATTGAATAAATTAAACTAAATAAGTATAAATATATTTGCGGGAATCAACAGACAAAATATCTAACAATTGAACAGAAAGGTGGATCCTACAATTCCATAATATTGATTCCGCGGCTACATAAAATGCCATTTTGATGGCTGCATTATTGGCTTCCTTATACATATGAGAAACCTCGAATGTGAATACTGAATGCAGCAATTGCCAGCAATTCAGGAGAGGAGGATGAAGCGTAATTTCGGCAGGCAATGGATTAGAAAGCTAGCTAACAATGTTAGGGAATCTCTATCCAAACACGTAATATTTGAGTAGCGTAAAATAGCTCTTCCCATGCAGCATGCAATTCGACCACTGGAACAGTTGTGTCTTAGATCCTAATAGCATAAGCAGTCATAAAAAGTGCCACTAGCACTTCTAATAATAAGAGATGCTCCACCAAAAGTACCTCCCTCCTATACACTACCATAAAAGTTGACTTTGAGGAAATACGAAAGTCGAGGTTTCCGAGTAAAATAAGAGATCCGTGAGGATGTAGAAACTACCCAAAAAGAGCTAAAGGTTGTTCCTACTATCAAAGAACCCTCTGAAGAAATATTATAGAGGAATTCATAAGCTTGTGTAGAAGCTTTTAGCAAAATCAATCAAGCACTTTATCTCAAATTTTGACATATACGTTCATTCCATGCCAACTATATGTGATAAGTAATTTGACGAATAAAAAATGCTTCAAAGTATTTCGCATTAGAAGAAGATTTCTCTGCAATAATCCAAAGAAACTCATCCAAAGATATAGAAAGAAAAGCAACTCATCCAAAGATATAGAAGGAAAAGTCTGTGAGTCTAGAACTAGGGTCATTCTCCGTATCTAAGTTGCCATACTCTGAATAGACTCCTTTGCCTCAAAACATAAATCACAATGACCTGGCATTAGGGGTGGCAAAATATGACCCGACCCGCCAACCCGACCCGTGTTCGACCCGCCATAAACAGGTTTGGGTTTGGCCTAAACAGGTTCGGGTCGTAAACAGGTCGACCCGTTTAACCTGTTTATTAATTGGGTCGGATACAGGTTTTAGATGTCTGACCCGTTTAAACTGTTTAACCCGTTTAACTGTTGGGCAGGTTAAACAGGTCTAAACAGGTTAAACGGGTTAAACGGGTTAAACAGGTTAAACAGGTCTAAACAGGTTAAACGGGTCTAAACAGGTATAAACAAGTCGGGTTGGGCAGGTTAAACAGGTTGGGTTGGACAGATTAAACAGGTCTAAACAGGTTAAACGGGTCAGGTTGGGCAAACAGGTTAAACAGGTCGGGTCGGGTTGGATAAACAGGTTACCTGTTTATTAAACAGGTTAAATGGGTCGGGTCGGGTTACCTGTTTAATAAACAGGTCAGGTTCAGGTTTGCAATTTCTGACCCGTTTAATAAACAGGTCGGGTTCAGATTTATAGTTTTCTGACCCGACCTGTATTTGACCCGACCTGTTTATGCCTGACCCGACCCGATTGCCACCTCTACCTGGCATGTGAATTGGCTTTCTTATTTATGGAAGTCATGCAAGTTTATTTCAAGGTATCGTGTAAACAAAAACTAGCATACTTTCTGAAATAGATCGGAAGATTTGGCATATATGTTTTAAAAGCCTCGCAAATTACTTCGAAAGGAGATTTTTTGATAGTGATTAGTTGGTTATTGGCCTCATAACATTCACATATGATTGTCTCCTTTTATTCTTTTGAGACTACAATGTTGATTGGAAAGCAAATAGTATGCGACTTGTAAAAGAATCATATTATCGAACTCTAGCTTTTAAATATTTCATACATGAATGTATTTATTCAAGCATTGGATCATGCTTACCAAAACAAACCAAAAAAGATGCCCAAAGGCCGGACTTTTTGGAGGGTGTTGCTGCAGGCCAGTTTGATCATTTTAGAGGATGATTCGGCCAGAATTATCGGATGGATTCGGGGGGTCAAGAGGTGAGAGCACGAACCATCCCTTGATCCGGAACATAGGAATGATGATGAGGGATGGAGGGGCCTTCCAGGCTAAGCATGTATTCAGAGAAACCAATGGGGCGGCCGACTGGATGGCTGCCTACGCGGCCCACCACTTAGGGTACACTCTTTGGTCAAGAGAGGGGATGCTGCTACTGGCACTTCGCGAGCTAGTATATTTTGATTTTATTGGATGTATTCGTATTAAGCGGAAAAAAAAGGACCAGATTTTCTCCCTTTAACCGCTCAGTCAGCTGTTGGATCCTGATCGGACGGTGCCAACGCCTCAACACATAAAAAATATCTCACTTGGGACCCACCGGATGGACCGCGGAGGAGGTAAAGTCGTGGAGTCAGTGGGTGTCGGACCACAGAGGTCCAATTGACCGGTCAACGCATCGGGCAGGTGTCGCTCGGGGCCCACTAACTAGAAAAAATGTGAACCAATTTTAACCGGAAGTGCAATTGGCGCGATCCAATAGAATCGAATCAGCTTGTCTACGTACAGTGCTTTCTACCGAGATCCGGTGTTGCGGGTGAAATAGCCGACAGCATGGCCCACAGTGGGATGGCATCGAGTTGTCACTCTCGACAGCGACGGAAAGAGGAAATTGTCTCACATTGAGCTAGCTCATTTGATGATTGCCCAATCCTTGTTCCTTTGTTCTTTACTTTCATATTTTTAAGCAATTGCCTTCACAGATTAAGTTTAAGACTACATGAGAATAAATAGGTTTGATATTTGTATGTTCTTTCCAAGCTAATTAAAAATGGAATTTAGTTCAGCTTAGCTCAAAGGTCTCAATTTGCACTAGAAACTGATTTCTTTTAATTTAGAAAAATCTGATGGAACGCGGTATTATCATAGTACCTGAAGAGCTTGCTCAATGCTTCTCTCGGGCATAAGGAACTGGAGTAGAGGTGGAAGAGAAAATTAATGAGAACAAAGCAGATGCCACGGTGAAAGAAGACGGCCAACTGCAACAAGAGGAATGAACTATAATGAATTTCTTCAAGAAGATATGGAGACCATTTCCCTTAGAAAAAAATATTTCAGGTCAGAAGAATGATGAAAGTTTGAAAAATATCATTTTGTGACTTGTTCGCTATAGAAGGGCATGAATCTAGATCAAATATAGAATGTATTTGCTATGTCGAGACGCAAAGTTTTTTAGAGTCTCAAACTAGATCACATTGCAAATAAAATAAAAGTAGTCCCCTGTATGTTCTATCTCTCTCTCAGAAAAAAAAAGGAGTCCAAATCTAAATTATGGGAAATAAAGTGGCCTATTATTGCAAAATTTCCAGCTTTGAATTAATAAATGCAACCTCACTTTTTATATTCACATGACAATCAAAATAGTTCTGCGGCAATCAGTAATTGTCTCCATCAACGGTTCCTGTAAGCACTACGGTTCATATGTGTCGCAAACCAAATTCATCTTTATTTGAAAATCTAGCTTTTTGTATTAAAATGTTAGTTTGGTAAACAATTTTAAGAGCAAAACAATGATGAACAGAACAATTTGTAGTAGAATGAATCTGCTCATATTTCAACAACATAACCATGAACATATGTAAAATAATCATTGCAAAGAAGCATTATTGAATTTTTTAGGACAAGAACAAATAATGGCTGTTACGATCATTACTGTAATATATACCATTGTAACCATTGTAATATAAATATAACGAACATCATAAAAACAACAAATGGATGGCCTAGAGTGTCACATTTAAGCATATCCATGCCTGCAACCCACCTTTCACAGCTGAAACTTTTGCAGTCCTTTAGTCGCACAATGGAACAATATGAACTTATTTCCTGTGCAGATTCTCTCTCCCACAAAGTAAAGACCCAACTGTTATTTTAAAGATTATTATACTGCTAGATTTTTTATTTCAGAATATCCAATCAAAGCCATAACCATTTGTTTTATTTGGCAGTATATGACAACTTAGGAGAGGGGGTCTATTCTTGAGTGATACTGGAATATTTATTATGTTCGTGGTCTAACTAGATTGATACTTTTGCTTGATGTATTTTGTTTCTTATCTCATGGAAGAGAGCACATTAAAGTGAATATGGCAAAGTACCACCACCCTCTTGCTGAAAAAAAGAACTGCCATCCTTAACTCCAATCAAGTCTGAACCCAGCTTAGTTCCACCTACTATTACGGCCATTAGACAGTAACTAACCAAAAATATTCCAGTTAAGCAGAAAATTTATTTATTTATTTATTTATTTTTATCGAACAACACCTTGTTTTGACCCAACATGAGGAATTTTTATAAGTTCGACATTACAATAATAATGATATCAATTACTACTTACAGGATTAAGGCACTATTATTGCATCTCTGATAAAGTAGTTGAGAAAGAATCAGAGCCCACTATAATAGCGCAGTCACAAAGGCACCTTGCATAATTGTGTGGCAAGAACATCCAATTGACACACAATGGCACCAAGCAGAAGGATGCTGGAGATCACTTTGTCTAATTGATCGTCAAGGAGTTGAGAGTACCTTCAAGTGCTTGGTGGCCGTAGAAAAGAATTTTGTTGCCATGACATCATAGCTGAACACCTTAAATAGAGTTTTTGCTCAGTTATTTGTTTGCTTCTCACCAGGCTTTGGCGTTTATCAATTCATAACTTTAGAAACTTAACATGCCTCTCTCCAATTCAAAGGTGCCAAACATCAGAACAAGAAGTTAACCCGCATGTCCCGAGTAATCATTGGCCAAGAAGATAATCATCGAATCAATAAAGTGTTCACATGCTGATCATGATATAAACCAAATGCTTGTCAGATCAGTTTATATTATGATTTGCTCTTCTCTTAAAGCAAATAAATAAAGCATTCCATATCCAATTTACAATCATCTGTGATAATCAGAACACAAGATTGTGGTGCTATAGAGCATGATTTGCTTAAGAGGAGCATTTTCAAATTTACGTAAGAAAAATAAAAAGACAAGTAACACATGAGACGAACATACCGCTGAAGCCACAAGATATTTTAGTTCAATAGGTAGAAACATTGAAGCTGTACAAGTTTGCTTACTAACTAGAAAAATACAATCAAAGTTAAACTTTTGCAAATTGTGATCTAGGTGTAATTTGAAATATAGAAACAGCCTCCCTGCATGCGGGGTTAAGGCTACGTACATTTGAGCCTCCCTAAATCCGTAGTGGCAAAAGCCTTATGAACTGGGACACTTTTTATGAAGTTTAACTTTTGCACTTGGTGTTACGAATCAATGGTGCAATTTCCTTGACCACCCTGAAGATATGCACCTTCATATGATCTCTTTTGATAAGCTCAAAGACACAAACATCATATTTCTCCAGATTATTGGCGTAAGAGAACCCACCCCAACCAGCACTGAAACCACCACGACTGCTATAGCTTACGTAGTTGACTGCCCATGGCTTCCCGTTTGGATCCCAAAGGGTCATCTTTTTACTGATCTTGGGAAGATGCTCTCTTACAAAAGGATAAGGAATGTTCTGCATTTCATGCAACATGAGGAAAAGTTAAAAAGTTTAAAACCTACAGAGAAAGGACCTCCAGCATTCGAAACATATTGTAACTGAAACTTCCAAGAAATAGGCATTGGAATCTATGAAATACAAGCTACATTTGCAAAATGGTAAGAGGCAGAGTTTACAGGCCAACTGGTTTAGCGAAAAAAGTCTTTGTTCAAGGATTACGACGTGATCTTTTCCTTCTATTTTAGAAATAAATGAAAAGATTCAGCAAAATCTTATAAAAAGTTATGCCTAGTAGCATCTCTTTTCTAGGGAACCATTTCAGATTATGTATTCAAAAATTACTCCCTTCAGTCCTTAGCAGCAGGTCTAACATTAGAAAAATTTATAAATAGTGGTAATAGACACAAGCAAAATTTAAACGTAGAACATTTCAGAGAACTATTCTCAGAGGAAGGATTGTAGGTGACCATGATCTTTGGCTAGATTCAAACAGAATATATATGCTGTCAAGTGACCTTGTAATATTGAACATACCTAGAGGTGCTATACATTTTCTCTTTCTTTCCTTCTTTCTTTCTTACTCCAAGTCCAAATTTTTGGAGATGCACAACGCAGGACTTGAACCCAAAACCTCTTCTTCTTACTCTTTCTAACAGTTCTCCAAAACGGCTTGCTCAGAGCTTATTATTTTAACAGAAAACTAGTGTCTTAACTCTCAACTCTTAACTCTTAAAAATGACCTAAAGAAATCCTAATTACATGATTTCTACTTAACGTTTACATCAACTGAATTATAAAGACATCAGTAACCAGAAGTGTCTAAGTAACCATATGGGCTCAGACTTTGTCCAAAGAAAAGACCTTAAATAATTGACTGCTCTACTCCTTAAAAGAGGTTAAGCCTCACATACCGTGGGTGGATTTCTCCAGCTGCTTTGACAACTAGTCCTGAGCAGGTTACAATTAGTCTAGAGCATGTGAGAATTTAATCACGAAACAAAAGTCACAGGGCATTGCCAGAATCAATTAATTGTTTCTCCAGAAGTTTCCTTTTCTGCCACTTTTCTACAGTTAGCTAGTTTTTAACCAAAATCTGTTAAGAGTATGAAGTATAAACCATTAATGCAAATAATAAATTTTGACTCCCCATGCACCATGTTTTATTTCTCAAATTTTATTCCATAACCCTAAACCTAAGTCAGATAGTACTCCCCTACAAAGAATATAGAGGGAACAGAGATCCTCAAGAAGTAAAGGAACCAGATACTTTATGAAGGTGAAAAACAATGCAGAGCAAACAAGCATAAGAGAACTGAACCTTTGCACTGATAGGAGTAGAAATTAATGACTATGCCTAATAAAATGTTTTTATTTCTCAAGATTTTCTTCCTAGTGCCTATCTTGCATCAGATAATACTACTCTAACAGAAATAGAGAGAGAATAAATGTCCTGAATAACTAAAGGAGTTGGATATTTCCAAAGATGGAACCCAACATGCAGTGAACAGGCATAAGAAAACAGAGCCTCTGCACTAGAATGAGTAGAAATTGGTAAGTATGTCTCATAGATGTATCATCTGATTCCTACAATAACTCTTTGCCAGAATTGAATGTCCAAAGATTTGATATCAGCAGGGTTCTCTGGACAACTGTAAGTCAGAAGAACCATTTTTATATTTAAACAACCTCCCCAGCCATGCTTCAATACCTACATATTGTCATCAACTGCTATGATTATCTCATATATACCTTTAAAGTAATGCAATGAATGAGACGGGAATGACTAAACATCAAGAACAGCTATTTTAAATTAACACAGGAACTACTATCCTCAGTATGTCATGAGTGCATATAATGCAGAGAAACATGCAACAATTGAATGACATAAAGCTTCCGCCTTCAAAGAGACACTTTCATTCAACAAACATGCCTGATTTTGCAATGGAGATAATTGTTGTAATAGATAATCTGAAAATTCAATTATTCTCCCATCTCCTGACTTTTTTAAAAAAAATAGGTCAAATTGCAAAAGTTCCCAACAGACATGCTGTATTCAAAATGAAAAAAAAATAGAGAAAAAGAAGGAATGAGCACTTTCTCAAAACAAACTCAACCAGTTTGAGCAAAATTGGCGGTGATACGTGGAAGAAGGAAATGCATTAAAGTTGTTGGTCTCTTAAACAATTAATCAGAAATAATAAGCAGGAGAATTAGACAGGAAAATTTACCAAGAAAAAGCTAACATAAACATAGGAGTCCCGCATAACCACATGAACAAAAGGATTTTTTGATTTGAATGATTTTCCCTGTTCAAGAGCCTCATTTACTTCCTCTTTTGTGACAGGCCGCCGTTGTGATATTAGACTTGGCATTCGCTGTACCTTTGCCACAACTACAAGAAGCAAGACAATACAAGGCTTATCACTAACTGAAAGAAAAATAATCTATAACAATCAAATTAGTACTGCACCAGCATGAGAATTGGTAACTATAAGAAGATACAATCACAATATTTGTTTGGAAAGGCAAAAGCTCACCTTCCCCACGCCGAGTTACATCATTACATGGGAGCAATTTTAAGCGTTCTGACACCTGACTAGATTGTTTCAAGGCACTCATTTTACTGGGTCTGCCTATTTTCTTACTTAAGGATTTTGCTGTCGATGTTGCAGAAAGGGGACTAGTTTTAGCTGCTGGAACTCAAGAATCTAGTACATTAGCAAAATCTTGCACGAGTAATGCTGAAGAAGAAACACTTAAAAAAATTTTCCAGGACATGGATGAGCATTAAAACTTAATTTCTCACTAAAGCTTTGTTCATAATTATATATATAAAAAAAAACTTACAGCGCCCACGCTGAAGTTTTGCCTTAGCCTTCTTCACAGCTATAGTATATTCGCTTGAGACGGTTTTCTTCTCATGCAAGGCCTTCTCTCTCGTGGTATTTGCATGAACTTTCTCATGAGGCGCGGCCAAAGCTCCAGAAGATGGACTTATACGATCTACAACCATCGAATTACTCCAATCTGATGATCTGGATATATGCTAAAAGTGGTACAGAAATAATTATACAATATAGTAAAAAACCAACTTTTCTTACCAGGTGCCTTACTCTTCGATTTTCTCAAATTCCAACTATCCAAATCAGCTTGAGATATTGCAGCGATTTCATGGGAAGGAGAATCCTTCTTCTTGTTTACCTTCTTCGAGGGCGGGCCCTGTATCGCAAGACAATCAATATTCCACAGAGTCCTCTTGCGACTAACTCCGAAACTCTCACTTGGTGATAAAACCAAAGCTTTTGAATCATGCTCTCCCATAGTATCCTCCCCTTCCTCGCCGCCCTCGATTCCATCGACAATGGTGATGTGCGCTCCTCCATATGACCTAGCCAGAAATGCCGCCTCCTTCTCGCAGGCAGTCGCATCAAAAACCAGCACCGAGAAGTGCAACCCGCCATCATACCGGAAAACCAAGAAATCGCCGAGCTCTATCGAGTGGTCGGCGACGAACTTCTTCCACCCATTCGCGAACAAAAGCCCCTTCGAGGTCTTTACGAACTCCACATTCCATGTGCCCCCACTCGGCCCCTTCAAAGAAACAGTTCCCGGCAACTCGTGCTCGATGTATTCGCGGAATGCCGGCGGGATTTTCTGCAAAACCCACAAAAGATTACAACTTCAAGATATTCTATGGATCAAAATTCGATCTTCGATCCAAAGAACCTGAATGGGGAGATGGAGAAGAAAATGATCGACGGCATACCAGGTGGTCGGAGGAGAGCTGGGGGAAGTAAACCTTGAAGAAATGCGGGCTCGCTCTCGCCATGGGAGTTCGATCGATTCAATGCTTTAACTCGGGATTCTGGAAGCCTCCAGGGTTTTTTGCCCCCTTGCTAGGTTCGAATCGGGAACTTCTCCGCCCCTCCCCTCTTCTTGGCGCGTCCGTGGTTTCTAATATCTAAAACCCTAGAATTTTGATCTTTTATGATGCGATGCGCCGAAGTCGGGATTCGGGAATGAGCGTAATGATTACGAATTCGTTATCAAACTAAATCAGGACGGTGGAATGGATCAGCTGTGTATGGTAGAGTATGAAAAGGAACCGCTGTAATTACACGTGGTGTTTTGTGGGTTACATTGACGACGTGTCAGTATATTAGTGGACTGTTGAGGTGAGATTTGCTGTTGCATTTGATCGGGTAGGAGAGTTTTAGAGTACTAAAAAAGAACGCACGTTTAGTGGTAGGATATATTGGGTCTTGGGTTTGGAAAAGAAAATCTGAGGACGAATGTTTTGAAGGTAACTCGTGAGCTGACGCTGATTCTTCGATGTTTTCCCGACCTAAAAAGATTCTCTGCACTTCTTTTTCAATTCAATGATTATATATTTATGGAAATATTTTCGGTAAGCAGTCTACTGAGTAACTTGGAATTAGTGGCCAGAATATCCTTATAAAGGCAGTTCTGTATTTGTTGTTATTCTCAATGTTGTTTTTTAAGAAAAATAATAAATAAAGAAAGAAATCAAAGGGAGAAAAATTATTAGAATACAAGATTAATAATATAAAAATTGGATATATCTAATGAACTCAGTTATGAAGCACTTACATAGATGTGCATGCATGTGTGTACTTTATATATATATATATATATATATATATATATATATATATATATATATATATATGTTAAAAAATTATAAAGTATGGTTGGATATTAAAATAGCATCAACTTCACAATCTCATCACTTAGTCATAAGTATCAATATTGGCATCATATACTACAAAATTAAGTCTTCATCACTAAATGGTGGCAATAAAGAGAAAAAATATCTTCCACTTGTTTTTAGAAATACTAGAGAAGTATCTGAAATGTATCCAGAAAATATGCAAAATTTTTATTTTAATTTTACAAATATGATTTTTTATATAGGTAACATGCACACATCCAAAAAGTGTTTGACAAGTATTTATACCCGGCATCAACACATTATGTCATTAGAAATATCCATACTTTATAGGAACTTACGTATGTTTCAAAAAAAAAATTTATAAAAGAACTAAAATTTAAATATTAAATTATTCAAAATGCAATTAAAATGAAACTAAATTTGATGGAGCAAGTTGGATCAAGCTTGATCGAGTATTTTCAACCCAACCTAGCCTAACTGGTACAAAATCACAGGTCCATCCAAAATAGGGTGGGGTTGTTCGGTCAAATTTGCAAGACAAGAAACAACATAGAATCCTTGGTGAATTGGGAATTGGACCTCGGACCTCTCCAATTCAATCCCAGATTTGCTGAAGTTCCAGCTCTAAATGAAAAGAATCAGCTATCAGAAACTAAGCATATTATTAGACTTGCTGGGTCAGTTTCCGGCTTGGATTTGGCTGATCCGACCCGTATTCGGGTTAGGTTAGCTCAGGCCTTCAAGTATCCGATCAGGTTGCTGTTTCAGGCTCGTTCGGGTCCGGGCGTGGGCCTGGGCAACTCATATGGGCGGCCCAGCCTAAGGCGGGCCCCCAAGCGGGGGAAACAAACGGGTCTGTACCCATTAACCCGGTACCCGATAACCAACCCGTGCGATGAACCAGGCCGGTTTCGCAGATTAACCCCAGTTATTTCTCAGTTTCCTTGCAATCTTCCGAAACCCTAAACCTAGCCGGTCCGAGAGAGAGAACAGGGTGACCGAAAGGGGGATCGCCGGAGGAGTGGTGACCGGTGGTTATTTGCTGGCGTTCGGCGGTCGAGCTCAGGTAATTTGATTCATCTTAAATCTTCTTCTTCCAGCCGGAGTTATATCATCAACTACATCAATGCCGCAATCTCACTGAAGTCTAAAAAAAAAAAAAGCATTCCCCTACCGTTGCTACCTGCTAAATTTATTATTCTGTGGAAAATCTCTAATCAGTGATATGAATGCATGAAGATGACGAAATGTATTCATTGATATGCATGTCCCAATTATATAATGATTCATGCTCTCTCTCTCTCTATTTGTGTATGGTTGGAAGTCATTTACAATCTTTTAAAGGTTAATCTTCTAGCTTCTTGTTTGTATTGCATAAAGCTAACGGGCATCTAGTAATGCTTATTGTATATATTCGAAAGCTTCTGGTGATAGTCGGACAGAAGTAGAAGTCCTGGAAGAATCATTTTATCAGATCCTCGTCTTAGAGCAGGTCGCGGATTTTCAACTGTCTGGGGTTGAGGAATAATAAAATATTATGGCTGATCATAAACGCAAAGCCGGCTTCCAGGATGAATGTTTCATTGCAAAGAGGACCAAGGACACTGACTTAGGTGTAGGAGGTGGGGAAAAGGGAAGGGTTGAGAAAGAAAATGATGTGCTGGAAAGAAACCAGCCAGCTTCCAATGAAACAAATGGCCAAAATGGAAGTAATTCGCTGCAAGAGCTTTTGAAGGACTGCAAGAAAGACACTGAGATCCCTGGGATCAATAGTGCATCTGAAGATGCAAGCTTGTGCAATTCAAAAGTCGTACATCAAGAAGCTTGCAAACTGTCATGTATTGAAGCTGATGCAGCAGAAGACAAGGGTTCTAGACACACGATGGAGGATGCATGGGTGGTTCTTCCAGATGCAAGCTTGGAATATCCCGGACACTTAAGGTACCCATTTGTTTGTTGTCTTGTCTCCTAGTCGTGATTGCTGCCTTGCTATTCTTTTAATTTCCCAATGTGTCCTACTAATTGACGTGGCCTCTCAGTTTCTTGTCATGCATGGTATTAGGTGTATTTGAATTTTGAATTGCTTCACTCCTGTTTTTTTTTCTGAAATATGCTGATGGCAGTTTGTGAATACTTTGCTTAAGTCGTGATATTTTGTGAAATAAACTGTTTTACATGACATTTTGTGAAATAACTGTTTTGCTTTCTCAGGAAGAGGTAATATTTCCCAATCAAGCTTTTGTTCCTCGTCGTGTTGCAGTTATCTGATCTTTTAAACGTGTTTTTCTAACTGCTCTCTGAAACTAAGTACTTACTTGCTGGCTGCATATGTTAGTTATTTTTCGTGGATGATTTTTTAACAATATATGTGTGCTGAGATATCTTGTTACAGTTTTAATTAGAATATTTGATAATCTCCTAACTATATGTCATTCCATCTGTCATATTCTTTTTTTTTTTTTCTTCCTTTTCTTTTCTTTGCTTTTTTTGTGAGTCGAAAACTAAATCAATCATTTTGGTGCCACAATTGTTCTTGTTTTTTCATTTTTCAGGATCTATCAATCATGTGGGATGCAGATAACCATCTGCTGCAAATATTTTTCTATGTTCTTTATGCATAAATTGTGTTTGTGATTTATTTCATTGAAATCTTTTCTGCAGATGTGCACATTTTGCAATTTATGATGGACATGGTGGTCGTTTGGCTGCTGAATATGCACAGAGATATTTACATGCAAATGTTCTTGTAGCAGGGCTACCACGTGAGTCGGTGTGTTTGCTTTGTCTGTTTACTCTAAATTTTAACGCATAAGTAGTGTGTGTGTTTGCTTCTAGTTTTCTGCGTCATCTCATGTAATATATTTCTCTAGCATTGAAATATCCCATCTTGGGTACTCATGCCAATTGCGAAACACTAATCTCATGCATTTCTGAATCTAGCTTAAAAATTAGCAAAGAAATGACTTAACTTATATCTGTTAGTTATTATAGAATATTACAACTCAAAATGTTTTACAGAACATCAGTATTTTCAGATCCTAAATCTTTAGAAGTGATCACTGAATAGAAGGTGTCCTAAGTGAGTGCTGCAAGTTGATGGTATAAAAGAAAATGCATTGATTTGTTGTTGAAAAATGATCGGAGCATAGAATATGGGACGTTAAGTAGATTAGATGAAACCATTGCTAGATGGACATGTTATGAGAATTGGATTTGGATGTGTCCAAGTGTGTAGCTCGGCAAGAGGTAAAAAAGGAGATACAAGGATACATAAAAAATAATTTTAATTAGATTATATATTTCCAATATTATTAAAAAATAAAATATTGGAGTATATATATTATTAGTTAAAGAATTTTCACTATATGTTCAAACTTCCCTAATTTGTTAAGAGATACAAAAAGAAAGATATTTTGCAAATTATTGCAATATGTACATCGTTGACCAATTTTTTTTTAAAAAAAAGTAACTTTCGATATTTTTATGTTGTGTTGAACTCATTATTGGAAGAGTCAAATTATCCATCTATCTGCAAAACGGAAAAAAAAAAAGAATTTAAGGATCCAAGTGTTTGATGCGTATCTGATTTGGATATGTATCTGAACACATATTCTTGGAGCCATGCACGAGTGCCCATGTAACACAAGATGAAACTCTTTATGACATGCATGCAAACTATTCTTTTTTTTTCTATGCTTTGCAAAATTTACCCTGGTTGATTTAAATATTTGCAGTAGCTTTGTCACTCATCAGTTGTTCCTTTATCCTAAATGAGTTCTACAAGATTGATGATTATAAGAAAATACATCAACTGTTGCTGAAAACTGATAGAAGCATAGAACATAGGATGCTAAGCAGATTTGATGAAACCATTTATGATGTAGATGCAGCACTATGCTTCTTCGATCTATGCTCGTCTAACTTTACCTCTATTCATTTACTTATCTTTAGTCATTTTGTCACTCTTTAATTGTTCCTTTGTCCTTGTTTCATTCTTAATGAGTGTCGACATGCTTTCTCTGATTATTCCTGTAGTTGCATGCAAACCTCATTTTCCCCCTCTTTTGTCTCTTTTGGATCATAGAATTTCATATTGCACCTTTTCATGGTTTCCATTATATATTTTTTTTCAAATTTTTTGAAGTGCTCCCTGTTGAAGCCTTTTCTAAACTTAGTTGCACCCGATCTCAATCAGCTAAGCCTTCCTTTATCTTGAATAGCCTATTTCATGAGTTACCTTTGATCCTTGCAATTCTTAACCCTATTCTTTGAAGTTTTGCGGTGCACCAAACCCAATTTTTCCATGAAACTGTGACTGTTTTGCCCCTCTTTTGCACATTCATCTGCTTTATTTTATTCATGACATAACCTAGTAGTACTAAAGTTTTTTTTTAACAATCTATTATTGGCAAGAATCCACAAATTATATATGTACACGCATACACATACATACGTACATACATACATACATTTTATGGTGTTAGAAAGGAGTAGGAAAATATAGACTGTAGATTTCATGATTGTAGGTGTAGATCATCAATCCTGGTAAAGCTTATAGCCAAGACGGAGTTTGCCATCCATATGAGTGAAGAGAAGAACCATGAGATAAATTGAAATTTTATTTATCTTCATCTATTTCCTTGGTGACTATTGGGGTTTGTTTCCCCGTGATGGTTATGGAGTTGCTGGCCAAGGTCTGATAGACGTGGGCAACAACAGTGGGAAGGATGGGTCCAATGATGGTGGAGAATAGGAATGAGAGAATAGGAGAGAAATGAAGGAAGGGAAGAGGGAGAAGCACTTAGTTAAGGTGAGGGAGGGGATGGGACTGCAGATTAAGTGTCCTACCAATGTCCCCTCGCTGCCATGCCCTGTCTAACAGGGATGGTGCTGGTTAATCCAATTCAACGACTTTAAACCTATAGGTCTCAGATCTAAGGTGGTCACTCTCTTAGGATATGTGTCTATTGGCATGAGATTTTGATTATGCTTCCTAGTTATATTTTCTTTTTGTATTTTAGGTAAATGTGTAGCTCAAAGTTTTATTTATTCTATGGTTGTAATTATTTTGCATATCTTAGGGTATACGTGGTGTTCTATAATGTTATCCTTTGTGCATTATTTTTTTTTTCTGGCAGATGGATGTAAAAGCTGCCAAAAGGGCCATCCTTGAAGGTAATTTGAGATCTAAACCTATGGTATTTTCCTGTTATGCTTAGTTGTAATGGAAGTGTTTGAAATTATTTATGGTTGTCATTTTTGCCGTTTTGTAGTGCATTGATTAGATGCTGATCATTTTTACCTTGATATCTAATGTTATGATTCATTTTTGTTTGCAACTCCATTATATTACAAATATTTGGATAAAAGGTGCTGTTTCTTTTATAGAAAGCTTAATTTAGAATGATTTTTGAGTTGAATATTGTGTTGTTGTATGCATGTGTTTGGAGTATTGATGTGGTAGCTTATTATACCTTAACATACAGTGTGACATATATATGTAAAATAGTGATGACCTGTGCTTTTTGGATATAACAGCACATGCATGTTAAGTAGTGATGGTTTTTGTTATTAACTTACATAGACATTGTGCTTGTGTGTCTCTTGAAGTAATTAGTTACATGGGGATTGTGTCTGTTCTTTACATACACGAGGTTTTTATTTCTTGTGATGTTGTTGTTAGCTATGACTATGTTATGCCTGTAGGTTTTCAAATAATTGCTCTGGTAAGATAATTCCATTTACTCTGTTAGTTTCTCCTGAAGATAGATATCATTTGAGCAGCAATTCCTTGCATTGAGTTCAACCACAAATTACACTGTACATCTTAGTAAAATGATTAGTCAATCCCAACTAGTTTGGGATTAAGGCTTGGTTGAGTTGAGCTGAGTTTATCTTAGTAAAGTGATTCACCCTTTCACTTTTATCTTTAATTTGCTTCATCTTAGTTGTTTGGTTGATTACATTTTTGTTCATGTAATTAGGATAATTTTTTGGTACCTGTTTGGACCTTAAGGATCAAAGAATGTTAGGGAAAAGCAACACACTAATACCATTTGATTCTCAAACCATCTTGGCAGCCAACGATCCAAGCAACTATTTCATAGGTTGTGACTTAGGAAAAGAAAGTCACTTTCTTTTTCCTAAATCCTTTAGGGACAGAAATGGATCAAATATGGATCAAATATATGTACATGATGTTCTAGATACTAATGTCTGTTTCCTATTGACTGATACAAACATGAAGCATGGAGACTATTCATTTTGATACAAGCAAAAACAAATACAAATCAGATATGGCTCTTGCAAGAACTTGCTGAATACAAGTAAAAAAATATTATCATGTTCTCCAATATATGGTTGCAGAAGCAATGACCATGAGCAGATAAATGCAGGGAATGTAAAATTAGTACTCCAACATAAATGGAAATAATAATCTGTATGCATAAAAGAAGTGAACTTGCTTGCAAGTGGAGAATACCAAGTCTAGAGGTTTATAAGGGATAAGATAATTGCTTAGTTGGTTGCCAATTGCCTAAATTTTTATACATTTATCGTAAAGCACTTCCAATATGTTTCTAGAGATAAGAGTAGACATTCAATATGTGAGTTCTGAAATCTATGCAGAATTTGAGTGCCAGTTGCAAAAGTTTGAGCACATTGCTTGAAATTACATGGATTGGTGTGCCCTTACACCTTTTTTTTGGTTTTTTTTTTTTTTAAGTGGTTGGGGTAGTGGGATCAGTATGTAAATTTTAGAATTAGTTGGTGTTGCAAGTGAGCTTACCCCTTATTCACATGCTTTTTATATAGGGCATGTTATTGAGGAAATTAAAAAAAATTAAAAAGTCAGTATCACATGCATGAGCACATGCAAACTCACATAAGCATGCTTAAAATAAGACCTGGCAGGAGCTCTGAAGCAGTTGGGGGGACCTGAGCATGTAGAATGGGCTCTTAAATGCATTTTTAACAAACGTCTGGTTGGACACTGAAGAACATTCCTGATCTATTCTAATGAAATAACAAGTTAAATTTGAGAGAATGGGAGAACTAGTTTTTATTTTTTATATATAGGTCTAGTCAACCTTTTAGCTACAAACATGATGCATTTGCAAGAAAATCATTTGGGCATGTCATTAGGTGGTGGTGGGACTGTGGGAATACTGTGGGAATATGAGGAAAGGTGTCTTGAATGTGTACTATTATATATTTCTAGTGTGCGGTACTTTGGGTAGTGATTGTACCTGGATTTTATCCTTCTAGGATGCCTGTTTTATTACTGTGCAAAAGAAACATTTCAAACCATAGCAAGATTAAGTATTAATTCAGTGCTGCTGTGTGCTTCTATATCTACTTCTGTTTCGATCTTCTTGTTTTATGTTTAGTTGTTTACCACAATAATGTATAATGTATGTTGTTCTTTTCCCTTTTATTATAAATCATTGTAATGCGAAACTCCTTTTGCCATCATTAATTGATGTATTTGTTTCAATCCACAGGGTTTCGGAGAACTGACGAATCATTACTTCAAGAAAGTGCTAAAGGTAGACAAATTATTTTTCTTGAATTAACAACATTCTCATTTTTATGTGAATTAATGTGATACCTTGCCTATTTGTCATCCAAAATGCTCCCTGAAGAGTATATTTCTATTTCAAGGGCACATCTTTTAATTATCACTAAACATAAAACTTTCTGCCAAATGTCAGATGTGAAAAAAAGAAAACAATGTACTAGGGTGACAAAAAAAAATGCCCTATAGAGTTTATGTTGGCTAATACTTCTTTGCCGTACCCTTATCAACTGTCATTATCTTAATATGACTTAATGACTGCATATATAGCTTTCTAGAAATGCAAGAAATCTGATGAAGAATATTCTCATGGTGTTGTTCAGTGAGTAACCAATGCACAGTTTTGTGCTCATTATCTAGTTAGAGGAGAATGATGTCTTTGTAACATATTTGGTGAACTTATAGCAGTCTATTGATGCTCAACTTTTAAATCCTTTGTTGCATGCCCAACATGTAACTTTTGGTGAAAAATTGTCCTCCATGTTTTCTATAGTATGAAACATGACTTATCATCTTATCCTTAGATGACTTATTGCTAATAAGTACCCTCTCTCCTCCATTCCTTGAATTAATCCAGGCATCTCGTTCAAAGGTGTCTTCTTTTATATATCTGTACTTTTGGTGCATTAGCATTTACAGAAATTAAGATGTAGTCGATCATATATTCGTACTTCTGGTGCAATGGCATTTAAAGAAGCCAGCTCCACCAAAACACATTCTTGAGGCAATTCAGTGGAAAAATTACCTAATTTAAATAGGACTAGGAAGAATAACTATTTCCCCTTTCTGGAACTCTGATTTGGCTACATACTTTTCACTTGTCCATGTGACTAATTGCTAGCCCTACTTAGCCCATTTTTCATTGTTAATTAACACAAAAGTTTCATTCATGTTCTTATGAATCTCCACACTGGCCAAGTGAACCCAACCCATTAAAAATAAGGCTTGAAAAGAAAATCTTAGCACATTTTTGTTTGAGGCCTACGCCAAAAGGCTAGCAACTTAAATGAACTGTTTGATGCCTATCAGGGCCCATAGCCCCATAAAACAAGGGGTACATGATAGGTGTCCATCACTTATAGGATCTTTCCCTATGATCATGTAAAACTATAACTCCACAAAAACTAATATCCCTACCTCTATTCTGACATTCTCTATCACAAATTGCTAAATTATATAGCCATCGATGATCTTATTAGGTTTCTTTTATTTTGTTAATGTTTGGTAAACATGCATTATCATTTTCATAAACCTTTTTAGCCTAACCATTTTTTTTTCTCCTCGTCCCTTTTCTGAAGTTAAAACACCTAAGTGGTAAGGGAATACTCTTTTCACACCAAGGTATGCTGAACCGACCGGAACAGCATATAAAATCGGTTCGACCCCTTGTAGGTCGGAACCGATCGGGGAAGAAGAAAGAGGAAGAAAGAAGAGAAAGAAGACGAGAAATAAGAGAAGAAGAAGAAGAAGAGGAAGAAGAGGAAGAGGAGAAGAAGAGAAAGAGGAGACTTACCGGTACCGGGCCTCGTCGGGGCGATCCTCATCGGGGCGATCCTCTCGGGGCTTGCTCGCGGGAGAAGAGCGGAGGAGAGAGGAGAAGAGCGGAGGAGAGGGGAGAAGAAACAAGAAGGCTCGGGAAGAAGGAAGAAAATCCTGTGCAGAAAACGTATCCCGCACTGGAAACACGTCCCGCAAGGAAAATAGCGCCGGAAGACGCATTTGCGGGCTGCAGTTTTAAGTGGAAAATGAGGAAAACGCGCGGAAATGCATTTCGCATGCGTGGGGCTGCGCGCCCGCGCGATATGATCCGGTTCGGTACGATACCGGTACCGTACCGGTACCCGTGCCCACCGGTATGTCAGTACGGTCGGTATAGCGGACCTTACTTCACACACGCACATACAAATCCATCTGGCTCATGAGGTATGCCTATCGGCATTGAGTTGTAGCATTTCATTTTCAATGAATGCCCTAGCCAAAACTTGTCCATTTCTCACCATGATGTATGAAGTTCGACCAACTATACCCTTGTCTATCTCTCACCACAATAGTTTTATGTCAAGAGCACAAGCAATGCCCTAGTCAATCATTGACTTTCTATGTTTTTCTTTTTTTAAGATCTGCAGTTGTCTATTAAATGCCCTCTGATTTTTTATTTTTTTTCCTGAACTATAAAAAATATTTTTGTACTACATTTGATTAATATGGATATTATTCTAAATCTTACCTTATTCTATAATTTGCTTCTGAAATCTCAGGGAATTGGCTAGATGGTGCAACAGCTGTATGCGTTTGGATCTTGGGGCAAACAGTTAGTTTTTGTTTCCTTCATCTTTTTTGTTGATTCACCACCTTCTTAACCTTCTATTATATCATCTTGAATGATCTGCCACTTTTTTCTCATCTGTTTCTTGAATACTGATATGAGTACTGCTTTCAGAGATTTTTATGGGATACACATATTGTTGTATGTGTGTGCATGTGCATGTGTTGAATTTAAAATGTACAAAGTAAATTAGTTTCTAATGTTTCTAACAAAGTTAAAATCTTTGGCACTAGGAAGAATCGAATAATTTATTTAGAATAATCAATTTGGTTTTTGTTGAAATCTTTCTTTGCATTATTATCTATCTTAAAATTTGATATCTTTATATTGATTGTGGTGCTTAAAAGCATTCTTTCTTCATGAGCTTAGTCATATATTATTTAGATTTTGTCTGATCTTATATTTGTCAATATTTTCCAATGTACTGTCAATTTGTCTAGGTTTTAGTTGCTAATATTGGAGATGCTAAGGCTATATTAGCGCGATCATCTTCTGCTGATGGATCCCTAAGTCTCTCAAATGAATCAAGATCTACATTGAAGGCCATTGTGATGACAAGAGAACACAAAGCTATCTATCCTCAAGAACGTGCTCGCATTCAAAAAGTACGAACTCTATATTCTGGTTGGTGTTTAAAAGCGATAACTTGTCATCCAAGTGATTGTTTAGTATGTTTGTCATTCTATCACAAAGAAGTTCTATGTAAAACTTCCATAATCAATGTTCGTTTTCATTAGATATATTCTGCATATGTTTCTTAATCTCGTGGTTGGCATTCACTATTCATTAGCTCATGCAAGGAGACATACTGCATAGGTAGTATTAATCATAGCATTCTGTTAAATCTAAGAACTTTGTTTAAATCTGTACGCTTAGTTACTGAAAATTTATTCTCTATGTTAAGTTGGACTCCCAAGCTTGTTCGGTCTGACCTGAACGAACAAAACTAGGTGTCATGTTCTGCCTAAACTTCCCATGTTCCCTATTTTCATGCTGTCTACCTTTCTTATAGACAAACTAAACTTTCTCGCCTTTTGTTCTAACAAAATCTGTATGTTCTTTGCTGAACATTACTTGTAGATGGTACATATTTCATTCTTACTAACTTTTCCCCCCAATTTTCCCCTATGTATCCTAACACTTCTCTTTTTTTGCTTGTTTTTAAATTAAATTGATTCCATATGGTTTCTAATCTTGTTTGTTGACTGTTGAAAACTTCGGGAAAATGTTTGCCATAGTCTAGTGATAGATCATATCAAAGTTTTTATTATTCTGAACTTTCTTTTCCCATATTTTCTTTCTGAACTATCACTGCAATAACGTGTATTCCAACATTAAGTTTTGCCAGCAAGTTGCTTCAATTACAAATGGGATCCTTGTCTGGCTCCCATAAAATATCTTTATTTTCTGTTTTCTTGCATCCTTTCTAGTGTTTCTGTGTTGGCCATCAGATTTTGCTAATGCCTCATTATGTTTTCATTTAACACAAGCCATTATTATCTAGTTAAAATCTAGTAAATTATTACATGGTTCATCTTCCCCTAGGGTCTTCTTATGCCTGTATTTCATGGTGTTTTCCTGCTGATATGAATTATTATAAGTTCACCTGCTTGCTTTCTCAAGATGAGTTTCAAATAAATTGTGCCATGCTTTGTTAAGTTCATGTGAATATCAATTAACTTGAAGTGGGAGCAGGAAGTGACAGTCACAGAGTTTGAACTGGGCACTAGGAAGTGTCTATTTAAAATCGAATATAAAAATAATGATAAAATAACTCAAACTTTTGATGATTGTGCTTTCAAAAAGAGATAACAATGTGTAAAAATGTGGAGTCAATTTTTGTGAGTACTTACTAGAAGTATGTTTATCAAGATGCTTGATAGAAGATTGGCAGGAGCACGTGCAATTAAGATAACAATGTGTAAAAATGTGGAGTCAATTTTTGTGAGTACTTACTAGAAGTATGTTTATCAAGATGCTTGATAGAAGATTGGCAGGAGCACCTGAAAGTAATTGCAGGTGCATCAATGAGAATGCATTTGCAAGTGCAGTTGCTTCGGTCAAATGTAATGGTTACCAACAGCAAATTCTAGGCTTGCTAATTATTTAGTAAGATCACACATAAAATTCTTGATATTAACTATTTTTTTTTTTCTCCATTCACTTTTGATTTTGTGAATATTCACTTGATGTTCATATATATATATATATATATATATATATATATTCAAGTATAAGATGGATTATCCATGAAATGTGTTGTTTAATGTCCATGGATAATAATGTTTATATCTTGTTTGTTCAGGCTGGAGGTTCTGTTGGTCCTAATGGACGATTGCAGGGTCGCCTTGAGGTTTCTAGAGCCTTTGGAGATCGTCAATTCAAGAAGGTTGCCTTATGTTTATTCCAATTATTCTTTTGAATTTTTTATACATTATGAAAAAATCATCCTCCATAGCTCTTGTTTTTCATTCCATTTTGGGTAAGTGATCGTTTGTCTTTAAAGAAACGTAGAGAGATTACTAAAAAGATGTGTCATATTTCTTCTAACTTAGATGGCTGCATAGATACTCGTGGTTTAAGAACATTGCTTTTATGTTGATTTAATCGTGGCTTCAAGTAATGGAAATTTTCACACCATGGCAAAGCTTACTAGCTCGAGTGTTAATCTTCTTGCTTCCGCATGTGTGAAAAAAAGTATCTCATTTGATGCTTAAGTTCACTTGCATATGCTATTCTATATTATGGTTTGTCATGCTCTTTTAATCTTTCCCCTGAATCTCATGCTATGTTATCCTTGGTATTCTAGCTCTAGAGCAACAATATATAGCAAGAATTATCTTTTATAGGTAATGGATATTAGATATGTGAGCAAAGCTTCAGCTTAACTAGTATTGCATGTAACATACTAGCATGGACTCTATGCACTGTTAGCTTAATGTATAAAACTAGTATAAAGAAGGATGAAGTGGTCTTCATTATATTCCCTTCACGAGGTAAAACATGGCATGACATCCTTCCATTGCCAGCACTCTCTCATATTTATGCCTCCTTAATTTTCTGGTAGAAATATCATATAGGTATCGAACTTTGACATGGAAACAAATTTTCATGAAAGCCCTTGACATAGAGAAGTTTCTCTATTATATGCGTGTGTGTGTGTGTGTGTGTGTGTGTGTGTGTGTGTGTGTGATGGTTACTTCCAACTGGAAGCAGATTTTTCTTCCACACTCATTGGGTGAAGGTCATGAGACTGGAACCTAAGAACATGCATGTTTCCGCTAAAATATATATACAATTTAGGTATTATAAGCTATTATAATCAAGGTTTGAAGTACTGTGGTACGGGTGCATACCAGTTATGTCTTGGTATGGTACATACCATGGTACCCCATATCTTTTCAATGTTTATCCAAGATTTGATATATTGCGGTACGTTAAGGTATGGTACATCCACATTATGCCTCAGTAAAGGGAGTTTGGTTTTTCAAAACTTGGTTATATTATATGTGCATCTTAGCACTAAGACCAGTATGAACTAGGATCTGTTGACATTCATGTAATGCTCTATAATATCTATGCCAAGTTCAAATTCTTGCTTCTGTCAGATAAAGTCAAAATATTCAAATTACTTGATACTTACATTGGCAATATATGATACTACTGTGCAGGTGGGGGTTATTGCAACCCCTGATGTTCATTCTTTTGAACTTACAAGAAGAGAGCAGTTCATCATTCTTGGTTGTGATGGACTGTGGGGGGTATGTGATACGTCCTAGAATCCCTCACTCTACCAGTTACAGAACTGTTTTGGTGGCACATGATGACCAAATAAAATTTACCTTTTAATCTCAAATATTGCTGAAACATTCAGGTTTTTGGACCAAGTGATGCTGTTGATTTTGTTCAGAAACAGTTAGAGGTAACATTTCATTACAGATATTAAGTGATTATTGAGCAGTATTACTGTTTTCTGTTCAGGACTGCCATTTTTTCAACTTCTTGCTGTTTTCTTGAAGCACGTGTAACAATTTTCTCCTTTCCTTTTGGCATATAAATAACCTCTGCAACTGAATGATGGCTTCTGAAACACAATATTTGTGAGCGTACTGTTTTATTTTACAGACATTTTCTAGGTATTATGACGTACATCCATGGGATGTTTTGGTAGTTTTTCCATTCGTTAAAAAAAGAAGAATGAAAGAAAAAGATAGATATCATAGAATAATCTATATCATTTTTTAAAATGAGATTCCATATTTGAACAGTTGTTAGATTTTACCCATCTTAGAAATTTGTGGGTTCATGTTTGTAGGAATTTGTGGGTTCTTTTGCCTTATGAAGGCAATTGTCTGAGCTCCAACTATATTCCTACTACCTCCTTGGGACATTCGTGTATTAAAGTTCTAGATCATGGCATGCTTGTTTGGCTATGTCTTATCATTAAGCTACATGCTGATATAGTATTCTCTTGTAATATGCAATGCTTTGTAGTGGTAGTTAACCGTGGCATTGTATCCCTGAGCTTTGCAGGAAACATCATCGGCGACTACTGCAGCCCGCCGCCTTGTAAGGGAAGCTGTTCGTGAGCGACGCTGCAAGGATAATTGCACAGCTATAGTCATTGTGTTCAGGCACAATTAATTGATGCATACAGTTTGGTTGGTGAACAACTTTTGTGTTGTGGCTAATTGTGACTAATGATCCATGACCTCCTGACGCAATCATCGATTCAGCTTGTAAGCCTGAAAGTGCAGTCACAGTAAGTCCTTCGATATTGTATATTAGAGGACTTGGTATCCTTTTTGATTTAGGGAAGCAGATATATCATAATTATTTTTTTATAAAAAATATCAGATTTATGTCAGAGACGCTACGAAAGATACTTCGTGATTATGAGAGAACTATCACATCCAAGTGTGAGGTAGGGACCCCGAATTACATGGTGATATTGTTGTGAATTATTTTCATTATTTAAGCCTACCAGGGTCTCTCTCTCTCTCTTTACTGGGATTAGTTGGAACTTGCGGAAACAAGCTATTTTGGTGAATATAAATTAGTATTGGCAACCCATCTGTCAAGACTCATCAAACTCATGGTACCAAACTCTCGGCAAATATGAACTAGTCTCTGTGTCATATGTAGTCTTGGCAACTTCACACGATAAGAGACTCATTTTTCCGATAGATTGTTGGCCATCTTAACTCCCTTCTAAAATTTGAACAGTCTGTTACGCCACTTGCCGAAGTGCAAATTTTCTCACCAAGATTATTTCGTTCGAGTCTTAAGGAGTGTCCATATTAGGTTTCTGCTATTCTTAATCATGTATGAGCCCTTCGTTGTCGCCGTTGCCTCCAAGCGAGCCCTCGAGAGCAGGGAGCGAGAAGAAAGCGACAGGTCTTCTTCTCTTGAGGTCCCAAAAAAAAGTCGCCGTTGGTTTTGGTTCCGGTTTCTGGTTGCATACCACCACTCCTTCGACAATATACCTGCAGCCAAAACCCTAGAGTGGGCCTCCGGTACCGAATTCATGGCCGGAAACCTAGCGACTCCGAAACCGAACCCAAGAACCGGTGAGAATAAATCCTGACCCCCCTCGGGAAATGGAAAAATGGAAGTAATTTCTTCTCAAGCCCCGCCAAGATCGGGAATTGGAGTAAGAAGGGTTCTTTAAAACCCTAATTTGGATGTTTCGAGGTGTGGAAACCCTAAATTAGGGGGATTGGAACCGTAAAGGGAGGGGGCAACGTGATCTGGAGTGAGGGATGCAGAAAACCCTCGATATGCTCATGATATTGATGATGGTATAGGATAAGAAAAATAAAATCCCGAAATTTGGTACGGATGTCCTCATTCTTACTCTTGCAGGATCTTCTTCCGCATAAATATCTTATGAGCCCGTCCGCATTGAAGCTTCTTATTGGGCGGTTTCCATATTTATGTCCACGTGGTTATTCTTCCGGATAGAGAATGCATGCGTACGTACCCAAAAAAAAGAGAGGATGCATGCATGCGTTCGCAAATAATCTCCCCATCTCCCTTCTTGGAGACCTACGGAGGATATTATACGTGAGTGTCCTAATATCAATATCTATATGGATTTATCTTCGCATAAAAAATTTATACACGTATCAGACAATACGTAAGACATGCGCGTCAAATTTTTATGCGGAAAAAAAATCCGCATAGAAATTAATATACGGACCTCGGGAGGCATTCAGGAGCCTTGGAAAGGATATAGAGGCTAGGGAGATGCCTTGGAAAGGACAGAGGCCAGTGCTTTGCCCGGACGACTCCACCATCATGCCCTCGTCCGCCACCATCACTGCCGGCTGTGCACCGTCGGAGTCTCTACGGATGCATCCCAACTCCTCTCTCGCCGCCACCGCAGCCGGCTATCAGGAGCTGGATGCGTCTCAAATCCTCCTCCCTTCTTCTTTGCTCCGCTCCCCACCGTGCCATCGCCGGTGATGGGAGTTAGCCGTTGTAATTCATTTCTAAAATTTGAACTAGTCCCGGCAAGCCACGTGCCGAGAAGTTCAAATTTGTCTCATGACTTAGTCGGAACACCTGATAGCGGCTTCTGTCAAATTCCAGTTTTATTTAGGACTCGAGATTGGGGAATAAGAGCATACCATTTCTATTTAGAACTCATTTGGTTTGCATCAAAAAAAGAATCATCAAAATATTTTTTTAATTTTTGATAATATAATATTTAAAAAATAATTTTAACATATTTAGTTGACTATAACATGATGGCACATTTAAGAATGATTTATATTTGATTAGGCGTCTACTTTTCTGAAAATTTGTATGAAATACTTATTACATCTTTAATAAAAAGAGAGATCTTATTTGTGAATTTTAATAGCTTAAGAATAGTTTGGAAAAAAAGAATTTCAATTTTCATCGGATGGGAAAATAGTTTTTCCACATCCCTCAGGATTTTTTTTCTAAAGTAAAGAAATTTTATTTCCATGAAAATGCTAATTTTTTATCTTTATGAAAACTCCAACCAAATAAGATTTTTTTTTTTGACCATATTATTTTTTTTCTTCTACAAACCAAACGAGTTCTTAAAAAAAAGAATGATACGAACGAAAACACAAACTTTTAAAGTTAGAATAAGCCTACTTTGATAAAAGAAGGGCTCACAAAGGATTTGGCTCTGCTCTAATTAGATGGAGAAAGAAGATCAAAATTAAATATTGTTCTAAAAAAAAAGAGCTAATTATAGAATAATTTTAAATTCATCGTACATCTCAGACTAACTTGCTTACCTCAAAAAAACCGGCAACAACAAAAAAAAGTTGACAAAAAGAGGTATACATGACCAACCCTTGGCTAAGAACATGAGAAAAAGAGATCACTTGAAAACCACCTAAAGGTTGATAAGTGCTACCATCCAGATCGGACGGTAGACTAGTAGAAGAATGGTAATCTATTTATTTAGCATAAGCCCACATTTCATCATAAAGAAAAAAGATTCTCCCCCTCCCTCTCATCATTGCCTTGGAACATCTGGTACCAGAAGCCTATGCCGAACGTGAACTAGTCTCACCATGCGAGATGCCGGGACTAGTTGGAATTTTTAATACGAAGAACATGAACAGGTCTCGGTACATGATATCTTGGGACTAGTTGGAACTCTGGTGCTGGAAAGCTCGCGCAGCAAAGACTAAACCCTATGAGAGATTCTGATAAGGTTGCTCAAAGACCAGCTCCACAATCAATTTCAAGAAACCAAAAAATCTAACAACTTCAATTAGCCTATATGCTTACCAGAAACCATTAAATAATAGTCAAATAGTTATTCAAGGATCCACCATAGAGCAGTATAAAGAACAACGTGCATTACAAAACACCAAAATCTTCCACTGTTGCGGCCATAATGGGCATCAGTAATGGCTGGACTTCCTTGAGCTTCCACTGTAGCACTTCCAATTCTTCCAGTACAAGGCGGAAGCACATACTATTCATTGGCGCCAAGCTGCGGGGCCTTTCTCTCACTTTGAACGTGAAGACATCTCATTTGAACTTGCAACCAGTTCGATCAAAGGGATGAGCATTCTGCACACAAGCAACAATCTGGTATGTCCTGCAAAATACACTCTACATTTAGTCGATCCAAACCTACCATTCCATTTCTTCCTTAATAATTTATATTAGCAACACATGATGTACCTTACAAGCTCGTTCTCTCAAGTGAAAAGAATAGTCGAGTTTAAATGGATCAAAAACCATGACAAAAATGACTTTGATCATCAAAAGAATATCAGCAACCAAATATATAATCAAATATTGGAGAGCCCTCCAAATACAAAATATAAACCCCAACAATTACGTTATAGCATATCTACCATCTGCACACTGATTAAAGCAATTCTTATAAACATTTCGGGTCAGAAAGCCCGTTACATGTTATTATGTCTCAGGCTGAACCAGACATAAAATGCTCTAATGGTCCATATGAAACAATTCAGTCCAAAACAGGTATAGATTGTATCGCGTATAGGTACTCAGCAAATGACTGTTTATGATGTAAGTTAGAAATTGGCTCTCTGGAGTGATATACTATGCATTCACTCCGGCATAGCATGTCTTAATCTGATCTACCATCAAAAATGCTGTACCTGTACTTGCTTCAAGTTGCCTTACGCCTAATTCATCCACAGCTTGAGCACCCTATCCTTTCCACCAGATGCCACCTTTTCACCATCAGGACTCCAATCCACAGCAAAAACCTTGTCAAAATGCAGATGAAAAGAATAGGATAAGGATCAATTTGGAACTTCAGCATTTATCAGATCAATCAGACTTTTTGTAAAAGGAAATACCTCATCTGCATGGCCTGGAAGGTCTTGCTTCAATTTGTGTGTTCTGATATCCCATACCTAGGTAATAAACCACAAGTCGAAACAAAATTATAGCGTAAGTGGAACAAATTATATTAGACCATATTACTACTACATATTCATTTCAGTAGAGTAACAAATGCCTTCAACACAGCGGTTAAGCCCATTGATCTTGAAACAGAAAAGAAACATTCTAAGTGTGAAAGCATAATACAGTGTTGTACAAAATATTCAGCTTCGAAAAAGCTATTAAGTTTGGAGGAAAATGATTCATGAAGAAGCCAGCAATTAAAGAGAGTTCAAAAGATGATATGAAGAACTAATTATAGGTATGTCTGAACTTAGTCTTATATTTTGCCATAACATGAAATAAGCACACAGATTCTTTGTGGAAAGATAATAAAAATTCAAGAATATATCATAATCTGGACAACTGTATTAGGGGCCAAAGCTCCATGCTAAGATACATAAAGCTACCTTTAGCGTGGAATCCTTGCTCCCACTTAGCAGAAGCCTACTGTCAGCTGACCAGCTATGCCAAGAAAGTAGGAAAAATGTTAGCAAATCGGAGAGGAGTATGGAAGGGGCATAAAAATTTTGCAAAACCTGATCTGGTATACAGGCCCAACATGCCCTCGGAAGGATGTGACAAATTTCCCTGTAATTCCATTCCACAACTTGACAGATTTGTCAAAGGATGCACTAGCCAACCACTGCCCATCTGGAGAGAAGTATACGTGGTTTACAAGCTGCAAAATTTAAAAATCATCTGATTTTCAGATATGTTAACAAGAAAATAAATCTAAGAACAAAGCAAGATTATTCACTTGGCAATAGTAAAGGTTTGTTGCCTAGATATCGAACCCCATACCGACCGGTACCATCTTATTACAGTGTCAGTATGCAATATGGTAAGTAAGGTTCAACATATTAAGTGCCGGTACGATATGATACCACATACCGATTCGGTATCGGTATGGTATGGTACCTACCAGTACGGCAAATCTTGATAAATACTCTTAGCAGGCCAATAGCACCAAGAGTAAAATAGAAATCATAAATATTGCAACAGTTCAAGGCAATTTGGGTAAAAATATTGTTTCATTATAAATATAAATCTGACTTTAAATACAGATCTGAAGAAGGTTAAAATTTTTAGAGCGAATCATATATCTAAAATATCTTGTGAAGTAATTGCAAGAACAGGGACTGAAAAAGAATCTTCTTGAATTAAAGAGCTGCATTCAAGAACTTTCAATAGAGATTTTTTGTGTAAGTTTTGTTTTTTTTATTATTATTATTTTCAGTATAAAAGAATGAAATAATGCTAGAATAATTAATAAGGATGAAAAAAAGTGAATCATATAAACCTGTTGATGACCAGTCAGGCGAGCTTTTGGATGCTTACTGATTGCAGGTTCCCAAAGAAACATTGTGAAATCATCAGAACCTGAAACCAGTCTCTCAGGAGCATTACCTTTCATTTTGTTGTATCTTGCAAGAGCTGCCTAAATTAACAGCAAAAAAAAAAAAATGCTCAACTGAATAACAGATGGAAAATATAATGATGAATGCTTATCGATGCATGCTAAACATGATTCTAATTTTTGAAAGTGGGTGAAGCCACCAATATCTAATGGATGATGTAACGATGGTGCACCTAAACAACAGAGAAAATCAAGCAACTAATGTCACCAAGGTTCTCTGTACACGATTACACTAGCCGATACAGCATGTATCATACTGTACAATTAGGGAACAGGTACTAGGCACACCTGCCAACAAACAAATGGTACAGGGTGTACCAGTTGGATATCAGAATAGGTATCAAAACCAGTATGTAAATCTTGATCCCAACATTAGGCTGTATTTGATTGCATATGGCTGAAAGAGAATCTTTAATAGAGCTTGAACAAGAAGAGAGAAAGAAAATTAAGAATCTCTTATTGAGCGGTTACATCAAGAAATGACAAGTGATGCTAATTGTAATGATTGTCATTGTAGTGAATGAGTGATGGTGCAGTGGCATCAATGGGGCAATAATGGTGATGGGTGGTGGAAAAGGTGGCAATAGCAGTGATAATAGCAAGGACAGTGGTGTTAGTGATGATGGTGTTTTTAGTTGTAGTGATAGCAATGGTACTAGAAATGATGTTGACGACCTTATATAGCCGTGACACTTTAGACAAACAAATTCCTCATTGCCATTGAGTTTATTATCTCCTGAAATTTGAAAAAAGAAATTTCAGCATGCATGAGATAATAATTTATTTATTTTTTTGCCAAAGTTCAGCATGTGGTACAATATCATGCCTCAACTTTTCCCAGTATATTTTTCCTTTCTATATTCTTCACACAACCAAGTGAAGTAAGCTTATAGTTTCTTTTCCCCATTCTTTACAGCCAAGGATAAATTAAGTCACAAGATAGAGAAGGAGAATTATCATCTGTCCAAAGTAAAAATAATGTGACTAGAGGATATCACAAGAAAGGCCGTGGACCGCCAAGAAAGAGGGAAAATGTTGACCAAGATCGACATGCCAAGTAATTAATACTTCCTTACTAGATCTATTCACATCTCCCCTCATTGTCCAAAACTTCTACAAGAAGAATTGCTTCCCTAATATCCTTTGCTTTGATCTGATACTTTGGGGCTCCTTCCATCCCTAATATCTATTCAAACTTTGTTTAAGCTTCACTCCCCTTCTGCATTTGTTAATTTGTATTCCCTTTTGAAATCAGCAACTACAAGCATCTTTTTTTGCAGGAATGTTTTAATGATCTATCTTATTGATCTGTTGCCTATGACTGCCTTGATCATACTACAAGTACAGGCCCTACAGGGCATTCCATTTGCTGCTTTAAGAAACATAGATTTAGCAAATGTTAATTTAAAATGAATGATGAATTCGACTATACAAGAGTGTGGTGTTCAACATTCTTCAATTACAAATTTCAAAATAAATTAACAATGTGTTAGAAAAATATCAGAATTAAGACAGAGTACCTCCTTCATTTCCTCAGGTGAATAATATGTTTTTCCTGTATGATCAAATGCCCCAGCCCGGAGAGTATATTCGGTGCTCAAGGCAAGGGAATTTACCCAATGTCCATGCCCCTGAATCCACCATTCAATAGGTAAGAACGTAATGCTAAATTCATAAATGAGGCAGTATACATTTATAATTTAAACTACACCAGTGATGTTTGACACTGGGTAATCAGACAAAGCACAGAAATACCTATGTCAGATAACAAATGCAAAACCAGGAGCCACTAGCCAAGTACTTAGTTTAGCATTATAAGTATTAAACAGCAAAGTGACATGGAAAGATTTCATCTATTTTTATTTATAAATTCTCTAAAAATGCTCATGTTATCAACAAGGTTTGAATAGCAAGCAGAATAATGCCGAATAATGTCATTAAACAATTGGAATACTAAATTGAAAAATATTTGAAATCCAGCAAGATGGCAATGCCCATGGCAATTCATTGCTGCAAATGAAATGAATCGGCAACTAGTATTTATCCATTATGAGCACAAGTATGAAGACATTACCTTCAATTCACGTATCAACTTTCCCTGAGAAGTTTCCCAAACTTTGATTGTGCAATCCTGAGAGCTGCACAAGTTACACTGGATATTTCAGAAACTCTACTTTGTAGACCAACCAAGCTCATATAAAGTTTCCTCTATAAGTTAATCTAAAAAACTGGTCTAATTTATTCAAGAAACAAAGATAAAGATTGGGGGAGTGGGACCAATATCTGTGTAAAACCAACTAAAACTGAAAACTGAAAGGTACATATAAAAGGATCTATAGAGCATTTATATATACTAGAGCATAATTTAACCCTTCTACTCTTGCCATGTCCATGGAGACAAGATATGAAAAATCCAACAACTTTATTTAGGTGTTTTGAAAACAATTATTTAACATGGGAATGTCGGAAAGACATTCTCTGTAGAATCTATCAAATGATTTAATATTAATTTTTCCTGCAACTTCTCTAATGGTGAAAGAACTATGAATCAGATGGAATGCATTACAAAGAAAAGTAAAATAAAGCATTGCAAAGAAAAAAATAAAATTATAAACTAAATAGCTAAAGCACTATAAGCTATGAATTTGTAGTGTGAAATTGCCAAATTGGCAATCTTGAAATCTTTACAGGCTTTTCGAAACCATAGAAATATAATCTACAATCTCTGGAGAGTCTATGCTAATCAAGATATTACCTTGTGTATATCATCCCATCACCACCCCATTTTACACAGGTCACTGCCAGAGTATGACCAGTAAGGCAAATAAGACATTTCCTCAAAGAAATATCCCAAATACGTGCATCCCCATCCTTACTGGAACTCACAAAACGGCGACAAGGAGCTTGCAGGTGTACAGGCTCCCAAGATATACCAGTAATCCACTTCTTGTGGCCCTAAAATGTGATAAAGAAACAGATAGGTATCAGAAACATTGTTTAAAAAATATGTCATCAATAAGTAAAGAAGAAAAGCATGCTAAAAATGCCAATAATCCTGACCTATATCCACAAAAATGTTGGCATCAGAAAACAAGCAAGGCGGAAAGAGAAACTGATTCCACTTGATCAGACTTAACAGGGGAAATCATCACTTGGGATGAGTTCAAAAAATAGACAAAACTCAAACTGATTTCAAGTAATAATAAAAAAAGGAGGCTCAGTGCACAAGGCTCCCGCCACTGCCAAGTCTAGGGCGGATTAGATGTATGCAGCTTTACCCCCACATACAAAAACATTGTTTCCATGTTTTGAACCCATCACACCTATGTCACCATGAAAAAATCTTACCTTTTTGCCAACGCTCACCCTCTTTCAAACTGATTTCAAGTAATATATAAAAATAAACAAATACTAAGTGAAAGTTGGACCAACAGTTTCTAAGAAATTGTATGAAAAAATTTCAGAACAGAAATTTATTATACAAACACAGGGAGGAACTTTTTCAACTGCATAGGAGTTCTAATCAGTGGAATGAAGGGATAATGAATGTGATAGTAACTCTTCTGCAACGAACAGAAAAATACTTTGATTTAGAATCATTCCGATTGAAGATCTATATGGTGAATTGGTAGTGTACCATTTTACCCTACCATCCTAGCATTATATGGTTTGAGATCTCAAGCAGAAGTAGTAAGATCCAAACCTCTGGTCCCTTTTTCAAATAAAAAATTAAAACCAATTTGCTTGCAAATCTTGAACCAAAGAAAACATAAAATCCCTCCAACGATGACAGAAAATAAAATGAAAACAAATATAAGAGACAAGGAATGAGTAGAATGTAAAGATATGACTAAGAGTAAGTAGAAATGAGAAAGGGGGATTACAGTCAATGTATCAGTTCAATGCTTCCTTTTTTCTAACTAAATAACTAGGAAAACCACTACATGACTGGTCAAATGGCTAAAATGCTCCTATAACTGGCTGACCCTTTAGATACAATTTAATGAGTAACAGACCAAACATGAGACAACAAATAATTATCAGTCCAATTACATGTTAAAAGATTTTATGGAGCAATATAAAGAAATTAATGTAATCATAGAGCAATAATGCCTACGATCCCCTTAAATTTGGTGCAAAAAAGCCTCACATGCTAAGCTAAGAGCATGTTACTCTAACATCTTGCATGCTAAGCTTAGAGAACTATGATGGCCGAACTTTACACAAGAAGTTGCAATCTACTTAGTCTACCTGCATTTCTGATAAAAATAAAACCCTTCTTTCATATGTTCCGCTCTCTCGTTAAGCATTTACCTATCAGCAATGAATATTGCAGTCCGATATTCATAAATTACTTTAGAGGTTACTAAATCCAGAGTCTTAAAACCACAACACTTTACAAGTAACGTGGGCCACCCCCTTTTGCATTCAGATATGCCATGAGATTATACCTTCATACTTCTGTACAGAACAAAGATTGCATCGATAAATCTTCGGTCTAATGGAGATTAAACCTATGAGTACCTCTCAATATCGAGACAAACAATTAGAAGTATGCAGACAGTCGACAAGTTAAGAATGACCATACAGACTTACAATAAGTGGACCACCAGACTGCTTCCCAGTTTGCGGGTCCCATGTTAAAAGTTCTCCAGCCTTGCTACCACTCACAAGATGCTTACCATCTGGCGACCATGCAATAGAGAGCACCCAATTTTTATGGCCTAAGGAAAATAAAATAAGATAGTGTTAGGACAATTTGGAATTCAGTAACAACTGAAGATCAAAACAACATGTATCTACGTTACTTTAGGTTTCCTATGAATACACTTTAGTAAAACTTAAATGAATAAAGGACCTTAATATCCGCGAGAAGAAATTTCTTTACGGCAATTGCCAGCGGTGAGTGTAAATGTGTATCCTTTGAATGAATTATAAAAGCTTCTATGATAACAACCTAAGAGAATTAAAACATATAATTAGTTAATTGGTGTTCAATAATGAAAAATAATATATTTCTTCAATGAATGGCTATGATTTGAATAGCAGTTGAAGAAGAAACACTAAGGGGGCGTTTGGTAACCCCAAGAGGATCACCACGGTGATCTAAGATCCCTGGTGATCCAAATGCTGGGGTAATTTGATCCCCAGTGATCCAAGATCAATGTGTTTGGCAGGCCATAGTCCAGTGATTAAAAATCTGCGGATATCTATGAGTAACTTGTTCGGTATGGTAGAGGGATCCAAGATCACCGACCATATAATACCACAAATACCCCTGATATATCTTAGATGGATTTTTTTATGTATTTTTAATTCTCATGAATCAAAAATGTAAGTCAATATGCTAATTCCTATAATAGCTTCATAATTTTGTCACATATTCTACTTTTAGTAACCCTTATCATATATTTATTAATCATATAAAATATATTATAATAAAATATTAATATGTTTATCAATATATTAATTATTAATATATTCTATAAAAATATATTTATTACTTCTATAAATTATTAATCTTATAAAAATATGTTATTTTTCATTATAGAATTAATTTTTTTATTTATACTTATAATAGATTTTTTAATACTAATAATTATTTTGATTAGAAAAATAAGGTAAATAGGAGTAATATATTAAATATTTTTATTATATAAATATAAAATATAATAATATATTTCTACTATAATTTAAAATTATCCTTCAATAATAATAGGATAATAATATGATTAGTAATATATTATAATATAATATATATATCATTAATATAATATATAATATCAACACAATATTATATATAATATATATTGATGGTATATTGATATATCAATTTTTCTGCTAAATTGCAGGGTATTTTTGTCTTTAATTTTCAACCTAGGATCACTGCCCTGGGGTGATCTTGAATTTCCGACCTCAAGGACGGGTATCCCATCACCGAGTTGGGCAGTGATTTGAGGAGTGGAGGTGATTTAGGATCACCGCCACGTAGGATCACCGTGGTGCAACCAAACGCGGTGATCTCATCACCTCCACCCACATCATCCTTGATCCTGGGACGATCACCCCATACCAAACACCCCCTAAGTGTGATTAAGCAATATTGATATCAAAATAGTTTTTCTTGCATTGAAAATGAGTGGTATACAAAATCCAGGTGCTCAGGTTGACATACCAACATGAAAACCAGAACCTAATGTACATGCTGGCTCTAGCTATGTGTGCACTTTGATGTTTGGACGAAAAATCTATTCTATGACCTAAACAAAGAGAAGCCGGGTAAACATTGACAAGGTGCTGTTAGCTTCATTTATAAGGGAACTGACAGGACACTTAAACCTAAAAAATGTTCATGAAGAATTTGCTAGGACAACAGTATACAAAGCCTTGGTAATTTACTACAAAAATAAAATGATACCCTCCATACAATTCATAAGAAAATGAGCAGATGCACAGATAAATTTAAACAAAAACTAACAAGAAAGGAAGAAGGAAATTGAAAGTTAGTATTCAAAATTATAGATTTTCTGAATGTAAAAATGCATATACATAAAAGGTATTAAGTTTCAACCGAAATTGATCCCTTTAGGGCCAAAACTGAACAGTTTGAGCTGGAACTAAGCTGAAACTAACCCCAGAAACTAAGTTGCAATCAATTTCAGCATTTTCAGTTGGTCTTGGCCAAAATTCACCAGTTTCAGTGATTCAGTCTACCATCAGTGTCTTAGACCAACTTAACCACTGGATAATCCTAACCTGGATGTTATGTTTACTTAATATTTTGGTATTTAGTATCATTTTTATGTCATTTTTTTAACTTCTTCAGGTGCACTTCAATGTTGTAAAATCCAAACAGGCCTATCAGGCTGCATTAGTACCAGGAAGAACCTAGCCAAACCTAATCCGCCACCCTGGCCACCCCCAACACGATTTTGATCAATTTTGGTATTTTTCATTGGTTTTGGTTGAAACTAATAAGTTTCAGTCCTGCTTCATGGTTTAGGCTAGTTTGGCCACTGACTAAAGTGACCATGGATGCTATGTTTACTCAATATTTTGGGATTTAGAATCACGTTAAGGTTGTTTCATCATTTCTATAAGTATATTTTAATGTTTTAAAACCTAAACAGGTCGACTAGGTGACTCACCAAACAAGAAGATAAAATTTTGGAAAAACATTCATCCTATTGTCCCAAGCAGTTCAGCCATTTGAGTGGCCTAGGTCAAATCAGTGTTAACCTGTTCAAGTCACAACATAAAGGATTAGGAAACAAAACATAAAAATTAAAAAGAAATGAAAGAGAAAGTTAACTTAGGATCCAATGCCTTCTCGAGTCCCAGCCCTAGAAAGAACACATCCTGGATCTCCCTTCTTCCTCGCCTTTAACCAATAACCATGATCACAAGCTGCTGAGAGGAGCAAGAAGCACCCATTACTCCTCTCTCTCTTAGTCGTGTGGCCAACAAGGAATCCACCTGTCATTCTCACTTGGTGGGGCCCCTCAACCTCAAAGCAGAAGTTCCAGGCCTTGCAAGCTACTAAATCCATCACTCATCCCTGGATCTCCCACTGCTGATATATATTCTCTCTCTCAATGGAAAAAGCTAGCAGGTGGTGGCCAATAGAGGCAGAAGAAAAGATGCACGACCAAATTTCCCCATTGGAGGCGGTGGAAAAAATCTGCTTTCTGGAAGGACTAAGAGGATTTTTTCCTTTTGTTTTTTCCTTTTTCCTTTTTTTTCTGTGGGGAGGGGAGGGGAGGCTGGAGTTCGTTTGGATTAGTTGATATTCATACCTCGGGATTGCTTTAAGGCTTCCGTCTACTATAATTGCGGATTCATGGATTTGTTAGAAAGTTGATCTCTATATTCAAGAATCACTTAAGAAAAAGCCTTTGAATTTCTGGAATCCTATCAGCTACCAGTTTTAGATTGGGATAGGACAGGCTACTATTTGTAGATTAAAGAAGGGAGATAAAAAGACTAAGAATAGCAAGAAGAACTTGCAGAACTAGTCCAGACTAAGGTTCTGGTTTGAGATTGAGTCCTTGTAGTTCCTTGGTTTCTAACTGAGCTCGGCCCACACTAAGGTATTGCCATGATTGATTGGTGAAGGCCCAAATTTAAGCTGTCATACCTTATCTGAACATGATAAATACTGTAAGGAAAAAACTGCAGAGTTTAAGGGGCATCACTAGTCCATTGCAAAAGTAGAAGCCAAGGTTTGGATTGTGTTATGAAACAGGTCTGAGGACAACAGATATTACAAGCTACAGATAAAGCTACATGAGTTACTAAGAATTATAGAAGGCAAGCCTCCTGGTCAGCATTTGCATTGACAAAGAACAATGAGAAGAGTTTAGCATTTAATTGAACAATAACAAACAGGAAAAGAAAAAAGTTACCCAAAAATTATAGTACATTCTATACAACATGCATAAATTAAAACAATTAAATATGCCACAGCTTCAAGAAAAAAATAAGAGCACTCACAGGGGAAAAACTAGTAAGGCAACATACCATAGCACAAAGAAAAATATCATTAAAGAAATGATCACCTGAGCATGTGAACAGTGGAGTCTGTGTATTGAGGTCCCATAATCGTACAGTGGTGTCACCAGAACCACTGGCTAAATTACGTCCATCAGGACTGAAGGCAACAGATAGCACAGCTTCTGTATGACCTGCAAATGCAGGAAAGTAAAACAAAGTTGCTACTGCTTTGAAAGCACAGTATTAAAAAAATGGTTTAAGTGAAGCAAACATAGAATCCAAATACTTAGAACTAATCAAATAGTACACCAATGTGATAAAGGTTTGGAAGAAAAGGAATCACATTCTGGTGAAAATGAAATCAATTTCAGATCAGTACTTGGAAGCAAGCAATTGCATGGAGGCTGCAGAAATATTCAGCAAATCATAATCCCTTTTTTTGTGAGGGAATCTATGCCCAATGAAGTATATTAAGCAAATCATAATCATTATAAGCAAGGTTTTAAGTCCCGTGGGATGGGGCCGTCTTGGTTATCCCATAAAATGGAATGCACCGCCATCCCGACACTTGGGATAGGGGATGTTCCAACCCGTGCCAATCGGGATGTTGGGACAATGGTGGGACGGTCTTGTCCCGACGCTTAGGATGGTACCCCATCCTGGTGTTCTGCGGGACATCCCGCCAAGACTTGAGTCCTTGAATTTTTTATGTAGCAGGTGAACATATAATAGTTTTGCACCAAAAAAAATGAAGTTAAAAAATTTTTGCTTTACAATGAGGAAACATGATCAACCTATTGACTTCTGTCATAAATAATACCATGGCAAATCAAGAGACAGGTTAGGAAGCTACATGAAACAATTATCCGACAAAATGCCTGAAATTGAGTCTAAAAGGAAACTATCCATTAAGAAATACAAATTCTATATCTAGGGCGCACCAACCACTTGACTCCAAGACTCCAAAAGCTTAAGTTGATAGTGAATGGGTTAAAAATGTATATCATGTTTAACACCCTTATGTGCAGCCCTGATCAACCTAACTAGCAATTTTTTATATTCTCCATCGACAAGCCAGGTAAAAAATGCAGATGTTCTATACTGGCATTGCATTGGTTTTATAGTTGCTAACATTTAAAGCTAGGAAATTTCTGGCTAAAAAGTAAATATGCAAATTCAAGTACAGATAATAATTTGTCTTATAAAAATCTAAAACACTTAATGCCTTTCTGTATTCTCGCTCAAAATGTCAGGACAAAAAGTACTGATTTATATCCATGCATATAACATCACTTTTAGAGAAACATTTATGAGTCTTAAACTTACATTTCATTCACAATCACTATAACTTAAAGATAGAAAATGCTTAGACTGAAAGATTAACAGGCAAACAGAGGTACCAGCAATTGTTGCAGAGCAACGGTTGACTGGACGGATTCGAAAAATAGCTTGTGGTTGGTAGACTATGCGTATAACCTTCTCCACCGAAACTGCAGAACTCAAACATACAAAATCAGCAAATAAGTAGCAAATGATCACATTAATGTACAAAGCTTTCATCCGAAAAAATAGTATGAAAACAAGTCTCTCCATATAAATGCTATATAAACAGCAGCACACCTTTGTTCTTCTGCAAGTAAGTCCCTAGCTGAACAACAAGCTCCTGGTCTGATATGTAAAATGCATAAGGCAACTTCTCCTCCTGAAAGAAACAAAAGAAGAAAAATTTGAGTATCTTTTTAAGGACCGGAATTAACCAATTACGGATGGAAAGTTTGAATTAGCGGGAAGCAAAAAAAATGCATTCTTGTAAAAAAAATTATTTTCTTTAAAATCTGAATTCTAGAGAAGCAAAAGATAAAAAAGCAGATGATGGTCAAGATTACATTGTTAAGAAGCTTGTTGACGATTTCCTGGAGCTGAGGTGGACCAGCATTTTGCGGGAGATAGAGTGGAGCACCAAGTGGCTCTCCTTCAGGATTTGTCAGCAGACACATCACGGTGTTATTGCTATTCATCTCCCTCCCTTCATCCATTGCCGCCATCTGACCAACAAGTATTTGACATAATTTAATCGCAACCTCTAAAACAGCACCATTCCAATAGTTGAATCTCGATATAAAACTAAAATGATTTCTAACAAACATATAGAAAAGAACAGAGTTTTACTCATTGAACTAAGACGATGAAGCATAAGTAATTATAAAAGGCCAAACTAAAGTAGAATAGAAAAATCACAAAAAGTCGTTCTAATCCAAGCTAAGCTAACTTTTTGGATTAAAAGAACATTCCAGTTTGGGTGGATTCATTTGGTCCGAGACGGAAACCAAAAACCCTAATGGTTAAAACCCTAACTTTGCTTTGTAAATAGACGGAGGAGACTATCTCTGATGACTATTACTACTGATGGGATTGGGGAAAGTAGATTAAAAAACCTGTTATGATTTTAGTTTCCTCGTCCAAAAGATAGTGCGAAGTATCAACGAGAGAGAGCGGGGCGGGAATTTGGCGGATTCTGATGAGAGAGCAACGAAGATAAAAAATGAAGAGGCACGGGGCGGTTGGTAGGTAGAGCTGATCAAAACCCGGACCGGGCCGGGCTCTACAGCAGAAATTAGGCTCGATGGCTATGCCCAGGCCCGGCCCGACCCGACTGTCGGGCTTAAATTTTTGTCCAGGCCCGACCCAACTTTATAAATCTGGTCCCAGGCCCGACCCAACAGGCCCGACCCAACAGGCCCGACCCGACATGCCCGATTTTTTTTTTTTTTTTGGAATCTAAAAATGGGCCAAAATGGCCCAACAGCTTAATGAGCTCTCTAAAACTGGATATATTTTTCTATCTTTATTTTGTTTCTCCAATGGTTAATTGGTTAATGTTAAGAATATAACTAGCCTATTTTAAATAGATAGTATTGGTGGAAGTTTCAAACTTTGGAATTTGGAAATATCTACAAACATTAAAAAAAAAAATTGCAGCTTCAAGCTAATAGAAAGAAACTAAAATGTATGAAACACTGTTGTCCAGCTGAAAATTACAACCCAACAATAAAAACTACAAACTTAAACAACTACATATTTAGATAAAATACAAATTACATTGTTCCATTAACATTATAACAAACATGCATCTTTGTACATTCAAAAGTAAATGTAATCATAATTAGTTGTATAATTAGTTGTATAATTCCATCTCTTCCTCGTCATCTTCATCCTCACTAGATTCTTCCATCCTCGTACTCATTATCCGTCACAGGAATAGGTGAACTTTCGCTTGCCATTGACATAAGCCTATCAAAAAATTATACAACTAATTATACAAAAATTTCAGTTCATAAAAATTATCCTATCAACAAACCATCCCTTCATTACTTGGGATAGTAGTATTTATCATAATAAAAATAAAGCCCCATCCAACCCAAAAAAAAAAAAGGATCAGGATTCGGGAGCCCATCTCAGGGGAGAAGAAGCCGAGAGGAGAAAATTAAAAGAATCTCCACCCTCCAAGAAGTCCACCTCCAATCCCCCGATCTTTCTTCCTGATGGCCCAGCTGGAACAGGAGCAATGTGAGGGAAGGAAAACCAAGACCAAAACCAAAAAAGAGAAGGGATGAAAGATCACTCCGGAAGTCCATCTCCAATCCCTCCTCAGACGTGTGTATCAAGCCAACCAAATCCCTCCACCCTCTTTCTCTCCAGTCTCCAGTCTCCAGTCTCCACCCAAAACAAAACTACTGTCCCCAACTTCCCAAGTTCAGACGTGTGTATCAAGCCAACCAAATCCTTCTCCAAGCTCCCTTCCATCAAGGGGGAAGACTCGTAGCCACCTCCCTCTCCCCCCCCCCCCACCTCTCTCTCTCTCTCTCTCTCTCTCTCTCTCTCTCTCTCTCTCTCTCTTCCATCCTGGCTCGAAGCTCCGGAGTCCGGACTTTACTTCCGAGTTCCGAGCTCTCTCTCTCCCCACCACCTCTCTCTCTCTCTCTCTCTTCCATCCGGGCTCGAAGCTATATGGGGCTTTACTTCCGAGCTTGGGCAAAATCCATCCGGGATCGAGCTCGAAGAGGAGGAGGAGGAGGAGAAAAATCTTACCGGTGACTGTGAGTCGGTGACCGGAGCCGCGGAGGTTGCCGTCCGGGGGAGAAGGACGCGAAGAGCCGCCGGTCGGTCGTTGAAGAGGCGACGGCACGGCTACAGGGAAACCGGCGGAAAATCGGAAATGGGAGCGGCTATCAGGCTCTGAGCGAGGGAACGCCGCGGGGGGGGGGGGGGGGGGGGGGGGCGGGGGGGGGGGAGGGGGTGTTGCGGGCGGCGGCTATCGGGCTGTCTGCGAGGGAAGGGGGGGTGGTTTAGGAATTTAGGGTTTCTCAAATTTTTTTAATATATTATATCAGTGTTTTATAGCCGGGCCGGGCCGAGCCGGGCCATTTTTTAATGTATCCAGGCTCGGCCCGATTTTTTGGTCGGGCCGCTTTTCCTGCCTAGGCCCGACCAATGGGTCCTTTTTTAATGTCCAAGCCCGAAAAATTTCGGACCGGGCTGGGCGGGCTAGAAGGCCCGTGATCATCTCTATTAGTAGGAGAAGAAATGCAAAAGGGACGGCGCGAGTGCGCAATCGGACCTAGACGTCAGCCAAGCCGGCCTGCATGCGGCTTGGGCTGGGTTGGGTTCGGGTCACCTCTGGTCATACGGGTGGTCACCATTGGATGGCCAAATAATCAAGTTAGGTCGAGTCAGATACGGGTTTGATCATATACGGATAGGTTACACGTGGTTGTATCAAAAATTCCAAATCTGAATCTGACTTATTTATTGAACATGTTAGGATTTGAAACTTGAAGGTGTTGTGCTTAATAAATAGGTAACTCAACTTGTAACAACCCAGGATCTCACCCAAAATGGCTAGCCGGAAGGTATTATTTGGGTTAGGAATTTAGGGTTTCTCAAATTTTTTTAATATATTATATCAGTGTTTTATAGCCGGGCCGGGCCGGGCCGGGCCGAGCCGGGCTATTTTTTAATGTATCCAGGCTTGGCCCGATTTTTTGGTCGGGCCGCTTTTCCTGCCTAGGCCCGACCAATGGGTCCTTTTTTAATGTCCAAGCTCGAAAAATTTCGGACCGGGCTGGGCGGGCTAGAAGGCCCGTGATCATCTCTATTAGTAGGAGAAGAAATGCAAAAGGGACGGCGCGAGTGCGCAATCGGACCTAGACGTCGGCCAAGCCGGCCTGCATGCGGCTTGGGCTGGGTTGGGTTCGGGTCACCTCTGGTCATACGGGTGGTCGCCATTGGATGGCCCAAATAATCAAGTTAGGTCGAGTCAGATACGGGTTTGATCATATACGGATAGGTTACACGTGGTTGTATCAAAAATTCCAAATCTGAATCTGACTTATTTATTGAACATGTTAGGATTTGAAACTTGAAGGTGTTGTGCTTAATAAATAGGTAACTCAACTTGTAACAACCCAGGATCTCACCCAAAATGGTTAGCCGGAAGGTATTATTTGGATTTCTTGATCCTGTATAAGTACCCAAGATCTCTCTGGCGAATAATCGATGTGGAACTAAACACATGCCCGCACGGATCCTCACATACTCCTCCCGTTTAAGTTCTGACAGAGTTCAAATCCATTCAAATCTAATTACAAACACCACGATAGTCCCATGGACAGCCTCCATGAATCCGGCTGTAGTATTTTCTAGTCCACATAAGCTATGGGCTGAGTTCGCTCTGATACCATTAAATGTCACAATCTGAATCCGGACATGATTTGTCTCGCCTCAGATCCGGCTCGTGACACGGTCGCGCTACTGTAGAGTATTGCCCACAATAACATGAAGCTCGTGATAACTATAATTCTTACATGTAACGAGATAAAATTTCATCAATTTCATTTGCAATTCAATAGGAAGCAAGTACAGGGCATCTAAATCAAGTATTTGAGTTTGCAAGATTACAACCTAAACTTGTTAATATGGCTACATCTATAAGTCCTGAGTGATCCGACTCGATCCGGTTTCTTGTTCGGGTTCTAATTTTGGATCCAGACCCGACCTAGTTGAAAATCGAGTCGGGTCGGGTTGGGTCCAGGCCTACAATTTTTGACCCAATTGGTCATTCGGGTCGGGTCCATGTATAACCCAGACCCGACCCAGAAAAATTGGGTCCAGGTCAGATCGGGTCAGCTCCGGGTCACCTAACCTCAGTCATATAGTACTTAGTCCATCATTAAAAAAGAATGCACACATCTTGATATGACTCTTCTATATTCTTTTTCCCATTCAATTCTATAATTTTCCATTGCTAATCAAACTCGAGAAATCATGTATGAGTGCACGTAAATAAGTTCTTGTAGAAGCAATAGTTGCAAAAGAAGCAACTGCCAATGTGTTTATTGTAGAAGCAACTGGCTGCAAAAGAAGAAAAATTACACAAACTATCGATGAAGGGCCAAAATTCAGTCACTTGTTACTTGTTAGTGACTCCATGGTTACTGATATAAAATCAAAGAATAAATTAGCCAACAAGCAAACAGTAAGCAAACAGTAATCATGGCTACAGAAACATTTGGAATACACTTCAGATTTGGACTCGGATCATGCTTCCCAGCTTCAGAAAGAATAAATCACTGTAAACACAAAAAAAAATAGAAGGAATCGAACCTCTGTCGGGAGTAGCGAAGTCCGGAGTCGGGAGTCGGGAGGCGGCGCTCGAAGTAGGGGCTCGGAGGAGGCCCTCGGAGGAGGATGCACTCGACGGATGCGGCACTCAGAGGAGGGGCTCGGAGGAGGCGGCGCTCGAAGGAGGGGCTCGAAGGAGGCCTTCGGAGGAGGAGGCGCTCAGAGGAGGCGGCGCCCGGAGGAGGGGTTCGGAGGAGGCGGCGCTCGGAGGATGAAGAATGGCAATAGGAATTCGGGAGAACAAAACCCCATCGCTGTGCTGCTTGTTTTATGCCACTCCATTTTGAGTTTGGGTCGGCTCTTCGGTTGGTTCGGTTCGGGATCAGGTCCAGATCCAGCAAATCCGAAATAGACCCAAAAAAATAATGGGTCAGGTCAGGTCGGGTTCAGATTCAGTAAACCCAGACTCGACCCATAAAATAGTTTGGGTCTAATTTTAGAACTCGAGCCGAACACGCGGACCCATTTGCAACCTTATATGTTTAATACCATAAGCTTATCCCCGTACTCCTAGAGCGAGGCCTACAGTGCTGTCTTAATAGCATCGGCAACCGACACAAATTTGGGTCATTAGGTCTCCAGTGAGAGCACTACATGATATTGGTAACAGCTCTTTAGAGTGAGAAACTCATGCCATGCCCGATATTGGTAACAACTCTTTAGAGTGAGACACTTCAAGGAGAGAGAAAGGTTCTGTTCGTACCCTAATGGCTAGCTCTTCGCCGGCGGTGCTCGGCGGAAGGGGGGCTCTACTGCGACTCGAGGAGAGTGAAAGGTTATGATCATGCCCTCCCACTCTAGGCAGTGCTCGACAAGCATCTTCTTTGTCCGCGGTTGAGGATCCGTGAGGGCAAGGAGGTTCTATTGCGACCCAAGGAGGCTTTGGCTCTGGCAGCTTCTGTCGTCGGCCACATGTACCCACCGGGGAGCAGGGGAGAGCCCAGAGGCCGACCTCGCCGGCAGTATGCGGTGGAAGCTTGGGCGCAGCTTCGACTTCTCTCAAATACGCACCGTGCTCTATTTGGTTTTTCTTCTAACATTCTGTGTGCAAGATCGATCCGAGGAGTGAGGAAATATCTGTGGAGATGGAAAAGCGCCTTACGGCTACTTCCTCACTGAGGACAGAGGAAAGCGAGCCTCCGTGCCTAACGTGATCAACACTCAGCGCAGGAGGCGTCAGGAAGCTTGGGCACTATGTGTGAACTGTGCAAGGAGGCTCGGCTTCGGCGTGTGCTCAGTGCTCGCGACCATTGCTTCTTCTTCAGCCAGTAGGGGTGCTACCAGAGGCGGGTGAGTGGAGGGTTTGAACTTGTGTCTTGTTTTATTTATTTCAGGGAGGTCCAATGGACATGGCAAAGGGGAAGCAGCCGATGGCGGGGTCAACAGGCTCGACAGGGGAGCAGACGTCGAGGTCGACGACCGTGGACGCTGAAAGGAAAGGAAAAAGCCGGTTTTTGCGTGCATGTAATTTTAAAAATTTCTAAAAAAATACAGAAAAAAGATAGAATTAAACTCTTTAATTCCAAGCATTCAAGGGAGATCATATCTCAAAAATAAATTACTGGAATATTTAAATTATTTATGTTAAAATAACTATAAGCATGATTAATCATAGAATTAGAAAATCAGCAATCCTTGTTAAGTTCTAAACCTAACTAAGATAAAATAAATCTCATACCTTATGATGAAGAGGTTGGATTTGAAGATCTGAAAGTCGAGCTTCGTAGCCACACACATGTCTGGCCTCTATGGATGATCGACGCGAAGCTCCGAGTTGATCTGATCCCGTGGAAGTGCTAGCTTGTACGGAACCCTACTGTGGCTGATTTTGTTCTTTCTAAAATCAATCAACCTTTAATTGATCTTATGAGATGAAGGAAGAAGATGAAGAAGGAGAAGAGGAGAAGTAATGAAGTGACCCTTTTCTGAATTTTTTAGAACTCTAAGTTCTTAAAAAATCATAATCACTAAACCCTTGGCGTGGAGAGGAAGAGGAGAGAATTAATTGATAATGTCTCTCTTGCTACCCTTTTATAGATTGGGTTTAGGGCTTCTCCTAATCTTATTAGGAGTATGAGACTATAACCCACCCTTGGATTAATGCCAAGTGTCCAATCCTTGTGCTCATAGATGCATGACATGTGTCCACTTAATCAATTGATTAATTTTCTAATCACATTAGGATTCCTAATCTCATTAGGAGAATTAATTGATTTGGGAGCATGCATCCTACGACGCCATGTGGACTTTAAAGTCCGCATAGTGTGAACATGACTTAAGTCATATTCATCCTACGATGACATGTGGTCTTTAAAATCCGCACAAATCTTGGTTTAATCAAATTAACCCAAATTAATTTGGGTCGAATCCAATTTGATTTGGCTCATTAAATCAGCCCAATTGCAATCCAATTACAATTAATTCCACTTAATTCTTCATAATAATGACTCTTAATTGACTAGAGTCAATCCCAATCCAATTGGGTCAAGTTCGATCAATTAGGTTATGCCCAATCGGCTCGGGTCGAACCCGATCGAATTAAGTCAAACCCTAATTTAGCCCAAATTGAATCTAATTCAATTTGGCTTAATTAAAGTCCAATAATTCAATCAAATTGAATTTATTAGTAATCCAATTACTAATTAACCCTCCAATAATTCGATAATTATTTTAATGCAAATTTTGCTTAGGATAATTTGTCAATCGAATTGACCAAATTACCCCTGAATGATTCTTAATCATTAATCAGCCATTTGATCAACCTAGAAACTTCTATGCGTGTGACCCCATAGGTTCGAACCTAAGCCGGTAGCACAAGAACAACTTCTTGTACTAATTGAAATGACCATCTAGCAATGGTACCCGACGTCCGGATAGGCCCAATGATCGCAAAGCAACATTCAAGAACCCTTGGACTATGGTTACCGTATAATTTATCCCTATGACTTCTAAATGCCAGGATGACTTTAGAGTTCTGTCAACTCTGTAATAAGTGCATCCATGATGTGATTCAACTTTAGAAATCCTGTGACTTCTCACAAGGATTATCCTAGCCAAGGTTTTGCTAAATTGAACACAAGGCATTATCTCCTGTTTCGAGAAGGGGTCAATTCTATATTGACTCACAACTGACTACGTAAGTACTTGACTATACCCAGTGACCTTCCGTCACTGAATTAGAAATTCAAGTAGTCTGGTACCAAAGTACAGTGAGTTGCTTGCTAGTCACAGGTTGCGGTCTCAGGTCAGAGGGCCAAACTTATACCCATATCCACTCGGAACATCTCTTGACAGTAGAATGTTCCGAAATTGGTCACGTTCAATGAAATGTACTCCTACACTTCACCTGTGTGACATATCAGTGTCTCCACACTTCTTGGTTAAGAGGACAACCAACGTATATGTCACACAACGACCTAATCTCGATAATGCTGTTGTTCTAGTAACAACATATCATTTGATCGCGAACAGTTTTAAGGACTTGAAGATAAATCCTTTTTTATCATAAAACAAGTCCTATGGACTTCATCATATAAGAGTTCATTTGAAGATGTACAATGAAATGATGAACAATGCCAAATAACATTTTATTAATTTGTCAATTCATTTACAAAATTTAATCATCAGCGCACTGATGATTGACTCTTAGGATACAATTCCTAACAGACGCAACCAAAGGCAATGCATCGAGAAGCAGACCGTGGCACTAATGACAGGGACGTGGGCGGAGGTGGCAGCTCAAGAAAAAGGTACGGCCGCGGGGAGAAGAGGAGAGCGACCTGGGGGCCAGGTGCGACCAGGGCCCTGGGTGACCCACTGGCTAATGGAGGCGGAGGTGGCTTGGTTGAGCCAACGCTTTTCGTTGGTCCTCGAGCTCCTGGAGGAGCCTATCGAGGCTGCCCGCCGGGAGTGGGAGGGACTAGCGCTGGTCGGCCGGAGCCTTGGCCGGTGGGTGCTGGTCGAGTGGGTAGCCAAGGATGTGGCTGCCCGGTTGAGGAAAACAAGAGAGGTGGCGGCGGTTTGTGTTGCGGTTCCGATTGTCGGAGGACCGAGACCGTGCCCTGTCGGAGGCGCTTTGGGTGGTGGCGGGGCAACCCCTAGCCATGGAGTCGTGGACCCCGGATTTCCTACCTAGGGAGACCCCAGTGAAGACCATGGTGGTCTGGCTCTGGCTACCTGGGCTTCCGCCGGAGTACTGGTCGACCTTGACCATTCTCGGTATTGCGGCACAGGCAGGGCGGCTTATGGTTGTGGACGGAGTCATAGAGGGGTGGCGAGCCATGGGCTTCGCCCGGGTGAAGGTGGCGATTGACGCCACCGAACCCCTCCTCCCAGGAGTCCGGATCCTTGGGAGGATAAAGGCTCTTTGGCAGCCTTTTGTCTTCGAGAGCATCTCGGAGCTCTGTGTTTGGTCTGGAAGAATCGGACACTTTGAGCCAGCATGCCGGTTCGGGGCACTGGTGCCGACAGGGGGGTACATTGGGGGAGGGGGATATCGGGTCGATCTATGGCCCGTGGTTGGCGACATCCCGCGCTTGGCCACCCCGGGAGAAAGGGCCGCCGCAACTGGGGAAGGCGACCGAGCCCTCGATAGTGTCGCCCCCTTCTCGGCCCTCCTCCCCGGCTGCTCCGCTCGGCCCTCCAGTGTCCCCATCGAACTTGGAGGGCTGGCAAAAGCTCACCAAGGTGGCCTGCTGCCGCTCCTCGCTAAAGGGATAGTCGGCGGTGGCGGTGGGGGCGCCGGCCTCTGGTGGGAAAGATGAGGGCTTCTGAGTCGACATGGCTAACGACTCGCCCGTGGGCTGTGTTGACTCTGTGCCCTTAGTGGGTGGGGTTGGGCCGCCTGGGGGGCGGGCCGGCCAGTCGGAACAGCAGGCTGGCCCAAGCGCTATGCCTATGGGCTAGCCTGTGGGTTAGTACAAGAAGTAGCCCAGGAATCCTGGGCTGCTACTGGATGTGGGTCGTAGTACTCTAGGCCGGGGTCGAATGGGCGGTGCGGACTGTGGCCTGGCCAGTCCGCGACGCGCGGTGAATCGCGCGACGCCTGCCGCACGGAGGTTAGCGAGCGGCCCAAATCTGCTGGGCCGCGCACGTTGGATCGGGGGAAGGCCCCCATGGGCGGGGGACTTCCACTGATTAGGGCTAGGGCTGTCAACGGGCCGAGCTGCTCGGGCCCGGCTCGATAAAAGTTCGGCTCGAGCTCGGCTCGTTAGTCAAACGAGCCCGAGCCCAAGCCCAAAATGAGGCCCATTTAAATCCGAGTCCGAGCCCGAGCTCGAGCTCGAGCCCGAGCAGCTCGCGAGCCCAAATGAGGGCTCAATCCAATTAACAATTTAATTGGATTCCAATTAAACTTGGACTCAACCCAATTAAATTTTATTTAGCTTAATCAATTTAAATCCCAATCTGATTGAACCCAGTTGGATTTAGATCAGACCCAACCCGAACTAACCCAAATCCATTTAATTTCTTTAAATCGAATTGGATTGGTTCGGGTTCGGACTTAACCCGTTAACCCGAACCCAACCCGTTAACCTTTTTTTTTTAAATCTCTTCTCTTTTCTTTTGGTTTCTCCAGAGTCCAGAACCTTCCGTCCTTCCCTGCTTCCAAGTTCCAACCCCTCCTTTGTTCTTCGTTCTCCTCGCTGGCTCGCCCCCAAGCCCGAAGCCGATGCCCCCTCCCCTCCGACGACGGCTATGACGAGGACGACGACGATGACGATGCCGTACACCCGATTACAGCTCTCCGAGAAGCTCCGCCGCCTCCTCCTCTCCCTTCTCCGCCCCCGATGACGACGCCGTACACGGTACACCCGATCCAGCTCTCCCTTCTCCTCTCGAGACTCTGGCTCTCCCTTCTCCGCCCTCGATGACGACGCCGTACTCCCTCCCCTGCGGCCGAGCCCGCGGCCGGGCCTGCGGCCGACACCCGTGCCAGCGGTGCTCGCGGCCGCTCCCTTCTTTCTTCTCTTCTTCTTCTTTTCTTTCTTTCTTTCTTTCTTTCTTTCCTTCGTTCTTCTCTCCTCTGAGCCTCCGACGAACGATGGAGATGGGGCGGGCGCGGGCTCGGGCAAACGAGCCTTACGAGCCCGAGCCCTTGCCAGGCTATACTAAGCGAGCCCGAGCTCAATACAGGGCTCAATACCGAGCCCGAGCCCAAGCCCGAAATTTTCTGGAACGAGCCGAGCCGAGCCCGCAGAGCTCGATCTCGGCTCGGCTCGTTGACAACCCTAATTAGGACCCAACTAGGCCCTATGGGGCCTGCCACTGGGCCTGCGGGCCCGATCTGATGGTCGGACCTGCGGGGGCCGGCGCCAGCTTAGGTGGACCTGCCTCTGGAAGTGAATCTAGTGGGGCAGCCTTCTAGTTTTGGGGCCAGGGGCCCTTCCGGCTTATGGAGGTGCCCAGCGAGTTGGGAGTGACGGATCCCTTGGAGACCTTAGTCGGCGGAGTGACCACGATTTTCCAGTTCAGGGTCCAAGCCTCGAGGGTGGATCCGCCTTCCGAAATTCATACTACCCTAGGCCATCTAGAGGAGGATACGGGTCAGGGGGACGTTGCCTCGGGCGGGTCCGAGCTGGGCGATGCGACTAGGATGATTGGGGACCCAGTCTGCGTAGACCGCCCTGTGAGTGACTCTTTGGTGGGCGAGATACGCCTGCACTTGTGGAGCCGGGGGTAGGTGACCTGAGTGGATATGAGGGGGTTGCAGGCAGGCCCGCGGATCACCCGACGGTCATACAACAGGTGAAGGCAGCAGTGTTGCAGGTCGTGTCCGAGGCCAGTGTGGATGATGGCCAATAGGATGATTCTTATCACGAGGCGGCTCGGAGGTTGTTGTGCTTGTGGCCGACCTCTCGGACTTTTTTCCATGAGGATTCTTGCATGGAACTGTAGGAGGCAGCAAAGCCATCCTTTATGTCGTCGTTTAGGAGGCTGGTACAGGTCCACAGTCCAGAGATCTGCCTTCTCTATGAAATGCGGTTTTCTGGTAGAGGGCTCTGCTGTGTATTACAACGGTTTGAGGTTGACTGGGAGTCCTATGCTGTAGAATCTCAGGGGTTGTCCGGGGGCATCGTGGCTTTGTGGAAGCGTGGTGCGGCTACAGTTAACGTATTCCATAACTGCTCCCAACAGGTCCTTATGATTATCTTGGAACTTAATGAAACATCGAAGGTCTTGAGTAGAGTGTATGCTAGTACTGACCATAGGACCAGGAGAGTTTTGTGAGATGAGCTCACCCACTTAATCACTTAGGGTTTTTCGATAGCGGTGGTGGGTGATTTTAACTGCATCCAAGTTGGGAGCGAGAAACGGGGAGGAAGGGCTTTCACCGACACCGTGGAGAGGAGGGAGTTCCGTGATTTCCTCTCGCGCAATGGCCTGGTGGATCTACGCTTCTCCGATCCGCAGTTCACCTGGTGTAACAACCAGTCTGGAAGAGCTAGGGTGTGGGAGCAGCTAGACAGGGTGGTTGCTTCCACTGATTGGCTTATTAGATTTTCCTCCTACAGGGTTAGTCATCTACCCGGATTGCTTCGGATCACTGTCCATTGCTAACCTCGACGGCATCGGGTCTCAGTCATCAGTGCCCCTTCCGTTTCAAGAAGGTTTGGTTGTCTTACCCTTAATCCTTGAACATTGTCCGAGGAGCTTGGAGTTTGCCGGTTCGCGGTGACACCATGCAGAGGATTTCATGTAAATTGGAGTTGACCAAGCGACGGCTACGTCGTTGGAATCGTGAGGTAGTGGGCGATATCTTTAAGAAGTTGGAGGATGTGGAGGCCGCGATTGCTGACCTCCAAAGAAAAGAACATCAGGTGGGCGCGTTCCCTGAGGCCGACATGGTGGGCCTCCGGGGGCTTCTCGCCACTCACCACTCGATCCTACGTCAATATGAGATCTTTTGAAGACAAAAATCTAGAATCCAGTGGGTCAGAGTGGGTGATCGGAATACTAGTTTCTTTTATCGATCTATGGTCATTAGAAGGTAGAGGAATATGATTTGACCCCCGCGGGACGTGGGGCCACCGGGTGGAAGGTGATCCGGCGATTAGCCAGTTCTTGCTCGATTTTTTCCGTTCTCGATGGACAGAGGATAGTGGGTATGATGCCGCCGGCCAGCTCTCGAGGGCCAATTCTCAAATTGGGGCTGCTGAGAATGCGCTATTGATTCGATCGGTGATGAAGGGGGAGGTGCGGGAGGCGGTCTGGGCACTAGGTGAGGATAGGGCTCCTGGTCCAGATGGCTTCCCATCTTTCTTCTTTCAGAGATATTGGGGCATTGTTCGAACTGTGGTGGTGGAAACAGTTTTGTGCTTTTTCAGTTGGGTATGCCTGACGACTGAAAGGCCACATTTGTCACGTTGATACCGAAGCATCAGGACACGGAGGAGCCAAGCCACTTTAGGCCTATCAGTTTATGCACAATCTTATATAAAGTTGTAGCAAGAATACTGATGGATCGTATGAAGCCCTTCCTTCCCAACATTATCTGTCAAGAGCAAGGTGCTTTTGTGGGAGGTAGGAGTAACTCCGACAATGTCATGGTGGCCCAGGAGATGATGTGGGATCTCCGGCGGGCCCCAAAGCGGCGAAGCCTAATGGCTATCAAGCTGGACATGGAACGAGCTTATAACAGAATCATGTGAAGTTTTCTTAGGCTACCTTTGGAGAGTCTGGATTTCCACGAGACCTAGATTGGTTGGGTTTTAGGGTGTGTCCGGGGACCGAAGTTTTCTATCTTGGTCAATATCTCTCCATCCTCCTTTTTCAAATCTACCATGGGGCTTCGACAAGGATGCCCGTTATCCCCATACTTGTTCCTCATTTGTTCTGATGTCTTGTCTCGGTCACTATGGGCTACGTGCGCCACCGGAGAACTGGAGGCTTACGTCCTAGCTTTAGGGCCCCTGCCGATATCCCATTTACTCTTTATCGATGACTATCTCCTTGTGACTAGGGCTCGAATAGCGGATGCTTGGGCTATCAGGAGAGTTTTGGCTGTCTACTGCACTGCATCCGGTCAGAGAGTGAATGCCCAAAAGTCCATCATCTTCTTTAGCTCTAGCACGTCGCCTGAGGTTTGATGGGGGATTCGGAGGATTCCAGAGATGCCTGAGCAGGATGGAACTTGGACCTACCTGGGTGTTCCGATCTCAGGTAGGAGATTGCGGGTATCCGAGTGCACCGGGTTGGTGCAACGAGTCCAGAGCAGGCTGATTTAGGTTTTGTTTTAAGTTTTAATTTTTGAGAGTTTATTTCATGGCAAACACGGTGGTGCCGAGGTCAGCGCTACTAAAAATCGAGCGACTTCTTCGGGGCTTTTTATGGGGCTCGCATGGAGGGGGTCGAGGGGTGCACTTGGTGGTATGGGAGAGAATCTATCTCCCTTTCAGTGAGGGCAGTCTAGGGGTCCGGTCTCTCCTGGAGAGGCGGGAGCTGCTCCTCGCCCGGCATGCTATCCATTTCCTTTTGGAGCAGCAGGAGTTCTGGAGCCGGATCATGGCTGCCCGTTATGGGGGGTGGGCCCGGAGGGCTGGGCTCGAGGAAGGCGGAGATGTTCCTTTTTGTGGCATGAGGTAGCGAGGTACTTGCCTATGGTGTCAGTTCACACTCGATGGCTAATAGGCGACGTGCATAGCATCAATGTGGCCGGGGACCCATGGGTCGATGCCCTCCCTCTACGGCATTGGCTGACTACGGTTAGTGTCGAGGCTGGGGAGGGCCTACATGTCTGTGATCTTATGGCCCCCGGAGGGGCAGTTGGGATGAGACTCGATTGGCCCAGCTCTTCGAGAGCATCTGGCAGAGCGGGTCCGATCCCTCTCTTTACCAGAGAGTGGTGGACCAGATGTGCAGGTGTGGAGTACCTCTACCAGAACTAGCGTCAGGGTAGGCGATCTTTTCCGCATTCTTAGGTGGGAGTATGAGCCTGGGTCGGACTGTGCCTAGATCTGGCGATTGGGACTCCACCCGAGGGTTGCGCTGTTCCTCTGGATAGTGGTCTGGGACCTTCTCACGAGAGTTGTTCTTGGGGGACGAGGACTAAGGATCCCATTGGAGTGTGAGGTTTGTGGTGTGGACGAGACGGTGGACCATGCCTTGTTTCAATGCACATGGGCTAGTGTGACTTAGTGTTTTGCAAGGGTCCCGTAGGAGGTGTGGAGCTATAGGGACCAGTCCTTACAGACCATGCATTGGAGCTTAGAGTCACCTGGGAGGCCCCATCCCCGAGTTTCCTTAAGGTCAACTTTGATGGGTTAGTCATGGACGATAGCATGAGGGGCAGTGTGGGTTTTGTTATTTGGGACTCGTCTGCCGGGGTTATGGCTGCTGGGGGCAGTCAGTTATTTAACACTTCGATTTCAAGTGCGGAGCTGAGGGCTACTTGGGCAGGCCTTCGTCTTGCCCGGTGCATGTTACAGGCCAGGTCCATCATCCTGGAGGGTGACTCAGCCACCATTATCAGTTGGATCTTGGGGGGTCCAAAGGGTAACGGCTGTGACCACCTATTGTTCTCAAACATTTGGGCTATGGTGAGGGATAGAGGGGCCTTCTAGGCCAAGCATGTATACCGCGAAGCCAATGGGGCTGTAGATTGGGTGGCTGCTTATGTAATATATCACTCCGGCAGTACCCTGTGGGCTGGAGATGGGGAGTTGCCGCTGACACTCCAAGGTATCATATTTTTTGACTTTATTGGCTGTATCCATACTTGTCAGATATGATCCACCCGTCTTAGCAAAAAAAGAAAGAACACTACATGACCTTCAACCAACGACGGTCCCATGCCACAATCTATGCTAATGCGAGAAAGAGCTGGAATCCATGCTCTATTTTCCATTTGGCTGTTAGTTCACAGACTATGATCTCCGGTGGTAGTCGGTGCCTAAGGAACTTGCTATTCAGACGGAGCTTCCAATGGCTACCTCAGTCGTTGGAACTCCTCCTTTGTCAAAGGTAACTCCTCCCTTGTTGAACCTTTGCTATAGCCTTTCAATATCATCTGGGGCTAAGGGCCACGTCTCCCAGCACCACCTGGAATCACCCTTGGCCACAATAGACCAGGACCTCAGTGCTCGCCATCACCCCAACCTGGTTGCTCAAAACCAGGCGGTGATGTAGAGCCAGCTTCAACCTGGGCCCTGGTTTTCTCACTCATCTCCTCTGCTGTGTAATCCTATTAACCAAAACTCTATATTATAAAGATCTTTTTTTTTTAATGAATATTCTTCTAAAAATTTAAATTTACGTAAATATTCAAATTTATGTAAATACCCTCTTAAAATTTATATTTATTTCTATACCCTCATAGACACTGTTTTCGTACAAATGCCATGATATTACAGTTCTTCTAACACCATTAATAAAAATAATATTTATTTTAATTAAAAATAAAATAAAATTTTGAAATTACTTTTTTATCCTCTATCGCGATTGTCTTATAAATATTTTTTTGCACATCTATTCATTAAGAATATTTTAGTCATTTTAATTTAAAACCGTTAATTTTGTAATGGCGTTAGATGGTATGGGTATATATGCAAAAATAAAGATAAAAATTTTGGAAGGATATTCATGCAAAATTCGATATTTAGGAGGGTATTCATGCAAAAAATTATATTATAAAAGGTAAAGAGGACAAATTTCTATTGACATGTATATATTTATTTTATATATATATATATATATATATATATATATATATATATGCATATATGGAAACATGTACGCATATATATTTCATATACATATGTGTGTGTATGTGGTATGTATACAAGTGTAAATATCAGGTACATGCAAGGCAAATGGGTTCGGTAAGGCAGGGCCGGCTCGGGCCTTAGGCGACTGAGGCAGTCGCCTAAGGCCCCCAACCAACGGAAGGCCCCCACCCCATGGTCCCCACTTCCCACACGCCACAGCATAGTTTTTTTTTTTTTTATTTAAGCCGAGCTGGAACTCTGGAAGCCTGGAACTCCTTGACATGGTGACATCCCCACCCCTGAGCCGCTGAGCGGACCGTAGCCTTCTGCCTTTCCCATCCATCTCCTGATCTCCGATAGCTAGAGACCTAAAGTGACAGTCGTAGCTGGGCGCTGGGCAGTGGGCGACGGCCGACGGCTACGGCAGTTCAGCGGCTACAGTGCATCTCCTTCGGCCTTCAGCGTCTCCCCAACGGCAGAGTGGCTGGGCAACGGCTACGGCAGTTGACAAATGACAAGCAACGGGCATTTCCTCCCTCCTTCTCTCCCCCCTTCTCAGTTCTCTGCCGCCGGTGATTTCCTTTTTATAGGAGAACCAGTGAACCTTCTCCCAAATCCTAAATTCCCAATCTCCCGTTCTCCGTTCTCGGCAGACTCGCAGGCTCGCAGCACCGCTCCATCTCTCCTCGTCGACTCGTCGTCCTCGGCTCCTCCGAGGCTCCGAGGCTCCGACCTCCGGCCTCCGGGCTCCGGGCCTCCGACTCCAAGAAGGCAGAACCCTCCTCCTCCGGCTCCGTCCTCGGTGGCTCGGTCCTCCTCCTCCGGCTCCAAGAAGGCAGATCTCCTCTCCAGCTCTTGGACCGCCGGCCGGATCTCTTCTCCAGCTCTTGGATCGCCGACCGGATCTCCTCTCCTGGGCCCTGGCCGACGCCCGACGTCGCCGTCCTCGGCTGTCGGCTCCTCCCGTCCTCCAAGTTCTAACCTTCGGGCTTCGGCCGTCGGAAGACCGGGCGAGTGGCTAGCCGCCGGCCGGATCTAGCCACTCGCCCGGTTCTCCTCTGAGAGGAGTCCTCTCCAGACTCCAGCTCTCCTCGCCGTCCTCGGCTCCTCCGACCTTCGGGCTCCGCCGCTCCGGCTTCCTCCGCTCCTCGGCACTCCGCAGTCCGCACTCGGCAGCTCGGCTCACTCCAAGGACCAAAATCCACATTCCACCATCCTCAGTCCTCACTGTCTCACTGAGTGTCTCTGTGTCTGAATCACTGATCGGCTGATCCCAAATTGGATTCCCAATTCCCGGTGTCCGGTGAGAATCAGAGAATCTAATCCACCGTCTCTCCTCTGTTAGCTCCTAAGCTAGTTTACTTTACTAATTAATCTTTTGATCCAATTAATTTTTATTTAGTCAAGTTAGAGACAGTAGAATTGATTTTTTTTTGGGTCCAAATGTAGGTTGGTTGTGACTTCGGCGGTTCGGCCTCTTCTCGCAGTCGAGTTTGGCACTATTCGGCCTCTTCTCGACACAATTAAGTTCGGCACTACTTGTCGAACCCGAGTTTGTTTTTCTTGACACAATCAAGTTCTTTATATTTTGATTTATTTGTGGTGTTTTTTTAATTGCTTAGTTTGATAATATTATTTATAGATTAAAATGTCTAATAGAAAATATGACTGTGGGTATGAAAAACTCAAAAAAAAAAGAAAAATCGATAAACTCATTCAATCTCAAAAAGGAGCTCTAGATAGATTTGTTGTTACAAACAAACAAAATGCCACATCAAATTCAACTTAGGAATTAGCAACAGAACAGACACCCGAAATAGAGTTAAAAAATGAGATTGCTAGTGAAACAATATCTAGTGAAGAGCACAATGAAGAATCAGATGGAGATAAGATAAACAAGAAAAAAGATTGTGGAACTAGTTCTATTTCTACAAATTTTTATGATCCTGGTCAATGGAAAAATATTGATACAAAATTTAGAGATCTAATGGTGGAAAGAGGTCCAATTAGAGATTATGATTTTTATTTTTCTAAGGATGAAAACAATAGACACTTCTCTACGATATATTACATTCGTAAGTTACCTAATGGTGAAAAATATGATAGAAGATGGTTAGTGTATTCGAAAGATTTGGATAGAGTATATTGTTTTTGTTGTAAATTATTTAATTCAAAGCCTAGCACGAGTCAATTAGTCAATGAAGGAAGTGAGGATTGGAAAAATCTAGGTATCAAGCTTAAAAGTCATGAAACAACTAATGAACATATCATTAGCATGAATAGATGGATTGATTTAGAAGTGAGATTGCTAAAAAATAATACAATTGATAAAAGTCTTCAAGAACAAATAAACCAAGAGAAGGATCATTGGAAAAAAGTTCTATTGAGAATTATTGCTGTCGTAAAAAATCTTGCAAAAAATAATTTAGCATTTCGAGGAAAGAATGAAAAGATCTATTAAAGCAATAACGGAAATTTTCTAAGTTTTATTGAAACGATTTCAGAATTTGATCCAGTAATGCAAGAACATATTCGACACATTCAACATGGTGAAATTCACAATCATTATTTAGGTCATAATATTCAAAATGAATTGATTCAAATATTAGCATCTGAAATTAAAGCTATAATAATTAAAAAGATTAAAGAAGCAAAATACTTTTCTGTAATACTTGATTGCACTCCTGATGCAAGCCATCAGAAACAAATGACCCTAGTTTTAAGATGTGTAGATACTTCAACAAGTCCAGTAAAAGTAGAAGAATATTTTTTAGAATTTTTAGAAGTAGATGATACATCTGGAAAGGGTCTTTTTAATGAACTTATAAATATAATAGAAAAACATAAACTTGAGGTTAATGATATAAGAGGACAAGGGTATGACAACGGATCTAATATGAAAGGAAAACATCAAGGTGTACAAAGAAGATTATTAGATATAAATCCTAGAGTGTTTTACACACCATGTGGATGTCATAACTTAAATTTAGTATTATGTGATATTGCTAACTCATGTCCTAAGGCTATATCTTTTTTTGGAGTGATACAACGAATTTATACCTTATTTTCTTCTTCTACAAAACGATGTAAAATTTTACAAAATAATATATCCACATTAACTCTTAAACCCTTGTCACAAACACGTTGGGAAAGTCGTATTGAAAGTGTCAAAGCAATTAAAAACCAAGCTCCTAAAATAAGAGATGCCTTAGTTCAATTAGCGGAAACTAGTGAAGATCCTAAAACAAAGAGTGAAGCCACATGTTTAGCTACATATGAGATTGAAAATTTTGAATTTTTATTAGGCATGAATATTTGGTACGATATATTGTTTGCTGTTAACTCAGTTAGTAAGATTTTACAATATGAAGACATGCATATTGATGTTGCTATAGATCAATTAAAAGGTCTTCTTTCTTATTTGAAAAGTTATAGGAAAAATGGATTCATGAATGCTTTGAATTCATCTAAAGAAATTGCAAATGAAATGGAAATAGAACCTATATTTCGTGAAAAACGTATGATCCGTAGAAAAAAATATTTTGATGAAAATAATGATGATGAGATAACAAGATCAGCTGAAGAATCTTTTAGAATTGATTACTTTTTATATATAGTAGATCAAGCTATTTTTTCAATTCAAAATAGGTTTGAACAATTTACTATATATGAAAATGTTTTTGGTTTTTTGTTTAATTTTAGAAAGTTAAAATCTTTGAATGAAGATGATTTGAAAAAGTGTTGCCTTAATCTTGAAAACTTTTTAAAGCATGGTGAATATTCTGATATTGATGGTATTGATATGTTTTCAGAGTTAAAAATTTTAAAAGAATTTTTACAAACAGAAACTAGTACTCCTATTGATATTTTAAGTTTCATAAAAAAAACAGATTCTTTTCCAAATGCATGCATTGCATATAGGATATTATTAACAATACCTGTAACAGTTGCTTCTGCTGAAAGAAGTTTTTCAAAATTAAAGTTGATAAAATCTTATTTGCGATCAACTATGTCACAAGAAAGATTAAATGGATTAGCTATATTATCGATTGAAAATAGTATTTTAATGGATCTTGAGTATAAAAGTTTAATTAGTAATTTTGCTTCTCAAAAAGCTAGGCGAATTATTTTTAAATAAAAATTTTAAAATATTTTTATACTTATTAAAAAAAATTTATTATTTAAATAATAATAAAAAAGATTTCTTCTAATGAGTTCGTCTTAGCCCCCAATTGTATTGGGCCGCCCCTGCGGTGGATGGAGATTCAGAGAATCGGCCTCCAGATGCTATTAAAAAACACCACGTGGGCCCCCTTTTTAAAAGAAAAACTCTCTCTATTAAATACCATGTTTAAAGTCTTCACTTTCAGGAGTCCGGCACATCACTTGACAAAAGATATTGCACACATGTCAGATTTCTGTTAACTTGAAAAGCTCTCTGCTGTTTGTCTCCATACAGTCTGGAAATCCCACCCTCCTCTCTCCTTCAAAACCCTAATGCCCACCACGACCCGCTTTCCCATCCGCTACAGGTAGGAGCGTCCGTACAAGCAGCTGATGATTTCCCGTGTATCCGACGCAAAGGGCAATTCGCGTTATTTCCGACGGAAGAGGTGGCATTAACGAAACCCGTCCATATCGCAACGACGTGAAAAAATGCCACACGTGCTCCATGCCTCTACCACTCCCATCCCAACCTCTCACCAAACCCTGATTGCATTTCTGTTCTCTAAGACTCTAACGAAGCCCCCCTTCCAAACCCTAACCCTAACCATAACCCTAATCTTCTCTAACTTCCATTCAGAATTCTCATCCGAGATGGCAGGCGAGCAGTGAACTCCTCCGAGTCCCCGCCCCACTGCGGGCTTCTGCTGTTGGAACGATGTCCCTGGACGGCGCCGTTGAGAGGAGGGAGGACCCACCGGCGGGGAACGGGAATGGGAACGGGGCGGTGGCTGTGGCGGTGGCGCCGCGGACGGGCCGGCCGACTTACGGCGACCGCCGTCTCCGACTGAACCCGAACACAGAGCACAAGCCGGAGCGGTACGACGACCTGGAGACGGAGTTCGATCCGTCCATCTTCAGCTCGCTGGAGCGGCACCTCCCCCCGACGATGCTCGAGGTGCCGCGCGACGCCAAGATCCAGTTCATGAAGGAGATCCTCGCTAGGTACTTGCCCGAGGGGGAGCGAACCAGGGTGAGCCTTTTCTCTCGTCTCTTCCCTTTCTCTCCTCTTGCTTCCCCGATTAGGGTTTCTGAAGTTAGGGTTCCGTTGCTAGTTTTGCGCGGATCGCTGTGCTTATTTTTTTTATTTTGAATTACTTTCAATGGTGAATGACGGAAATGCCCTTGTAGACTTGGTTTGTCCTGATTACTAGCAAAAAGAATTCGCCAGCCTGTCTGATAGCCGGCAGGACAACTTGCTGGGAATTCTCGGCCATCGAGCAGCAATCCATGTGCCAGACTGGAGATCTGGACCATCTAACCGTTTGATCTCAGCATATTGTAGAATGGATTTGGGAGCAGTATTAGACATTGGAAGATATCTGATTTAAAAGGAAATTCGAGACTCGAGAGTGTTTTGATCGGTGAAAAAATTGCAGCACCTTTGGTTGATTTACATTCAAATCTATGGATAGGAATTGTGTTTATCTATAGTTTATAGATGGGTTTTGGTGAATTGAAGGATCAATTGATTTAATCCGCTCCAATGGAGCATATGGGATTGTCTCCTAGTTAGGATGTTGCTGGGATCTCAGCATATTCACAAATGTATTTTGTCTCTTGAGTTTTTTTGCACATGTTTGATGTAGTATAATAAACAATGGTTAGTTACTTAGATATAAAACTTAGGTATCCAGGAAATTTAAACCCAAAGTTGCTGTGGTGATTCAAACAAAGACTTTAGCTCAAGGTTCAATGAATTATATTGCCATTCAGCGAATTGTATTGCCATATTTTGTCAGTGTTGCGGTTTGCCATACTTATACTAATTAGTAGGAATTAATTTCTAGAGAGGGAGGGAAAGAAGTGCAAATGGTAAGAGTTTGAAGTCCACCCATAATTATTCAGAAGTAGTTCTATGTTCTTCATTTCGCAATGTTATAATATTTCTAATGGCTTATGATGATAGATGCTTTACACACCAGGATCGAAAAGTTTCTCCAGATCAACTTATAACTTTAACACATTCAGAAATAGAAGATGTTCTTTTAAACAGAATTTTGGATTATTTTAGGCCACAAGCATGGGTACTTTTTGCTTTTTGAAACACTCAAGCTTCACCATATATTGAATCTAAGACATGTAAAATAATTATAAAATGATGACTAATGCATTTTTTTTGTTAAATGCTTTCTACTGTGTGGATTTTGGCCTCAAGCTTCTTTTGGATGGATAACAGAACATCTTGTATCTGAAATTAGAAAAATATAAGTTGCTTTAATGGAATGATAAGAATCATCTTCGAAAAAAAATTATATGAATTCACATGTACTAGTTAGAAGAGAATATTCTCATAGTTGTTGATGTGATTTGGATAGGCTTAAGGGACTCCATGGTGCATGAATTAATGTTTATTTGGACACTTAAATCCAGCTCCAAAAATTCATGTCAGATATGTATCCGAGTTGGATATGTATTGGATACGTGGATACTTATGAAGTTTTTGGTAGCTACTTTTGAAAATTGGAAGAGAGTTGAACTCTTCCAACAATGAGTGAGTTGAACTCGTCCAACAATGAGCTTGATCCTTTGATTTGATATAAGGACCCCCGAAAGTCTTCCAACAATGGTTGATACTTTTAAAAATCTTATATCAAGCGTCAAACAAATGACACTTGAAGGTCTTTCAGTCAAAGCTAAACCACTTCAGCAATCTATACCATTTGAGCTAAATCAACTGATATTTTAATTTTCATTCTTAAATATGTTTTACATATTCCGATATATCTTAGGTATTTTTAATTTTTAATGGGTGATTGTGCAATGTATCATCTCCCATGCCTTGAGGCAAGTAATATGCTGCTTTTTGAAGGGTCTAAAGATATAAGAAGTGATTGAATGAATGATAATTTTCTAATAAGAAGCTTGGTCTATCATCTTAGTGCCTAGTGACCACCTGGCACCTAGGTTATATGATAGTCTTGCCCAGAGTTGTCTGGCTATTCGACAACTATGATATTATGACTAATTAAGGGATGGGAAGTCAGGTGATATATGCAAGAATATCTGTTGTAGAAAATTATTCCATATGCGCCACTCTACTGTGAAATAATTTGAAACATATAATTCTTAACTAAAATCAAGGACTCTTAATGGATTGTGAGGATAGTAAGATATTATATTTGTAAATAAGGGATCAAATAATCAGTTTCATAAAATAGATTACAGTTTTTTTAAAAAATAAGAGGCAAGGAGTCTGATGTGATTGGAAGGAGTGTGAGATAACTTATTTACAACTGAATAACTAAATAACAGCTGAATGGTTCAACGAGAAAATTAGGATGATTACATTTTTTGGTGAATTTTAGGTTGGAAATATCTTTTTTCCCATGGTTGTTAGTGCATTTAGGCATGGCTTTGAGAACTTGGGGGGCCTGTGCAATATTTTTTTGTGTTATGCTTCTGACATTTTCTTGATATGAATTTGCTACTTTATACAATCCTATTGTCTAAGTAGTTCATGTCTAGATATTTTGTGGGAGGTAAGGTTTATTTCCTCTCCCACCTACTTCGCTGCATTTGATTTTAGTTATAGATTGTTTTGGTGGTACTATTTTATCAGAATGAAAATAGAAATGCTGAAATTATATTATGTCACATTTACTTTTCTGGGGGTTACTTTCATTTATCATACAAATTAAAAAAGAACCAAAAAGTCAAACACTCATCATTGACCTACTTATGTGTAATTCAATGCTAGCAAATACACATACAGCTATGAGAAATGATGTGCATAGTACACATGAAAACTCATCGTGGGAATGCTAAGATGATATTTCCCATGTAGGATAAAGTGGGAGGTCAAAGAGATCTACACCAGGTTTTAAATCTCGGATTCGGTTTTGGTCCCTGTGGTAGAGTTTTGGTTTCCACAGTTTTGGTGGTTTTATCAGTTTCGCTCTGAGTTTTAGAGTTTTGGTCAAAAGAATCAAAATAAACTTGAATATTAAAAAAAAAACAAACCAAGACAAGTTTCTACAACATCTTATTTTATTTTACATCATCTAGAGTCATAATTTATGTTATTTGGACTGAAATTAAATTTTGTTGAAGCTTAACACATTACTCATATCACATGAATGTACTAATGTATTGACTAAAACACCGAATGTCACTCAATCATGCATAAACAAAAAAGGCAAGCATACAAGAGCATAAAATTGATAACATATGTCACTTTCCAAATTAACATCAAAGCTCCTAGACATGCATAAACATCATTACTGCTACACATTGCAATTTTTCTATAACTTAAAAACACACATCAAGATTGCATCTTACCCACTTTACTGATAAAGTTTAAATAAAAATAACATGGATTAGATCATTAGAGCCTTAAAAACAGATGTGGCACTATTTACTTATGAAACAAAAAATAAAAAGTTTCAGTCAGTTTCAAGCTCATCCGAATTCATTGGATCTGTTTCGGCCAAAACTTCAAACCTTGGTCTGTACCTTCATGAGTATGATTTGGGTAAAAACACATATGTCCATCAGACATGGCATGGATTTTAAATACTAGATCTCGATGCAGGAACTCCGGGTTGGTGCTTTCCAAGCTGGCCGAAGCAACAAGCTAAGGAGTTACTTTTGATATCGTGGTGTATGGATACAACAGTGGGGAATAAAAATTGAAATATATCATTTTTTTATGGTTGACTTGCAGCCTGGTGGCTTTGGTTCCTTAACATGCTAGATGCATCAATGATCTCACTAAAATGCAAAGTCCTGAGTCAGCGGTACTTTTATTAAAATACTTGAAATACAAATTTGCTCATGTCCTCGTATTGATTGACATGAAGGATTTCATGTGTAAACCATCTCTGTGTTTTAAAATGCTAGGCTTGTTAGTTCACTTCGATCCTCTTAGATTTTTGACTTCTATTTTCAATTTCTGATCATACTTTTTAGCTAAGGTAAATAATTTTCCAGCTCAACAGATAATAATAACTTCTTACTGTATCAGGTTCAGAGACACAAAGAATACAGGCAGAAGATAATGTCAGCATATCAGGTTCATCCTCTGAATGTGTTTTGTGCTTAATTTTTTATGCTTTTTGATCTTGAGGGATAGTTTCTCTTAATGTTATTGTCGGACATGTTTGATCAACTTTGCAGGTAGGTTTTTGCTTCCTTGTGTCCAAGGAAATCTTTTCAGCTTGATGTTGTTCTGGAAATCTAGTTACTTGAATCAGAAGATCTATATAGACTTTTCAGTATTTCTTTTGCATCTGTTCCTGAACTTAGTTCATAGCAACCAAGAATTTGCTCATTGTAATATGTAATATATTATGATATATTACTTTCTGGCCAGTTTCTGTGGATACAGACAGCTTCATTAGTTTCTTGTTTAATGCTACATATCTTGGTGCTCTTGTTCTTTTGTGAATGACAAATAGGAGCTTGTGTTTTTGTTCAATTATTTTTCTTTTGTATGTTGAGTGATTATGAAGTGAATTGGATTCAAATCATTCTACACGTTCAACTTCTAATTTCTTAAAGGGCTGGAAAATATGATGGTTCTTGAACTTTGGCAGTTAAAACTCCTCACAGTAAACTCATACTAAAGTAGGGTTATTTCCCCTCCTCTTTTGGCATGCTATACGATCAAAATGACCATGGATGACCTATAGGTGAGGGCCATGTTCTTTTGGCATGAAGCTTTGGGTTTTTTTGTTGAAGATCACCGTTATAAATTGGTTGTTTTCTTGAATTATTGGTTCATATCTATGTAGTTTCCAATTGTTCTTACAATACATTCATATAATGGCAATCTTCCATGCTTGCTGCATTTCCTGACTTGAACTGCAGGGAACATGCATATTTAGTTAATTAGATTGAGTCTTGCAACATTCATATGGCTCAAGGATGTCAAACTTATTATTAAGCACTGTAATGATTGACATTTTAGTAATACTAGTAATTAAGTAGGTGGAATTTAGAGAAAAATGATAAAAATATGAGTACGAATTTAAATATTAGTCAACTATCAACTAAAACAAAAAATTAATTATAAAACAAAAAAATAAAAAAAAGACTGATTTTTGAGATCTAATTAGAAAATGCAATACAAAGTGACAAGTATCCACTTTCAATTTAGGAGGGATGGTATTGCTATGGATTAAGAGGAGATGGGATGATGTATTGATTAGAGAGATATTAAATAAGTTTAATCCTTTAATTTAGAAAAGTTCAAGGGGGAGAGTGGTGTGAATTATAGAGAGGAAGAGAGGGAAATTATATGTATATTATGGAGTTAGTTTAGGAAAGGTCAAGGGGGTGAATAGTGTGGATTATGGAGGATGAGAGGGGAGTTATATGTATATGTACATGCATATGCATGCATTCGTGCATCCATGAAGAGGGAGAGAGAAGAGTGCAAATTCAGGAAAGAGAGGGGGTGATGGCTTGGATTAAGAGGGACTCGCATCCAAACATAAGCTAGAATTTGGTAGAGTTTGGAAACTGGTTGAATTAAAAGCCAAATTATTTCCAAAATCACAATCTAAGTGGTGCTCTTGCATTATTAGGTTTAGTAATGAATTGGACTAAAAATTAAAGAGAACATAATAAATTTAAAAAGAAATAGTCACTCTAGTTGATTTTTGTAGTTGCCAAAGAGATTGGCTGTTTTGGGATGAAAAGTAGAGGCGGGCTCTCAAGACATGAGAAAATGGATGAGAAAAAAGGCATATCTTTCATATTTGCTGCATATATACATGCCATTAGAAATTGCTACTTTCTATTTTTTGAATAAAAAAATAATGTCAAATTGGGAATAAAAGCTGACAGATGGAATCTTTGTGTGATATTCTACAATTTTATAATATGGTTATAGATTATGTTACTGTATTAAACCATAATCGTCAAACTTTGCACAATGCTTTGGGTTTTTTTTGTTTTTGTAAAGCCTTCTGTGCCAAGTATTTATCGTAAAACTTTAACCGTTTTCACTTTAGGCTTTTTCAGAGTTCATGGCAATCTCCATTGACACTATCATAGGCCTTGTTTGAGTTTGTAAATCCTTCTGTGCCAAGTATTTATCGTAAAGCTACAACCTTTTTTACTCTAGGCTTTTTCAGAGTTCATGGCAATCTCCATTGACATTATCATAGGCCTTGTTTGAGTAGTTTGGATCTTTGTCGTAAGGTGCTACGCAAACTTTGTAGTCTTGTTCAGTGGCCTTGTTTGAGTAGGCACTACACAAGCTTTGGATTTTTGGTTTCACTCCTACTAACTCTTCCATAAGCTTCAATCCTCATTTCAGTTAAGCATTTTTTGTTGCTACTTTTATCAAGATTAAACTTAGTTCAATAATATATCATTTATTTTATCTTTTTTTTTTGATTCTCGACTACATATACTTTGTTATTTTGTGAAATGGAAGGACCAAATGTAAAGCTATATTATTTAAAATAAATGGAAAATGCTTTCTAGGTACTCCCGAGTCCTCGTTTTTATACAGCTTTGCTTTTTTATGCTTGAAGTTACTCTTTATTCAGGGATGTTCCTCTTTCTTTCCTAACCATTTATGATGGACTCAAGTTGGTCTCCTTACTAGGGCTTCCCTAAATATGAGGTTCATGGATTAAAAATTGCCGGAACAGGATGATACGCCCTGCAGTATCGTTCCGACATGAAACAGGCAGGCATCATATGGGTGTTAGGACATCGAAACCCTGTGCACCGGTATGTATTGTTGTATTGTTCCATACTGGTGCATATTGATGGTCGGCCATACCTTGTGTGTACAGATAGTTTTTCTTTTTTCTTTTTTTAAGCTGTTAGTTTTGGAGACCGTTGCCACCGGTATTGTATTGGTATTGTATAGTTCTGAAAACACTAGGGGCTTGGTATTGGTATTCAAAACCTTGATTCCTGTACCTAATGATTCTTTACCAACCATTTTGCAATTGCTATAAATCTAACCTGCCACAATTCCTTAGAGAGTTCAAGCTTGATTACATTTTTCTAGTCTTTCGATGCATTCATCACAGTGAATCATTCAACAATACGTTCTAGCAAGGTCCGCCATACCGGTACCGATCGGCGTACCGGTGGCCGGCCGGACCGGTACGGTACCGGTTTGGTCCGGTACGGTACCGGTTTGGTCCGGTACGGTACCGGTTTGGTCCGGTACGGTACCGGTTTGGTCCGGTACGTACCGGCCGGTACCGGTACCGTACCGGCCGGTACCGGTACCGTACCGGCCGGTACCGGTACCGTACCGGCCAGTACGCAGTGGTTTCAAAAACCACAGCGCGAGGCGCTGTGGTTCTAAAAAAAAAAAATTGTACCGGTGGGAACCGGACGGTTCGCACCGGTACGAGGCTCCGAACCGGCCGGTACGGGCTCCGTACCGGTCGGTTCGGGCTCCGTACCGGCCGGTTCGGCTAAAAAACCGAAAAATACCGGTTTTTTAGTGGTTCCGGTACCGGTCTAGGACCGGACCGGTACGTACCGGATGGTACGGCATTCCATGCGTTCTAGGCTTTACTATGATCTTAGCAGAAATTTTCTTGTGATAAGAGCATCACATCAGCATGCCACATCATTTACCAGGCTATAATCCATTGGATGTCCCTGTCCATCTTTCAACGTTTAGCATATCCAATATAACAAATGAAATCATATTTTGAAATGGGGATCCAGTTGGGGCCTTTTTCGTTCCTATTATTACTAGAACTGCATATTATTTAATTTGTTCGAGTTTTACAAAATTTTAAGCCCTTAACCCAGGCTTGTCTCTCTAGTTCTTGATTTAGCATTCCATTCTATCATTATCTCAGCAACTAGCAGCACATTTTAAATAATTATTGCTGCGCGGTTGCTTCTCGAAAATCTTTTATCTATTCATTTTAAGGGATGGCCTAATGTTAACTGCAAGTGTCATTGCATGTCCTCAACAATTTATGGGTGCCTACTTAAGTGCCCTTGCTTCCATAATGCCCACCAAAGTACGTCGTTTGGCAATTTCTTAAGTGTTATCTCCAAATTGATATGGATAATGTTAGAAAATATCTTCTTGCAAAATCTACCCAACAATTTCCTAAGTGATGTGGTATTGGCTTTATGACTATGTATTGCCATTTCTTTTACTATGCCATAAATCACAATGCAATTTGTTGATATTCTTGATAGCAGCCTAAACTGGGTTTCATCTGCTGGTCATTTTTACCATATGTGGTACACTAAAAATATGTGGGCAGGATGAAGATTGAAAAGTTTATGAAATTCAGAAATTATATGGGTATTGAATATATATGAGGAAATTTTGGTGAATTCAGCAGAGTTGTCATTTTTGTAGTACTTGCAGTAGTTTCCCTTGCAGTTTATAAAACATAAAGAAGAAAAACTTGGGGAATATAGCAATGATAATGAATTACTGAACTTTGAGTAATAAAGGTTCAACTTTGACAGATGTATGTATGATAGGTGATGACTGATTTCCTGGTTAACCACATTATGCTTCCATTGGAATGTGATGGATGCTGTTAAGATACAGCTTCTTATTCACTTTGATGATGATATATAATTGCATTAACTATGAGTTAAAGTGATGTTGGCTTGCTGTAAAGTATTTTCATATCATGTCTGAAAAATTTATGGTGTTCTCTTGCTTTTTTTACATTAACAGCCTCTACATAGTGAGTTATACAACATAGAACCCACAACTTTTTTCGTGCCATCATTTATTAAAGCAATCAGCGACAACACAGAAGAGAGTTTCAGAAACATAATGTCAGAACCCTCCCCTGGAGTTTATACATTTGCTATGCTTCAGCCGAACTTCTGTGAGTTCTTATTAGATGAGGTACTCCCCATTTTTGCTGCAGCACCATGACATGAGAAAATGCTTTTCTATTGAACACTCTCTACAACACTTGTATACTTGACCTTTTTATGCATATCATATCTATTTATTAGGTGGAAAATTTCGAAAAGTGGGTCAATGCAGTCAAGTTCAAGATAATGAGACCAAATACAATGAACAAGTATGGTGCTGTTCTTGATGATTTTGGTCTGGAACCTATGCTTAACAAGCTTATGGAAGAATTCATTTGTCCCATATCTAAAGGTGATGGATATGTCAGCTTTTTACATTTATTTTATGACAAAAACTAGTGATCAACATGTCATAACCTTCATTTTTTTAAGAAAAAAACCTTTTTTTTCTTGGGTTGGCAGTATTTTTTCCTGAGGTTGGTGGATCAACACTAGACTCACATCATGGCTTTGTGGTTGAGTATGGAAAAGACAAGGATGTTGAGTTAGGTAAGTGAACATGAACACGTTTATTGAGCATAATTTCTCTTTCTGGTGCATATTCTATTCCGCAAGTTGAACAACCTAGTTAGGTAAATGAAGGCTGTACAGTTTCAATATTGTTTGATCCAACAGACATGGCTTGCACAGGGTGATAGTTTTCTTATTCGTATATTCTTGTAGTAAGGAATAACACGTACATTTGGCTTTTTTTTTTGTTTATCCACAACAGTCTTCCAAGGATTAGGTAGGGCCTGTTTGGTGTCATTGTTGTTTTTGTGTTTTTGTTTCTCTACAAATTAGTGAAATATCACATGGCGATCGATGTCGACAATAGCATGTGCAAAAAAAAACTTCTGCTATTCCTTGCTTTTACTTTCATTTCTGAAAGCAATAGATCTCTGCTACCAAAAGTTCTAAAGATTTTACAGACAACTTGAAAAAACAAAAAGGTTTCATTGTACATGTATCTCTGCTAGTTCACTTTTCTTCTTATGACTTTGAAAACAAAAATAGAAAACAGAAGCAATACCAAATAGGTCCTTAGTTGTGTTCATATGTTAGATATTGGGAATCACCCAGGATATACTGCATCTCAGACCATCCTTCCTGAATTTAGAAAGAAGCAGGGCTATTTGTTTTTTTCTCACACTCTATTCATCATGTTTGGTCTTTTTCTTCTTGAATGTTTTAGATGTTAGAAATGCTTGATTGTCAGTGCATACATGCACTGTTTATTGGTATTGATTATGTGCTTTGAATTTGTTAAACTACTACTTGCTTGTAATAAGAGTTGGAAATTAAACATGTCCTAAGAATTATGTAAATGAGAAATTCCAGAATATTGGGAAAGTAAATGCTAGTTGATGTATTGATTTGCATTGATGCAGAGGCCACCGATAATTGGAGTGACAAGAGCATGATAGAGAAGGTCAAGAAAATGCCCATTGTTCTTGAAGGATTCATAACAAATCTGGACACAACAGATAATGATTTGTGATCTAGGGAATACTTACTTGAGACTGCTAAGAAAGGACAGAGAGGAAGCTGAACGAAGAAAATGCTACAAATCTTTGTATTCGGAAGTTAACCATAACAAAGGGTTGTGAGTCATGCTAATTGGTTAGAGGTTCAGTGATTTTGTTGGGAAAGGATTGTTTTCAACTAAAGAGACTGTATTAAAGGGTGACGGCGGGATGTGAGGTTTCTGTCGAATACTGTTTCTTAGTTGCTATATGCTTGTTAAGTATACGAAGTGTTCTCTGACATATTTGCCAAGGAGATTTTAATCTTTTGTAGTTTGCTTTCAATGGACGAATATAAAACAATGAATGACTGGACAAAAAGGTGAAAAGCTGATAGAATTCAAATTTGGTGTCACATGAAATTGTAACAGGTTCTTTTTTTCAACATGGTCTGATTAAATTTATCTGTTGATTTATTTTCTTGTTATATCAACTCATGGATTTGAAATGCGAAAACAGCCTCTATGTATGCTGGGGTAAGGTTGCGTACATCTAACCCTTTCTAGACCTTGCAATGTTATCATGCATTGGCTGTCATTTTTTTGTCAGGTCAATATAAGAAGAGTTTTTTTTTTTAGCTTCCTTCTAAGAACAATTTGATACCTCAATGGTTTTCTTGGGATTTGTGGTTTAAATACTGTCATTTGCATATTTTATACATGAAGGAAGCTGATTATGGAAAGAAACAACATCTCTGTTTAGTGCCTAATGTGGAAAAGCATTGAAAGGATTTACTTTGTGAGGGGCAGAAGTTACTTAGCTGTACGAAAACCAGGAGTTTCTTAGTAGTTTTTATTAGTTTGTGAGTGATGATGTTGTCTATGAATTCCACGGGCAGATTTGGGTTGTTCAGACACTATAAGGCATAGGGCTTGACAAGTTGACATGGTGAAGTCCCTTTATTCTAATTTGATAGTGTGGAACAGGCATGTATCATCTCCTACTTCTATTTTACAGAGGTAATTGATTGCTGAAGAGATACAGTCTGACTATCAGAAAGTTCTAATTAGGGTCATTTATCATGATATTGTTTGCAGTAAGAAGTGGCCTGCCTGACATGTTAGAGGTTCTTTTATTTAGTCCATTAAAAAAGCAATCCAGGGATAGCTGTAAGCTAGCTATTCGATCTAGGGCTGCAAATGGGCTCAGCTTTGGGTTATCTGGGCTCAGCTTGGCTATAACAAGGCTAATTATGTTTGTTTTGCTTGTTCAGGCTCGAGTTGATTTCGGTTATGTTTGTTCAGGCATGGCTATTGCATTGCTTAAATGAGCTGATTCTCAAGCCAAGCTCCAGCCTGTAATTACTTTTGCAAGCTGATAATGTTTTGGTCAGCTTGATTCTGACCAAATGAGCTTTGAAAAGCCAATAAGCAAGCTGTGCTTTAGTTCTTCAAGAATAGCTTGGCTGATTTCCAGCCTTAGTTTGGTCATCATGGTTCTCCCGTATGCAATGTGTTGGATTTTGTGGAAGGAATGATCTGCACATTTGAAGTTAGTCATGATTCTTAGTCAGCAAACAAGTCATTCAGTGTTTGGTGTAGAACTTGGAAGAAGTGACTGAACTGGTGGAATTTTTATATTGGTTGGGTTTTTATTGTCTGTTGGACATCACGTGCATCTCTCCTTGTTTCCTAAGTATTTGTGTCTATTTTTCTTGGCAATGTGATCTTCTGATTGGTGTGCACTCTTCTGACTTAAGGTTTGCTCGAGTTCAGGTTTCTTTGTTGTTGTTCATATGCCACTTATTATTTTTTTGATAGAACTACATGTGGTTAACTGCCAAAAGAATTATAAGTTTCAACAGAATTTTGCATATGGTTATGATTTTTTCTCCCTTGTATTGCTGCAATGCTCATCATCCTCAACTTTTGATCCTTAAAATGTTCAATTCTGCAGAATATTAGAGACACCTGGATTCGAGAAATCAAAATTTACAGATTAGTGTGTTTTTTTTAACTATTGTCACATGAACATGAATATCATAACCTATTTTTTTTTGATTATCGTGTACTGTCGGCTTGTTTCAGTTTCTTTTTTAATATCTTCCCCCCTTTTCTCTCTCTTGATTGCCTGTGAGTTTGTGGAGAGTGAGATATGTAATTAGTATAATACCTTTAGACTCTTCTTTTTTTAAATTGTTTCATCTTGAATTGTAGGTTTCCATGTGGATGACTCAGAAATCACACTAAATGTATGCTTGGGCAAGCAATTTTCTGGTGGTGAATTATTTTTTCGAGGCGTTCGATGTGACAAACATGTAAACTCAGACACCCAACCTGAGGTATGTTAATGTATCATAGCAAATATTTTCTGAGAGATAATATGGAATATGAGTTGGCTCGGCAATGATATATACTGTCTGATACTCTGATTAGTTTTCTGCAATATTTCTATGTATATCCAGAATCTGAGGCAATTGTAAATAAGTAATTATGTATGGTCAAAAAAATCTGATGGGAACTGATCTGGTGCCAAAACTTAAGAAAGTATACAGTTTAAGAAAACATGATCTATTGATAGATATTTAATGAGGAAGGCCTTGACTGAATTTACAGATCATGCCTGCGTTTGCACAATATGTGTAGCATCGTGCTGTGCTTTGCCCAGTTCATATGTCCCAGCTAACACTATATGACATATATAATTTTTTCATAAGATACAAAGGTGATGGTAACGAAGGCTAAGTTTTTTAATGTAAATCAGTTTAGAGAGTTTTGTAAGAATGAATAGTCATGTTCTGAACATTTAATTTGAATGTTTTATTGTTACATTTTGGTAGCTTAATATTAGATTCAACTAACATTAAGTGTGCTTGCAGAAATAATTCAAAGACACAAAATAAACAGTTTACTTTCAGCCTGAAATTACCCAGACAACACAAGTTGCAATCGTAGATAACTCAAAACACAAAAATATGATGTAAAATAACTTTTCTTGATCTTTTTATTAAATTTTTTAGTTTTTCATTTTGGTAACTATTTTTACTGAAGTTCTAAAATTTGGAGCTAATGTATGCCATATTATACCGAACCAAGCGGTACGGAGTGTATCGAACCGAGTGGTACGGAGTGTACCGAATGATACCATACCGGTACGGTACTGGTATATGGTACGGAGAGCGTAGCGACACTCGGTACGCTGAATCGGCTCACATACCGGGCGTACTGATAGTAATAGGTGGCACTAGTATGGGTTTCGTTAAATGGCGTACTTTGCTTGGAGTTGTTGAATCCGGAACTATTGAAATCAAAACTCTATTTAGAGGACTGAAACTGCAATAGATACCAAGTTTTATAACCTTCTATCTGATGTAATAAGTTGTTATAAACTTTCACGGCAACAAATTCATGGCTTAAGAGTAGTGTATCTTGCATATTTAGCAGATAGATGATGGCTATTGTATGTTCTTGCAGCACAGTAATATAAACTGAAAACAGAAGTAATATGTTGCATTTTAACAAGCTTGTCTGCGATTTGATGCAGCATGTTATGTTGTATTAACATCAGACCTTTCCTCGTAATGATATCTTGTTTTCTTTTTATTTAAATTATTGCTTATGCATTTTTAATTTTGGTTATCTTAATTTTATCATATTGTTGTTGTAAATAACTTAGAATGTAATTTTCATTGGCAGTCATCATGTTAAATTCTATCTTCCACTGAAGATGAAGCTACCTAACCTTTATTTCTGTATCGCTTTGTGATAGTGATCTTGCTTCATTCTCAGGAAATCTTAGACTATTCCCATGTCCCTGGTCAAGCTATACTTCATCGTGGTCGTCATCGACATGGTGCCCGTGCCACAACATCTGGACATAGGATCAATTTGCTTTTGTGGTGCAGAAGGTACCCTCGCCCTCTCTTGCATTTTCACTCTTGTTATGTGAGGCTTATTTCCAGTAAGATATCTACTGATTTGCACAATCAGTTTTTGGACATTGTTCGGTGGAGTCTCAAATAAATGACTGTTTTCTTTGGCCTGTCATGTTTTTTTGATCCTTTCAAAAACTTTGTTTAGCTGGAATGTTATGCAAGATCTACAAAAACTGATAAAGAAGAGATCAAAGGATATTCTGGAAAGAGGAGAGAAAAATGGCATAGTACAATATATTGGTATGTTTGGTCCTGATAGATGGGCCACCTATAACCATTCCCGTTTACAACCAGGGATGATGTTATGAAGGTTTGTGCATTAATAACACAAAATATGATGAAGCCACTATGCTTCAATTCTGGCTAATAAATCAGTTAGAGATCATTGTTTTCTGCTGAGAGGGAGACTTGTAATTGTTGTTTATTATCAAGCTCTTAACTAAACTATGTTTTTTTAGTGCTAAGACTAGTCTTATGCTAATTCTGGATCCTTCAATGATCTGCAGTAGTTTCTCATATTTATATGTCTTTGTAGTTCACTTTGTTGTGTCTATGAAGTAATATGCAACATGTTATATTTCTCCATCTGCTCAAAATCTTCGCAGGATCTCTAACAATTTTTTTTTTGAGTCTTTTACTTTAGAAAGAAGATAAGTCATATATAATATTATATGTTCTCTGGAGTTGTTGAACATGGATCCAGAGCTTCTGTTGCAGAAAGATAATTAACAAATCCCTGAAACATGCTCTTTGCTAGCAACGTTTCTATTCTTAATAAGTTGAAGTAATTAAAAGAGAGTAATACTTTTATTACACCTGAATTTGTGCTTACAATTTGAATTGGAATGTTAACTTTGAAGGGAAGATGGTATATTATCAATTATATGTTTGAGAGCTATTTGGATGAAATCATGTGGGCAAATCAGTTCTCTTAAGCATCAAGAAAATGGAGGCATCTGCTATATGCTATTGCAAAGTAATGAGTTGGATGATCTATATAGCAGGTTGTAAGGACTGTTTACATATCTGTGGATTTTTGTTTGGCTCAAGGCTTCAAGCTATATCTAAAGTTGATTTGAGCTATAAGTAGATAAAGCTTATAATATTTGCTAACCTTGCAAGCTATCATTAGAATAGGGTCATGATTTAAAGATGTCTAATGGATATGCAACTCTTTTTTCTTTTCTTTTTTCAAGATAAACTTTTTATGATAAATTAAATCAGTTGTCTTAGTAGTTTATTTTATGTGGATAAACATTTCACATCTACACGTTGTATGTATGACTTTACATACTTTACCATATTGGTCCATGTGCGGCATACCATACTGGATTTGTAGGGTACTTTTTAAGTGCCGCAATGGTGTGCCCCTTGTTTCAGCACTAGGTTCTGGATTGGAGTCTTGTGTCGACACTTGGTACGCTCATAACAGTTGGGTGCCACTACAGTAGACATGTGCATCCATTGTATTGAGCTGGGCTCAAGTCAGGCCAAGCCGCGAATCAAGAGCAACAGAACTGGGCTTAAGCCTCGCTTTGTTTTGGGCATAATTTTTGGAGCCCGAGTCTGGCTTGACAATAGAAGGTTAAGGCATGCACTGGGCCTGGCCCAACCCGAAAATGCACAAGCTGCCAACCATGGTGGTCCATTCCCCTACGCTTGACACCAACATGAGAGAGGGAGAGAGGTAGCACGAAAGGGGATGAAAGTGAGAAAAAAAGAGGGGGGGGGGATAGAGATAGAGATTATGGGAGAGGGAGGAGTGAGAAAGATGCTAGGAAAGGAAGAAATAAGAAAAATGCTGACAGGGATACAGTGTGTAGGAAAGGATAAGAGTTGAAATTCGGGATTAGAGTCTTAACTTTTTAAGTATTAAATATATATTTTTGAATGATAGTTGGGCCAGGCAGGGTTGGGTCTTTGTACTTTTGACTCAACTTGAGCTTGGCCTGGCCCAACGCGCCAAAATGCATGCCCAGGCCTGCCTAGAATTTGGGCTGGTGGAACAGGTCAGGCAGGCTGGGCTGGCTTTGATCATGTCTACAGTGTGGGTATTGAATCATTGATATTGGTAGTTGAGACCTTGTTGCATACTAATAAATATAGAACTAATGGTACCTAATTGAGAGATTTCCACATTTATTTGAAGACTTAGGTTGTTTAAAGAAGTGTCTGTAAGCTGAAGATTTTCTATATCTGTCAATATATGTGCATGTGTGTGTGTTTGATGGAATTTTAGTCTCAATCCCACTAATGCCGATAAATGATGGAACATCTGTATTGAAACTCAACACTCTTAAATATTCTACAGTGTCTTAAATGATTAGACACATAAATCATTTGTTTTGTAGGTTTGTACTTATGCATTAGGTGATCTTGAAACACACTGTTTTCTTAATAAAATTAATTCATGGTTTAGAAGCTTCTAAATCCGTTGAATCTTAGTTTTATTATGCTTTTAAGATGTATATATTAATATATGGTGATCAACAGTTTGGGTTTTCATTTTATGTTACCAGTAATATATTCAACATGCAACTTGTTTTGGCTTGTGTTGAGTCCCTTGGATGCATATGTAAAAATTCTCGAAAACATGTAGCTTTGGTTATAAGGATTTCAAAAATGTAGCTGATGATCGATGGCATGGATCCTCAATATTCTGATTATTGATTTTGTATTGCTAAGGTTGAAGCTTCAACCATACTGATGCAAATTTGACAATAAAATGTCTAAATTGAAAAGCTGCACCATTAAACATGATATACAGCATCTAAATGTCTAGAAAACAAAAATCAAAAGTTCTGGAAAATTCCCATATATGCATCAAGTTGTTTCAAAAGGGAAAATCAGTGGCATGATAATTTTTTGGATTTGACATATGATTTAAAACTTAGAAGCATCAAGTAGTTGGATTATTATTTATGTGCTCTAATCTTTCTGGATCAAGATCGATGATTTGGATTTCTAGTTTATAGACTTTACAATATTTTTTGAGAGAGAAAGGAAGCCCCACCCAAGATTTATTACCCAGGTCAAAATACTTGGGATGCACCACTGAAGACTTGAACCCAGAATTTCCCCAACGAGAGGAGGGGTGTCGTCTCTAGGCCACTAATACATTAATTTTATTGATATTCTCCATTTTTATCTCCACTTGATTCATAGGCAATAGACTGTCAAAGCATGGAAGTTTTTTGTTTTGTTTTGTTTTTGTTTTTGAGCACTTTAAATATTGTATTTCATGTTCAAACTTTTGGATCCTTAATTTATCAGGCCCACTTAATTTATCATGATACACGTGCATCCATGTGTATCATTTGTTTGCGCATGCGTTTGCCTGGGCACGTGTAATTTTCTCAAATACCTCGCTGACTTTTTCTTATGAGGGTTAACCTTGCCAGGCAGGTTAAATGTTGGGGGAGATAGTAATGAGCATGATTGCCTCTTATTTTCACTATTATAAGGTTAACTTGATCTGTTGGTTCATAATTGTTACATTAATGAGCGAGATTTTTACTGCATATTAATGATGAGCCCCACATGAAGGTTTCTGCTTATTATTATTTGTTTTTGTTTTCCAGTCAATGTTTATATTGATGAGCTTATATGTTTTTTTGGTCTGTCCTTTTGAAGGAGAATTGGAATGTGCTGCAGTTGATTGTCTCATAACTATCTTGAATAATTTGAAGTCCCAATTACCCCTCTCAGTTGATCTGAATTTCAGTTCTTGTGGCTAACATTCAGTTCATGACCATCTAGTTACATATTCTTCAGTACAGCATTTGGTACTATTTAGGAGCAATAGTATGCTGAAGCAGCTGACAGATAGCTAAGAGCCATTGTGTTCTGGGATTGTATTTCTTTTCCACGGCAGTGTGCTGTGTAGATTTTCTTAAACTTTCTAGTTACTTTGATTTCTTTCCCCATTCCAGACATGGCCTCAATGGTAATTCTTTAGTTAGGTTAGTGATGATACCAGTCTTCTTCTGGGGCATATCTTCACAACGAGATGCAAGGAGCCACTGGATGTGTGCATGTGTGTGTGTGAGAGAGAGAATATGTACTCAGCTCTTAACTTTTGAGACAAATATTCTTGGCATCTGCTCAAAAATCATGATGCGTGCATGCTAATTAAAATCAGTGATCTTCTTGCTTCTTTTATGTTTATCATATATTTTGTCTTTTTTATGTTATATTTCCTTTAACTTCCAGTAATCTTTTATGAAATGCAATTTACAGACGTGGTCTACTAACTAAATTCATTGTGTTTACAGTTCAGTTTTTAGGGAGATGAAAAAATATCAGAAGGATTTTTCTAGCTGGTGTGGTGAGTGTCAGCGTGAAAAGAATGAAAGGCAGCGTCACTCAGTTGCTGCTACCAAGCTGGTTACATTCTCACCTTGTTTCTTCTATTTCTTATTCTTGGCCGTATTTTGCTTCATCTTTTTATAGTTCATTCTCACTTTGTTTCGCTACCATGCGTTCTGAGCATATTGTAAAATTAACAAGAAGTTACAGCGCTTGGGTATTACAATAATATGTCCTTTGTGTATCTTCAACAGGCATTCCTTCGGAGTGGAGGATCCATCATCTAAGCGATTTTTTTGTTTGTCATTTAGATTGGGTGGTTGTAAAATAGCATCCTTGTTCTTTCAGATCTTAAGGAGTTGCTGTTGTAATTTTCTGTAGTTCTACTAGCCTTGCCCCCTTCTGAGATGGTTGTAGTTTGAAGGATATTTGTAAATGCTAGATTATTTATTTATGAGTTATTTTTGTCAAAATCCAGTCGTAATATTTTAAGTAGGGATTCTTAAATAGCAGCACCACTTTTATGAACGGATGGCCATGGCTATGTGCAACTTAATGGATTTGCAAATGCATCTATAAGGATGCAGAATTCTTTTAGGAATATCATTATTGTGCTGAATAAGCAATATGTTGGTGAAGAACTGAAATTTCCAAGTAATAGGTCAGGAAACATTTTGCAGGGATAAAGCCACTTTTGGTAGAATGCTTTGAAATCTTCTGCTTTTGATGGAAACAGTTTAACATGTGGATCAATTGCAGGCTAGTCCTTGTAAAGGATCAGTTGAGTATTTTTCTCTGGGATCGAATGCATTTTTAATTGGTTGTTTAAAACTTGGGGTTGTATATATGCGCATGCCGTTCCTTCATTGACTTGAGATATTTGGAAGACCATTGTTATTGGTTAACTTGGGGGTCCTAATATTCTTTGCTCAAGTTTGTTTTCCTTGGTCGGGGTGCGCTTCGGTCTCGGTTAACTTGAGGTTGGATTCATGTTTTAGATAGGATTGAGCCAGCTTCGGATCTGATTTTTCGAGACCCCATTGGATTACGTCAGGACTAGGTTGAGGGGTCGGGTAATTGGACCTGACCCAACTCAATCTATATATGCATATACATTTGTTGGATTGGAGCTTGTGGTGTTAGAGATATTCTGTTGTTACTATTAACTTTTATTTTCCTTTTTATTTTGAGTGGATAGTTTGATTGGATATTTCCTTGTACCAAAAATTTGAATAATCTTAGTCTCATTGATAATTCTCGTCCTCCTATCTATCTCATTTTTTTCTATTGACTTGATAATTCTCTTCCTCCTATCTGTCTCATTTTCTCTATTGACTTGTTAATATGTATAACATAACTTCGAGGTTAAGTTGATGGATATGGAAGTTTCCACCTTTGAAAAATTATAAAAAACGATGGACATGGAGTTTGCCTTCATTTATTAGTTTGTAATGTGAAGTATAGCTTATAACATCATAATTTTCTATTTGTTTGAATAAACTATTATGTTGTTGCTGTTGAATTTTATTTTTTGTTATTTCTACTAAACATCTTCTACAGTAGCTCCTTTTTTTAATTGTCAAGGCTTGAGGTGATACTACCCGAATAAGGTTTAGTGATCTGGTAAATTACTATGTTGTATATGGAAGCTTACCTCCAGCATGATTGTTGCTATAATTGTCTATGCAAATACCAATGCCATCTTTTTTTTTAGAGCTGACCGGTAGGTCACATGAAAGATATGACTTATTTAAGAATAGTCGTGACTCATTTAGAAGAGCCGTCGTCCATATTAACAAGCATGTGCATATCTACGGGCCAGTACGATCTATAGAATTTACAATCCTATTATGGACCAGCTAATTTATATTCACAATATCATTTGTATTAGAAAAGTCATTTATACCTTTAACTCTATTATGTTAACCATTCAAAGATTTACCATACTGGTAGAGGCAGGGTTTATGGTGCATGGCAGATTGGTGCAGGAGGAAGGGTTGGGGAAGAGGGCAAAGAAACTATTGAGATTCAGCATTGAAGTTGTTGAGATTTATAGGCCTTGTTGTGGTTCAAATTTGGCCCAAGGGTGACCAAGCTGGTGGAGCTGACGGAGCCGCTGGTGCTGGGAAGGGAAAGACGGGAGCCACCTCCTGCGCGACGGCCACGGATCTGCATAAAGCCTCACCGATTTTTCCAGTAAGGGCCCTCCGATGATCAAGTTATAGTGGGTAAATTTGGTCCAGCCAAAAAGGTCCCATAGAAATTACTTGACCGAGCTATTTATAGCCTCGGTGGAGTGGCCCAGGTGACGGAGGTACTGTCAGTCCCCATTATGAGGGGGCATGGCTCTGAGCCGGATGGCGTGCAGCTCAGGTAGGCTGGTGACGTGCGGTACAGCCCGTTCTTAAGAACAATAGGGCGTTGACAGTCACAATAGGGTATGGCCAGAGTAGTTAAGGTGCCGTCTGACTGCTGTTGGCCAGTTATGGAGACATGACACGGCAGTGTGGTGGAGTACGGCCACGTAGGTGAGCGTAGGCCCGCACATGGATGTGGTCGTTGACGAGGCTGAGCTCGTTAAGTAGTCGTGTCATGCATTTGACGAGGTCGGCTTAGTGAAGACTAGGAATGGCTCGGTTTTCTGAGTTCCAAGGTGTACTCTAGGGAGTGCTCCGAGCTCGAGGATCGGAGCGTATGCTGTATATCGCTGGGGTTGGCGATTGTCTGGAGTTGGTGGAGCTTTCGGCAGAGTTTCGAGGATGAACTGGCCCTGGGCCGAGGTGAAGATTCATCCGATCGTCGTTAATGTTTACTGGGCCGAAACTGGACGGCCTTTTAGTTGTGGGCTGGACGGTCCATTTCCCCCCTATCATTTGCCCCCCACTTCCGAGGTCGGGCTGCCTTGCTGCTCGGACGATGGAAGTAGTTAGACTCCTGGTCATCCAGTACTTTAGTTATATAAACAAATAGAGGCGCGCATCGAACTGGGTATGCCTTGGCGCACTTCTTGGTCGAGAGCTCAACGTCGGACTTGGGGGCGTCCGAGCCGTTAGATTTTCTGGGGTGGAATTTGCCACAAAAATTTTTCAGGATTATATATGGGCGTTCCTTCCTGGAGAGTGGTTGAATTGGGATGAGGAGGGTTTCGATCATTAATTCCCCGTCCCGTGAAGCATTCTGTCTGGCGGAGCATGAAGAGTCGGCCATTAATGCTCTCTTATTCGAAGCGTCTCATCCGGCGGAAGGCGGGAGGTCAATCATCAATATTTCGAGCTCCGGAGCGCCTTCCATAATGATTCGCATTTAGTGAGGCGATTCGGAGAGATTTGTTGAGGCCGTCTTAGGGCTCGCCATATGGCGAATTCTGGCCTGTATGATTATTTGAGTTGCCCGATCGGAGCTGCTGCGGTGGCCTATCTAAGGCCTGAAGAAGGGGTCATAGGGTCGTTGCTTGGCCCTCCCCTTGTTCCTGATCTAGCCGCCGTCACTGGAGTGTTGGAATTTTCTTCCGGGCTTTTGCGCCACCCGTTGTCTTCCTCTTCCGGGGGCCATTCTCCTTCTTCGCTCATCTGTCTTTTTCCGGCGAGCCTTCGGGTAGGCATATTATCCTTTCTTTCGGTTGTTTGGAGAGTTTTTCGTCTTCCTCCTCCTTTTTTCTTCAGTCTTAAAACCTGGGCAATGGACTTGCCGATGAGGGCATCAATGTTCGATGTAGGTACATCGCGAACTCCGGCTTCTTCTGAGGTGGAAGAGGTCGGATTTGAGGTGGGCCCAAGCCCGTATGGAACCGGCTCGCTCATGACCGATGAGGATCTGGGCTCGGTTCGAGCCCGATTTTTCATTCCTCCGGAGTTCGTCCTTGAACTCCCGGATCTTGGGGGCCGAGTTACCAACCCCCCTAACGGTTGGGTCGGAGTGTATGTAGATACACTCCAAGCAGGGCTGAGGTTTTCTCTTCATGGGTTTGTAGGCAAGCTTTTGACGACGTACGACCTGGTGCTTGCGCAGCTTGCCCCAAACTCATGGAGGCTGATAATCGGTTTTCTCGCCCTCTGCTTAGCACATGGCTTGCCCCCCCGGTGAATGTTTACAGGAGTTACTTCATATTGAAAGGCAACCCTGTAGATAAAGGATGGTGGAATTTCTCCCCTCGAGGAGGCCGCAAGCTATTTGGAGGCCTACCCACTTCCATCCATGGATGGAAGGACAATTTTTTCTACATCTCCTCCGAGCGGTCGTGGGGATTTAATCCGACCTGGAGCTTTCCGCTGGCCTCGGTGAATAATAAGCTCCCGCAGTTGTCACAATCTGAGCAGAAAACCTTAGATAGTTTGCTCGGACTGAAAGAAACCCCTCAGCTCACCGACCTGCTCAGCGAGGAGGCCTTGGTGAATCTTGGCTTGAGCTCGGCTCGTCCCGAGGGTAAGAGCAATTTGATTTTTTCTTCTTTCCTTCTTACGTTGGGGATGCTGACAAAACTTTTTGTCTTCAGATATCGCAGGGATGATTTTCAATACCAAGACACTGGTGGCCATATGTAAGAGGAAGAGAGCCACCCCCGAAGGGGTCCATCTTGAGGGGAGGCCAAAGAAGGCAAGAATCTCTTTCGGCCTTGAGGTCGGGCAGGGAGAGTCCGAGGTTGTTGCTCCTGCTTTGGCCGGGCCTAGCCGGGGGCCCGTAGGAGAGGCCGAGGTGCCCCAGTCAATGACTAGGGGAGATCTTCCTACCCAAGAGGCGGTCGCACCAGCCGACCAAGTCCCGAAGGTTGCCGCGATAATCCAGCCACCCGGGCCGAATTCCGAACCTAGGTGTGAGCCCGGGACCTCAGTCCCCTCCAGGGTCTCGTTATGCATCGGGGCCGCGACCTTCTCCGAAGCGTCGGCCTTGGCAAGGACTGAGCCGATGCTCCCCTAGTCTGGCGGGAAACCATCACGGCGCAGACCTGAGGGCGATTCGGCCCTCAGGTTCGAAGAGGTTGCTCGCAGGCTCGTGCGTAGCATCATGCTTCCACACGACCGCACCTTAATGGAGGATGATCTTGGCGACCTCGTCCATCATGTCTACTCGGCGAGCATATGGGTAAGTGATGTCGTCCTTCTGCTCTTTGTTTGTTTCTTTCGTGGACGTTTAACTTTTGCTGACACTTCTCTTTCTGTGCCAGTCTCTTCACGTGGTCGACGTGTTGATGTCCAACATGCTTGCCGACCGGGAGGAGCTAACGGCGCTTCGGATGAGGATGGAACATGCCGAGCTCCGAAGACAAGAGGCTGAAGGCCGAGCGGTGTCCGCTGTGCAACGTCAGCAGGAAGCCTGGCGGTAACCATCGAGCAACAGCGGCATGAAGTCGAGGAGAAAGCTGCTGCTGCTGTACAACGACTTCGGAAGACCAAGAAGAAGGTACATATTTCCGAGGCCGTAATAAAGGATAAGCTAGCTCAGATCCAAGTAATGGAGGCTGAGCACTCCCGAGACCGCTCCTCCTCAGCCAGCCATATTGCTGAGCTCGAAGCCGCTCTAACCCGCCTTCGGGGTGAGGCGGAAGAGCGGGAGCTAAAGATCGGCCAGAGGGCCTGGTGGAATCATTTGCCTGTGAGGCCGTTGAGAAATTTCGTCAGTTGGGAGAATATATCACCAAACTGGCGGAAGGGGCTGCTGCCGCCATGGCCCAAGGTTTCGACAATTGTCGTTTCCAAGTTCAGCAGCTCTGCTCTGGAGTCGACCTTAGCAGCCTTGAACCGAACATGGATGGGACTGCTGAGGAGGAAGAGGACGCTGCCGAAGTCGCTGGCGAGGCCGGGCCGGAGATTGCCTCCGAAAGTGCCAACGGGATGGAATCATCAGTCATTCCCGATGCCGGTGCTGGAGCTAAAGCCACCGCAGCAGGCAGGGACGGTGCTCCCGAGGTTGCAACTGAGCCAGAGGCCGTGGCTGATATTAATGCGGAGGTCGTCCATGTCAATTGCTTTTTATTCTTATTTTTATAAGGCTGGCCGTTTAGGCCCTTTGTAATTCTTTCGACCATGAGGTCGTGTGTTCTTGTACTTGGCCTTCGGCCTTTTCTGTCAATAAAATCCCTTTTTCTTTCAGCAAGTGTTTTGAGTCCGCTCAGCCTCGTGCTTGGATATTAAGATTCGAATTATGTGACCCAAACCCAGGCCCATTTTACATAGCAGGAGCTGCACTTAGTACTTGGAGGAACTTTGAGTTTGGTACACCCCTAGAATAAACCTCATGTGAGACGAGCTCGTAGCTCTTCATTTAATAGCGTGGGTAGCTTTAAGCCTTGCCCGGGAGAGCGAAAGAAACGATCATAAATTATTTTAAGAATAGAAGCCCATCCGGGGGCTTTTGTTAACCCAGGGGCGTGGGTGAGTTCGGGGATAGTAAGTTCAGGGATAAGCATCTATCCGAATGTAAAAATTCACTCGAGGGGCCGAAGCCACCTCGAAACTTAGAAATCCACCCGAGGGGTTGAAGCCACCTCGGGAGCAATAAGTTCGGGGATAAGCATCTATTCGAACGTAGAAATTCACTCGAGGAGCCAAAGCCATCTCGAAACTTAGAAATCCACCCGAGGGGCTGAAGCCACCTCGGGAGCAATAAGTTTGGAGATAAATATCTACCCGAACGTAGAAACCTGCTCGAGGGGCCGAAGTCGCCTCGAAACTTAGAAATTCATCCGAGGGGCCGAAACCACCTCGGGAGCAATAAATTCGGGGATAAGCATCTACCCGAACGTAAAAATTCACTCGAGGGGCCGAAGCCACCTCGAAACTTAGAAATCCACCCGAGGGGCCGAAGCCACCTCGGGAGCAATAAATTCGGGGATAAACATCTATCCAAACGTAGAAGCTCGCTCGAGGGGCCGAAGCCACCTCGAGACATAGAAATCCATCCGAGGGCCGAAGCCACTTCGGAAATAATAAGTTCGGGGATAAACATCTACCCGAAGGTAGAAGCCCGCTCGAGGGGCCAAAGCCACCTCGAGACTTAGAAATCCACCCGAGGGGTCGAAGCTACCTCGGGAATAACAAGTTCGGGTATAAATATCTACCGGAACGTAGAAGCCCGCTCGAGGGGCCGAAGCCACCTCGAAACTTAGAAATCCACCCGAGGGACCGAAGCAACTTCGAAAATAATAAGTTTGGGGATAAACATCTACATGAATGTAGAAGCCCGCTCGAGGGGCCAAAGCCACCTCGAGACTTAAATATCCATCCGAGGGGCCGAAGCCACCTCGGGAGAAATAAGTTCGGGGATAAGCATTTACCCGAACGTAGAAACCTACCCGAGGGGCCGAAGCCGCCTCGAGACTTAGAAATCCACCCGAGGGGCCGAAGCCACCTTGGAATAATAAGTTCGGGGATAAACATCTACCCGAACGTAGAAGCCCGTTCGAGGGGCCGAAGCCACCTCGAGACTTAGAAATCCATCCGAGGGGTCGAAGCTACCTCGGGAATAACAAGTCCGGGTATAAATATCTACCGGAACGTAGAAGCCCGCTCGAGGGGCCGAAGCCACCTCGAGACTTAGAAATCCACCCAAGGGGCCGAAGCAACCTTGGAAATAATAAGTTCGGGGATAAACATCTACATGAACGTAGAAGCCCGCTCGAGGGGCCAAAGCCACCTCGAGACTTAAAAATCCACCCGAGGGGCCGAAGCCACCTCGGGAGAAATAAGTTCGGGGATAAGCATTTACCCGAATGTAGAAACCTACCCGAGGGGCCGAAGCCGCCTCGAGACTTAGAAATCCATCCGAGGGGCCGAAGCCACCTCGAAAATAATAAGTTTGGGGATAAACATCTATCCGAACATAAAAGCCCGCTCGAGGGCCCGAAGCTACCTCGAAACTTAGGAATCCACCCGAGGGGTCGAAGCCACCTCGAGAATAATGAGTTCAGGGATAAATATCTACCCGAACATAGAAGCCTGCTCGAGGGGCCGAAGCCACCTCGAGACTTAGAAATCCACCCGAGGGGCCGAAGCCACCTCGGGAGCAATAAGTTCGGGGATAAACATCTACCCGAACGTAAAAGCCAGCTGAGGGGCCGAAGCCACCTCGAGACTTAGAAATCCACCCAAGGGGCCGAAGCAACTTCGGGAATAATAAGTTCGGGGATAAATATCTACTCGAACGTAGAAGTCCGCTCAAGGGGCCGAAGCCACCTTGAGACTTAGAAATCCACCCGAGGGGCCAAAGCCACCTCGGGAGCAATAAAATCGGGGATAAGCATCTACCCGAACGTAAACACCCACTCGAGGGGCCGAAGCCGCCTCGAGACTTAGAAATCCACCCGAGAGGCCGAAGCCACATCGTAAATAATAAGTTCGAGGATAAATATCTACCCAAACGTAGAAGTCCGCTCGAGGGGCTGAAGCCACCTCGAGACTTAAAAATCCACCCGAGGGGTCGAAGCCACCTCGGAAATAATAAGTTCGGGGATAAACATCTACCCGAACGTAGAAACCCGCTCGAAGGGCCGAAGCCACCTCGAGACTAAGAAATCCACTCGAGGGGCCGAAACCACTTCGGGAATAATAAGTTCGGGGATAAACATCCACCCGAATGTTGAAGCCCGCTCGAGGGACCGAAGCCACCTCGAGACTTAGAAATCCATCCGAGGGGCTGAAGCCACCGTGAAAATAATAAGTTCGGGGATAAAAATCTACACGAACATAGAAGTCCGCTTGCGGGGCTGAAGCCACCTCGAGACTTAGAAATCCACCCGAGGGGCCGAAACCACCTCGAAAATAATAAGTTCGGGGATAAACATCTACCCAAACGTAGAAACCTGCTCGAGGGGCCAAAGCCACCTCGAGACTTAGAAATCCATTCGAGGGGCCGAAGCCACTTCGGGAATAATAAGTTCGGGGATAAACATCTACCCGATCGTAGAAGCCCGCTTGAGGGGCCGGAGCCACCTCGAGACTTAGAAATCCACTCGAGGGGCCGAAGCCACTTCGGAAATAATAAGTTCAGGGATAAACATCTACCCGATCGTAGAAGCCCGTTCGAGGGGCCAAAGCCACCTCGAGACTTAGAAATCTACTTGAGGGGCCGAAGCCACCTCGGAAATAATGAGTTCGGGGATAAAAATCTATCCGAACGTATAAGCCCGCTCGAGTTGCCGAAGCCACCTCGAGACTTAGAAATCCATCCGAGGGGCCGAAGCCACCTTGGGAATAATAAGTTTGGGGATAAACATCTATCCAAACGTAGAAGCCCGCTCGAGGGGCCGAAGTCATCTCGAGACTTAGATATCCACCCGAGGGGCCGAAGTCACCTCGTGAATAATGAGTTCGGGGTTAAACATCTACCCGAACGTAAAAGCCCGCTCGAGAGGTCGAAGCCACCTTGAGACTTAGAAATCTACCCGAGGGGCCGAAGCCACCTCAGAAATAATAAGTTCAGGGATAAACATCTACCTGAACGTAGAAGCCCACTCGAGGGGCCGAAGCCGCCTCGAGACATAGAAATCTACCAAGGGGCCAAAGCCACCTCGGAAGCAATAAGTTCAGGGATATGCATCTATCCGAACGTAGAAATCTACTCGAGGGGCCGAAGCCGCCTCGAGACTTAGAAATCCACCCGAGGGGCCGGAGCCACATTGGGAATAATGAGTTTGGGGATAAACATCAACCCGAACGTAAAAGTCCGCTCGAGGGGCCGAAGCCACCTCGAGACTTAGAAATCCACCCAAAGATCCGAAGCCACCTCGGGAGCAATAAGTTCGGGGATAAGCATCTATCCAAACGTAGAAACCTTCTCGAGGGGTCAAAGCTGCCTCGAGATTTAGAAATCCACCTGAGGGGTCGAAGCCACTGCGGGAATAATAAGTTTGGGGATAAACATCTACCCGAACATAGAAGCCCGCTCGAGGGGCCGAAGCCGCCTCGAGATTTAGAAATCCACCCGAAGGGCCGAAGCCACTTCGGAAATAATAAGTTCGGGGATAAACATCTATCCGAACGTAGAGGTCCGCTCGAGGGGCCGAAGCCGCCTAGACACTTAGAAATCTACCCGAGGGGCCGAAGCCACCTCAGAAATAATAAGTTCCGAGATAAACATCTACTCGAATGTAAAAAGTCCGCTTGAGGGGCCGAAGCTACCTCGAGACTTAGAAATCCACCCAAGGGGCCGAAGCCACTTCGGAAATAATGAGTTTGGGGATAAACATCTATCCGAACATAGAAGCCCGCTCGAGGGGCCGAAGCCACCTTGAGACTTACAAATCCACCCGAGGGGCCGAAGCCACCTCGGAAATAATGAGTTCGGGGATAAACATCTACCCGAACGTAGAAGCCCGCTTGAGAGGCCGAAGCTACATCGAGACTTAGAAATCCACCCGAGGGGCTGAAGCCACCTCGAGAGCAATGGGTTCGGGGATAAGCATCTACCCGAACGTATAAACCTGCTCGAGGGGTTGAATCCGCCTCGAAACTTAGAAATCCACCCGAGGGGCCGGCGCCACCTTTGGAATAATGAGTTTGGGGATAAACATCTACCCGAACGTACAAGCCCGCTCGAGGGGCCAAAGCCACCTCAAGACTTAGAAATCCACCCGAGGGGCCGAAGCTACCTCGGGGGCAATAAATTTGGAGATAAGCATCTATCCGAACGTAGAAATCTGCTCGAGGAGCCGAAGCCGCCTCGAGACTTAGAAATCCACCTGAGGGGCCGAAGCCACCTCGGGAATAATAAGTTCGGGGATAAATATCTATCCAAACGTAGAAGCCTGCTCGAGGGGCCGAAGCTATCTCGAGACTTAGAAATTCACCCGAGGGGCCGAAGCCACCTCGTGAATAATGAGTTCGGGGTTAAACATCTATCCGAACGTAAAAGCCCGCTCGAGGGGCCGAAGCCACCTTGAGACTTAGAAATCCACCCGAGGAGCCGAAGCCACCTCAGAAATAATAAGTTCAGGGATAAATATCTACCCGAACGTAGAAGTCCACTCGAGGGGCCGAAGCCGCCTCGGAAATAATAAGTTCGGGGATAAACATCTATCCAAACGTAGAAGCCCGCTCGAGGGGCCGAAGCCACCTCGAGACTTAGAAATCTACCCGAAGGGCCGAAGCCATCTCGTAAATGAGTTCGAAGATAAACATCTACCTGAACTTAGAAGCCCGCTCGAGGGGCCGAAGCCACCTCGAGACTTAGATTTCCATCCGAGGGGCCGAAGCCACTTCAGAAATAATAAGTTCGGAGATAAACATCTACCTGAACGTAGAAGCCCGCTCGAGGGGCCGAAGCCACCTTGAGACTTAGAAATCTATCCGAGGGGCTGAAGCCACCCCAGGAGCAATAAGTTTGGGGATAAGCATCTTTCCGAACGTAAAAACTTACTCGAGGGGCCGAAGCCGCCTCGAAACTTAGAAATCCACCCGAGGGGCCGGAGCCATCGCGTAAATAATGAGTTCGGAGATAAACATCTATCCAAACGTAGAAGCTTGCTCGAGGGGCCGAAGCCACTTCGAGACTCAGAAATCCACCCGAGGGGCCGAAGCCACCTCGGAAGCAATAAGTTCGGGGATAAGCATCTACCTGAACGTAAAAACCTGCTCGAGGGATTGAAGCCGCCTCGAGACTTAGAAATCCATCCGAGGGGCCGAAGCCACCTCGAAAATAATAAGTTTGGGGATAAACATCTACCCGAACATAGAAGCCCGCTCGAAGGGCCGAAGCCACATCAAGACTTAGAAATCCACTTCTGGAATAATAAGTTCAGGGATTAACATCTACCCGAACGTAGAGGCCCGCTCGAGGGGCCGAAGCCGCCTCGAAACTTAAAAATTCACCCGAGGGGCCGAAGCTACCTCGGAAATAATGAGTTTGGGGATAAACATGTACCCGAACGTAGAAGCCCGCTCGAGGGGTCGAAGCTACCTCGAGACTTAGAAATCCACCCGAGGGGCCGAAGCCACCTCGGGAGCAATGAGTTCGGGGATAAGCATCTATCCGAACGTATAAACCTGCTCGAGGGGTCGAAGCCGCCTCGAGACTTAAAAATCCATCCGAGAGGCCGGAGCCACCCTTGAATAATGAGTTCGGGGATAAACATCTACCCGAACGTAGAAGCCCGCCCAAGGGGCCGAAGCCACCTTGAGACTTAGAAATCCACTTGAGGGGCCGAAGCCACCTCGAGACTTAGAAATTCATCCGAGGGGCCGAAGCCACCTCGGAAATAATAAGTTTGGAGATAAATATCTATCCGAACGTAGAAGCCCGCTCGAGGGGCCGAAGCTACCTCGAGACTTAGAAATCCATCCGAGGGGCCGAAGCCACCTCGAGACTTAGAAATCTACCCGAGGGGTCAAAGCCACTTCGGAAATAATAATTTCGGAGATAAACATCTACCCGAACATAGAAGCCCGCTCGAGGGGCTGAAGCCACCTCGAGACTTAGAAATCCATCCGAAGCCACCTCGGAAATAATAAGTTCGGGGATAAACATTTATTCGAACGTTTTGCGGACAGGGATGATGCCCCCCACTCAGATCAGGGGTGAACTCGTAGAATCCTGCGGACGAAGGTGCTCTTCCTTGGCTCCCCGTTGATGCCGTAGGGCACCCCGAGCCGAGCTCAAAGGGTGACTTTGTAGATGCCCCCCACTCAGATCAGGGGTGAACTCGTAGAATCCTGCGGACGGAGGTGCTATTCCTCGGCTCCTTGTTGATGCCGCAGGGCACTCCACGCCGAGCTTAAAGGGTGACTTTGTAGATGGCCCCCAAGTCGAGCTCGGGGGGGGGGTCTCATAAAGTCGCTGGTGTACGACTCGTGCTGCCGGGATATGAAACGTGTGTCGAGCTTTCTAGGATACTTTAGAGACACTTTGGGAGAATTTCGGAAGATAACTTCATTAGATTACGGCCTAAGGGAGAAAGCCCTGATCTGAGGGAGGCTAAGGTCCTTCCTTGGGGGAGTAATTTACATCTGGGATTACCAGCCTTGGGCCGGTGAGCATGGCCTCTCCTCGGCCCCTTGGGGCCAGGGTGTCATCAACGTGAGGCTCTTTGGCGGAGTATTAGTGGTGCCGGCACTGGGGCGTCTGTCATCGGGTCCGTCAGATGGTCCCGAAGTCTGCCCCTCAGGTTCCTCTCTGTTGGTTGGCCCGCGAACGAATCGGCTCAGATGGCCCTGGTGGACGATTACTTCGTTCCTATTACGGAGCTGATAGCAATCCTCCGTATCGTGGCCGTGGTCTCTATGGAAGCGGCAGTACTTGCCTGCTCGCTTCCGTGCCTTGGATGGTCGCATCTTCGGAGGAAATTGGAGGTAGCCGCAACCCTCAATTTCCATGAAGATTTGGGCTCGAAAGGACGTAAGAGGAGTATACTCCTCAAAACTCCGATGGGAGAGATGTTTCCCAAATCTTGGGGGGGACCTGCTCCTCGATCGATAACACTCCTCACGGAGTTCCGCGATCTGATCCCAAAGCACTTGAATTTGTTGCCCCGCTTCCTCGACCTTTTTGTCGAGTTCAGTGATTGACGGAGCTCCAGCCGGATGAAGGGTTTGGATAACCACGGCCAGGGTATGGACTTGCTAGGCGAGCAAGTAAAACTGCTCTAGTTGGATTTGAGAGGTTTGGTCCGCAAGGAGGTGTGATGCAGGAGGTGGACCTTGGAGAGAGCAGTCAGGCATTGACTCCCGGCCGCTCGTCGCATTTGGGGCCCCTTGGCTCATTATCCTTGTGATCACGATCCAGGCCCTCCTTCTAGCGCCAAAATTGTTGTGGTTCAAATCTGGCCCAAGGGTGACCACGCCGGTGGAGCCGAGGGAGCCGCCGGTGCTAGAAAGGGGAAGACGGGAGCCACCTCCTACGCAACAGCCGCAGACCTACACAAAGCCTCACTGGTTTTCCTAGTGAGGGCCCTCCGACGATCAAATTAGAGTGGGTAAATTTAGTCCAGCCAAAAAGGTCCCTTAGAAATTACCTGACCGAGCTATTTATAGCCTCGGTGGAGTGGCCCAAGTGACGGAGGCACTGTCTGTCCCCATTATGAGGGGGCATGGCTCTGAGCCGGATGGCGTGCAGCTCAGGTAGGCTGGTGATGTATGGTATGGCCCATTCTTAAGAATGGTAGGGCGTTGTCAATCGCAGCAGGATATGGCTGGAGTAGTCAAGGTGCTGTCTGTCTGCTGTTGGCCGGTTATGGAGACATGACACGGCAGTGTGGTGGAGTACGGCTACGTAGGTGGACGTAGGCCCGCACATGGATGTGGTCATTGATGAGGCCAAATTCGTTTAGTAGTCGCGTTATGCGTTTCACGAGGTCGGCTTGGCGGAGACTGGGAGTGGCTCGGTTTTTCGAATTCCGAGGTGTACTCAAAGGAGCGCTCCGAGCTCGAGGGTCGGAGCGTATGCTATGTATCGCTGGGGTTGGTGATTGTCTGGAGTTGGTGGAGCTTTCGACGGAGTTCCGAGGACGAACTGGCCATGGGCCGAGGTGAAGATTCATCGATCGTCGTTAATGTTTACTGGGCCAAAACTGGACGGCCTTTTAGTTATGGGCTGGACGGTCCATTTTTCCCCCTATCGGGCCTAATGCTTATGTGCCGAATTGAAAAATCTGAAAATCTTAGCTAATTTTTATCATATTTGGTAGAGGGGTATTTTTATTTATAAAAAAAAGAATGCCACTTATTCCTCCATCCGAGCAACATTATTGACCAAATACGCAAAACTCTTAATCCATAGCATAGCCCTCTTATTTTTCCTTTTAATTTTTTGGGACCATGGTAGGAGGAAAATCAACTAAGATCAAGTGTAAGTGGGATACAAATCTATATCATTATAGAAAACCCCAATGACTTTACAAATTATATTAGTTCCCACCCTTTTAACTTAAGGCTGAAAATAGGTTAGACCGCATCTATTTTCGTATTTGAATCGGATTGGATTCGGATAAGATTCAGAAAAGTGAGCTCCCACTTAAACATCAGGTACCTAACCACCAGCTAATATATGAGTTCCAGTTTATCTGGATGTTTTACATTATTTATTCAGATATATGTAAGTCATTAAATAATCATTTTATACATATAGTGGTATTTTATATTTTAATTATTTTTTTATAGAAAAATAAATCCTTTTCACTTTGATAAAAATGAAAAAAATATTCTCTATGATATTTTCAAAATTTTATCACTAAATTTTTTTGAAAATATTGATTACTTCTATGTATTTCTACAATCTACATATTTTTTCGTACAAGCTTTATAAACTATCATTATTTTGACTTATACTATAAATAAAAAGTAACGATAGTATTTGATGTAAATTTTTTTTATTAATATTTTTATGTTATTTTTTATTTTAAATTATTTAATCTTTTATATTTTAATATACATCTGCCGAACTAGTGATTTAGACCCTTGACATGATTAATTTCTATGTAGGTTTAACAACTATGCTTTAAATCCTTAGTTATTTAGGCTCAATTTGTGTAGTAAATTATGTTTCCATTCTCTATGATTATACAATTAATATTAGTTGTCATATTAATTTAGCTAAATATTCAATTTATATGAGAATAATATCTACCTTATATTCGTATTTGGATAGAAAAAAATATGGATACAACTAATATCCGAATTGTATCTATATCTATTTGGGGCAATTATGGATATGCTTAATGATCTACACCAATTTAGCACAAATATAGACACTAATTTTAGCATATGTTTAATATTCTTATGTATATTCATATTTATTGAAATTTGTGGATGCAAATATGGATATAGGAGGATTAGATCTGCATTCAATCCATTTTTTAAGGCTCAAGTGCACTCATTGACACTCTTATAAAATTCCTATTCCTTCATATTTAGTAAACTAAATAAAATTTATCAACAAAAAAATAAAAAAGCATGACAACCCTTTATAAATCATTCTTATTGATATTGTAACAACCTAGTATCTCACCCAAAATGGCTAGCCAGAAGGTATTATTTGTGTTTCTTAATGCTGTATAAGCACCCAAGATCTATCTAGAAAATAACCGATGTAGGACTAAATACACGCCCACAGGGGTCCTCACATATTCTTCCTGTTTAAGCTCTGACGTTCTCGTCAGGCTAAGGGTTTAAATCCATTCAAATCTAATCACAAGTACCATGATCAGCCCGTGGTCAGCTTCAATGGATAAGTGTCCTCTAGTCCATATAGGTTATGAGTTAGGTCTACTCTAATACCATTGGTAACAACCTAGGACCTTATTTAAAATGGCTAGCCAGAATGTATTATTTGGATTCCTTAATCCTGTATAAGTACCTAAGATCTATCTAGCGAATAACCGATATGGGACTAAATACATGCCTGCACGGATCCTCATAGATATATCTTTTAAGATATATTCTTGTTTTTGGATAATACAATAGGATTAGATTGGATTTCTTGCTGAATTTGTGGATGGGGCGGGGCCATGTCTAAATGGGCAAAAAATTCTACCCAATGTTGGTGGATCACCTATAGACTAAGGGTTTGTTTGGATAATTCTATGTAATCCAGTAGGATGCAGTGTTGCAGAAAAGTGCTAACAGCTAGTTTTAGAGTAAGAAACTTTGAGGAGTGAGAAATCTCCTCCGAGAGGAGAGAAAGCTTTAGTGTGTGCCTAACGGCTAGTTTGTCACCGGTGAAGTGTTCAGCGAGGCGGTTGTCGCCCAAGGCGAAGTGTTGCGGAACGGTTCCTCTTGGTGGGCTCCGTGGCCGGCTAGACTTAAAGCTTTTTGGGTGGCAAGCGAGTGGCTCTGTGCACCTGGTGGAGGCTGAAGGGCATTTCGGCCGGAGCTCCACGGGCTGGTCAACGATTTAGGGAAGTCTTCGACTCAACCGCTAGCCAGTTTTCTTCCTTGCAAGGGGCAACTCCAAGTACTCTCCATGCAAGTGGGGTTGGAAGAGGTGGTTGCCTCCGTTGGCCAGTCCGGCACGGGCGGTGGAATCACCCTTATGGATCGGAAGGGGAAGCAGCTGGCGGGGAAGACGATGGATGGGGTAGCGAGAGGACACAGTAAGGTGAACATTGGGCATGGGGAGAGCTCTGGTGCCCGAGTAAGGTCGGGGCCGTAGGTGACTCACTGGCCCACTGTCGCAAAGGTGGAACGACTAAGCTGCCGTTTTCCGGCAATGCTGACGCTGCCGGAGAAATCGATCATGATGGCACGCCAGGAGTGGTAGGGGCTATCGGTGGTGGTCCGCAACCTTGGCTGCCGAGTCCCGACGGATTGGGTGGCCAAAGACGTGGCCACTCGAGGTAAGTTGGCGAAGGTAGTGGCCGTACCACTCACGGCTAACTACCTCGCTCTGAGGTTTTGGTCGACGGCGGACCGGGACCGGGCCCTCAGTGAGGGCCCGTGGGTGGTGGCGAGGCAGCTCCTCACCATGGAACCATAGGTTTCGGACTTTGAGCCCAGGGAGGATGCCGTGAAAACCGTGGTGGTGTAGCTTCGGCTACCCCAACTTTTTCGCCAGAATATTGGTCGACTTCAACCATCCTCCAAATCGCGGCCCAGGCGGGGCAGTCAATCGCTGTGGATGTGGTCACCGAATAAAGGCGGGCGATGGGGTTCGCCAGAGTGAAGGTGGCGATCGATGCCACCGAACCCCTCTTACTGGGGGTACGAATTTAGGGAAAGATGAAGGTGCGATGGTAGCCCTTCGTCTTCGAAAATTTACGTAAGTTATGCTCAAGGCGTGGGAGGATCGGGCACCCGACGGCGGCCTGCCGGTCCCTGTACCCTATCGGGCGAAAGGGGGCGTGCCCCCTGTTGTGGTGGACCTCGAAGCCGCCTCCGAAGTGTCGCCTCCCAGTGCTAAGGAGGAGGGCCAAGGGCCGGTCTGTGGCCCCTAGATGGTGGCGACGCGGCGCAGGCTCCCGAGGGAGGACCGATCGCAGCGGCTGAGGAAGGCGACCGCGCTTGAACCTGTGGCTGAGTCGTCTTCGACTCGGCTGCTCTCTCCGATGGCATGCCTGACCTCATCGGTGAAAAGGGCGGGTTGGACTCCGGGCACTTCGGCAGCTTCCGAATTGACTCGACCAACGAGTCACTCGGGGGTCAGGCCGACCTGGAGGCCCCCGGACCCAACACCGGAAGCGTGTCGGGAGCTGGCTCGGTCACATTGCGGGCTGGCCCAGGGCCTAGCGGGGTGGGTGCAGCCCAAGCCCAGTCCAATAAGCAGCCTAGAAACCTGGGCGCTCGTGGGCTTGGGCACGGGTTCGGGCTTCGAGGCCCGAGCTGGTAGCGCAGGCCTCGATCCATCGGAGGGCATCGAGCATGGGGCAAGGCACCCCGTGCGACCCCGGCTTAGGGCCAGTGGGTTTGCCAAGGGCGCCACCTTGGGCCGACCTAGCGCACTTGGCCCCAAAGGACGGGGTGCCGTGCACCCGGGCCAGCAGGCCCCAATCGAGCCGGGCCTGTAGGCCTAGGCTGCGCCGGGCCATGGAGAGCAAGCTGCCAGCGAGCCCGCTTGCAGGCCGACCTCGGTCAGGCTTGCGAGGGCACCAGCTGGGCCTTTTGGGTACAACCCACCCAGCGTGGGGCTGGACTCAGGGTCGATGGGGACCTCCCTGCCCCAATCTAGGACCCCTTTAGTTATCCGAGCATGCCGTGTGTGCCAGGTGTGTGGGGCACGCATGAGGGCCTAGGGTAGGGCCTAGACGGGGTATTCTGGTTTGGCTCACCGACCCCAGCACTGGGAGAGCAGCAGGGTTTCACCTTGAGTGCAACAGAGCTACATGGAGAGTCCAGCGAGGCAGGAGGCCTTGAGCGGGTAGGCTGCCCTGTGACCTAGGGGTTGAGTGCGGTCGAGCCGCTGAGGCTAGGAGAGGGTGCAGTAGGGGCTTGGTCGACCCAAGCCCCTTGGGAGATAGGCACGCACGCGGGAGGCAGTGGTGACTGTGCTGCGGCCAAAGGAGCTGTCGATAGGGCAGTTGTGGATCACCCAACTGTAGTGCAATGGGTTAAGGCGGCGGCGATGTGGGTCGTCTCCGGTGCGAGTGAGGAGGACGATCAGTGGAGCAGCTGGGCACGCGAGTTTGAGACAGATCCCGTGGCCCAGAGGATTCTTGCATGGAATTGTAGGGGGATGGCTAAGCCGTCCTTTATATCATCCTTTAAGCAATTGGTGTAGGTTAATTGTCCGGAGATTTGTTTGCTTTGCAAAACCCGATTATCCAACGACGGGCTTAGTCGGCTGCGACGCCAACTGGGGAGCGACTGGGAGTCCTATACAGTGGAATCTTGGGGGCTGTCTGGAGGCATTCTAGTCTTGTGGAGGCGAGGAGTGCCGATAGTGGATGTCTTCCACAATTATCCTCAACAAGTAGTTATGGTAGTTTTAGAACCTAATGCTGATCCATAGGTGTTATGCAGAGTATATGCAAGCACGGATTACAGGGTCAGGAGAGTCCTCTGGTATGAGATTACCAACCTAATTGCCTAGGTATCCCGACGGTGGTAGTAGGTGATTTCAACTGTATCCAGAACGCAAGTGATAAGAGGGGAGGGGTGACCTTCACTGACAGAGTGGATAGAAGGGAGTTCCATGACTTTGTGTCGCGAAACGGCCTAGTGGACCTGGGGTTCTCAGGGCCGCGATTCACTTGGTGTAACAATTAGTTTGGTAGAGCTAGGGTTTGGAAGTGGTTGGATAGGGCCATTGCATCTCCGGATTGGATCCTCCACTTTTTCACCCGTCGAGTCAGTCATTTACCTCGGATCGCTTCAGACCATTACCCTTTGCTGATTTTTACATCATCAGGTCCAAGCCATCATAGCCCCTTCCACTTTGAGAAGGTTTGGCTAGCGTACCCTCAATCCTGGGATATTGTCTGTGCGGCCTGGCGTATGTCGGGTCAAGGGGATGCAATGCAAAAAGTTTTGCGTAAACTGGAGTTGACCAAGAGGCGCCTTCACCGATGGAACTGCGAGGTCATGGGTAACATTTTCAGGAGGCTAGAAGGGGTGGAGATCGCAATCGTTGAGTTGCAAAAGAAAGAAGGTTTAGGGGGTGCACTCCTGGAGGCTGATATGGTTGACCTACAAGGGCTCCTTGCCACTCACCACTGACTACTATGGCAGCACAAGACCTTCTAGCAACAGAAGTCTCAAATCTAGTGGGCAAGTGAGGGAGATCGTAACACCAGATTTTTTTCATCGGACGACGGCTATCAGGAGGCAACGGAGCATGATTCACTCCTTGCGAGATGGGTTGAGCTAGAGGGTGGAGGGGGAGCCTACCATCAGATAGGTCTTGCTTGACTTCTTCCGTTCCCGATGGACGGAGGACGAAGACTTTGGTGATGCAGGCCAACCCCCGAGGGTAGATATGGGAATTGGTGCCAATGATAATGCAATCTTGGTTCAGCCAGTATCAGAAAAGAAGGTACAGGAGGCAGTCTAGGCTCTGGCAAAGGACAAGACCTCTGGACCTAACGGGGTTTCCCCCTTTTTCTTCCAAAAATACTAGGGCATCATTCGGGAGGCAGTGGTGGAGGCTGTTCAGTGCTTCTTCGCTTAGGCAGCGATGCCCTAGGACTGGAAGGCCACCTTTATCATGCTGATATCGAAGCAGTAGGATGTGGTGGAGCCTAGTCATTTGAGGCCCATCAGCCTATGTACAATCCTATACAAAGTTGTGGCAAGAATAATAGTAGGTAGGATGAAGCCCTTGTTGCCTGACATTATCAGTTAGGAGCAAGGGGCTTTTGTGGCCGGTAGAAATATCTCCCATAACATAATGCTGGTCCAGAAAATGATGTGAAATCTTCAGTGGGCACTAAAGCGGCGAAGCCTGATGGCAATCAAGTTGGACATAGAAAAAGCTTATGACAAAATCAGGTGGAGTTTTCTGAGGCGAGCGCTGGAGAGCTTTGGATTCTATAGGACATGGATTGAATGGGTTTTGGGGTGCGTCCGGGGGCCTAAGTTTCCTATTTTGGTCAACGGCATACTGTCAGCTTTCTTTGAGTCCATTATGGAGCTTCGTTAGGGATATCCCTTATCTCCACACTTGTTTATTATTTGTCTTGATGCTTTGTCTCGTGCTTTGCAGGTTGCGTGTGTTAGTCGGAAGTTGGAAGCCTATGTTCAAGCTCCAGGGGCCCAACCCATCTCCCATTTACTTTTCGCTGATGACTGTTTTCTTTTGGCCAGGGCACAGGCTTTTGATGCACAGGTCCTTAGTAGGGTATTGGCAGATTACTGCGTGGCATCGGGGCAGAGAATGAACTTTCTGAAGTTGGCTATTTATTTCAGCCCGAGCATGGAGAGAAGAGTCAGACAGGAGATCTGGAGAATATTGTAGATGCCAGAGCAGGAGGAGACCTGGAGCTACTTGGGAGTTCCCATCTCAGGCAAGAGACTTCAGGTGGTAGGTGCTTCGGTTTGGTACAGCGCGTCCAGAGCAGGTTGGAGGGTTGGAGAGTGGCCTCTCTCTTCATGATGGGCAGGTTGACACTGGTCAGATCAGTGCTGGGATCCATGCCAGTCTATCTTATGGCCAACACAGTGGTACCGAAGACGGTTCTGATGAGAATTGAGCGGCTTCTTCGGAGCTTCTTGTGGGGGTCACATAGAGGGGGCCGTGGGGTGCACTTGGTGGCCCGGGAGAGTGTCTGCCTCCCCCCAAAGAGGGCGGTCTGGGGGTGCAGTCGCTCCTAGAGAGGCGTGAGGTGCTCATTGCTTAGCATGCAGTCTGATTTATGTTGGAGCCAGGTGATGGTAGCCATATATGGTCGTGGGGGCTCAGAGGGGGTGACACTCAGTGGTCACAGAGTTTCTTTCATGTGACAAGAGATCGGAAGGTACCTGCTCACCGCTTCGGCAAACACTAGGTGGCTGATAGGTGATGGGCGGAGCATCGACATGGCCGGCGACCCATGGATAGATGCCCTTCCCTTGAAGAGGTGGCCGACCATGGTTGATGCTGTGGCAATAGAGGGAAGGCGGGTGTGCGACTTCCTAGTACCAGGAGGGGCAGAGTGGGATGAGACCAGGCTACGATAGTTGTTTAGGGCGCATCTTGCCGAGAGGGTCCGGTCCCTCTTGGTCCTGGGTTGTGCGGGACCAGATATTAGAGTTTGGGGCACCTCGTGCAGGACTAGCATTAGGTTGGGGGATCTCTCCCGTGTTATCCAGCGAGAGCATGAGCTAGGGCTGGACTGCACTTGGATCTGGAGGTTCGAGCTTTACTCGAGGGCAGCACTCTTTTTATGGAAGGTGATTTGGGAATGCCTTCCAATGAGAGTAGTGTTGAGTATATATGGTTTGAGGATCCCCCAAGTGCGGGAGGTGTGGTGTTGATGAGACGGTGAACCACATGCTATTTTAATGCACATGGGCGAGGTTGACATGACAGTGGGCAGGAACTCCACGGGAGGCCTGGAGTCAGAGGATGCAGTTCTTACAGGTGATTCGCCAGTGGTCGGGTAGTCCACAGACACGCTAGGAGGCTGTTAGTGTGACTTACATAGCGGGCTCATTTGGTTTGCAGGAAGTATTTTTCCTCCTAGGAATATGATTCCTAGGAAGCAGATTCCTAAGAAGAGAATACCTAGGAAAGTACTTTTGGCATGTTTGGTTGATCATGGAAAAGTGACAGATTTCCAAAGTGCTTATGTTTGGTTGACCATCCACTTTCCTAGGAAAGTTATGTATAATTCCTATTATACCCTTAATAAAAATTAGGTCTTTAATGCTTCTTTAATGCTGAAGGGCCTTTTTGGAAAAAAATAAAAATAGAGTTATTTCCGTCTCATGGGAAAGTAACTTTCCCATGTTTCTCATAGAAAGACTTTCCCATGAAATGTGAGAATCATATTCCCATGGGAATGCAACTTTTCCATCTCTCTCCTTTGAAAACTCTAACCAAATAAGAGACATCCCATTACTTTTCCGTTGACCACACTTTTCCCCCTTTTTTACCCGCGAACCAAACGAGCCCAGTGTATCAAATTTGGTTGGCAAGAAATGCTTGTACTTTTGGTGAGCGTAGGTTGTCATTGAGGTTTATGGCGGAGCACGCCCGGGTGCAAGCGGCAGAGATTAGTCACAATTTTCTTTCTGATGGACCTTTGATAGCTCGGGATACCTGGGATTTCCTTTCTGCTCAGGCAGCTTTTCAGATGGTGTTTTTCACCTGGGAGCCCCCACCCTCAAGTTTTCTCAAGGTCAACTTTGACAGGTTTGTTTTGGATGGAGGCACGAGAGGAGGTGCGGGTTTTGTTATACGAGATCTATACTCCAGGGTGGTGGCAGCGGGCGGTTGCCATTATTGTTTTTTTTATAACATGAGATTTTATGTCGAGATAGTAGTATGAAACAGAGGTCATTTCAGATTTGATCAATTATTCGACATTTCGATCTCTCGAGCGGAGTTGAGGGCTGCCTGGGCGTGCCTTCGACATGCGAGGTGAGTACTACAGGCCAGTTCGGTCATCTTGGAGGGTAACTTGGCCACAGTGATCAGTTGGATCCAGTGGGATTGAGGGATGCGAGCTCGGACCACCTTTTGCTCCGGAACATCTGGATGATGACAAGGGATGGTGGGGCCTTTCAGGCCAAGCATGTATTTAGAGAGGCCAACGGGGCTGTCGATTGGGTGGCTGCTTATGTGCTAACCATTCAGAAAGTACCCTGTGGTCAGGAGAGGGGGAGTTGCCTCGGGCACTTCGTGAGATTGTATTTTCTGATTTTATTAGGTATACTCATACATGTATTGTAAGATTAACCCGTTAAAGTAAAAAAAAAATAAAAAATAAAAAAAATAAGAGAATGTAAGCAGAACTATCCAAATAGGCCTTGTAAGTCATTTTTCCCGTGCAGCCAATGGCAGCTTCCGCAGGCCCTTGCTGAGCCATTGGATTATCGGATCGGGTTTTGCAATTTAACGGACCGGACTCGGATCAAGAACCGGCCCTAATTCGATCCGTTGGGCTCCATCGTGGAATCGCAGGTGGTCTCCGCGACTCCGCCCTTCCTCCTCTTTATCTCAGTGTTGCAGCCGGACGGGAGAGAACCCCGAGTGCGAGCGACGATTTTTGGGACCGAGGCAGGAACACTTCAAAAACCCTAACCCCGATCCTAGCCCTGATTCCTTGCCCCTTGCCCAATTCTCTCTTCGATTTCCTCGGAAAAATATTTGTCTCTCTTTATTTTATTTTTCTTGTGATTTTCCTCCTGCCAATTGATACTGGTGAAGAGGGAAGCGGCAATGGCGGTGCATGAAGATGGGAGAGCTTCTGAGAAGAGATCCGGCGAAGATGGCGATGATATGCCCATCTTCAATGCCGAGAATCTACAGAGCAACATGAAATCCATCTACTACAGGTCCAATCTCAACCCCTAACGTCAACTCAGAAATAGATCCATGTTTCACGAGTGAATATTGCCTCTATAAATTCAAGTTTCACATGCTAATTCGTGATACGTACCAGTCGTCCTTGTTCTCGTTAGCAGTGATTGCTGAGTGTAACTTTGTGCACTGCTGTCTTATAAGAGTTTTGTTCTTTTACTCTGCGTGCGCTAAAAAATATGTAGTCTATGCTCTCAAGGGTTGAAACTTTTAAGCTTTCCTCTCTGTGTACTGGTCTATGCTAATTTTGCCTCCTAGGAGCCCCTGTAATTCAGGTAATATAATTACGATCTACTCGTTTGGACCTAGACTGCTTTTTACTAGTTACATGGATCCAACATTATCTCTTTTTAGGGGTTTCATATTTCTGTAAATAATGGACATTTTCAGAGTCTTCTTTTTGGTCATTATAATGATGATGCGCTCCTAGCTCGCGGAACTACACTACATACCGGAAAAAACTCTCTCTATTACTTTGAGAAGAGAATCATTGGTTTGACCGACGAGCTACGTGGAAAATACGAGATCTAGGCAGAGCGTTTGGAGGCTGAGGCTCATCCGGCTGTTCTGGGTTGCACTCGTCCACCCACCTAGGACCTATCGAGAGGAGGGAAGTGGAAGGTTGACGTGAGGTGGACGGCCCTCCTGGTCTTCACCTAATTGTGGAAGAGGGGAGTATCAACTCTTTCTCGTGCCTTTCTTCAGCTTGCTTCTTCCTATGAAGCTTTAGGGGATAGTTAGAGAACAAGTATTAGGACGAGTTAGAAAGTTTCTAGGATCAATTGGTTCTATGAAGTGAAGGTTAGGGGCTTAATAAAACAATAATGATTTAAGAGAACAGATGGTTGAAGAATAAGATTGGAGAGAATTTTAGAAACCAGACTGTAGGAAATAGTAGATGGGTCATATTATGGGAAAAGGTATAGAGGTGAGCATTGTGATAGGAATTAGGTAGATCACACATCATGGAAAAGCTTAGGCTTAAAATTTGTCTTTGAGAATGGTTCCTCTGTGAAAACTCAAAGGAAATATATTCGCAGAAGCTTTAGAGGCCATACAACGAAAGATTTCTTTAAATAGCTCATCACGAATGGTCAATTGACCTGAAAAAATAGAAACCATTGTATAAAATAGAATTTAAAACAAAGGATTTCTTAGTCCTTTGACAAGGAGATAGAACGTAGGTACAAGCTCCTTGAGCAGGAAATGCAAAGAGAAACTTAGTTGGCAAATCTGTATACAAATGGACAACAACCATGGCATCATTTTAGCAAAATGATACAGGTAATCTACCTGCATATGTGGTCTTGCCCCGTAATTTAATGCACAATTTGGGCTCGTTTGGTTCGCGGGAAGCATTTTCCTTCCTAGAAATATGATTCCTGAGAAACAAATTCCTAGGAAGAGGATGCCTAGGAAAGTACTTTTGGCATGTTTGGTTGACAATGGAAAAGTGACAAATTTCCAAGGTGCTTATGTTTGGTTGGCCATCCACTTTCCTAGGAAAGTTATATATAATTCCTATTATGCCCTTAATAAAAATTAGGTTTTTAATGCCTCTTTAATGCTTCTTTAATGCTGAAGGGACTTTTTGGGAAAAAGTAAAAATGGAGTGATTCCCGCCTCATGGGAAAGTAACTTTCCCATGTTTCTCATGGGAAAGACTTTCCCATGAAATGTGGGAATCACATTCCCATGGGAATACCACTTTCCCTTCTCTCTCCTTTGAAAACTCCAACCAAACAAGAGGCATCTCATTACTTTCCCGTTGACCACACTTTCCCCCCTTCTTTTCCCGCGAACCAAACGAGCCCTTTGTTATCACTAGGCTGATCAATGCTTTTGTAAGTGTGACCGGCACTATGATAACCTAAATATTTCCCATTCAGGGTACTTCTACATTTTACAAGTCGGTAAAATCTCAATTTTATGCCCAAATGGAAGCAAGAAAGTTAGAGAGTGATGAAATATATTGAGGTGGCACATATCCCATCTTGAACTTTAATCACGGGCTTCAGTATGTTAAGGATTGGTTGTTAGCATCTCATAAATATTAGAATCCTTTCCGTGAATCCGTGAAGAATGAAACTGATAGTCTTCTATAAATATTCTTTATATATTCTGAAATTCATTGAAACTTTTATTTGCCCCTAAAAACTGATTTAGAAAGCTAATCTTAAAAATTCATCCCATGGAAGGAAAGCATGACCTTACATAAGACTTTAATCAAACTCCTCTTTAGCAATTGCTATAAAATAATGTGTCATGCCCTTTTCTTTGATTTGGAGGATAAGATAAGTAATACAGTTCAATTTTCTTTTGGGTATGTAGCAAACAGGTGGGATCCAGAACTTAAAACAACCCTCCTTAATTGAATAAGCTTATTGTAATCGTATCATATTTTTAGAATTTAAGTATTAAAAACAGAACTATATACTTCATCTGGATCCTGTTCGTTCATTTGATGGCCCAACACCAATCTCAAATCCCCATAATTAAACTTTTTAGGAGTAGTTCTGTCGATGAAGATTAAGCATAATAAAATAGGAGGTAGGTGGTCTATGAAGTTGCATTGCCTAATAAACTAATTTCTTTTCATGCTTAGGGAAGAATGCGAGGTTTGATTAAGGTGTTACAATTATCCCTAGGAATAAATTCTAAGTTAAAAACTTCTTGAATGCTTCCAAGGAGCATCAGGAATTTTCTGTAATTTGTAGATGACGCATCATGTCCAAAAATGTCGCAAACAGATGATATAACTAGTTGTATGTTGAGAGGCTTCTTTTTTGTTTGTCTGAGAAAAGGAAGGACAGGATTGGGGAGAAAGGCCCACCCTACTGAAAATAACCAAGCTCAAGTACCGGAATGAACCTCTCAAGACTTGAACCTGGGACCTCCTCCAATGGAGGAAGGTTGTGGCCACTGCTCACCTGGTTTATTGTTGAGATTCCTTCATTGAAGGTTCATCTTGGTAATGGATGCGGTAGTTTTATGAAGAGAGGAAGGGCAAGATGCACGGAAATAGTAAGCCCTATCAATGTGGTAGCATAATGGAATATTCAATATGTTATCTAAATGATAGATGAGGGATCAGGCTTTTAGATTTTGTTTTATAATTAATATGGGACAATTTATTTGAAGGGCCTTATTTTCATATTTTTGTTACAAGAAGCCTTTAATAGTCATTATGGGGTAGTATGTAATTATGGGTTATACAGAGTAGCTTTTTCAGTGGCATTACAAAATGTACACACATTAATTTTAGGCAAGTAGATGTCCTGAACTTGAATTTGTGACCACATGAGTTATGGTGCTTACGACTCTATTTGGTTATTGAGAAAATAAAACAAAAGAAAGTTAAAGGAAAATCTTCTATTCAATTGTTCGGCAAATAAAAGAAAATTTCAAGAGAGAAAATAAAGAGAAAAATGAAGGTTTAAGGTTTTTCCTAGAAGGTATAATTTTTTTTTCTTCATTTTAGGTTGTTATCTCTTGAGAAAAGCCAAATGAAAGTAGGTTAGGTCAAACTTACCCAAGTACTAACTGTTCAACTTGCTATACCATTTTGTTAGCTCAATCAGGCATCAAAAAAATCTAAAACTTCTTACAGCATCCTTTTGTCCTTGGATTTTCTTTTCTTCCATTCTTTACTTGGCAATTAAATAGACCCTAAAAATTGAAGTTTCAGTGATGGGAATCATATTACAATTTGAATTGCTTGAGGATTGATTTGAGCGCCTTCATCATTTTTTTCAGTTAGTACCCCCAATTTCCTGCAATGCTTAAAGGCCTATGTTTATGTTTTTCCAAAAATTAAAAATGTCCAAGGTCAACTACAAGAGTGAACGGGGTTATTTGGTTGGTCCCTGGTTGCAGGTGAGAGAATTATATAGTTTGTGGGTTGAATTAACAGAACCTGTGTTTTCTTTTCTTTTGTTTTCTTTTAGCATGGTTAATTTCATGTTTATTTAGTCTTTGAATAGTTATGAAATTGAGAATTTGCCCATTGGTTGTTGATTTAACTCCTTATTGTTTTAAAAATAAGTATAACACTCAAGACTACCATTTATTTATATCTAATTATGAATTAGATTTTCTCTTTTTTGAATTTTTTTAATTCATGCTGATTGGCTTCAAAAATGGTAACATAAGGTTGATGTTAGATCAGAGATCTTGTCTAGCCATGTCCAAGGGATAAGAAGCTCCAATAAACTATGTGCATTCCAAACCTTGACATGCACCTATTGCTTATAAACCAAACTCCAAAACCCCATGACCTTTGACCAGCAGACTTTCCTTTTCTTTGGTCCTATGAGTGTTGCCAGAGGGAATCAGGTACTACAATACTAGCCTTTCTAGTTGGTTTGTCACATACACTTTGTAGTCAATTAGGGAGAGGTAACAGTAATAAGACAAGCAAGTGCCCAGGCACCCAGCTATCCTACTAGCACCTGATCATGTCTTTAGTTTCTAGGTCCTAAATCATTCATTCAATATCCATGCTGCTGTTAGTAAAGCAAGTCATTTTTGCTCGGTACTCGGTTGATCAAAATCAATTCCAAAAACCTGAATTTCATAGTAAAGGGAAAAGTCTTTACTAGTAGAGGGCTAGCGCGCCCCTATATCTATATTGTGTAAGCGTTTTCTTCGCAGCTAGCGCGCCCCTACTTTCTAAGAGAGGTTTTATTCGGTGCTATGGGAGTTTAGTAGGGGTGGTAACAACGATTAGTAAGTAAGAAAGTAGGTGACGCGGTGTTCAGAACCAGCCGTCGAAGTGAATGAATTCGAAAGAACGAAGAAGTAAGGAAATGAGACGACTCTTTCTTGAAAAATTGCATAAGTAGATCTTCCCATCCATATGATCAAGTAGGGGATGACTTTGATAATTTTAGATTTGGAGTGGTTTAGCGAGGAGAGAATAGGGGCAAGGTATTCAAGCTATGGTTTGCATCAGAACATTTGGAAGAAACAGGAAAAATAACCACACAACTTTGGAGAGCAGGGAGGAGAAATAATGTAATGGATAGTGGGAAAAATCTCTGGAGCTGATGAAGATTTTTTCCTGGAATGTCATAGATCTAGTAGATGCAAATGATAAAAGTATATTGGAGAGTCTACCAAATAAAAAAGTCATTTTTTATTCAAGAAACAGAAGTGAAGGACTAAAAATTTGCCATAATGATGTTCTTAGAAATTTAAGTGCAAACTTCCATGGGTGAAATGGAAAACATTTTTTTGGGTTTCTGTTGAGCATGGCATCCATTTTGTGCAGTGATGTGAAATGTGTAAGTTTATGTTTAGAATGCTCTGGGCAAGAAACTAATAATGATTACTGTGACAACTTGGACATATTTTTTATTCATTTTTCATTTAAATTATATGAAAATTTTGCGAGTTGTTTCTTGTAAATTTACCTTATTGCTTTATATGAGTAAGAGTAAAGGTTGGTGTACTTCAAAATAAGATTATTGTTAAGTTCAAGCTGATATAGCAGTTAGATCCCTTGTCCATCAAAAACTGGGATTGGGTTCGCTATTTTGCTTCCTAAAAGGCACGAGACACCATCTAACAGAAAATTGAACAATTCACTTCTGTCTCTGCAGTCGTACCTTCTTGTCTATCATTGGCGGAGTGGTTGCTGGAATTTGGGGATTTACTGGCTTGATGGGCTTTGTTCTTTATTTCTTAATTATGGCAACCGCTTCTTTGGGATTTGCAGCGAAGGCAAAATTTTCGACCCACAAATACTTTGATTGTTGGAACAGAATTGTAATTGATGGATTTCTGGGTGGCCTCATGGTATGATTCTAACTCATTTATATTGGCTACTTGTGGAGTTCCTCAGTTTATAATATAGCTAAGAATGCAAGTTTATAATTGCTTTTATAATACATGAACTGTCATATTTTTCCTAGCCAATTGTCTTTTAAGCAAATCTAATAACTACGCCAAAACATGTGCCTGATATCTTCCTGATGGATCATGTTTAAGTCTTATTGCTTGATAAATTATAATTTCTTCCATCTGCCTAATACATGAATGCAATATCATATGCCATTTCCTAGGAGTTTATGATATCATGTCTTTTTGCTTGCGACCTCTTAGCCTAATAGGAACTCCAAACTTTTGTTGGTAGCTTAATACAGTTGATGGTTTGACTCCAGTAAAGCTTTTTATTGGCTTTAGGTCTGCAGCTGGGCAACAATGTATTTAGAATTTGAAATTAGAAATGTAACCCGCAGAACACATCTATGAAAATACCAATAAGTACTTCCCTTGTTCTACAACCTGATAGACAAATCTTTCTGTGGGATTTACTGCTATCTAATATGAATTTCTGAATGATGTTTTAATTAGACTTGGATGTCTTGCGGGACTCTGTTACACTATGCCATGCCATAAAGGCAACACAAGCACCAACAACTTGTACTATCACCTTGTTTCTCCACTTGATTTACTGGTTTCTCCACTTGATATATCAGAATGCACAAGCTCACCCACATATATGAGCTACGGTCTATGGTCCGATAACTTGACAACCGTTCTTGGAAAACTAATTATTTGACCTTTATTATGGACAAATGACTACTTTGCCCTGATAAGTGGATAGCCACGCTTATTTGTAAAACACAATTTTCTTGGCTTTATGTGCCCCCTATTACACAACTAAGGCCTACTAAAAGGATGAATTCTTCAAACCGTTAGAAAAGGTTCATCCCTCTTCATTGCAAGAACAAATTCAGGCAGTAAGCTAAAAATAGAGGTAGAAAATATGGAGATAAAAAATGTATTCTTTGTCATTTGAGGATCTTTTGGTTTAGGGAAAAAAGGGGTTATAGTGTGTGGAACAAATAATCTGTATTAAATGTTAAAATTTAAGAGAATGTATCAGATTTCTATATAATCTTTGTACCTATTTTGATAATGCGGTCTAAAGTTTGTTTGGAGTGTTTTTTATTGCTCGAGTTCTGCAGTTTTGGCCAATTTTAGCTGAAACTCAAATTTTAGTATAGTTTCGACCGATTTTGGTGTGTTGAACAGAAACTGATAAGTCCATCAAAACTAGGTTATGTATGGTTAAAAGTCTTGAGGTTAGGTTGTCTTTTTCTCTTTCCCCTTGTAAGTAGAGGTTGTGATTCCAGACCGCCTAAGGATGGCCTACAATGTAAGACAGGACCCAAAGAGAGTATTAGATTAAGGTTGCAACTGATCTTATTGCTTGCTATCCATAGTTTGGGAAGAGTACAGCTAATAACCAGTATTGCATGGACGCATACACAAGAATCAAATTCAAACATCTCTCCAAGTATTTGGTTCGAGAAGAAAGAAAACTGGAGATAGCAAATAGTGGTCATCTAGATCCAATGGGGTTTCTTTGGATGCCCTTGGCCTTAGTACCAGTTCTCCACATCTAAGTTGTTGAAGCAGCAAACTTTCTGTTCTATCCCATTCATCCCAACTGTCGGTAGTGATTTTCCCCAAGATCCATATGACCACCACCCTTCTGCCACTTCCAGTAAGCCTCTCTCTCTCTCTCTCTCTCTCTCTCTCTCACACACACACACACACACACACACAAATCTCATATTATCTCTGTAGCCCCCATTTTCTCCTTGGAAGCCCTAATTTGTCTTCAGAGAAGGAAATTGTTGATTAATTCTTTAGGGTTAAAGAAGAGGAGGTTGGAGATGGAGAGTGCCCCATGGGGCATCATGCAGCCTGCTGGCCCATGCACTGCATGGGGCCCTTTCAATCATGGCCTTTCTGCAACAGATGGATGGCTGTGATTTAGAGATTGGACCTCTCCAGTCCAATCCCGATCCAGTGAGGATCCAGATTCTTTGCTACTGGGAACTTTGTGGAGGAAGGATTTATGTACATCGAGCCAAGAACAGCAAGAAATCGATGTGTAAGGGCGACCATTGCATAGCTATGATGGTCATGATCCCTGCCACCCATTTTTTTCTTAATTTCTTGAAAAGCTGCTCGCAAAAATTATGTATTTTTGAAAAGCATAAGTAGAGACTCGTCCTTTGTTTGATCAGTTTCTTTAAGAACACTGAATTCATGCTTTACAGCATAAATCTGGGATCGAATTGAAGGATCTTGGGAAATTCAGGTTGAATGTTAGATAATTTTGAATATGATGTTAGAATACTTAGAATTACTGCTAATATGAATTAGCTCGAATGGAACCACTTTGAATTTGGAAATTTAAATGACAGTTCAAAATCTGTATAATGAATACTGATATAGATGGCAGGTATCCCGTTGTCAAGATTAGTATACAAAGGGGTATATTCTGATTTGAATTAAGTATAAAATGACTCTGAAATGGTGAGGTTATAATATGTGAAAGGACTTTTCTAGAGTCCTATCTGAAAAAATGTTGATTAAATGAGTCTTTTAAAAGAATCAACTAGTTTGTGCTTGATCATTTTTATTTCCAGCTAGCTTTTGTTCATATTAATGTTTGCCATGTTTGTATCTCAGCCTTACTTTTTTTTGCTTGATACTACTAAACGTTGTCTCTAATATTATGTTAGTTTTATGCTTGCAGTCGTTCGTGCTGTTCTGGACGTATCCTCTAATCAGGGTAGAAACTTTATGCTCATAATTGCATCTTTTACACATTTTTTACTGGCTTGTTTTGTTGGATTTATATTTCCCACTACCATTTATTCAGTAATTTCCTTCAAAATCAGGTTATCCTCAGTTGTCTCATGTACCCCCTTGATTAATAATTCCTTACAGAACAGTGCTAGGGTACCACTGACAACTGAGAAAAAGGTCAAAACCAATGTGTAGCACTTCTATTGCTCCTTTTCTAGCTGTTACTTGTTGTTTGAGGAGCAATAGGAAGGTTACACATTTCTGTGTATCTTGTGTCTGAGAGTTGTGTTAGCATTTCTCATCTGCTTGACCGACTTGTTCCTTGGAGAAACCCAGCTGTCCTCCCATCCATGCTGTCTCATGTAACTGTATAATGACATGATACGTACAAATTTAATGACATGATAGATACAATACTTCAGCCTTTCAGTTGCAAGATCTTTAACGTACTCAGGTTTGCTTATGACATTGTTCACATATTCTGAGCAAGGGGAGCGTTTGATTATTACCTGAAGGTGATGCAGAACGGATGGTATTCATTAAATGGCTAATCAAAATGCATTCCTGCTGAAAGCTATCGTTATCGCTATTTAGCAGGCACTTGATGAGGAGAAACCCTCTGGCTTGTTTGCTTGATATAAGTAATGTCATCTTTCTTATTTTACTCTAAGACGAGGATTGCAGCAAAGTCCTCATTTTCTATCCTCTGTTGAATTAAACCTGTTAATTTATTTATAAATTAGAGAAGACTGTTGCTAGATGTTATTCTTGTTGAAAGCAGCCCTTGATGATTGAAATTTACGGTGACTTGATTATCGGTTCTAGATGTTATTCTTGTTGAAAGAAGACCTCGATGATTGAAATTTACGGTGACTTGATTATCGGTTCCATAAGTTGGCAATGTAGGAGTTGCTAACTAGCTCAAGTAATTGCCTACTTTTTAGAATAACTATTTAAGAGATATAATTACTCAGTCCAAAACACCTAAAAACTGGAAATAAAAGTTGTTATTGGCATGGTACTGTTGAAAGTATGATTTTGCAAGTTCTCCCTCCCTCCCACCATGAGCAATGGTATCAGGAAAATTAATTTTTCCCATCCAGTGAAATAAGGATGACTTACAAGATATGAGTGATAGCATCATGCATGTATGAGCAATTTAATATTTCCTGTATTAATCATTTCAGCACATCCTACAGTGGCAATGCGAAGATGAACATAAATTTCTCCTTCCAGATTTGTTGCCTGCGTTTCTCCTAAACGGTGTCTCCCTGTAAGAAAGAGGTCTGGAATCTGTCTCGTGCCTGATGCCGTATGATTTGGGGTGTTTCGTGCGGGCAAACTTCACGGGCATGTTGGAAAATTCTTTCTACGCATTCATACCTTATCCATGAATAATTTCCACGCACGCTAATTCTTCTCTGGTGATTGGACTCTTCTATGTAAGGACAGAGCCACTTTATATTGGAATATGGTTGAACTTTTGGTTTTAGAAGGTAAATAAGAAAAGAAAACGTTGCGCTTTTCTCTAAGGACAAAGCCACTTTATACGGGAACATTGCACCAACTTAAGACCAACTTCAGCAATGCGACTCAAACCTGACAATGGACTCAATTACCCAATCCCGAACCTAATCCAATACTAAATTTTTCAACGCGCATACATTTCGTGTTGGATCAAGTTGGGTTCATTAGATTTAAATCGACCGAGCCAGCTTTTAAGCCGGCCTGGTTGGAAACTTTATTAATACAAATAAACTTTAGCTTCGTCGGTTCGAATTGGAAGTCTCAACCTAGGTCCGATCAAATCCCTGTCCGTTGGATCGTTGTCTTCCGAGCTAGTCCAACACAGTTAGATATATATTGGCCATTCTGTTTTCAAACTGTAGCTCGGATCAGGCTAGATTTGAGTGAACTCAACCGAGTTACACTCCTATCCAAAAGGGCGCAGACCCAATCCCTCTGCATTCCCATATTCCAATACCATCAATAGCAACGGCTTGTTCTTTTCCCTCGAGGAGTGCGGTGGAGTTGCTCGCTACTTTCTGTTCGTTCACACCGTTTGGGTCTCTTAGGTATACGGTGCGGTGCCCATCCTTGTCCTCTGCTCAAGACCCCGAGAGAGAGAGAAAGAGAGAGAGAGAGAGAAGGGCTATGGAGGAGAAGTACTGGGACCTGGTGCTTGTTCCCTTGGGTCTCTTGGTGTTGGCTACCTACCACTCGTGGCTCCTTCTCACCATACTCCGGCATCCAAAGCGCACCGTCATCGGCCTCAACGCCCTCGCCAGGCAACGCTGGGTCAGAGCCATGATGGCCGTGAGTTTCTCCCATCTTCTCTTCTCTATGCATCTATTTGTCTTGGTTCGCTTCACTTCTTTTGGGGGAATTTCCATATCAAGAGGCTAATCCGATAGATAGATTTCTTGGACATTCTCATCGAGTAAGCCTGCTAACAATTGACGAAGCAGTCACAGTTTCCAGGTGTAATTGATCACCCCGGTTCAATTTGAAAAAGATTGTATTAAGAAAGTGCTGTTGATTGCATCCCTCTACTACTTTAGCTCAAAGCATCAAAGGATGCAGTATAGAGAATTCTCAATTCTAGGAGCAAAATTTGGGGTTCCAGGTGTTGGAGGAGGGGTGTTCCTTGGTTCATTTTAGGAGGCTAATGGGTGTTCTGTTACCACCTTGTGGAGGAGAATCTTCCACCATGCGACAGGTCGGTAAAGTGATGGATGCGACCAAAGTGAACCTACGGCAGCTGTAATCTCTCACGGGTCTCCTTGCACTGGCATCGAGAACAGTGCATTTAACGAAGCAACGTGATTGATGAGCGAAAAAAAAGGACAACTGAGTGGCTCCTTGATTGATTTTTCCGAGTTACTGTAGAATTGTTCTTTTTCTACGAGTCACGGAGTTTGGCATGTGCAACGAGCTTTGAGAGGAAGCTGTGATGACTGCAATCATTCACGTGCATGCATACTTTTGTCACTTAAGGTGTAAGAACCAGGTCTGCTGCTTGGCTTGGACCAAAGTTGGCAGGCCTAATGGGCTTTGATTCAAGAGCTTTTAGAAATAAAGGATTATGATCCCCTGCTTTTCGAATGGTTTGAATGGCTGTCGCAGCCGGTGCCAACGGCCGGTGGCCGTTAGAGGCGATTGCAACCGCCAAACGGCCAGCCATTACGGCCGTTGCGTTCGAGCTTATCCCCTTCTTTCGGGGTTATAAAAACCCTCGATCATCTATCCGATCCGCCACCTCCTTTCTCCTTCCTTCTCCCTCCTCCATCTTTCTTCTCCCTCTCTTTCTTTCTCTCTTCCCTTCTTCCTTCCTTTTCTTGGGCTTACCGTGCCCTTGCTTGTGCCACCGAGACTCAGGATCGCAACGCCTCACCGAAGCAAGGTAAGGTCTCCCGTTCCCTTCCCATCTCCTCCCTTGCCTCTTCCACTTTCCGATCGACCGGCAATGACCGTGTTAAAATCCTATGATTAATTAGGATCTTGATTTGTGATTGATTGTGCCAAACTTAGTCGGCCTTACCAAACTTTTTCAGCCTCCTAGTCTATATAAAGGCGGCTCATATACATTGTAATAGACAGGCAGAAATACAAATCTCTTCACTCTTTCTTCTTTTTCAACATGGTAATACAGCCACCGATCACGTAACCTACTGTCGTCTTCTCTTCCATATTTTTTTGTAGTCATCGTCGCTCCCAGATCCTCTGTTTCTCCTGTCTCGTTTGTGGGGTAGCCAGGATTTCAGCCTCGGCGGCTTTCAAAGCCCCTTTCTTCTGATCGAGATCCTGATAAAATTCTAGCTTCCTTTCTTTCTTCTTTTTCCCTTTAATTGCCTTTTGTTATTTTTTTCATTATTTTTCGTTTGGTTTTCGATCAGAAGGGGGCGCTGCCAGCCCACTTGGATGTGTTTTTCTTTTTATTATTATTTTCTAAAATGAAACAACTCTTTCTTTCCGTGCCCTCCGTGTGCTCCCTGGTTGCAGTGGCTCCGTCCTCGGCTTCAAGAAGTTCCAGGCCGTCATCAGCCAGAAGATCGGGATCGCTCCTCACCAGATCTCATGCTTGATTCAATGGCAATCTTGTCGGTACCGAATGTGCCAGAAGAACGACGTCTCGTAGACGGTCATGGTCGCTGCCTGTATCGAAGCAGGGCTTCCCAGAAGAGCGCTTTCTCTTCTTTATCAGATGCTCTTCCCTGACACTTTAGTAAGAAATCTTAGCCACGTTAGCTTGCGTTCTCTCCTCGCGGCATGCTCTCAGGCCGGAGATCCGACTGCTAGCCGTTGGATCCATGCCCACTTCACCAAAGCAGGTCTCTTCGGTGAAGGCCATCCGCTCATGGTGGGCACTGCTTTGGTTTTGGTTGAAGCCAATGGACGAGCGAACCAGTTCAATGCTGGGGACAAATCACACCCTCAAGCATGAAAGGTGCATGCCTTGGATGAAGTGGTTCTCCCCAGATGCGGCCTCTCGAATCCCTGCTGTGTGGATAATTACTTGGAAAAATTGTGATGAGCGAGGAGAGAAATAACAGCCTCTGCTCCGGTATGCTGTGGTCGGATTAGCACAAGGCCTGGGAGATCGTTGTCAGATTCTGTTCCTCTGAAGACGAGGGAGTTAAGCTCCGTAAGCACCATGCTCCCGTTGAGGGAGTCAAGCTTCCTGAGCACCTGTTTTTTAGTGCTCCGTAACTGTAGCAGCCGCGCATCAAACTATACCGTTAGAAATTTGACCGGTAAATTTGGCAGACGTGATCTCATTCCAAACTCCAGCAGCGGCGTGTCAAATTGTACCGTCAGAAGCTTGGCGGATAAATTTGGCAGGTGCGATCTCATTCCAAACTCTAGCAGCGGCGCATCAACCATACCGTCAGAAATTTGACAGATAAAATTAGTAGGCGTGATCTCATTCCAAACCTCAGCAATGGCGCGTCAAACCGTACCGTCAGAAATTTAGTGGGTAAAATTAGCAGGTGTGATCTCGTTCCAAACTTCCAGCAGCGGCGTGTCAAACCATACCGTCAGCAATTGGACAGGTAAATTTGGCAGGCGCGATCTTGCTCTCGATCATGGAGGCATGCATCTGCATGGCATCGCCCCAGTCTTCAATCTCCAATTTTATTTACTGCACTTGGCTCTCTTTTTTTTTGACGGGTTCTTCATACAATGTGGGTACGAATACGCCTAATAAAATCAAAAAGCATAAACTCACGAAGTGCCCGTGGCAGCTTTCCTTCATCTAACCACAGGGTGTACACTGAGTAGTGAGCTGCAGAGGCAGCCACCTAGTCAGCCATCCTGTTGGCCTCTCTAAATACATGCTTGGCCTGAAAGGCTATCCCATCCCTCGTCATCATCCCTATATCCTGGATCAGGGGGTGGTCTGTGCTCTCGCCCCTCGGACCCTTCTAAATTCATCTGATCACCGTGGCTGAATCGCCCTCCAAGATAACCGAATTGGCCTGTAACACCTGTCGCACATGTCGAAGACTCGCTCAGGCAACCCGCAACTCTGCCTCGAGAATCGACTTGTCAAACAACTGGCATTCGCCTGCTATCACTACCATGAAATGCGGGTTCCATATAACAAAGCCCACACCTCCCTGCTCACCTCCATCCAGCACCGACTCGTCAAAATTGACCTTGAGAAAGCTCGGAGGTGGGGGCTCCTAGGTGAAGAATACCGTTTGAGGAGTTGCTTGAGCAGAGAGGGAACCCCAGGTATCTCGAGCTATCAAAGATCCATCTGAAGAAAGGACGGGCCTGATCTCTATCGCCTTCACTCGAGCGTACTCCATAAGAAATCTTGGCACTCTCCGAACGTACGAGCGTTCCTTGCCAGTCAGATCTGATGCACTGTGCAAGTCGCTCTAATGGTCTCCTGACGTGTCAGCGAACTGCCTAACCACTGTCGTATCACCTGTAGAAACTACAGCCTCTGACTCCAGGCCTCTTACGGAATTCCTGCCCACTGCCATGTCAACATCGCCCATGTGCACTGGAATAGCACGTGGTCCACTGTCTCCTCAACATTGCACGTCTCGTACTCAGCGGGGATCCCCAAGCCACGCATACTCAGCACTGCTCTCATCGAAAGGCGGTCCAATATCACCTTCTATAAGAAGAGTGTTGCCCTCGGGTGAAGCCCGGATCTCCAGACCCAAGTGCAGTCCGGCCCTGGCTCGTGTTCCCACTGCATAACTTGGGAGAGGTCTCCCAATCTGACACTAGTTTTGCACGAGGTTAGGCCTGTTAACGAGCCGAGCCGAGCCGAGCCCAAGCCTTAGGCCGGTTAACGAGCCGAGCCTCAGGCTCGGGCTCGGCTCGTTTCACAGAATCTCGGGCTCGTGCTCGGGCTTGTAAAGCCCGTTTCAATTACGAGCTCGAGCTCGAGCCCAAGCTCAGGGACGAGGATGGGGATGAGGATGGGGCAGGCGGAGGAGAGGGTGGAGGGGTCGACGAGGTGGAGGAGGGAAGACGCAGGGGGCGAGGAGGTGGCGGAGGTTGGGGCAGGCAGCGGCGAGCTCGGAGGCACGGAAGCCCTCGGCGGAGGAGGTCGAGGCGGGCGAGCGAGGCAGCGGCGGCGGGGTGGGCCTAAAGGGCGGAGGAGGTTGAGGTGGGCGAGGGAGACTGTCGGTCTAGAGGGCGGAGGCGGGGCGGCGGAGAGGGTCCTGGGCCTGGGGGATCTGGAGGAGGCCGTCGAGGGAGGCATGAAGGAGGTCGATCTGGGTGAGGCGGGGCGGCGGAGAGGGTCCTGGGCCTGGGGGATCTGGAATAGATCATCGAGGGAGGCGTGGAGGAGGTCGATCGGCGAGGCAGGACGGTAAAGAGGGTCCTGGGCCTGGGGGATCTGGAGGAGGTCGTCGAGGGAGGCATGGAGGAGGTCGTCGAGGGAGGCGTGGAGGAGGTCGATTGGCGAGGCGGGGCGGTAAAGAGGGTCCTGGGCCTGGGGGATCTAGAGGAGGTCGTTGTGGGAGGCGTGGAGGAGGTCGTCAAGGGAGGCAGGCTGAGATCCAGGTCCGGGAGCCGAGGGAGGCGTGGAGGAAGTCGTCGAGGGAGGCAGGCTGAGATCTAGGTCGGGGAGTCGAGGGAGGCATGGAGGAGGTCGTCGAGGGAGGCAAGCTAAGATCCAAGTCGGGGAGCCGAGGGAGGCATGGAGGAGGTCGTCGACGACGTCGAGGGAGGCGTGGGGGAGGTCGTCGAAGGAGGCGAGCTGAGATCCAGGTCAGAGAGTCGGACTCTTGAGAGCAATATTCAGAGGAGAGGGTGGGGGGTGGTTCGGGGGGAGAGTCAAAAATGGTTAAGTCATGAGCCCAAATGGGCTCGAGCTCGGGTTCGAGCTTGAGTCTAAATGGGCTTCATTTTGGGCTCGGGCTTGGGCTCGTTTGACTAACAAACCGAGCTCGAGCCGAGCTTTTACCGGGCTGAGCCTCAGCAAGGTGTACCCTGAACAGCTGTCGTACCCTAGTCTCATTCCAGTTTGCCCCTCTCAGTGCTAGGAGGTCACACACTTGCAACCCTTTGGCTACCTCAGTATGAACCGTGGTCGGCCAGCTCCTCAGAAAAAGGGTATCCAACCATGGATCACCGGTCACATCGATGCTTCGCCCATCGTCTATCAGCCACCTAATGTTCGCCTACGCGAACGACAAGTACCTCTCAATCTTCCGCCACAAGAAGGAGACTCTACGACCACTCCGTGCCACCCCCGTTGAGCTCCCTCGACCATATCTGGCTGCCATCACCTGACTCCAAAGCCCATGTGGCTCTAACATGAACCGAACTGCATGCTGAGCAATGGAAAGCCTCGTGCCTCTCGAGAAGAGACTGCACCCCCAAACCACCCTCACTGGGGGGGAGGCAGATCTGCTCCCAGGCCACCAAATGCACCCTATGGCCTCCGCCGTGTGACCCCCATAAGAAGTTTCGAAGAAGTTGCTCGATCTTCAATAGAGTTGTCTCGATACCATAGTGTTGGCCATGAGATATACTGGCACGGACCCCAACACTGATCTGACTAGTGTCAATCTCACCATTGAAAGAGTAGATGCCCTACAAGCCAATCGCAATATGTATTACGAAGAGTTTTCTTTTGATTTTCCAAATTATGTACATGACATTTAATTATGAATAAAGGCATTGTGTTTTATCATTTGCTGTTGATTATATTTGTGATAAACCCCTTAGATTAGGGCAATGGTTTTGAGGCTATGATGAGATCATACTAGTGAGACCTAAAATTCTAAAATCCTAATCTTAAATATTTTCAGTCATTGGTATCTTGAGTCGGGGATCAATGTTTACCGGAAAGACTGGCACATCTTATGTATGCTCGATGCAGAGGATGATTGATCTCACAATCACTTGTGTGGAGACACTAATACAAAGATGTGGGTGCTCATTAGAGGAATGAGTTCACTGAATTGACCTACAAAGAGAAATCTTATGAAGTTTTACTTACATGTCAAAAGATGATTCTCTTAGTGGAAGTTGTCCAACTGATCCTTTGACCTGAGATCACCATAGTATCTTGTGCACATAAATCCATATTTTGGTTTACACTCATTCATGACAGTAAGTTGTGTACGAGGTCTTCTGTATATGGTGGATTGTGTGCGAAGGTTATGAGTAGGTCAACAAGGAATTAATCACTTCTAGTAAGAGAAGATCGCATCCTATTTATTCTAATCATATGATAATTCAGGGAGCCTTTGATCAAAGCAGAATGAAAATTAGAAAGAGTTTCTAATGTTTTATTATTCGAATTATCATTAAAAGATTGAAAAAGATATGAATATGAAATCGAGTTTGACATATGTTCATACTCATATACATATTCGGGATGCAGTTTGATTAAAGGATTGAATTGCACGGTAACTTGCCACTGAAGGGTATTTTTGGTATTTCTACCAAATTTTATATTTTTCGGGTAGACATGATACGTTGCTAGACGTCAATCTTGTCTTATAGGTTTGATCGAATTAAAGAGTTTAATTCGATCACCAATTAGAAAGGATTCTAATTGTTAAGTTTGGGTTCGCGTAGTTTGGACTTAAATCGATTAGAAGAGTTCTAATCAAGTTGGGTCAACTCGCACTCACACCTATTGCTGGCTAAGTATGGAACCCAATGGGTCACACACAAGAAAACTTATCAAGGGTCTAATTGGATTAGATCATGTTTGCAAGATAGACATCCTAGCAGGTGTTGTAAATCCTTAGCTCCTGATTCGAATTGGATTCGAATCTGATTCGAATTGGATTCGAATCTGATTCGAATTGGATTCGAATCTGATTCGAATTGGATTCGAATCTGATTCTTAATTGATCTAATTTGATTAGATCATGTTCTAATATGGGTTAGCTAAGAGTTGGCACCTAATTGGCTTATTTTGAGTCTAATTGAATTAGATTTGATAAATCATTCAATTTAGACCGTTAGATCTTGATCTACCGTTGGATAAAGACATAATGGTGAATTGGTTTAAACCCAATTGGATTGGGTTAGATGTGGCTTTAAATCATGATCATTGAATCTTCATCAGCCATTAGATGAAGATATAATGGGATGATTGGATGGCGCCATGAAGGAAAACCATTGGATCATCCTAGAACCGTTGGATGATCACTTAATTCCCCTTCATGATGGCGCCTTGATCCTAAGCCCTTGGATCATATGGAGATGCATCAAAAGTTGTGAGGCGTGATGGACTTGTGATGTTGACTTGGTCAACATCTGATGGCGTGAAGAGAAGTGAGGCGTGAGCTTTAAATGGATAAGGATGAAAGACACCCTTTGATCTTATCCATTTAATTCCTCTCTCTTCATCACGTCTAAGGGATATATGGCGCCATCAATTAAGGCCTTTGGATCATCATCAAGGCTTTGATTAATGGACAAGGGTTGCCCCTATTGAGAAGGGAGGGGACCACATGGCGTTTGGATAAGAATGAAGCGCCTTATTTAGTGCTTCATCTTATCATGCCTCTTCATGAATACGCCTCTTCCTATTTTTGTGGGGCCTACACTCCTCTTATCACGCCCCATCTGAAGGATGTGTGGATGGGATGCATCTTTTGGTGATGCATCCCCACGCCATCTATAAAAGGAAATCGCTCCCGGTGATTTAATTCATCCCCGATTCCAATCCAACTCTCTCTCTCCCTCATCTCTTATTTCTTACAAGAGTGTCTCTTTCTAGCATTGCTTCTAAGATGTCCTAAGCCAAGACAAGGAGGTCTTCTTTAGGATAAAAAATATTAGAAGTAATTTTAGAAAGTGAAAGAAAAATTAGAGAGGAAAGAAAGCAAGCCAATTGAGTTCTTTAGAAGAATTCTGCATTAAGGATCAAAAGTCTTTGGAGCTAAAGTCTTGATCAAGTTTTCGTGTGGATCACCATTGGAAGGCGGACACTTGGACGCCTCGTGGAGATTGTACACTTTGGATTAGCGTTTGAGGTATTCTACTAATTCTGCATTTATATTATATCATTCGATTATAATTATTAAGGTGATCTAGGCTTAAAAGGGTTTCATGTATAGGGACTTTATTAAGAAATTTTTAAAATCCCTAGCTTCCGCTGCGCATTATGACATGCCGGAACCCTTCAACCATCATGGAGAGAGAGGACATCCTCCATCCCTCCAACCTGCTCTGGATCTGCTGCACCAAACCCGAGCACTCTGCCATCCGTAGTCTCCGACCTGAGATGGGGACTCCTAGGTAGCTCCGGATCCCCTTCTACTCTGGTATTTACAGTATCCTCCGAATCTCTCGTCTGACTCTGTTCTCCAAGCTAGGGCTAAAATGAATGGCTGACTTCAGAAAGTTTACTCTTTGCCAGGATGCCGCGCAGTAACCCACCAACACCCTGCGGGGGACCCATGCATCAGAAACCCGCGCCCTAGCCAGGAGAAGGCAGTCGTCAGCAAAAAGTAAATAGAAAATAGGTCCAGCCTCCGGTGCTGCAACATAGGCCTCCAGCTCCCGGCTGGCACACATGCCCTGCAAAGCAAGAGACAAAACATCAGCACAAATAATGAATAAGTATGAAGATAAGGGACATCCCTAATGCAACCCCATGGTGGACTCGAAGACAGATGACAGTGTGCCGTTGACCAAGATAGAGAACTTAGGCCCCTGGACACACCTTAGGACCCATCCAATCCATCGTCTGTGGAAACCGTAACCCTCCAGCTTGACTGCCATCAAGCTTTGCCGCTTCCATGCCCGCTGAAGATCCCACATCATCTCCCGAGCTAACATAACATTGTGGGAGATGTTTCTGCCAGCTACAAAAACCCCCTGCTCCGGACTGATGATGCCCGACCACAAGGGCTTCATCCTGCCCACCATTATCCTTGCTACAACCTTGTACAGGATTGTGTACAAACTAATGAGCCTGAAGTGATAAAGCTCTGCCGCATCCTGACGCTTCGGTATAAGCGTGATGAAGGTGGCCTTCCAATCATCAGGCATCGCTGCTCGGGTGAAGAAGCACTAAGTAGCCTCTACCACTGCTCTCCGAATGATACCCTAGTACTATCGAAAGAAGAAAGGGGGAAAACCATTAGGTCCAGAAGCCTTGTCCGCTGCCAGAGCCCTGATTGCCTCCAGCACCTCCTGTTCTGACACTGGCTGGACCAGGGTAGCATTATCATCATCATCATCAATACCCACATCCACCTTTAGAAGTTAGCCTTCATCAGCAAAGTCCTCATCCTCCGTCCATCGGGCGCGAGAGAAGTCAAGCAAGACCCGTCTGACGGCAGGCTCCCCTTCCACCCGATGGTCGGACCCATCTCGCAATGAGTGAATCATGTTCTGCTGTCTTCTAATAACCGTCATTCGATGAAAGAATCTAGTATTGCGATCGCCCTCACTTACCATCTCCCAGCATCTCATTCCCACCCTGTCGTTGAGAGCAGCCAGCCCGACATTTTTATGCGAGTCACTTTTTAAAGAAGAAAACTACCTATCATTCAGTTCCGCAGCCTAAGTTGCCATATTCTTCCATCTTTCTGAACCTGTATCAGCCCATTCCTTAGAAAGACACTTTTTTAGTAGGCCAACCTAAGACTTGTACCGTGGTTACTCCGAGAACCACGCTTCTCACTTACTCAATCACGCCTCCTTTCTCTTTGACTATGCGATTGGTAGTGGACATATTTGGTCTTCATATTTTCCCTTCCATTTTGTAAAGTTAATTGAAGGGGATAGATCCAGGAAATTGTAAATACAAATGTCAATCTTCATATTTATACACTATATACATTGGTAGGGGTTGATCAGACCCACTGGATTCGAGACTTCTGACGCCATAAAATCTCATGCTGCCATAATAGTGAGTGGTGAGTCGCAAGAAGCCCCCAAAGGTTGACCATATCATCCTCCAGGAGCGCGCCCCCAAGGTCCTCTTTCCTTTGCAACTCAGCAATTTCGGTCTCCACCCCTCCAATCTTCGGAAGATGTTGCCCACAACCTTGCGGTTCCAACAACGAAGATGCTTCTTGATCAACTCTAGTTTATGCGAGACTCGTTGCATTACATCCTCTCGCACTAGGACACACCAAGTATTGCAGACAATATCCCAAGACTGAGGGTACGATAGCCAAACTTTCTCAAAGCAGAAGGGGCTATGATGACAAGGTCCCGATAATGTGAAGATCAGCAAAGGGCAATGGTCCGATGCGATCCGGGGTAAATGACTAAATCAACAGGTAAGAAAGCGGAGGATCTAGTCTAGAGACGCAAAGGCCCTATCTAATCGCTCCTAAACCCTAGCACTGCTAGCTTGATTATTGCACCAAGTGAACCGTGGCCCTGAGAAACCTAAGTCTATCTGGCCGTTTCGTGACACAAAATTACGAAACTCCCTCCTGTCCACTCTATCCATGAAAGCCACCCCTGCCCTCTTATCATTAGCATTCTGGATACAATTAAAGTCACCTACGACCACCGTCAAAATACCTTGGGTGGCCAGGTTGGTGATCTCATGCTAGAGGACTCTCCTAACCCTATAATTCGTGCTCGCATACACACTACACAACATCCACAGATCAGCGTCAGGTTCCGAAACAATCATAACTACCTGTTGGGGGCAGTTGTGGAAGACATCAACTGTCGCCATCCCTCGCCTCCATAGGACCAAAATGCCACCCGATAGCCTTTGGAAATCGACTGCATTGGTCTCCTAGTCCCTCCTCAGGTGCCGCCTCAGATTGGCTGAGCCCATCACCAGATAATCAGATCTTCGGATAATGGACCTGCACTAACTGCTTGAAGGAAGACATGAAAGACGGCTTGGCCGCCCTCCTGCAATTCCAGGCAAGGATCTTCATGGACCACAATCCGCATAGTCGTCCTCAGACTCATCCTCCCCCTAGGCCATGGGTTCTGCCTCAAGCTTGCAGGGCAAGCCGCCCGCCTGCTCATCCTCATCGCATGCACCAGAGATGACACGCATAACTACCGCCTTGACCTGTTGCACGATAGTTGGGTGGTCCACATTTGCCCTACGGACCATTACTTTGCCCGTTGCGTGGTCGCCACTGCCTCCCGCGTGTGTGGCTCCCTTACGGGGTGCTCGAACCAGCTGTGCCCCTGCCGCACCCTCTCGTGGCATCAGTGTCTCGGCCAGACTCCCCTCCAAGTGGATCACAGGGTGGCCCCTGCCTCGCTCCTACCTAGGGCAACCCACAACTGCTCACCCAAGGTCGGGGTCGGAGAGCTGAACCGGAAGACCCCATTTGGGCCTCTCCTTAGGCCCTCATGTGTGTCCCACGGCCGTGGCTGACTCAGCATGCCCAACATGAGGAGGTCCTGGCCCATGGGTAGGGGGGTCGCCCTCCCTCGACTGCTTCATCATCCAATTCGAGGTCTCTGGCTCTTCTTTTATGGTGCTTTTGTCTACAAGCATCGTTGAGCTTCGATTGCCTTCTCTCTGAGATATATCTTCGTTGCGAACGTCTTCACCAAAGCTCATACTCCTGGCATCTTGCGATCTTTTGTTTCCAAACTCAAGTTGGTGTCTACTTTACTACTTTGAGTTTGAGAGGGGATGTTAAAATCATATGATTGATTAGGATCTTGATTTGTGATTGATTGTGCCAACTTAGTTGGCCTTACCAAATTTCACCTTGATTGATTTGTGATTGATTGTGCCAAACTTAGTCGGCCTTACCAAACTTTGTCAACCTCCTAGTCTATATAAAGATTGCTCCTATATATTGTAATAGACAGGCAGAAATACAAATCTCCTCTCTCTTTCTTCTTTTTCAATAGGCCGGAATCTGGCAAAGGGCCGCGAGAAGAAGAAGCAAAAGAAGCAGTAGAAGAAGAAGAAGACCGCTTACATGGTGGTCGTTCCCATATTCCTCGGTCGCAGTCGTCGACGGCCCGGAGGCCCTTTTCACTCCTTCCCCTCTTGTACGCGATGAAGAGCAATAGAGAGAAAAAAGAAGAAGAAAGAAGAAGAGAAGAAGAAGAGGGGAAGAACACTTACCGGTCCTTGGCCACAGTTGTTGTCAGGCCAGAGGCCTTCCTTCCCTCTCCTGCTTCTCAGTGGGGGGAGGGTTTAGACCGCCCTTCTTTCCACCGAAGAAAATAGGGGAGTGCGGTGAGGGAGAAGAAAAGGAGAAAAAGAAAGGAAGAAGAAGAAAAGAAAAAAAAAAGAAAGAAAAAAAAAAAAAAAAGAGAGGAAAAAATGAGAAAAATAAATAAATAAATAAATAAATAAAATCAAGAGAGAGAGGTTCCATCCTTGGTACAACCATTCTTTCTCTATTGAATTTGTAGATACAGATCCGACTTACCCAATTGGGACCTGAAGTCTGCCTAAGTCCATTTAGGGTTGCTTAGAGGTTTTAATTAGATGTTAAATGGTGAATAATAAGTAATTTATTTTAAAATAATTTTGATAGGTACAACGGAGTTGTTCAACTAAATCTAGAAATTCTTAGGCGAACAAAGGTACCTTACTAGTTTGCAAATTTCTATTTATTTCTCTAGTATTATGAAAATATGAAAATAGTGTTAAATATTGATGATATTATTTTTTTTAAAATTAAGGATCAAGCATACAATATTATGAAACTCATGATTTAATGCGAATTAATGAATCCATGATTGTTTTACCGCTAAGCACTATATATAAACTATGAACTCCATATTTATGAAATTATATTTTTGTTGTGAAAGAAATAATTTCATAATTATTTTATTGTTAAATGTTTATGGGCTATGAACTCTATAAAACTATTTAATATTTTATGAGTTTTTTGTATAAATATTCTTCGAAAGATTTAAATTTGCATGAATATCCTCTTAGAATTTATATTTGTTTTTGTACCCTTATAAAACACTATTGTTACATAAATGCCCCAATGTAACGGTTCTTCTAACACCGTTAATAAAAATCATATTTATTTTAATTAAAAATAAAATTAAAAATTTTAAAATTATTTTTTTGTTCTCTCTCGCGATCGCCATGTTTTTTTTTGCACATCTACCTATTAAGGATATTTTAGTCATTTTAATTTGAAACTGTTAATTTTTTAACGATGTTAGATGATATGGGTATATATACAAAAATAAGGATAAAAATGGTAGAATAGCAAACTAAATATTTTACGAAGGTTTACATGTAAATATTAATTTTGAAAGGGTATTCATGTAAAATTCGATATTTAGGAGGGTATTCATGCAAAAAAAAAATCATGTTTTATTCATGTATGATTTAAGAAAATATGTTTTAGAAAAAATGACTTAAGAAAGTTGTCTTAACAATTATGACAAAAAGACTCTTAGATAGTTATGTATGGCCCCTAAAAGTTGGATAAATCAATATTCAATTTTTACGACCCTACTAGCGGGTTATAGTAGTTGGCATATGATCCTGCCAGTAGGTAATAGTAGTTGACATACGACCCTGCCAATAGGTAATCGTAGTTGGCATATGCCCCTGCCAATGGGTAATAGTAGTTGGTGTTTGTCGATTACGCTCCTATCATGGGTATGATAGTGATCTTAGCTTTAGTATGAGAGTAGTAAATGATAAATGATTTATAATTTTATACTATATACCAGAAATTATGTTTTATGACTAATTTATGTATGCATGATTGGCTTTATAACTTGTTTTAATATATTGTACTACGAAATGCTCTATTTTGTAATATTTTTTATTTTCTTTAAATGATGCATTGATATAAAAAAACTTATACTTGATCCGGTAAGGTAGTGAAAAGTTTATTTATTGAGCTATGTCGCTCATATAGCTTTGTTTTTATTTTTCTCTCTTCAGGCAAATAGGATCAGTAGGAACTGAAGATGGTTCAGGCTTGGAGTTCGCGCTAGCAACTAGCAATTTGTATAAGAGTTTTAGTAGTATATAGCTAATGATGGGTTCGGCGTAGATGTTGGATTTAGATGCTCTGAGCCAATATTGGTTTTATTCAATGAATAACCTATGTTGGCTAGAAGATACTACAGCACGGATCCATAGGGGTGACCATAAGCTGATCGTAGTATTTGTAATTAGATTTGAATGGATTTGAATCTTTAGCCTCACGAGAACGTTAGGGCTTGAACGGAGAGAGTATGTGAAGTTCCGTATGGGCGTGTACTTAATCTCACATCAATTATTCGCTGGGTAGATCTTCGGTACTTATACAGGATCAAGAAGTCCAAATAATACTTTCCGGGTAGCTTTTTTTAGGTGAGGTCCTGAGTTGTTACATTAGGTGTTAGAAAGAATTCATGTCATGTGTTTGACAATTTCATCAATTGGTATTGCAGCATGTAATAGAAAGAGGATTGATAATGAACGAAGTCTCAAAACATCCATTCCACACTTGCCAAGAGTTGATTATTAAGTGAATCAGAATGATGGATGTTCGATTCAGTAGATGCTTCAATTTTTATATGGCACTTAGCGATCACATAGATGGCCAATTATGCCATTCAATGACAAATATGCAACTGTGTTAACCCTGGAACCTAAGATTGTGGTAGAGGCCGGGGTTCCATCACTATAATTCACTAGCTTTTATTTTGCTAAGTGTTCATTATCTTCAGCAAGTCGAATGCATGACTTTGATGGACAATATTAAAGAAGGAACATGCCTACCATTAAGGATGCTATACTTCTATGTAGAGAAAGAAAACTACGGTCTGCAAACGGGTTTTTAACGCAACTGTGATCTTGAAGCTAGTCATCTCCGGGGAACCCCTTTTCGTTCAGTGGAGTTGATGGGGAACCAAAGAAATGTGTCCATGCGCCATCACTTAGAGAATTGTCAGCTAAGTACCGAGGAAAAGGTGACAAGGAAATGTAGAGCGGGAAATTCCGAGATTTTTGAGTTGAGAGTTGGGACAAACTTTTCCTAAAATTCAAAATCAGCGGCTGGTTTTCGACTAAGCACCCCCATTTCCGGATCCACTCAATCACTATGGTCGAATTCCCCTCGAGGAGGATACGACCAGCACCTAGTACCCGCCTCGCATAGGAGACACCCTCTAAAGCCGCCCGAAGCTCAGCGGCCACTACTGACGAGTTAAAAATCCTCCGCCCACCTGCCACCACGAGTCTAGCATCGTGATCCCTAATGACAAATCCCATACCTCCGCTGTTTCCGTCCTCTGCTACGCTCCCATCGAAGTTCACCTTGAGATAGCTAGGGGGTGGAGGCACCTAGGATACCAATATCATCCTGGACACTGCAAGAGCAGAATGGAGGCCCCAGATGTCCCTGACCAACTCAGTAGGTAAAGCCTCAATGGTGCCGGTGATCTCCGCCGCATGCCGTAGAGCTCGGTCCGCCACCATCCTCGAGTGGGGGCTATCGCCGTCGAAAATTCGTGTATTACTATCCAGCCAGGAATGATAGGCCAGGTAGGCATCACGAGTCCCCCTCTCCTTCCGTCCGGACTCTCGAGCTGAGGCCTCCAAATGTCGTAGGAACTCCTCGGTGGACGCCTACATTTGCCTCTGGTCAGGCTGAGCTGAAGCACATCTCCATATTTGACTGGCTCTCGGGCACTCAAAAAGAATATGGTAAATGAACGCCTCGATCGGCTAGCAAGCTCCACATCCGGCAGGGATTCTCACTCCTCGCCTCACCAAAACTCCACTAGTAAGTAAACACCTCTAAGCCACCTTCCACATAAACAAGGCGACTCGGGGGTGAGTTCTCATTATTGAAAAGTATCTATCAAACGCCGACATCCTATTCCAGTGCACCAAAATCAAACTGATATTTCTTATCAACATATTCTTCATCTTGTCCTATTAATTTAATTTAAAAATATTATGTTAGTTTTACCAGGGCTGCTGTAATATAATATGGACATACATAATCACTACCATATTAATTATTTTTCTATATAAACTTCAAGGATGATCCATCTTTTTTCAGATGAGCACCATTGAATCCTGCAATAATTCATGCAGACAGAAAAAGAAAAAATTTGAAGTGCTTTTAAATCTGCTAGATATGATTCAATGATTAATGTCATGAAAAAAAAAAAAATCTACCTCCGAACCTCTGTTTTATATCATGTGCTCAATTTTATTTTATTTATTTTTCACTTTTGGGTCGGACCATGGGCCCAATCGAGCAGTCTCATAGAGTTGAATGAAAGAGCCGGCTTGTGGGCCAAATTTAACGTTCTGAAAGGTTTTAAACATCCTGGGCCCAGCCATTTGCCTTGCGGAAAAAAAAAAAAAAACAAACAAATGATAACGTTTCTCATGCAATGAGCCAATGAACAAGCCTTTTTCTCATTGTTCCTGCTTGTATTACCAGGACCCACTGAAGAACGGTGTTCTCGCGGTGCAAACACTGCGCAACAACATCATGGCATCCACAGTACTGGCCACCACCGCCATCACCCTCGCTTCCCTCATCAGCGTCTTCGTCGGCGCCTCCACCACCAGCTCGGCGGCCGCCTCTTTGTTGGTCTATGGCAACAAGACGGCCCGCATCGCGTCGGTGAAGTTCTTCGCCATCTCCCTCTGCTTCATCCTCGCCTTCCTCTGCATCGTTCAGTCCATCCGCTACTACGCCCATGTCAGCTTCCTTCTTGTCGTGCCGGCCACCACCGGTGCATTGAGGGACGGCGGCGTCTCCGTCGCCTACGTCGCCAGGAGTCTCAACCGGGGGAGCTTCTTCTGGTCCCTCGGCTTGAGGGCGTTCTACGCGTCGTTCACTCTGTTCGTTTGGATTTTTGGGCCGGTTCCCATGTTGGTTAGTTCTGTGGTGATCTGCTGCTTGCTGTATTTCTTGGACACCACAACGGAGTACACGCGAGACCTGCACGATTCTTTTGGTGGGGATGAGGAGGAGGCCAGGGAGGATGCATGATTACTTCCCGCTAATTGGTTCCTTACAGTTGCATGAAGGCTGGTTAAAACTCAATGATCATTGAGTTCTTTATCTCCATACTCAAATTTGCCGCATGAGATGCACGTAGGTGAAGCTATATAAACTTCCGACGGGCGCTTCACATACTGCATGAAGGATTGAAATATTTTGCTTTAAGGTTATTCGAGTTTTGAATCATCATATATGTATTTGTATATCATGTAATCGCCTGTAGAGGGTAAGAGTGAAAAGGTTATGGAACTTAAACCTGGTTCTACGTACGTTTGATTAATGTCGATACGGTTAACGAGATTATATATTTGCTTATGAGAAACCAACAGCGAAAAATACTGGAAGTTTGACACCTAATCCTTCACTTTTACTGGCATTTCTGACTAGTTTTTGCACAGAAAAGAAGAAGAAGAAGAAGAAAATTACTAGGAATATAGTATGCGAATGAGCAATGCTACAATAATTCAAAAAAAAAAAAAATCACTAAGAAAAGTCACTCATCGGGTAAATTCCACCAATCACTTTGCTTCATTTCATGGTTCACTTTACGACGCCGATTCAGAAGAGAGCAGTTGCAATCCACCACACCAGCTCTGCGACCTTTGAATGATATTTTTGAGTCAGTCGAGCATTTTTTGTATGCCCATGGGGACACACGGTTTTAATGCGACAGATAAATGATCAGAGGGAGAAGGCTGAGCTGTGGATAAGGCTTATAAAATTACCATGGAGTACAATATGTCATCCATGGAGTACAAGATCAGACATTGTCAAATGCCGTCTTGCAGGGTCTGTGAACCCAGCAATGCCCGTGGCCTACATAAGCCTGATATATGTTTTGGATATATATTCTTCACTAGGCTCTAGTCTATTATCATATAAAAATGTTCGCATGTCCTGTTTAACGTCGAACCTTATCCAGGAGGCTAGCATCTCCAGATATCTAGCTAAAAGTTAGGATAACACAATCACCTTGTCTACAAGAAATTATACCCTATACCCCATGAACCAAGTGGCCCTGCACCATGTCAATCACCTTATCTCCTTCTTGTGAGCCCTATTCATCATGTGCTTGTCTCTGTGATTGCTCCACGAACAGCAAGATACAAGATCATTGGCATGGTGCACGGCCACATTGGCACACGCCATATAGAGGGTATAATTTGCTGGAGTATTCCCCATCTTAATGACTAATGCCCAGTGAGATGTCTGGTGCTCTTGCCATGCTATCCTCGTGCAAGATTCTTGGACTCTTATAACCAGCATGACCAACTTAAAAATCTAAGACGTAGGACGTGGAAACACTGAAAAACAACCAAAAAGGATCAAGGCTTCACAAAGTGAAGTATAATGTTAATGATAGACTAGGTCATGGTGCCTGGAGCATCACTAATTTTGGTACGAAAAGTTCTGCTAGTTGTGTTACTGAGTTGCATAAAGTAGCCATACTTGGAACTCAAAAAAGAACACAAGCCAAACTATGTATGCTATGGACCAGTCTTTTGTATAGGTGTGGGATTTCATCTCGGCAATTTCATCCCTTACAATTTGAGCTTTAAGTTATTTGGGGGAGGATTCAAGGCTGTCAATTTTTGCATAGAAATCTTCGAAGAAAACATTGAAATCCAAGCTAGTGTTACGTTTGATTGAATTGATGTTAACATGAAGAATTTCTATCCATATTAATTTTATTTTTATAGAGCTAGAGTTGAGTGTGGCTTCAACGAAGAAAAAAGTCATCTCTCTCGAGAAGAACAGTTGAGATCTCCCATTTTTATGGATTTTTACTACCCAGAGAAAGGAGAAAAAACTTTATAGCTATTGTTTACCAAGAGAATGATACAATATTGTTGTTGCAATTCTTGTAACACTTGCAGACTAGATTAATTGGATCCCAACCTTCAATTATGATAACATTAGCTTTGAATTGTCATTTTCTTTTAGGCAAACTTAGAATATCATCTTGAATGCCATCACAAATCTTTCAAAGAAAACTATCTCGACCTATCTTTTCTTGTTACTTTCATGCTAAGGTCTCGAGAACAACTCATTCTAACTCCTGATATGTTCAGAGTGTAACGTAATCCCGTCTATTTCAAGTTTGCGTCGCACATCATACTGACACTCACTCTCTTCTCTTCTTTTTTTTTTTGGCTAAAAAATTCACACATTTAAGCAATATGAAATGGGAGAGATCAATGTTGTTCAGCTCCCGACCAATTCATTCAATAAGATAAATATATATATATACATATATAAAGAAGAAGAAGAGCTACCTAGCTCAAACCGATGCTTTTTACTTGGCCATGGGAATCTTTGCTGAGACCACCATTCCCGGTGCATGCCTAGGAACTGGACAATTTTTATCTTTGCGGCTGGTGACTTACCCACTGGCAACAGCCACCACTTCGCACTGCCTTTGCCGCATTAATTTCTTCACTATACAGTGCTCAGACAAAATTCCATTCTAATCGAAAAGACAGATTCCCAACTCTTTTCCTTTCTTTTGCTCGAGATGATCCAAGCATAAGTTTACTCTGTTAGTGTATACGCCATATATGTTCCTGCTACTGAATATTTCATAAGATCAATGGAGGTAGAATGTAGGTTTGCTTTGTTTATGTATAGCTAGATGTTCTTCTAGAAGTACCAAAATGAAACTGGAGAGAAGGGGGTGGGGTGGGGGGAATGGATATTGCTTCGCATCTTCATACGCATTTAAACAATATTAATACAACTAAGCTGCTAACAAGAAAAGTTATAATAGAAGCCAGTCTCACGTTAATCAGATATCATAACTATATCATAACTATCTAAACTAAGCCACCACTTTCAATTAAAAAAAAATTAAACAAAGAGTCCATTAAAACTGGGGTAAACAAGAAAAATCGAAGATGATCTACAAACCAACCAACAACTCGACAATTCATGAAATAAGGAGGAAAGGGAGATCCCTACATGAAGGTCAACGTATAGTCAGTTTCATTTAATTAGATGTTTCAAGTCATGGTACTATTTGAACCAAGATTACAAGCAAGCATCTGGGAGAGATGTTGTTCTTGGACTCATCATCAGGATGCCTTCAGGTGATGAATGCTAATCTCACTCGCATAAATTGTCATTAATTTTAAGGATCTGAAATATTGAGCAGTTAGTTGAAACTATCAGCTGAAAGATCGCGATCACCCTAATGGAAGTTCAAGTTCAGAAATGAGAACAAAGTTAAATACCTGCCATAACAAAATCATCGAAGCACAAGTTCTCTACTAGGATTTTTTTATGAATTGTACTATGAGGTCCCTTAGGTTTCTTCCTCCCTTTTGGAGTGAGAAATTAGCATCTTAAGGCATTCTCGTGCTCTTTAATATTGATTTAAGTTCTATATTAAAGGGTTATGTCGTGCTGAGTTGCATGTCCAGTGCACATGAAGATGGAGTTGAAGGATAACTTGGGGGTGGAGACGCCATCCCCCAGAATTCCCATTATCGTAGTAGATAGGAAGTTATCGTCCTGGGAGAGGTGTCAGTCCCAGCAACTTGAGATAGCAGCTGCATCAGAATATTTTCACGATAGCAGCAAAACCTTAAACATGATAACTGAAAGATAAATATGTAAGAATTAAAAGTACTTTGCCAAACATCAGCTATGATAATTTAAAAGAACAAGCCCAAAGTCAAAGAAGAAGAGAAAGAACTTGGAAGCAAAGAAGTTAAAGAACAACCAAGCCATAAGCATAAAACTAAATAACAGCCAAACCAGAGGAACTAATGGTAGGTCCCTGAAGCTTTTGCTCCAGCATTCGATCGAAGCCTTTCTCAATATACTCTGGAATGAAATACATACAACATCAGTGCAGTCAAAATCATTCAAGTACTAATTAAAGTGGATTCAGCAAGGGGCCGAAGGTGATGACAGAAGCATAGAGAGCACAAAGGAGTGAGATGCAAAGTGCGCATGCCATCATCTGTGCTCTCTATCTTCTGTCAACAGCATCACCGGATGGCTCCTTTCCCCTCTTGCTGACAACAAGAGCAGCAGGATGATTGCAGAATAGAGAAAACAGATGAACAAATGGAATTGGACTAGAAAGAAAATATGTATACAAAAAAGAGTCTTGAAGCCTACAAGTACCAAAAGGAGTCTTCCACACCCTCCCATTTATAGAAGGGTGTGAGGTAGAACGGTGACTCAAGTGCAAAGGGAGTATATTTCTCCTGGTTTTGCCCCGATTCCATGCACCATGATTAGCTGATGGTGCATGCACCGACTTGCAAAAGTTTTTAGGTGGATCGGACAGCTGAAGGAAGATGTAATATGCATGGTGGGGCCACGTACTGAAAGGAGTGGGCCCACATGGAGTCAATACGTTAAAGAGGATTGCGTTAGGGATATGGGCGATTCATGCAACTAGCCCAGAAGCATGGCAAACTCCAAGCTTTCCCACCTGCACCTTATCTTCCTATCCCATCTCTATTTTACACTGCTCCATCCGTCCGTTTCAGAAGCATAATGGGGCGGGGGCCCCAGTTGGTCCATGTGTCGTGACCCCCGGGGCCTCTCTGACTTCGGATCCTCTACAGTACAACTTTTGCACCACAGAATATGGTACCATAATGAATAGCTGCTGCTTCATCCATCTCGAAGATGAATAATTCTTATTCTTTTTGGAATATGAACTAATAATGGTACCGTATTCTGCGGCGCAAAAGTTTTTTTGGAACATGGAACAAGCACGTACACCTTTTGCAGCCTTTGGCTCCCGATGGACCACCTCTCCGTTATCCTTTGTTCCACTTGGCTTGTGGAACCCGCACCAAAGTCAAGTGGCGTCTGAGTTCGATGAACGACGCTCCACTCGAGAGGCGTACATAAAAGTTAACCACTCAGGCGTGATCTTTATGGTTTTGGCCATAATATCTGTGTATCCTCATTCATGCATGTCATGCTGCAAAAGAAAGGAGGGCTTTTTTGAGCTGCTCGTCAACTAGTCACGCGGAAGAGATATTCAAATTCAGGCTTGGCTCATTTTACGCTTGAGCTCAGCATGCATGTTATTCAACTCATGAACTTGTATTTGGAAGCCTTTAAGTGTTCTAAGTGCTTGCTTTATATCTAAACAAGCTCAAATGTCAATGCTGAAGTAATACAAAAATATCAACCAAGAAAATTTTATAGCTAGCTTCTGTAGTTTTCTTCTTGTTCCGAGTGATAATCACATCGATAAGTATAAAACAGAAAAATCATATAAAACTCGATAACATTTCAGTGTGACATCTCATAGAATGACTTCGTATAGCGTATGAGGGCAGCTTATAGTTGCCAGCAGTTCATATTGCATGCAGCACGAGCCCAAAAAAAAATCTCCATGAGTGTCATAATTGCAGGACCTCGTGCATGAGGAAATGGAGTAAGGGGATGGCAGTGTCCGTTTTCGCTTTTTTCATGGAGATGTAAGGTGGCGTCGTGAGGTAATTTGGACTCCAGCGGCTTGATGGAATCTTCCCTTTTAGGGTAGGGACTTGGGAAGGTAGGTTGGCCAAGAATCTTCTCATCAACTGGAGGACAGTAGTGACCACATTCTTTCTATTTTTTTAATCATTGTGATGATGTTTTGTTCTAATCGGGCCTTTATCATGAGCCGACACGCATGGATATTGGTGACGATGCAAAGTAACGTGTCGCCACCCGATTCATAGACGTAGAATAATATATACATTGGCGTGTTCGTGTCGGATGTGGAGACTTATGGAGCTGTTCAAAAGATGGACTCCATCAGGTGTGCTTCATCGATGCCAATAGAGATGTTTTGATTGGTTAGTTTTATCTAATCATCGCGTTTTAAGGCATCTTTTATTTTGAAAACTTTGTCGACCATGATTATAAGACCATACTTGGAATCCACGCATGTATCAAAGAGAAGGTCTTAACCTTTGGATCGATACGATTGTGGCGTATATATGAATTTGATTAAATAAAATATGAAAATATCTTTCACTCCTTATCCAAATAGTCAAGCTTATTACTATATGAAATCATTGGTGAATGAATATATTATCTGAAACGTTTAAACAATAGATTAAAGGGGTTATATGGAAGATCGAATATCTTGTAGATAGAGGAAAACAATACAAAATATGTAAGTGCTCTTAAAGTTTCAATCGCTATTTGCTGAATTCATCTCTTAACCACCAAGCTACATTTTATTTATTGTTATTAAATAAGAATTGTTTATTTAACTTATTAATGTACATTCATATCAATAAGTGCTTGATGTACATTTTAATATTCATATTTTAATCATTATTTTTATTAAAAAATAATTTTTACCAAAAATAAAAAATGAATTTAATTTATTTACTATGATATTTCTAAATTTTTATTGTTAAAGATATTTAAAATTTAAATTTTGGGTGTCACTATATTCAATAATTTTTCCACAAACTCTTCAAGAATAGTTAATTCACGATTACTTTTATTTATGTTATAATAAGAAGTAATAATGGTTTTTTATGCAAAAAAATGGTAATATTCTTATATTACATTTTTATTTTAATATTTTTATTTTAATATTTTATGAGATTTATTTAGATACTCTTGAATCTCATCCGTCCCATGTTGGATACTATAGGGTCGGTTGGCTCCTTAAACTTCTCTCCGCCCACTTTTGTCAACCATTCAAAGATGCACGTACAATGTTTTGAGAAATACATTGAGATGCCATTAACATTGAATGCACCAAGGTATTCTATGTGCAAAACCTTCATGCATAGAGTTCATGAGTGAAAAGACAGCCAGAGAGCAAAATGCTTTAAAACGAATCTAGAACGACTATATATAAAGCATGATTTTTAAAGGATTGTTGAGAACAAAGATGATAATTTGGTCTGAAATTAACCCAAAACCTAAAATTCAGTTTACAACCTTTCTGAGGAGGTTTCTAGGAAAACATAGCAGCATGCACATTTAGGTAGAGAATGCCTCTAGAGATTGATAGAAGAAAGTTTTCCAAGCTATTATTCATAAATATCAGAAATAAGTAAAATCATCTTCCGAAATGTTTTGGATCCTCCGCTACATGCACATAGAAAGTTACATTAGCCCATCGAAGCTGGCTTTCAACTAAATCTCACAATTCAGCATGCAAGAGAAATATAAATGAGTAGAGAAGTTATAGATGCTTGTAATTATAAAAATAGATATACTATATCCGATTTGTATCTTATCTAATTTCAGCTCCAGTACTTGATAAATAAAATTTATAGAAACGAGTGGCTGTGATTCGCAATTATATAATTATGTGGTGGGGGTATAATTTCCGGCATTCTTAAATCATGATGATGTAGCATTTGGATTGCTGTGGCACGACAAGTTCTGCCGTTTGGAAGCGAAGCACAGAATCATGGCTACAGGTTCACGAGGAAGTGGCTGAAGTTGGGACGTCGCCTTGTCGCAACTTGGCCTTGTTTGACAGGGCCCTCAGCCGTGCTATCATAATCAAAATCTAATAAAATCCTCGGGAGAAGCGCCTTACTTCCTCATATTTTATGTCTCTCTTTTTTTTACAAAAAAAAAAGACAGGGCCCTCAACCTTTGACGAAATTATTGCTGCTCTTCCACGACGGTGCATGATGATGAATGAAAACCACTGAAATAGTTGGTTAATAGCTAGTATAATGCTGGACTTCGATGTTCCCTTCTGTCCCCCTCCGGGTAGCCAAGGTCCCCCGGGCATCCGTCGCATCATCCACATGGTTATGCCATCGTTCGGTCCGACGTGAAACGATTGAGCTGAAGCCATACCTTTTATAAGCAAAATTCATTTTCGTGGTGGTCAATTTCGATAACAGTATTGCTAGCGTTGGAAATAGAGATTGAATAAGTTTTATGATAAGAGATCATGAGCCTAGACTCATTGCAACAGAAAAAAAATACAGCCAGCCAGTGGTGTTGAGCTGCGAGCTACTCGAAGAGGAATATTATTTTTGCAAGATTGGTCCTAGAGACAACCTGTTGGCGGAGGTCGATGTGGCCCAAGTCAGCAAGGCTCGTCCGCGGTAGAGGCTGGTGTAGTCTAAGTCGCAATCGAACGCCGAAGGTGTTGGGAATATACTGTCCCAGAAAATTTTAAATTTATAATACTCTACTTCAATAAATAATACGCAGAAATAGGCTTAGAGAAAATAAATAGAGAAAGTGAAAAAATGGAACCCGAGATGCTGAGGCGTGGTATGTTGGTCACTTTCCTTGAAGTAGATTTCGCCGCCTTACAGTGCACTAGGCTTAGATGGCGTTCTACTCCTGAGATACAACAACCTCTCGCACTGTTCCTTCTGCCTCAATGATTTGCACGGATCAAAGAAGCCTTCGAACCCAGAATCAGTATGCAGCAAGCCCGTTGATTGAAAGAAAAACAGCAAACAGGAAGAATAGAAGTTCTCTGTTTTCAATTTTCTATATACTGTCTAATCCGAAGAGGTCTATTTATAGACTTCTTCGGGACAGACGCGACCCAAAAACGATCCAACGGTCGAAACCGGTAAGAAAGTTTGAAAAAACACTGGGAGTATGGCCAGCGGATGCGAGGTTGGTTGCGAAGAGGTGCTAACGAGGAAGCGACGTGGCTCCTCGTGCTATGGGTGCTAGGCACGGCCCACGCACCTCTTGGCTCATCGTACCCGTTGTCCGACCTCGGCTCCTCTGGGCTCATCACACCTGTGGTCCGACCTCGGCCTCGGCTCTTCGCGCTTCAGTTGAGGTGGGTCGGACGAGCACAGGCACACAAAACCTTGGACAAGCAGGGGCAGGGCCCAGCGAGCACAAGCACATGCGCAAAGAACCTTCGCTCGGACAAGCACAGGCACAGCTCGGCTGCAGAGAACCTCGGCTCGGACAAGCACATGCCCAGCTCGGCTGCAGAGAACCTCGGCTCGGACAAGCACAGGCCCAACGAGCACAAGAGAACCGAGCTCGGCTCGGACAAGGAGGGAACATCCCAAAGAGCACAAGAAAACCAAGCTTTACGTAATAGAAATAAAAAGGAGGGAATGGGAATCGAACCTGTTATCTCATCCCCACTCAAACAACACACCAACCACCAAGCCAAACTCCCTTATTAACATATATGTATAATATATATATTTTAAGTATGAAAACTTTTAATCATTATTTAATAAAAATCTAACATTCCCCCACCTGATTAAAATGTTTTCAAAACTTTATAAAATAAAAAAAAATAGTCAAACTGGGCTTGTTTATGTCACGACTTCAATAAAGGTAGCTTGCGGCTTTGAACCTTTACCTAGTGAAAGTATATTTTCATCTGAAAGGTATAGTGGTAGCTAAAAAGCTTTGAACCAAATTCTTTGGTTCAGATTTCTATATACTTCACCCATGACAAATGCAAATACTGGGTTCATTATAGGTGGTGCTTTTTCTGGCCTTATGCACCAATATCTCAGTTTCATGAGTGCTCTAGGGGTTAAACCCTTATCCCCATAGACTGCGGCCACACAGTCACACTCACATAGGTGAGTCCTCCAAGGGTGCTCGCAGCACGGCACCTTGCCATAGACTCGGACTCATTCAGAGTTTTAAACTCTTCCGTATACCTCTGCTGTATTTAGCACTCACATCACAGGGAGAGACCAAATGACATAAAGTCATTTTATAATAGTGCTAACTAATCATTAAACAACTTGTTTTTTCCGTTGAACCTTTCATCTTGGGATCTCCAGTCAGAATAGGTTGGGTTGCCATTGTCAATGATTCCTTATGGGTTTCAGTCCCATCCCCTTTGATGTTTCTATGACTTTGCTTCTAGCCAGTCCTTTAGTTAAAGGATCTGCTAGGTTATCTTTAGATCCAACAAATTCCAAAGTTATGATACCATTTTTAATTAGGTATCTAATAGTCTTATGTCTCACACTAATGTGTCTTCTGTTTCTCTTGTTATACTCAGTATTTCTACAAGTATTAATTGCAGCTTCATTATCACATAACAAAGAGATAGCAGATATAGGCTTTTCCATAATAGGTATTTCAGACATAAGATTCTTAAACCATTCTGCTTCTTGACTTGCAGAATCTAAGGCTACAATCTCAGCCTCCATAGTGGATCTTGTGATCACAGTTTGTTTGAATGATCTCCAAGCAACAGCTGCACCACCCAACATGAATATGTATCCACTAGTTCCTTTTCGATTCACTGAATCAGTGATCCAACTAGCATCACTGTATCCTTCAAGTACAGCGGGAAATCTTGAGTAATGTAAACCATAATACATGGTACCTCTCAAGTATCTAAGTACTCTATCCAGTGCTTCCCAGTGACTAAGACTAGGGCAACTATTAAACCTACTGAGCTTTCCTATAGCATAAGAAATGTCAGGTCTACTTGTATTTGCAACATACATCAGTGTCCCAATAATTTGAGCATATTTCTCTTGGGCCACTGGATCACCTTTATTGCACTTCAAGTTCAAACCATGCTCATAAGGTGTACTCACTAGTTTACAGTTGTACTTATCAAATTTCTTCAATATTTTCTCAATATATTGTGATTGATCAAAAATTATACCATCAGGTATTCTGGTAATCCTGTTACCAAGAATTACCTCTGCCTGACCTAAATCTTTCATATCAAAATTATTAGACAAGAAAGTTTTGATATCAGTCACCATATTCATATCAGTACCAAAAATTAAAATATCATCAATATATAAACACAAGATAATACATGAATCATTTTCTAACTTTGAATATAAGCACTTATCTGATTCATTTGCTTTAAAGCCATAAGAAACAATTATTTTATCAAATTTCCTATGCCATTGCTTAGGAGCTTGTTTTAAACCATAGAGGGATTTGACTAACCTACAAACTTTTCTTTCATGTCCTTGAGCCACATATCCCTCTGGCTGATCCATATAGATCTCTTCCTCTAAATCACCATGAAGGAAGGCAGTCTTGACATCCATTTGATGAATTATCAAATTATGGATTGAAGCCAGTGCAATTAAAGTACGAATTGTGGTTATCCTAGTTACAGGAGAATATGTATCAAAGTAGTCAATACCCTCTTTCTGAGAAAAGCCCTTAGCAACTAATCTTGCTTTATATTTTTCAATAGAACCATCAGGTCTTAATTTCTTCTTAAATATCCATTTACAATCTATAGCCTTACTACCAGGTGGTAAGTCAGTTAAAAACCATGTTTTATTGGTCATAAGTGAATTCATTTCACTATTAATAGCTTCCTTCCAAAACATAGAATCTAATGAATTCATAGCATCTTTATAAGTTTTAGGATCATCTTCAACCATAAAAGTATAGAAATCAGATCCAAAATCTTTCTTTTTCCTAATTCTTTTTCCTTTACCAAGTTCATTAATATCATTAAGTTCATTTTCATTTTCATTATTAGGAATAATTAGAGAATTAGATGGCGAACTACAAGATGCATCATTAGATCTATCTATTACATGCTTTTCTATTTTATCCTTAAATGGAAAAATGTCTTCAAAGAAAGAAGCATCTTTATATTCAATTATAGTATTCTTATCTATGCCATTAATATCAGAATTAATGACTAAGAACCTATAAGTAACACTATTAAGAGAATAACCAAGAAACACAGCATCAAAAGTATTAGGTCCTAATTTTCTTTTCTTGATTAAAGGAATATTAACCTTAGCCAAACAACCCCAAACTTTTACAAAGTTTAGGTTAGGTTTTCTTCCTTTCCAAAGTTCATAAGGAGATTTATTAGAACCTTTAAATAGAACCCTATTAAGCAGGAAATATGCAGTAAGCATTGCTTCCCCCCACCAAACCTCAGGTAAACCTGAGTTGGCAAGCAAAGATCTTACCATATTTTGCAGAGTCCTATTTTTCCTTTCAGCCACTCCATTAGACTGAGGTGAATAGGGAGGTGTAACTTCATGTAGAATTCCATTAACTCTACAGAATTCATTCAAGTTATTAGAGGTGTATTCTCCTCCTCTGTCTGACCTGAGAATCTTTATTCTCTTGTCAAGTTGATTTTCTACTAAAGATTTATAAGTCTTAAACATCTCAAATGCTTCATCTTTAGATTTCATTAAATAAACTTGACAATACTTAGAATAATCATCTATGAAGGTAATGAAATACCTTCTACCCCCTTTAGTCAAAGTTCCATTTAGATCACATACATCTGAATGTATTAATTCTAATAAAGTTGAATTTCTATTTACTATTTTAAATGGTTTTCTAGGTTGTTTAGATTGAACACAAATTTGACACCTTTCCTTTTCATTTAATGAAACATTAGGCAATAAACCAGAGCTAATCATTCTTTTAATAGTATTATTATTCACATGTCCTAATCTAGCATGCCAAAGAGATGAAGAACATATTGAAAGCACAATTTTATTATTGTTATCAGAAGGAAAATCCAAAGATACATTATTTATTATATACAAGCCATCACACTCATAGCCTTTGCCTACAAATGTTCCATTCTTTGTTATAATCACTTTCTTAGATTGAAATAACAAAGAATAACCACTCCTATTTAGAAGAGATCCACTGATCAGATTTCTCCTTCCATCGGGCACATGGTACACATTAAATAGTGTAAGCACATTTCCAGACGTAAGCCTTAGAAGTACTTTTCCAGTTTCAAGCACTCGTGCCGAGGTGGAGTTCCCCATAGTTACTGTTAGGCCGCTCCGGACCTGATAAGTAGTAAAAAGGGTATGATCAGTACACATATGAACATTCGCACCTGTATCCACTAACCAATCGGTAGAGCAAATTGCCAAATTTAATTCTGGACTTAAAGTTACATACCGATCATCAGTACTAGTAAGACCAGTACTGGATAGCACCATGTTGGTTTGTGGATTTGCAGGTTGAGAAGGCGCATGTTCATAGTTCTGATACTTCTTCTTCTTCATCCGGCATACTCGAGCCATATGACCGAGTTTCCCACAATTGTAGCAAATCGGCTTCCGATCATTCTTATTGATATGGTGTTTTGGCTTCATAAGTTTTCTTTTGTTTCCAGGTCCACCCTTTTCAAATTTGGAGTTCTTGAACTTATGGGTCTTATTCTGGCCTTCTACAAAGTTCACCTTGGTTAGAAGCTCAGGATTCATGAGTTGCTCATTATCTTTCTCAAGGTGTTGTTCTTGGATCCTAATGGCAGACAATAGGGTTTTCATTGTCATATCCTCGGTTTTATGTTTCAGGGATAACCCAAAGTCTTTCCAAGAAGGTGGGAGCTTATCAATGGTACAAGCAACTTGAAGGCTCTCAGTTATTCCCATTCCCCTTAAGCCTAATTCATGATAAATCACTGTTAACTCATGGGCTTGGTCAACTACGGGCTTGGTGTCAACCATCTTATAAGACAGGAATTGACTAGCAGCATACTTGTCCATTCCGGCATCTTGGATACCATATTTCTTATTAAGATCATCCCAAATCTCCTTGGAGGTTTTAAAAGTGCAGTAGACATCAAAAAGGGGATCAGTAAGATAGGACAGAATCCTTCTCCTACACAGGTAGTCTTTCTTCTTAAATTCCTCCAAATTACAAGTTCTAGCTGGTTCATTCTCTTCCTCATTTGGAGGAGAGTCAAAGATTATGGAAAATAACCCAAGTGTGGTTAAGAAGATTTCCATCTTCTGTCTCCAACGTTTAAAGTTATTTCCATTAAGTTTTTCAGGAGGAACCGGGTCACTTGCATTGGCCATTGGGGTAACTCTAAGTACTAGCCTATTATATGTAGGAAGAAATCTACTTCAAGAATGTTGGGAATATACTGTCCCAGAAAATTTTAAATCTATAATACTCTACTTCAATAAATAATACGCAGAAATAGGCTTAGAGAAAATAAATAGAGAAAGTGGAAAAATGGAACCCGAGATGCTGAGGCGTGGTATGTTGGTCACTTTTCTTGAAGTAGATTTCGCCGCCTTACAGTGCACTAGGCTTAGATGGCGTTCTACTCCTGAGATACAACAGCCTCTCGCATTGTTCCTTCTGCCTCAATGATTTGCACGGATCAAAGAAGCCTTCGAACCCAGAATCAGTATGCAGCAAGCCCGTTGATTGAAAGAAAAACAGCAAACAGGAAGAATAGAAGTTCTCTGTTTTCAATTTTCTATATACTGTCTAATCCGAAGAGGTCTATTTATAGACTTCTTCGGGACAGACGCGACCCAAAAACGATCCAACGGTCGAAACCGGTAAGAAAGTTTGAAAAAACACTGGGAGTATGGCCAGCGGATGCGAGGTTGGTTGCGAAGAGGTGCTAAAGAGGAAGCGACGTGGCTCCTCGTGCTATGGGTGCGAGGCACGGCCCACGCACCTCTTGGCTCATCGTACCTGTTGTCCGACCTCGGCTCCTCTGGGCTCATCACACCTGTGGTCCGACCTCGGCCTCGGCTCTTCGCGCTTCAGTCAGGGCCGGCTCGGGCCTTAGGCGACTGAGGCGGTCGCCTAAGGCCCCCGGCCCATGGAAGGCCCCCGACCCATGGAACCACAGCATAGTTTTTTTTTTTTTTTTTAAGCCGGGATGGAAGTCTGGAACTCCTTGAGTCCTTGACACCCACCCATGACCCAGCGGACCGTAGCCTTCTGCGGCTCTGCCTTTCCCTTTCCCATCCGTCTCCGGTCTCCGATGGGCGATGGCTAGAGCCTAGAGTGACACTGTGACAGTCGTAGCTGGGTGCTGGGCAGTGGGCGAGGCGACGGCTACCAGAGCACCAGTACCGAGCTGCAACGGGTTATGGGTATTTCCTCCCTCCTTCGGACGGTCGGACCTTCTCTCCCCCCTTCTCAGTTCTCCCAAATCCCAATCCCCCTTCTCCAGTTTTCGGCAGACTCGCACCGTCGCACGCTCGCAGTCGCAGCACCGCTCCATCTGTCCTCGTCGACTCCGACGACTCGTCGTCCTCGGCTCCTCCGAGGCTCCGACCTCCGGCCTCCGGGCTCCGGGCCTCTGGCCTCCTCGCCTCCTCGGCTAGTCGGCTCCGCTCTAAAGTCCACCGTCCTCGGTGGCTCGGTCCTCCTCCTCCGGCTCCAAGAAGGCAGAACCCGTCGGCCGGATCTCCTCTCCAGACTCCAGCTCTTGGACCGCCGGCTGGATCTCCTCTCCTGGCCGACGCCCGACGTCGCCGTCCTCGGCTCCTCACTCCTCAGTCCTCCAACCTTCGGGCTTCAGCCGACGGAAGACCCGGCGAGTGGCTAGCCGCCGGCCGGATCTCCTCTGAGAGGAGACTGAGGAGTCCTCTCCAGACTCCAGCTCTCCTCGCCGTCCTCGGATCCTCCGATCTCCGGGCTCCGCCGCTCCGGCCTCCTCCGCTCCTCGGCACTCGGCAGTCGGCAGCTCGGCTCACTCCAAGCCCACCATCCACTGTGAGTCTGTGTCTCTGTGACACACTGACACTGCGTCACAGTGGACGCCGTCACTGCCCAGCCCACCGTCCTCTGTCAGTCCGTTGGACCGTGAGCATCCAATTTCCCACTGAAATTACTGAATCACTGTCACTGATCCCAATTCCCGGTGAGAATCTAATCCACCGTCCTCCTCTGTTAGCTCTTAAGCTAGTTTACTTTACTAATTAATCTTTTGATCCAATTAATTTTTATTTAGTCAAGTTAAATTGATTTTTTTTTGGATCCAAATGTAGGTTGGTTGTGACTTCGGCGGTTCGGCCTCTTCTCGCCGTCGAGTTCGGCACTATTCGGCCTCTTCTCGACACAATTAAGTTCGGCACTACTTGTCGGACTCGAGTTTGTTTTTCTTGACACAATCAAGTTTTTTATATTTTGATTTATTTGTGGTGTTTTTTTAATTGCTTAGTTTGATAATATTATTTATAGATTAAAATGTCTAATAGAAAATATGACTGTGGGTATGAAAAACTCAAAAAAAAAAGAAAAAGCTAGACGAATTATTTTTAAATACCTGTAACAGTTGCTTCTGCTGAAAGAAGTTTTTCAAAATTAAAATTGATAAAATCTTATTTGCGATCAACTATGTCACAAGAAAGATTAAATGGATTAGCTATATTATCGATTGAAAATAGTATTTTAATGGATCTTGAGTATAAAAGTTTAATTAGTAATTTTGCTTCTCAAAAAGCTAGACGAATTATTTTTAAATAAAAATTTTAAAATATTTTTATACTTATTAAAAAAAATTTATTATTTAAATAATAATAAAAAAGGCCTCTTTTAATGAGTTCGCCTTAGGCCTCCAAATGTATTGGGCCGCCCTTGGCTTCAGTTGAGGTGGGTCGGACGAGCACAGGCACACAAACAGGGGCAGGGCCCAGCGAGCACAAGCACATGCGCAAAGAACCTTCGCTTGGACAAGCACAGGCACAGCTCGGCTGCAGAGAACCTCGGCTCGGACAAGCACATGCCCAGCTCGGCTGCAGAGAACCTCGGCTCGGACAAGCACAGGCCCAACGAGCACAAGAGAACCGAGCTCGGCTCGGACAAGGAGGGAACATCCCAAAGAGCACAAGAAAACCAAGCTTTACGTAATAGAAATAAAAAGGAGGGAATGGGAATCGAACCTGTTATCTCATTCCCACTCAAACAACACACCAACCACCAAGCCAAACTCCCTTATTAACATAAATGTATAGTATATATATTTTAAGTATGAAAACTTTTAATCATTATTTAATAAAAATCTAACAGATGGGGCGCTTGAGATGGTCGGTTTAAAGACTATAGTTAAGCATTTACTATCACCTGCGGGTTTTAGTGAGATGGCAGCGCCTACGCTTAAGAGTGATGCAACTATGATGATCGATTGAATTTAGAAGAGTGCTGACAGGCACAAACGCAGACAAAACGCAGACAACTTGTTAACCTTTTGATTTTTCTGCCGTATGTGTATGGTGTGAGCTCGCGCTGTATATATAAAAAATTTTAATTAATAAAGTCGCACCAAAAGTTGCCGCGAGATCTTTTAGTGATACAGTTAATAAAGATTCAATAATTCAACGTTTGGTCACGAGACGATAAGGTCCAAGTTGATGGGACCGTACCACGGGCTTTGTGACGGTGCTACCGGCGTTGTTCGAGGAGATATTTTCGCGTGCCTGTGGTGGTGCTTGGCTCCATCCATCTCACTGTGACGAGAGCCACCTGCTCTTGATGGCCCGGCCCCAATCATTTACTTTCCCTTGAAGGTACTCATAATGGCATTTCACCTGCTTGCTGGGTTCCAGCATCTTAAATCCTCATGCTGCCGTCAGCTTTTTTCCCAAGATTTTTAACCTATGGACCTTGAATTTATGTATATCCATTTAATTAGCACCATCAGATGACTTTTTTTTTTTTTTACTTCTAAGCCATAAAATTGTGGCGCCATTATCTTATTTGAGCAACCATTACCATTTTCTTTTACTTAAAATCTTGCATGTGCATCACATTTGTTTGATGCCCGTTTTGCTAATCTAACACCAATCTTAGTTCAATACTAATCCTCATGATGAAGTCTTTACCTTGGATGTTAAGAGTTCATTATTTACTACAACCTTCAACCTATATACTAATTGTATTTAATAGGCTCGACAGGATCGAGATCTAGATCTTGGACATTCTTAATTTAATAAGTATACATGACCGGCTCTTGAAATCCCTATGTCTGGACCGAGCATGCGGGTTCAAATATTTGGTAGCTCCAACTAATTTGGGCACATAGGTTTTATCTAATTAAGATCCAATTTATATGCTTTTTTCTTTTTGTTGTTGGTAGTGGATGTATCGGTTTTTGGAGATTCATTGTAGGTTCCATATGAGCCCAATTGGTTGTGACATAAACAATTTTCACTGTTGGCTATGCTATAAATAGAGAGGATTGTGGGGGCATCCTTAAGTACTAATTATTCTTGTGAACCTTGTCCTATAAGATTTGTTGCTCGCTATTTTTCTAAGTTAATTGAAAAGAGTATTGATTGTGCCCTTTGTGTGTATAAGCAATTTTGTTGAACTATAAAATACCTGGTGTATCGTGTCATTTTGACTTTTTTTTCATAGTATTATTTTCTAATGTTCTAGACCCTAGTGAGATTAGTGATGGTAGAGATAGTGTTAGAAACAACTAATCTAGCTTATGATAGAATTGGAGCAAATTGATCAACCATTAGTTGTAAGTAGAGTTTTGGTGGTTTGTATAACAAACTGAAGATCGGACATTTGAAAGGCCTCTCTCTCTCTATCTATCTCTCTTTCTCTCTCTCTTTGTGCGCGCACGCGCGTGTGTGTACGTGTGCACATGTGCGCATGCATCTGTGCGCCTAATCTCTCCCTCTACCTCCGGGTCTCTCTCCCTCTATTTTTTTCCCCATCTAATTCGGGAATCAGAGCAAGCGTAAAGGATCTAGGTTTTGGCAAATCCAGGCCAAGTTATGTTTGGGCCTACTTAGATGCAAATATTGAACCCAATGCCAGTTTGGGCTAGGCCCAGACCACCGCATATGTTCTTGATACTAGAACGCGATACTACTAGGCCAATGCAACTTGTTGGTGGATTAGGTTCGAGGGTAATGTGAGATTATCCATCTTCACAACTAAAATAATAGAAGAGGTTTGGAGGATATTTGTTTTATGATATATCGCCTTGGACAACTCTCTTGAAACCCAAAGGCAAAGAACATATGATTGTCACCTGAGTTGCTTCTCTTTTTTTTCCTGCCTTCCTTCCACCATCTTTCATGTAAATGTTTTAAGTTCCGACCCTTTGTAAGGCTTGTTGTACTTTTGGAAGGGGATTTATTTACTTGATAAATTTTTAGATGGCCTTTCAGGAAAAAAAAGGCACCCATCATATTCTATAATTCTTGTATCAATAGCTGACAAAATCAAGGAAATTAGAAAAAGAAATCATGGAACATCCATACTGCGAGTCTTGAGATGTTTCATGCAAAAGAAAGAATGAGAGTCCAAAGCAAGAGATATGGTTTAGAATTTTGAACATGTAATTGATCCCACTTGACCAATAACCTTGATGATTGTAAGAAGCAATTATTATATAATGTACGGTCCATAAGCTGAATGACATTGATAGTATCACCAAGATATATTGATATTTGGCGAGCAATTCATGCTTCTTCTTTTTTTTTTTTTTTTGAGGCAGTATGATTAGATGGCCCTTGATTAAACACGGTCATGGAATTAGCATGAAAAACATCACAATTGATCCAGGATGGTTTGCTGCATGCAAGGCTACCCAGTCACCTACCATGTTTGCCTCCTTATAGATGTGAACGACCTCAAAATATTTGAGAGTAGGAAAAACCTTCATCATATCCTCGAGATTGGGGTGAGAGAAGACTAGATCGGACGACGCTCCAATGAACTACCAAATCATGATCTTTGTGTTCTCCTCCAATATAATGTTAGGAGCTTTCAAGACCGTAACTACATAAATCAACTACCACATTTGCCTTCCTATAGATGTGAACAATCTCAAAATATCGCAGAGTAGAAATAACGTTCATCATATCCTTGAGATTGGGGTGAGAGAAGCCCAGGTTGGACGACCCTCGAGTCAACCACCCAATCATGGTCTTTGAGTTCCCCTCCAATATAATATACTAGGGGATTTCAAGACTGTAACTGCATAAATCAATCCCTCTCATGCAGCTCTCACCTCCACAAGTGGAACGGTAATATCATAAATGTAAACTCCTTCAGCAGCCACCAGGAAAGATACCCGATGACAAATCACATACCCAGCTCCTCCATCCGCGCCTTTGTCCCACATGCTACCATCAAAATTAATCTCGAGACTTTCAAGAGGTGGGACTCCCAGGTGAAATGAATTATCCTAGAAGATGCACAAATTGCAAGATAGAAATCCCAGGTTTCCTTGGCTATCTCAATCCTCTAAATAGTATGGCGCAGGTATACTCAACTACAGCTTTCATAATAGTGATTAGCGGGCCTTGATTCATATTATCAAAACAACCTGCATTTCTAGCTAGCCAAATATTTGAAATGATATAACAAGTAGTGATCACCCTACTTGACTCATTTAGCACCGATTGATATAGTTGATGGGCTGAGCATACAATATTCTGGATTGGAATTGTCCGTAATACTTGTAGGGCTCGTTTGGTTCGCGAAAAAAGAAGGAAAAAAGTGTGGTCAACAGGAAAGTAATGAGATGCCTCTTGTTTGGTTGGAGTTTTCAAAGAAGAGAGATAGAAAAGTTGTATTCTCATGGGAATATGATTCCCACATTTTATGGGAAAATCTTTTTCATGAGAAACATGGAAAAGTTACTTTCCCATGAGGCGGGAATCACTATATTTTTATTTTTTTCCTAAAAAGGCCCTTCAACATTAAAGAGGCATTAAAGACCTAATTTTTATTAAGAGTAATAGGAGTTACACATAACTTTTCCAGGAAAGTGGATGGTCAACGAAATATAAGCACTCTGGAAATCTATCACTTTTCCATGTTTAACCAAACAGCCAAAAATACATTCTCAGACATTCTCTTCTTAAGAATCTTCTTCTCAGGAATCATATTCCTAGAAGGAAAAATACTTTCCGCGAGCCAAACGAGCCCTTAGGAGAGAACCCGAGAGTTCCGAAACATATCGGACAATGTAATGGGGAGGGATCATATAAATTCATCGCATAAGGGGCTCAAATATGCTTTAAGATTCTGGCTTCGGACAAGCATACGGAGCCCTTACATATTATACATCAGTATAAAGGGCGGCGCTCCGTATAATTTTTATACGCGATATAGCGGCTGGGACGTGGCGGATCGAGCCGGCCTCTAAATGAACCGGTGGGGCCAATCTCTAGCGTGTAACCTTATTAGGACCCGGTTCGGACCCTTATATTCCCTCTCGCACGAGCCGACGGATTGAGCCCTAGCCGGCGCAAACGCAGAGAGGGAAAGCGTGGGCGACGAACGGGAGTGAAGAAGCCTCTTGCGCTCCGCCACCGTGAGCAGGTAAATTCGTTTTTTTTAAATCTTTTTATTCTGCTTTTTCTTTGTGATTCTCCTGAAGCTCCTTTCATCTGTTTTTGATTTCTGGAATTATATGGGATAATGTTAGCGACTTCGCAAGAAATGATGAAACAACCAATTAATTTTGCGCTGTTATTCAAGCTCGATGTGAATAAGATTGGTTAATTTTGTTACTTAAATGTGCAATTGATCATTAATTCACTAATCGTACCTCCAATTTCGCATTTCTTTGTTACTTATGGATTTTTCCCTCATTATTTCCTTTTCTTTGCATCGAGTTCCTGTGGAATATTGTCTATTGCATACTTAATAAGGTAAAATTTTAAATATATATTAACGGTCAGTGATGGGATGAAGTCGCCGTCCATGGTGTTTGTGCGCCATGAACCAAACCCCTTGTCCGCTACGCGCCTACCGAGCTTTTTGAAACATAGACAGCTAAAGATGTGTACAGTATGATAAAAAATGTAGTCGTAGCCTTGTGGTCTTGATGTTATTTAGAGGTAATGGATTGTGAAATCTTGAAGCAGGGAGAATCGGTTTTTTTTAAGGTAAAATAGTAAAGAAGTGGAGAGAGGCTTAAAACTATCACTAGGCGTTATATGGGAATTGGTTGATGAATGGATTGACATAGTAGAAAGAGAGGCAAAAGATGCATGGGGAAGCAGAGGTCCAGGAGCCAAACGGAGGATCAAATTCTGCTCTTCTATAGTATTTTACTATTTTGATAGATTAAAAATGTTTGAAGAAAGGATAACAGAGCATGAGCAACAGTTCTGCTTCTGCTTCGAGTTTGTGTTCCAACTTTTCTATAACCCATATGTATTGCCTAAAAGATAACTGTTCCACTTAAGTACTACTAAAATAAAATCCCAGAGGTTGGTGCACTCTAATGATATAATAATGAATGTGCAGAGTTTTAATTCTTTGTATTTGGATATACTGATTATAGATTCGGTACATGGTGATTTAATTGAATAATTTGTAGTTCTGCTTGGGAGTGCAACCATTTTTTTATTTGAATAAATGGCCACGTTTTTTAAATATTTAATTTCCCTGACTATTGCTCCTGTAATGTCTATGTTTTTTATTATTTTTGTTTACCCTCTTACTTTTTCTTTAACCTTCATTTTAAGAGTTTTCTTCAATTTCGTTTTGCTAGATCACAAGCTTCTGATTTCCCTGATTTAGTTTTTTATTTTCACTTTTTCACTTATTGACAATGGCAAGTTATCTAGCTACTGTTTAAACCATGTTATGTGGGATGGTGAAAGTGAAGGTATTATTGTGAAATGATATGGACCGATAATAAATATCCTTTTTATGGATATCTAACCTGCATCCTATGGTTTTTTGCTTTGTGTACAGTGGTGCGAAGAACAATTGAAACCATTCTGCCAGACAATCAGATATCTTGCAATTTATTGAATTCCTATGATGTCGTCTGGTCCTGGACTTCAGTCACTAGTAGATCGTATGTGCCCAATAATCGATATTTTATTGATTAAAATCTTAATTACCACATGTATTAAGTCTCAATATTTTGAGCAACATTAATGTGTTAATTGCTACGTCTAGATGGTGCGGTACTGAATGTTTTTTGAAACTCCATTGATCTCTTATTTTCTTTTAACCTTGCAGAGACCATATCAGTCATTACAAATGATGGACGACATATTGTGGTAAGTATGATATTTTATTTTTGGATAAACATTTTAAAATTTTGGGAATTTTTGGATATATTATTAACTTTTCATCTAAAGTATACATAAGTTTTGATTATCTTCTCTCTCTCTCTCTCTCTGTGTGTGTTACTTGTAATTCTGTTATTTTTTTTCTTCCTTTTTTTAGATGCTTTACATGTTTGACAACTGAACTTCTCACAAATGTTGATTCTCTCTATCTCTGTCTATCTCTCTCTCTCTCTGTTACTTGTAATTGCCTTATTTTTGTTCTTCCTTTTTTTAGATGCTTTACCATCTGCAACTTTCCTGATTCCTGCATGTTTGGCCATAGATTATTGGTTCTGTAGAGTTGGTTCTAAATGTAAGAATATAACATTAGTCAGGACCTATATCTCCACCTTTCATCATGATAATGATAATCCTTTTATTCCTTTCTTTTTTTTAGGGAATTTTAAAAGGGTTTGACCAAGCTACCAATATCATTCTTGATGAGTCACATGAACGGGTTTACTCTACAAAGGTTTGCCCTCTTGCTTTTTTCATTTGTACATATTATGAGTTTTGTTTCAAATGCATGAATTTCCATTAGAGTGTTGCATTTTCAGATTTTTTGCACGATTGTGGATCAGGAAATCTTTTGATTGTCTTTGGACATTTGCTGTTTTCGAATCGACTATTTAAGTATTTTGAATTGCAGTTGATTCTAATAGTGGGATTTAAATAAGGGCAGCAATATTATTGCTGGCTTCTGTTTCTGTATTGTCAATAGATGATGGTATATTCAACTAGTTTTGGGTAGATTTCTTGTGAAGAATGCTAAAGAAAAGGTTTTTGCATAGGTCATATGTTTGTAATGTTCCTCATATTCTTCCCTAAATATCAGTTGGAAACCCATGATCAAGGGGCCAGATGAGCAGCCTGAAGACATCTTTAAATCACTAGGTTAATTACTGACAAAAAAAGATTTGAGGATGTTATAAAGGACACAAGCAAGAGTATTCCTTGAAAGTTGTCTAGTCTTCATGGACTCACTAGCACGATCTTCAGTGATGATTAAGATACCATCGAGTAGAAATCTAGTTGTATAGCACTTGTTTAAAACCAAATACATGGCTTATGCATCTCAAACCTTGACACTCACAACCAACAAATGTACTAAGCCAGAATTCTACATACCAATTAGCCTTTCATGAGAACATCTGTAAGGTTATTGTGATATTTTAGTCAATAGTCTGAAGGAGTTTCTCCCTAAGTTCATTTGATGCATGTAGAAGGTCAAGTCATTAAATTCATCATCAGGCATCAGAGGTGGGAGATCAGATTGTTAGAAGTCAATATATGGACCATTTATCATTGATTTTGATGCTTTCTTTTTTTTGCCTTGGTTAATTTATTTTTTTGTACCTCATTGATGGAGAATGGACGGGTTTATTATGTCACCTTGGTCTCCAGTGGAGGGAACTTGATGAAGTGGACAGGCAATGCTTCAGAAGGGGGTGGGGGTGGGGTGAGGGTTATTGTGTCTATCCTTACCCACATTCCTCTTATTTAAGTTAGCCACATAAGGGTAGTTTAGGGACAAAATTATGAGTTACAGTTTCTTTTTTATGACCTTGCTCTGTGTTTTGAGATATTGATTGGACATTATATGCATGCATGTAAAGGCTTCTTTTCTTCAAGCTAGTTTGGTGCCCTCAGCATATCTTTTTCCCTTTTATTCTTTAACTTATCTTTTCTTCCTCTTTTCTAGCTTCTTCTTGTTTTACATTATTTTTGCATGTTTTTTGCTGGAATATTTTATTTCGGCTGTTCTGATTCCACTGCTAATGTAGATTTGTCAAGCATTTGATTTCAAAAATGCCTGCTTGATTTTATGCATGGTGGAACCACATCTATAGATATACTATTTTCAGCTTAAGAATATGAACTTTATGCTTGCCAGATTTCTGGTTTGTATCCAAAGTTCTCCATAAGAATTCCCAACTCCTTTGAATCTTCTTAAAGCAATACAAAAAAGAGAAACCCTCTCTTGTTGTGTTTTGCTGCCAAATTGATTTCAGTTTTGGATCTGAAACTATAATAACCTGAAGCCCTTGATCCAGTTCTAATCTACAAACGTTTACATCAAATTTGAAGCCTTAAATTTTGTATTTGATGCATTGAATGTAACAAGGATCATGTTGATGCACTGCATGAGTGTCTACATGGTCTTTCTGGCACTCGAAGCCAACTGGTGGTATATCCAGGAGATAACAGAACGAAGGACAAAAATCTAGCTGGGTCCTTGCATGCATCAGTTAAGATGGATAATGCTAGGCATGATAACATATTGGTTTATGAGACCACCATTTTAAGGTGCATTTTATGCATATGCAATGGAAAACAGGTTAGTGGAGGTTCCAAATTCCTGCAAAGATAAATTCTGAGGTGTCATTGAATGAACAGCAAGCTGCAATAGCTATGTTGAATGGCACTATTTGGCAGATGTACATTTCAGTTTAACTTAAATGACTACCTTAGCTGACACTCCCAGATTGCCTATTTTGTCTCAAGTGCCAAATTTAGTCATAATATTATTGGGAATAATCTCATGTGACCAAAAATTGCATGACGTCAACAGCTATTGGCTGTTGGCATAACAGTTGAGCCAAATAATACTATAATATGCTATCCTAAAGAATTCTTCATGATTTAAATCTATTGAGGGTAAATTCCCTGTCAAAAACAAACTTATGTTGGTCTTTCTTGAAGATCCTAATCAAATATCATCAAGTTTACCATTGTGGTTCCCTTTTCAACCTTTTTTCTCAATTTTTTGTAAGGTTGAGGCGGTGATGGTAGCAACAAAAGTAGGGGAGGGGGGATGACGCATGCAAGGGCAACGAAGTATCTAGGTGGTCCTCATGCACTTGATTGTTTTTTTCCTTTTTATTTATGGTCTAGAAAGTTGTTAGTGGTTAAATTGGTAACATCTCAGTAGTCAATAGAGGGCTTAGGTTATCTGGTGATGTGGCATAATATGTTCTCTAAAGTCAAATGGCCCACTAATGGGCCATTGTCTCTCTCTCTCTCTCTCACACACACACACACACACACACGAACAGAGAGAGGAGAGAGAGGGTCTGTCAACCTTTAGCTCTTTTTGGATGATTGAGTGAAAGAAATGAAAGAAAGGTTGTTTCTTTTTTTAGGACTCCTGTTTGTTTCTTCTTTTAAGATTTCTGTACTTTGTATCACCCTTCTTTTTTGTTCTTGCTCCTCTCATCATTAACTTCTTATTTAATCCTTTTCTTGATTGATATATTTACTGGAAATCAATTTTTTCTTCAACTTTTTTCTAAAATGCATGCATGGTTTATTTTCAATTAACAAAATTCATTATTCCTGTTCACTGATTTTTTTGATCAGGAAACAAAGTGTTTATAGTTTTATTTAATTTTCCTCCTCTACAGCTGGCCTGCATCAGAGTGACCTGATTCCTGAATTTAACTAGATTTGATCTTCTTTTCTCTCTCTCTCTCTCTCTCTCTCTCTCTCTCTCCTCTCGTGTGTGTATGCGCGCGCGCGCGCAAGGTGAAAGTTCAGCAAACATTCGTGAACTCCACAAGAGGTTGAAGATGTGCTTGCACACATAATGCAGTAAATGCAGTGCTTTTGGGGGAACAAGCATTTTGTTGGCTTGCAAACTTACAGCATTATCTGATGTAGCAGCATGCAACAACAAGAAAATCAAGACTTCTGATGTACTTCTTAGGGAGAACTAGTCAGTTGGTATCTAGATAAAATGGCTTTCTTAATTTCATGACTTAGGAAAAGATTTCTCTTTTGTTATTTCACTAAAATAGAGACTTTGGTATGCAAAGCCAAAAACAAAAATGCTTTTCTGCTTACTTGCGAAGCCTCTGCTTTTAGCAACTAGCTGAATCTTTTCTACGTTGTGAAACTGCTGATTGGAGCATATTCTAAATTCAACTATTTCTTACACATTCAGAATCATATTGCTCTGACCAACTATTTCTGTGCGTTCTTGGCAGGAAGGTGTTCAACAACTTGTTTTAGGACTGTATATTATAAGGGGTGATAACATGTACGTTTTGTTTTTTTTCTTGTTTTTAAATACTGACAGCTTAAAAATTTGTTTTCCTAGCTTGTTTCTTTCATTTTGTCAACCAAGTGGGTCTTCTTAACATGTTTCCCAATCGTTTGCAGAAGTGTTGTGGGAGAAGTAGATGAAGAGCTGGATGCAAATCTGGATCTGTCAAAACTTAGGGCACATCCTCTCAAGCCTATGCTCCATTGATCAACTTAATGTCCAAGCCTCTTGATATTTTCCTCTCTACAAGAGAGATGTCCTACAGTGGGATTTGAGGTATTTAGTTGTTCAAAACAAGAATAGACCTCCTGGTGTTTGTCTAATAGAATACAATTTGTTTCTATACTGCTATATTTTTTGATGCCAACTAAGCAACATTATTTCCAGTAGACACATTAAAAAAAGGCAATGCATCAGAACTGAAAGGATATATGGATCTAAACATTTTGGAAACCTTTTACCTCCTTTTTTCCTAAAAAAATATCATAAGAAATAGTGGAACAATTGCAATCACCTGGCAATACAACATTTTGTTATTCTTATATTTTCATGTGACTTAGGGCTTGTTTGGATGATTGGGCTGAAAATCCTTTGGGATTTGTGGGTTAGGCCAGTATAACCAGCAAAATTATGGAATTATAGGCTGGGCTAGGTCTACATTTATAAGTACCTAGGAGTAGCTTGGAGTAGGCCGGCCCAAATCTCATTGGGAGGGAGAAAGATGCTTATGAAATTTGTGGGTTGGACTAGTACAACCAGCAAAATTATGAGATTATAGGCTGGGCTAGGCTTATATTTATAAATATCCAGGAGTAGCTTTGGAGTGGGCCGGCCCAAATCCCATTGGGAGGAAAAAAGATCCCGACCCATGAATCCCATAGGATTTTCAGCCCAATCATCCTGATAGGCTCTTAATATTTAAGATTGCCATTAGATTCAAACCATGCAAGAAATAGTAAACTCTATAAATTTTGCATTTCTACCTTCAACCATTCTTGGTAAGAAGGTAAAATCCATAAAAAAAATTGATATCTGGTCTATCCAGAAAAGGTACCTGCAGGTTAATGCTGGAAGATCTACAAATGACTTCAGTAATCGATATCATATTTGGACCATGGAAGGTTAGTTCGGACCAAGGTTGAGCCTTTAAATCTGACATGGTTGTAAAAAGGTCACATAATATCTAGTGGGTGACCTATCTTTCAACTGAAATTGTAGATCATATCATTGAGCTTGGAAATTCCTTCTTCTCTTTATATTTTTGGGTAATCTAAAGTTCAAGATCTTATTAAATCTGGATCGTTGTGTCAGTATGGTGTGCCCCTCCTATGCAAATATATGAATTGCCTTATCTCAATACTTGTTATATGAATTCTTTTTAAGTTCTAACAACGCAATCTCTTGGTGTCCTTAAACTAATGTTAAGGTCCATTTATCTCTTTTGACTAGACCTCCAGGTTGTTCTAATAGAATATTTCTTCTTCTTCTTCTTCTTTTTTTTTTTGGGCAATGCTCTTTTATAGTCTTGTCTTCCATCTCACATTTTATTTTAGATTTCTGGATTGCAAAATGATCTATACAATGACACCATGTTCCTTGCTATGGAGTGAGCACGGTACACTTTGTGGAGTGCATTATCTGTTCAATCTTGTTTCACATTTACTGCTAAGATGATGATAGGTTTCTCGACCCATTCAAAGGCAAGGACCGTTAGCAAAATCTTAATCTGTAGAAATAAGTAAATGAGATCATTAACAAGACAATACCTTGTGAGTTGTTTTCTCCCTTACGGATGGTATGGTCTGATGTGGGAAAGGTGATATATTATGCAAACACGGAAGGATGTTTAACAGATTCAAAACACATCAGATTGGAGGCAATCGAAATTGCCTGCATAGTGGTGTAAAGGTGAAAGTCCAGTACATAAATAATGAGAAAAAAGAGCCTGAAAAACACAATTTTATTGCTAGCAAAAAGATATTGCCCAACTTTATAGCAATATCTCATTTCTGATCTTCCAAGCTTTAAGGAATAAATAAGAAACATACACCATCAACTAGTTAAAATAAAAAGTGTTTTCGCAACCAGTCCATTTTGTTTTGTATCATATTGTCATTGATGTTGGAGCTTCAGATGTGGCGTGGATTCATAGATCCATTGTTGTGTCTTCCAGTGAGAACTTTAGATTTTATTAAATAGTTCCACAGATTTTCTCAAGTAGTATGAAACTTTGTATGAAGCCAAAGAATGAAATGCAATCCCAAGCAATATGTTCGATGGCATCCCTGTTGCAAAGTGCATGTGGATGAGCATGTAGGAAGGAGAAGTGTGGTATTTATTTTGGTAACTAAAGTGGGATACTTCATGAAGGAAAATACATACTGCAGAAGAAGAGGATTTGTTCATGCATGATCTCCAGAGACAAGTCTGTCTGAAATAAAGTGAATTAAGACATCAATCGTCTAACTACCATGTATAAAGCTTGGTAATTTTTAGATCTTTTGAAATTCCTTCTGTTTACACATGCAAGATATTAAATAAGTGACCCTTAAAACATATCAGCCAAACAATAAGTAGTTCAGAAACAACTAGGTAATCAAAGAAGTGAAAACCCGCAATTTTTTTTTTCTAGAATATTTTGGGGATTGATTTTAGTTTGCATCAGGATTCAGATGCAATGGGAATCTGTTGGTCCTGTGAATTGCTGTTGCAATCTACTGGGATTCACGGGTTTGATATAGTTGCGCCGCTGTCTACCATGGAAGCACACGAACTGTTCCAAAAAGAAAAGTGGCGACTTCCTAGTCTGTAAGGAAGCTAGTTCCCATCGGCCCATCTGCTTCAGCTTCATTATTATATGTACTAATTTTCGAACAACCCCTGGTTTCAGTGATGATAATTGAGGAGACCGACTATTTTTATACAGTCAATCGGTTGGTTAGTGTAGGTAGGAAATTGGAAGCACCCACTCAAGGAAGGTCTCTATCCGACGACCCAAATGGTCTGTTTCCATTACACCTAGGTAAAGGATTTGGACTGAAGAAAATGAATGACCCGTTTACACATAGATTCGTGTTGGATTTGGAGATCTAGAACTTTGGAGGGCTTCGAGGAAACCACTTGCTGTCCTCTATTTGAGGGCACCGGGGGCTCACCATCGACCGAACTCTGAAGGTGCCCAAAAGTCTCATGGAGCAGTCCGCCCCTAAGGTGGCCTTTTCCCTCTCTTTGATTGCTCTCCTCTTCTCAGCTCTCATAATCTCTCCATCTCTATCAAGGGAAATTCCAAGCTGCGATCACCCAAGCACAGGTATGGATCTGCTCGTTCTCTTACTGTCTTCAAGGGAAATTTAGCCTTTTTGATGGGATCAATTATGGCATGAGACTTTGCGTTGGGTGATTGATGTATATAGGCGGAGATGTTGCTTCGAGCTCGCGAGGGCATGTGAGGATGGCGAGGGAAGCGGCGTTTGCGCCACCTGCGCCTGCTGCCAATGAGAGGGTCCCTGGTGGCCCTCATGGTTGAGGCGTGGAACTTCTACCTACCTCAGAGTTCGGCCTATTTCCGCTGCAGTAGATCTAGCTTCTTATCCTTTCTGAGTATGAAAGTTTCAACTTGGTGTCTTTGTCTGCTATGGGGATATTGGCTTTGGGCGTGGTTACTGTTATGAATTTTGGAGCCTCTTTATTGATTGCAGGGAAATAGATATATCGCAACAATAGTAGTGATTTTCCTTGTTTTCTTTCCTCTAATGCAGTTTTCCCTATTGTCCTACATAGATGTCATGTTTTTTCTTTTTCCTCTTTTTTCTTTTAGGGGGGTTTATGACTTGGTGCATAATTCCTACATAGTTCTCCTTTCTTTTTCTTTTTTTCCCCTCCTACTAGACCGCTACCTGTTGAGTTTATGGGTCACCGAGTCTCACCCAATTGTACCCCTGTTTTTTTTTTTTTAGGAATAATTATACCCCTGCCTACAACCCCAAGGACCATCATGATAGAAAATCTCCCAAGGCTGTATTCTTTGGCTATTAATGAAGGGTTCTTTACTCTGCCAATTTCAACTTTCTAGGCTTTGTTCAAATAACTTTTATGCAGTGCAGAATAGCTAACCATCTCCTAAATAGGTTCAACCATGCATATCCATCCCCTAACCAGCTACCCAGCAAATAAAGTTATTTACTTTTTGGTTAGTATTCCCATAGTTAGTGGGGTAAAGTTGTCCCAGAGTGAAAAGTAAAGAGAGGGAAAAGCTTTGTGTTGTCAACTTTATTTCACCCTCTCCCCAGAAATAAGTTACCCAAGTTAAACACCTTTTTGGGCCGTTGATTGGGCAAAGTTATTCATCACATTTTGGATGGCGTTTGGCTGGTTAAACAAATAATCCTTCTTACCCACAATTTAACTGGCATTCAGACACCATCTTAGGATTTCTTTTCCGAACCTTTGCAAGATTTATCATAGTTTTACACTGTGTTGTTCACTAATGAGGGTCCTTTATCTAAATTTTGAGGAATAATTATACCCCTGCCTACTACCCCAAGGACCATCATCATAGAAAATCTCCAAAGGCTGTATTCTTTGGCTATCAATGAAGGGTTCTTTACTCTGCCAATTGCAACTTTCTAGGCTTTGTGCAGTCTAAGCGAAGAATAGCTGACCATCTCCTAAATAGATTGAACCATGCATGTGCATCCCCTAACCAGCTACACAGCAAATAAAGTTATTTACTTTTTGGTTAATATTCCCATAGCTGGTGGGGTAAAGTTGTCCCAGAGTGAAAAGTAAAGAGAGGGAAAGCTTTGTGTTGTCAACTTTATTTCACCCTTTCCCCAGAAATAAGTTACCCAAGTTTAATACCTTTTTTAGCCGTTGATTGATTTAAGTTATTCATCACATTTTGGATGGCGTTTGGCTGGTTAAACAAATAATCCTTCTTACCCACAATTTAACTGGCATTCAGACACCATCTTAGGATTTCTTTTCCCAACCTTTGCCAGATTTATCATAGTTTTACACTCTCTTGTTCCCTAATGAGGGTCCTTTATATATATATATATATATATATATATATAGAGAGAGAGAGAGAGAGAGAGAGAGAGAGAGAGAGAGAGAGAGAGAGCCACCAAAAATCTAAGGGATTCTTTTTTTTTTTTTTGGGCCTCTCATTGCTGTTGTTTCCAATTATATGTATGCATGCTTCTTTAGTCTGTATCAATGCCAATAAATGATGACCATTGCATCTGTCCTTATGTATTATGCAAATAACTCCAATCTAGGACAATTTGAACATAAATGGCCGTTCTAACTGTAATAGCGGTCAACAAGGATTTCAAAAAGAGCTGCTTTGGTGTAGGGTAGCCTAATTAGCCGTTCTCTAGCTTGACTTGATTATGTCAATTCTTGGCTGGATGAGATTGCGATCCTACGTAACTCTAAGCCTGCATTTGATATAAGGGATAACTTTTGGAGGGTTATCCCTTCTACTATAGAAGGGATAGTCTATTCCATGAAATAAGTTCCTTTTTATTGTTTGTAAGAGGGATAAGTGGAGAAATAAGTGAGTACATGAGTTTTGTGATTATTTGGATTTTTTCGCAAGGATGAAATTGCCGGTCCACTTTTTGGTATGTTTAACAAGAGGATGATGGTAAAATCATTTTTAGAAAGGATAAATTTCCTCTATCCATGCAGTAATTTTATAAAAATAGTTTGGCAGAATAGAATTATGTAAATAAATCACTTTATCCAAATCAAAGTTTGCTATTTTGATATTGAACCCTGGATCAGTACTATTTTATTACCGTATCTGTACGTTAGGCATACCGACATTCGGTATATTCCCCATATTATGTAACGGTTTGGTGCTGGTATGGTATGGTACGATCAGTGTACACCGATATGGATTAGTAGGGCAACTCTTCATCCAAATAATTCTATTTTCAGCCATTTTTAAGCATTTGGCGAGATAGCTGTCACCTTGCTACCAAACGCAGCCGAGGATCCAATGAAAAAGCAAGCCGTTCGAAATATCTAATAGGCTAACCTGTCGTGATAGCAAGATTTCCCAGACGTTATCTGAAATCAAGCTTCCTCTCGGTCAAGAGAGTAATGATCAGACTGCAATTTGATCAAGTGTAATTGCATTCACATCATTTCTAAGGGATTGTTCTCTTTCTTCTTTTTCTCCTTCACTAGAATAGTACTTGCATGCGAAGATATTGTCAACATGGTTTAAACGAAGATACTTTGCCCTTCAGCTGATCTTGTCAACATGGTTCGAACCAAAATTGGACCACTTTCTCGAGGGAATTGGATCGGCTGGGGTGCAGTCAAAGATTTAGCAGTAGCCATATTGGGGAATCTAAGATTTTGTTGACGCTATCTTAGCTCTCTAGCTACATTCTACGCTAATTACTGGTCGTTGCAACTTGATTGGATCGAATGGCTATTGGAGCAGTCAAGCTTAGATGATCGAAGCGGACCCAATTGGTAATCCATATACTCGAACAGATGTCCAAAATGCAGCATCAGGAAACTTCAATTAAACCACAGCCTGCTGATTGGTTTCTCTTTGAACTTAATGCGCAACAAGACAAGACATCAACTGATCAGCAAGCGATGCTCATAAAACATTTAGAACAGAGCCTCTTAAAGGGCCAACGCATGAATGCATCCCTTCTTCTTGATCATATTTATTTGGAGAAGTGATCAAGTTCTACAAGATGGAAGTAAACAAGGGAGACAAGTGACTTAGCAATCACTTTGGCATCCTTTGCTCTCATGGATTCATAACGGGAGGAGGGTCACGATGCCCGTTAGCCTTCGGTGCTGGCGGTGTAAAAGGTGACAACCTTGCAATGCCTTCAGCACCTTGGGAAGCCCTCTCAGCTACTACATTCTTACCTGAAGTTATTTGGACAATCTTAATGAGAACATGTTACAACTGCAAACATATATGTTTCAATGGAGAGAGGAAGAAATTAACCAACCTTTTACTCGGAAATGGGAGGTTGGCACAGACCAGGCCGAAGAGGTGACTAGAATTGAGAAGAGGAGAGAGAAAACGATGAAGACCTCTAGAGATGACGACTTCATTTTGAAAATCCCCTGTTTTTCAGAACATATAGCATCCCTTGTGAGCTATTTGTAGATTTAGAAATTGGGGAACGGTGAAAGATATCTTGCTTGCAACAGCTGTACATCAGCAATTCCAGCCAACTGTTCTTTTATTGGCCTGGATGGCTAATGCGTATCCTTGTAGTCAAACCAAGGTTAGGGATCGATTTCCCTTAGATTCTTCGAATATATACTAGATTTCCTTAACATCCCCATTTAATTTTAGTCCCCCCATTTTGGGTACCATGATCCAAATTGGTTTACTAGGGGATTCATTATATACAATGATCGAGATTCAGTGCACTTCTAAGGATGGATGTACTATTCTAGGGTGAAGGTTAGATACTGTTGGTGCATTTTAATATTAAAGTTTAATATTTATATCATTTATGGGCTTCACGTATTTAATGGTTCATGTATTTGGGGAGATAAAAGGTTCATGTATTTGGAGAGATGAAAGGTTCATGCATTGGGGAGATGAAGGGTTCATATATTTGGAGAGATGAAAGGTTCATGTATTTGGAGAGATGAATGGAAATTACTCTTATAAATTCACAGTTCCAAACTCTCTATATAAACCCTTCTCCCCCTTCATTCCAAATATATACGATATCACTTCATTTTACTCACAAAAATACTTTGAGAGAGTTCTCGGCAAAGAATAGTGTTTCTTTGGTGGAGCTTTGGGCTTGACTACTTGTGCGATCGTCTAATTGTTGTATTCTGGAAAAGACAAGTCGTAGTGTTTTCTGCTGCATTGGGTTTTAGGCTTTGCCAATCGCAGAGGGCTTAAATCTTCTTAAAGAGAGCGAGATTTCCATGCCTCAGTCCGATTGGCTTTGTCCTTTTATTGTATTTCCCTCAATAGATACTATTCACATAACACCATGGTGCTACCTACCTTGCATCCCACTCATTTTTAATTGATGAGTGACACATATCCTCGAAAAGTAATGCATGTACATTTCTAATATTAAGGCCAAATCTAGGGTCATAAAGTCATTCCATTCATGATGCTTTCTTTTTTTTTCTTAGAGAAGGTAGGAGAAGAACACCACCATAAATGAGTACTTGTGGTCCTCAATTTCATTCTTTTAATAACTCTTTCTATTTAGGCAATTAAAAATATCGCAACTTTAAATCAGTCTACTCTCACTGAGAAAAATAGCAAAAGTGAACCTATCAAAATTTAGGCTGTATTTATCTTACAATGCCAAACGTAAAAATTAATTCTTTGATGAAAATCTACATCACATCCATTCTTACCATGTTGCATGTTGCCACATGCCAGACTTTGAAATCTCATGTTGTCTATATTATAAATGCTTGCTAGTTGGCAATGGAACCTTCTATGTTTTGATATTTTTTTCTTGACTACATGTAATGTCATTGCAACTTTTCAAATCATTTTCGAAAACTTTCATCCTTGTTATATAAGGTTTTCGATTCATTCTTAAGGTTTTCGAATATACTTCTATACCTCTATTTGTAGGAACCTTCTAAATTCTTTATTGCACTTGTCCATATTATTTTAATTAATTTTCTATCGCTTCATTTTGAATTAGTTTAGTCTCTAATTCCATCTTGTCTAATATGCTTCTTTGTCCCTTTACCTCTCATTGTTTTTTTGTCACATGTTTCACTCAATACCATCAAGATTCTATTTTTTTTCCTGTTTTCTCTTATTACATCATCTCCATTACTATCCAACATTCCAATCTTTAAAAGATTGGAACCTTAACATGCTAGCCTGTTTCCTTAAATTCATTGACCTAGCATTTGTATCTTTCTTAAATTTATAACTGTTTCATTTTTATGAATTGTATGAATAAAACCTTGACACCTTTCTAATTTGACAAAGAATTCATTAATAAAATCCTCATTCAATAAATTTTACAAAGAACATCTTTATCTTTATTTCATAGAATCTTAATTGCACACAAACATAATTATATATTTCACAAAACCTTTTTTCACAGAATCTTTGTGAATTGTATTTCACTAGATGTGCACTCTTTACATTTGACATATATAATAAGCATTATACCAACTTAAAATTTACTAGCTACCGCTTGTAAAATGCTTTAAAATGGATTTTTTTCTCTTTTAGGATCCATCAATAATATTTTAATCTACTCTACCAAGCCATGCTTTTGATTCGAGTGATCACAAATTTTTAAAGCCCTATGGTTACTTAAGTAGGGGCATATGTTGTTTAGGTTTCGTTCCTTTCTTTTAAAATCCTTTAATGTTAGGCGTTTGGTATGGGTTGATCATTTCAAGATTAAGGGTGATGTAGGTGGTGATAAGGAGATCACCGTATTTGATTGCACCATGGTGATCCCACGTGCCAGTGATCCAAATTATCCCCACTCCTCAAATCGCTGCCCAACCTAATGACAGAACATCCGTTCTTGAGGTTGGGTATATAAACCATCCCAGGATGGTGATCTTAAACTAAAATTTGGAGACAAAAATACCCTTCAGTCCAACTAGAAAAATTAATATATCATTATGCTGTCAATATATTATATCAATATTATATCTATAATAGTATATTATATTAATATTACATATATTATATTTACGATATATTGTATTATAATACATTATTAATCATATTATTGTCCTATTATTATTCAATGATAATTCAAAATTATAGTAGAAATATATTATCATACTTTATATTTGTATAATAAATTTATTTAGAATCGACTCGGAAAATAGAACTGGTCCAATTTTAGAACCCGACTTAGTATCATGGGTCTTTTAAATCGGATTGGATCGGGTTTAAGAAGATCAGGCCGAGTTACATCACAGGTCAATCCGACCCATTTGTGGTCTTAGCTGACGGGAATTTTAAGTAAAAGTTTGGCTGAGCTGACCACTCCTATCGCTTACCTGACGTCTTTGGAGGTTGAACCTTGGGACAGGACCCGACCGAACACACTAGTAAAGATTTTGCATATCTCTCAAGTCCAAATCAAGTCGCGTTTTCTCATACGTGTTTATCGGACCCACTTGAACCCCTCCACCTAAACAAGGACATCGAGAAGCAGTGGAAGGGGACCATAAAACAAAGTCTATGGGGCAGGCAGGCAAGCAACTGGGAAAGCTCAACATTCGTAGAAGCACGTTGGGATCCACCAATCACAACAGACATCTTGTGGTGGGGGCGGAAGTAAAGAGATGTGCGTGTGATCGCATCACCACAGGCAGGGGCCCTGCTTGAGTTCACCAAATGGAGATGTTATTGCCTTAGGTTCATAATGAACCTTGTCCACCGAATAATTTTTTCTTCAAATTCATGATAAAAGACTGATGTACTTACCAACCTTCACCTACCCATCTAATCTGTAGAACAGCACGCTATGCCGAGTAGATCGTGCCGGCCCAAGATCTAAAATAAATGCTCAAACAAAAACAACAAAGAGATACCAGAAGAAAAATAATTAAGAGCAAGAAAAAATATTTTATTATAAAAAATTGTCTTTCTCTTACTTCTCACCAAGAAAGATAAGTCTCACTCTCTCTGTCTCTCTTTTTTCTCCACTACTAAAAAACAAGGATACGCAATTATTCTCAACATCCATATCTTTATTTATTATTATGAAAAGAAGAAATTATCAAATTTTAATTTCTAGGCATGAAACATAGTGAAGGAAGCATAGGAAGATACAAAGTTCTACTGGTGAGAAGCAAAGATAGCTATGGATCCTCATGTTGTTGTTTTTATTATTATTTTTAAAGTTGATAAATATGTGTCTACTTTTAGCTAGTGTTGGAGATGTAAAAAAGAGGTGAAAAAATCTAGATTATGTTCTTTTGGTTTTATTTGAGTCTAATCTAACCCAAAACGGAGGATTCATCACAACAGTGGGGTTTATGTTTTAGACATCTAACATCAGACATTTAAATCTATTTGATTATGCTAAGTGTGATCCAATGCAATATGACAATCAACAATTCCCAAGTAGAATTAGGTTATTTAGTCAATTTTTAGGAAATTATTGCTAAAAGTAGTCCGACAAAAATCTTGTTTCATTATTAATGGATAATGAGCTAAAACTATTTAACATAATAATCTTACTTTTGGATTACGAAACTACAGACGGCAGGAGATCTCTTGCAGTTCTCCAATTTATTCTAGATTTTATTGTCTTTCAATTGATATACAAAAGGGGGGGTCGCATTGGATGTGTTAATGCAGCAAGTACAAATGAAAATTTTTAATTATTATCATTTTCATTTTAAAAAGTAAAACTATTTATGACAAAAAATATGCACATGGATGGAAAATCAACTCATACAATGTTTGATAATATTTTCTGGAACAAAAAAAGTAAAAAAAAAATACTTATTAAATATACAATGGTTGCTTGCTCTTTCTTCGGCTCAAGCTTGACTATTCATTTTTATTCATCTATATAGCATTCAAGCTACGGCTACACCAAGAATATGTTTGATTAGAAGGAGTGAGGGTTTAGAATGGAAATGAAAATAAGTGACTCTCATTATAGCCATTGGATTAAAGAGAGTCACATTCCTATTTTGATTTCAGAAAAAATGTGAATGTCTCGCTCCCTCAAAATTCAATCCCAACTCTCTCCTAATATTTAAGTCTCGTTCCAATTCCAGTCACGAACTAGAAGCGTCAGAAAATATAGCAATTCCGTTTTCATTTCCAATCTATTTCAATTCCAATTCTAATTTTGGTTATGAACCAAATGCATCCCAATTATATTAGCAAACAACCACACAATGACTCTAAAAATAAAAACGTTATATTATAGGAAAGGTCTAATTTGCTTGTTATCCAGATACTATTAGCGCTTAAAACAGGTCTTTTGTTGGTATATTTGCGATTGCAAGAGGCTTAAATTTTTCAGCTTGGTATCCAGCTCATCACAAACAGGGAAAACGGCTTGGTTGCCATCTTTATATGATAGGAGAGATCGTTGGATTTGGCGAAGAGGCTTCTTACTTCTATGTTCTCTTTCTGAGTAAGCTGAAAAAATAACAGAGATATTTAGAGGACTAACAACCCCCTAACACCAAAGAATATGATTCAACATGATCCAACTATTATAATTAATCATGAACCAACGAAGTTGAACTATTGTAACGTGCATGTGTCTTAACAAAGCTTAGGCTAACTTTACTCAACAACGATGGATTTCTTGAGCCGATTCTAGTTAAATCGATTAGCTCAATTGAGCCATAAAATTTGTAATATCCATGCCACTCATCTATCTTAGGCTATCTTAATTGACACCGGACCTCCAAGTCTACACCCCGCATAAAAGTTGAATGATTCAAACCGAGTCCCAATTGCAGCTAAATCGACTTAGCAAACCATGTACCTCCAAACACAATCTCTAACCCTCATAACAACTTTTATGAGCATTGATGGTTGGGATAGCTATGCTTAACCATTTAATTCATTTAACTCGTTTCAACTTGTTGCAGATCAAATTAAATTATTTGCTTAACAAAACGATCATATTTGAATTCAAATTTTTGGCCTATTCAATAAACAAATTAAACTCGGGTTGAAAAAATTTTTACCTACCGTGGATCCAACCTTAACCCATATTTGGTTCGATCTGACCATAGTGCCACCCTAATGGATGGGAACAACCATCGGCGAGCGTAGAGGGAAGAATGAATGTTACCTTAAGACGATCCCCACCATTGGTGGGTCGGGAACGGCGGAGATGGTCCCCGGGGTGGGGGCCTTAGCGTGCGCCTCCCGCGCGCGCTCCGAGGCCCACGCGCCGCGCCGTGCCGCGCCTCCGCCCGGCAAGCCAGGACACGTGTCGCAGGCCAGGGGGCGGTTGCATGGGAAGGTCCTTCGAGTACCCAATGATTAGACTATTCTATTTATATCTCCCACCGAAGCCCACGTTGGGGCTTAAAATAATGACCATTTTTGACGTGATTGACGCGTGCCCATGACGTAAACGGTGGCCAAGGTATAATTAATGGGCTCTCGTACGTAGGATTAAGGGAGAAATCTAAGGCTTAATCAAAAGAATTGTCATAGAAATCAGTACAGATGACAAGTGGGGCTTTCTCTTTGGATGGTGGTGCCTGAAGGAGTCTTCCCGATAAAGGAGAGAATCTCTTAATTTGACCACTAGCCCATGCTTTTCTATACCATTTTCCTTAGATTGGGGCTTGTCGTCTCTAATTGGCCGTTGCTGCACTTCTTCTAACCTTAGCTCGGATGTCAAACACAACATCAAGAATCCTGGGGCATATATGCTGGGAGACTTGCATACTCTTGGTCTTTGTCTTATATTAGCTAGATATTCGTTTGGTCTGCTCAAGGTTTCAAATAGTTAATTGATGATGTTAACGGATGGTAACGGGTTATTCTATCAAATGATTTTTTTTTTTTTTTTTTGGAAGGGGAGCCATTTTGAATTGTAACAGTTGAAACATATAATTATTTATTTCTAGACAATTTAATTGGCGAAGGTGATGGTATATAACATGGCAATTGCTCTCCATCGTAACTACGAAACTTTCTGTTATTGATCCACGGCAATTAATCTTTTTGCAAGGACGGGACAAAAATTGTGAAAACAACCTTTTGACAAATATGGATTTAATATTAAGACTCCGAATATTTCTTTGATTAAATACTTGCAAGAATTACTTTAACTACTTTTACTCTAAACAACTACCATTGCTTCAACAAGCTAGCGTTATTAGCTAATGGTTTCAAAATGCATGGTGTGCAGCCAAATCAAGATGCATTGTGATTATTTCTCACTCTTGCATCAAGATGGATTGTTAACAATAAAAAATAATTAAATGATTCTATTATATAAGAGGAAAATATTTAAGTAAGTTGACCTCTATTCTTGATCAGATCAGAGAGAAGAAAAAAATTTCTTAACTTGCTCAACTCGAATTTCTAATTTTTTTTTTTTTGGAAAAGTTACTAAAATTGGGTTTTTGTCTCTCTTTTTTTCATTGATGATCATAAAATCGAGGTACATAGCTCCTATTTATAACAGTGAGATCCGTTCTTATACATGAGCTTGAAAAGGCTAAAATTCTATTGGAGGTAAATCTCGTCTTCTACATTAACTTTAATTTCTGTCATTTTCTCTGATTTCATTTGGATTAGGAGATACGTCCGACCAAAATCTTTTCCGAAATTTTTTTTCTTTGACTTGTCTATTTTAGAATTCAAATGATAGAATTTGGATATGATTACCAGCATCAAATTATAGATCTCGAAAGGTTATTTGAATTCAGAAAAAAAAATCATCGAAATTGGGCATCGTATGACCTAGTTATAGCCTTTAATAATTTGGCCAGCAACTTGGCTTCTGATGTGGCGGATCTTGCTCCTGAATTCTATCCAACCCTATTTGTAGTGGTCAAAGTATTTTTATATTGAGTCTAGTGATCCTCTAGGTCAGTTCGAACATGAAAATTAGTTTGAATAATCAACTAGGATAAACCATCTTGCATTTTTTGCATATATTTACCTCGTAATACCCCATCTATATTGGTAAAGTCTACTAAATGCAACAAGAGATCTACCTCGCTAAGCACAACCTTTCCTTCCAACGAAATGTACAATAATCAACAATCAAAGTTCTCAATAAAATACCAAAATCGGTTGGCAAAACTATCCTCAACAAGAAATAAATGAAAACTATTTTGATACTAAGATATGTTTAAGCGCAACCTATTTCAACAACCATAGAAAACAAGTGGTGATAGTTATTTTACCAATTGGCATTGACGACTACAAAGTGAAAAGGGGTTAACAATTCCATATTATGTCGCAGTTTGTTAGACAAGCAAGTAAATTCAGTTTTCAGGGGCGCTTGTTTCCTCTCTCTTCTTTTTCTCCATTCAAATATCTTTATCCCAACAAAAACTATTTTGCATCCGAGAAAAATCATAAAATTCAAAACTTAGCTAATTTTTCCACGTCGCAGTCAATATTTTCCACCATATGCATAAAAGATTCAATGAAATTGGCAAAAATTTTGTAAAATGACAGATCTTGAAGCTCAGTTATCTTGGCACGCAATGACGCACCATCTATGTCTCTACTGATTACACACTCATTACTCAACATAATAATACCAATGTATCAACTTCGAGTGAAACATAGCATATATGAGCACCCTGAAACAAAATGAAAAAAAGGGCCAAATCCCAGCTGAAATCAGTCAATAAACTTGGATCCCAATGATCCGAGTGGATTGGCAACTCAATCGTGAGGCAATAAAAAAGTAATTCATATAAATAATACCTAAGTAACACAAATATATAATATTATATATAAATCATTAAAAATATAGCAATATCAAATTTATACTAAGTATTAAATAATAATCCTATAAATTTAAGCAAACCAGATGTAGATGGAACATATGTTATAAGGATAATATTCTAAAAATCCACGAGTACTGATTTGGTCCGAATTGGGCGATTCTTGATGTTATAATCACTAATTATCCCTCTGATAACAATCACCACTTGTTCTAAAAATTTAAGCTAATAGAATAGAATAAATTTATTTATATATTTTATATTTTTTTATACTAGAGTTGGATAACCGGCTTCATAATATGTGGTCAGCAGAGCAAAAGCCAGTCCACCCTTCTCTACCCTTTATAATTTTGGCTTATTTTATTTCCCCTTAAGAAAATATTTCCCCACATACGTATGAACACTCACCATACATTGCTTTGAAATCCGAGTAGGTGCGTTTTACATTTCCCACAAACTTGCCCCCTTAAAAATCCACACAGCATTGCCAAAAAGAAAAAAAAGGGCCCACCTAAATATATACCGACCCTACTTGTCCCCTGCTTCCTTCGCCCTTAAATTCCTTTCTTCCATCCTTCAAAACCTTCTCCTCAGACATCCCCACTCGAACTTTTCTTTTTCTCCAGTTTTTGTTTTTTTTTTCTTGCCAAAGCCTTTTCTTCTTCTTCTTCTTCTCTTCATGGAAGCCATGGAATTCTGGCCAAAATTAAGGGACCCTGGGGGTGGCTACAGAGGTTGCCATCAGAGGAGGGCTTCTTCCCTGTGTATATGCGCCAACTCTGAAGGCATACGAAGAAAGCCAAAGAGAAAACAACAACAAAAAAGGAAAAAAAAAGAAGCAAGACTTTGCAGTTGCCCTCTCCTCTCCTCTACTTCCCACTCCAAGTAGAGCCTGGAGAATACATTGCACTGCGGGGAATCGAGGTTCGTGGTCCGATCTCTAGGTATCTTATCACTCTTCTCTCTCTCTCTCTCTTGATGTCCTTTTTTTTTTTTTTTGGTGGTCTACTTTCTCCTGTTTTCTTTTGCTTTAAACTATGTCGAACATGGGTTGTAATGGATGCATTCGTAGTCTAGGGATGGGGGTTATATGTGAGGGATTTGGTGCTGGGAATGCATCGCTTACACTTGTCCTGTAATTCTCCCAAAAGACTTCTTCAAGTATTTACTATAATATATATATATATTACTACTAGTTAACTAAGACTTGTCTTTTTCTCTTACAAAGGTGGTTGCTTGTGTTTTGGTGTTGGATTGGATTTGAATTCCATGTATTTGGGTTGTTAACGCTGGGGCAGGGAATATTCAGCAAGCTAGACTAGATTTGGCAGGCCAAGTTGGGCCTTTATTTATTTCTTCTTAATGATTCTTTAATGTGGGAGGACAGTGAAGGTAGCCGTACCTTGAACCTGGAACAGGGAAGGATGTCTCATCCCTTTCTTGGTTGATCAGTGTGGTATATGGACTGATGGGTCCGACCCTGTGTCGTGTGCTTGGTTACGTCCTCTTTAATGGAGGGAAGTGGACTCTGACATTCACCACCTGATGTTTGCGAGCGGACAGCTTTTGCTTTAAGCATCAAATAGTGACAAACCTATTTGTGCGAATGATGCCATTTTTTTCTAAGATCGGTACTCTCTTTTCTGAATCCTAGGCAATCATGCTCTTCTATTGGAGCAAAACAAACCGTGGATAATCCTAGGTAATTATGCTTACTATGAGTGCACAACAATTGATGAAAGTTAGCGTTGCCGCCGGACTAAGACAAGGTCAATTGTTGACGGACTGAGCAGATTAGTTGGAATATTGGACCCTTTGTTAGGTGGTCTAGAAGAAATCTACTTACCGAAAATTTTTTGATGAACCCTTCGATGTTTAAATCAGAATAATAAGGCATCAATATAAAAAAAATAGATTTCAACAGACCTCTGTGAGAAAGGTAGCATGTTGCGTACATCAAATTTCTAAGTTGTTCCTCTTATATAGAGAAGCTAACCTTATCGTTACCTAGACCGACGTAACTTACAATAATCCCAGCTAGTGGCCGATGGTACGGCCATGGCGCTGGAGTCAGTTCGTATAGGCAGAGTGTGGTGCAGGTCTGATGCGGAATATGAGGCTGCCATGATCACAGACTATCAGAACTGTCGATTGTTGGGGTTGTCACTCATTGTCGACATGTGTCAATTATTTTCCGTGGCTTGCGACTTCTCATTTATAGCCGAAGTCATTCGCCTTGGCTTATGTCTGGAGATAGAAAAGTCGCTCAAACCCGAGATCGAGGTCTCCAGTATTTTCTTCATCAGTTGGCATACCAAATGAGTCCCGATGTTGAGCATTCTGCCATGATTTCTTGCAGGTGTGTTGTTTTGTTATCAGAGTTATTCATTGTTTTGATGTTGGTTAGATTTGTTTCAGATTTAGTCAGTATCAGCTATCATACTTGAAGACTGTAATTATGAAGTCCCATTTGAAATTTGAGCATCCAATAATATGATCTAGTGCTTCATTTGAAGCCCAACGATCCCTCTGCACCACGACTCAATCGGTCGTATGAAATAATTGGAATTTTTCTAAAAATTAGAAATGTGAAAAGAGAAGGACCTGCATATGAAATTACTCATTGAATCCACAACGGATGGAGTTATTAGAAGTATAAATGGAGCTCGGACTGTGTATCTTCGTAATGTAGTCAGATTAGGTCACCTATCCATGAACACTTTGGTTGGTTTCTACGTCAGATGGCGAAGGGCTTGCGTTGGTAAATTTTGACACACTAGCCAACGATCCAATGATTAACTAATAAAAACCCAATTAGGATTATTTTGATCTAGAAATCCTTAAATTGAAGTCATATTTGTTAGGGGAATACTTTCTTCAAAACGTCAATCCTCTTTTTGAAAATTGCATGCTAACTTTGACTTAATACAATTTGTATTGGTCAAAAGAATAACTCCCTGAATGGGAGTAGTTAGCATGTGTTTTACCAGATAAAAGGGACTAGAAATCCACAATGACATATCTTTGTTGTGAGGTGAATAATTACTATGATAATTAAGAAAATAAATTTGAGGTAATTTTCTCAACAACCACATCACAAACTCCCCATCCTTTCTTTTTCTTTTTCTTTTTTTTTTTGGTGAACCGGCATCTCACTATACTCGGCCGTGAGAAAGCTCAAAGCAATCACAAGACAAAACACAATCTAATGCTTGCGGTACACGATCGGAACTATCTCATAATACAAATCCAGAGTGGTGGCCTGCATAGTCGGCCATACAGTTCGCAGCATTGTTTGCCTCTCGAAACACATGCGAGACCTAAAATGAATCTAATTCCTCCACCAAGCGATCTGACATGGCCTACCGGCACCGGATCTAGCCGATCATTTTCTTATATATATATATTATTTTTTTTTCTATAAAATGAACGACAATGGTGGGTGGAGAGGAATAATAAAGAGAATCTAAAATTAGTATGGGGGGGGGGGGGGGGGGGGGGGGATGAGAGAGAATTTGAGAGTAAAAATGGGATGGTATAAAAGTTAAAATTAGTCCCATGCATGGTAAAACTGCGGAGGCGTTACTTTTCGACCAGCGACCACCACATCCATTATAGTGGCAGCATCGCTGCCACCTACTTTAGTGGAAGCCAACGAAAGGTCGTAATACCCGTGGCGTTGCTCAACCAAAGCAATGGGCAAAACCCCATCTTGATCTGAGCGATGCTATGGCATTCTGCCTGGTGGTTGCAGTAAAGCTGGACAAAACTTGAGGCATGGTCCTTACCTGAGATGTCGCATATAGAAGATGTCGTGTGAATAATAAAAGGATGCAACATCGCTTCTGTAAAATTGAAAAGGTATAAATAAAAAGCGACGGTCCAATCTCTGATAAGAGTGCACCTCTAAAATTTCATCCTTCGAAGTAGCTAAACGAGCTAGCAAACTGACCTCCATCAGACAACCATCCTTCCATGGCATATAACTGTATCAACCCATGACCTCAACCCAAATGGCTAGTCAGAAAATATTTAAGATATGTTTTGGAATCCTTAGTCCTGTATAAGTACTCAAGATCGTCTCGGCAAATAACCAATATGGGACTAAATACACGCCCACATAGGTTCTCACATTTTTTTTTTCTTTAAATCGCGATATTCTTGTCAGATTAAGGGTTAAGATCTATTCAAATCTAATCATAAGCATCACGATCGGCCTATAGTTAGATTTCATGAACCCGTGTTGCATTGTCTCCTAGTTTACATAGGCTATGAGGCGAGTTCGTGTTGATACTATTTGTAACAATTGGGTTCATTCTGATACTATTTGCAGTATTCCCTAGTCCACATAGGCTATGGGTAGCTGGAAGGCATTATTTGGATTCTTTGATCCTATATAAGTACCTAAGATCTACTCAGCAAATAACTGATGCGAGACTAAATACACGCCTGCACGGATCCTCGCAATAATGAAGCAACTAAGACCAGCAAGACTGATGAACTGGTCGACAAAGGGCTCTCCATCCACTTCTTTAGTTGATCTATGAAATGTTAGGGAGGCTTCCAACCATGTCTCAATTTAAGCAATCAAGTCTTCTTCCACGATAAAGCAGACAAAAAGTACTAATCGCCTTGTTTCTGGAAATGGGACGCTATAATCCCGCCATATCTATCATTAGTTAATTATAAGAAATGATTGAATTTGTTAGTTTATTACATGGTTTGGCGAAGGGCCTTACTCTTCTGTTGAAAAGGTGAGGCCTTTTTGTACGCAGGCATGCCATCTTCCTGAGCTCCAAGTTATCACAAGAAGAGGGGAATCAGGGAAAAAAGAATATTCAAGTAGGTTCATGAAGAAAGTTTAGGTGGACCCCTAAGAATGATATAAATATACCATGTAACTTTCTTCCTTCTGCTTCATGATATGCATACTCCAACTTTGCTTTCTACTGAAGATGATAGGTTAATAATTAGATAACCAAAAACACTCATCATCAACGGGGTTATTGATCAGTAGTCTTCCAAGTACTCAACATCGACAGAGAGCTCAGGCCTAGATTATCAAATTAAAAAAGGAATCCATAGAGGAGACATATTAACAATGAAACAAGAAACATAGAAGATTTTATGTCTTGAAAATCTTTTGCAAGCCGAATGCCAACCATTCCTGGGCTAGGAAAGATTACGCTGGCCCAATCAAGCTGACTGGAAATGCTGACAAAAAGGATGAAGCATTATTCATCCTTAAAATTGTATAAAAGCACTGATGTTTATTCATAATCTGCTCAAAAAGATTTCCTGTCATATTCGTAGAATTACCATGCATCTTTCTCCAAGATATTCGGGATTCATTTCTTACGTAAAAAATGCCTTTTACCATTCTTAAAATAACTATCTTTGTCTTAAATTGTTGTAATTTAGAATGATATAAAACTCATTCTTATAATCTAACCTAGAGGTGGCGTCGTTGTTCACTCCAACACCTTATGTATTTCATTCCAAAGAACTTGCTCGCAACACAAGAAACATATGGTTTAAATGATAGCTTCTCCATCCTGATCAATGCATCCATAGCAAGCCTATTACTGTCACAGGATTGTAGTTGTTTCTAGATTGATATTTAATATATTTTAATTTTCTAATATATTACATGATATAACAATTTTAAAGATATAATATATACTTCTAATGATAGCATTGTATGCGACATGGGAGGGACTAATTTATGCTACATAGATTTTGAGGCTTCGCACATTTATTTAGAGAGGACTCCTTGACGATTACCAGATTACTTTTAGATCCAACTTCTGTTAATGCTAGACTTTATACGCTTTATAAATTTGCTGGCAAATGATGTGTACATTACTCTTTTTAAGTTATGATATATATACAAGGAAGCAGATGGTGCTGCTAATTAGATGACCGCTTATGCGGCCAACCATACTAAGACTACATCATAGGATCATTCTTCAATACTTCTTTCTACTCAGTTTTTGAATATTTTATTTTCTAATGTATCTATACTTGAATGATTCAATTCATCCGGTTTACAAAGAAAAAATATAGGATACAGTTGAGACAAGAAAATGAAATTATAAAACTATACTGAATAGCCTTTATAGCAAATACGATCTGCATGCATGTGGATTCATCATATGAATATGTCCTGCATGACCAACATATTTGCTTAGTTATTTTCTTTTTTTATTTTAGAATAAAGGGAACTGAAATCTAGTTATGCTAACAAATCCACTTTACCGTATGAACAAAAGAAAAAGGGATTTTAAAGTAAGAAAAGAACTACAAAACTATAGTTCAGACTGGAGGATCCCTTGACGCTTAAGAAAAGGGGCAGGGGTTCCATACTTCCATTCCACATGGTTATTGACCCTTATTTCGTCCCCTTTTATGGACACCCCGCCACTATCCGAGGACTTCCTAGGCTTCGTCGAGCTGGTCTGGGCGCAGGTTGATATATGGGAAGGGTAGGGATTATAACCCCTCTCTCGTCTCAAAACACGCACACACGTACACGCACGCTCAAACATGCACACACACATATACACATGCATGTACGCACGTGCGCACACAGAAGAAGAAGAAGAAGAAAACAGAAAGCGAGCATGGAAGATTTAAAAGGCTGCTTACAATTTTTTCTGAAAAAAATAATAGAAGAATGTTGATATAATATACACGCACGCATGCACGTAAAGATGAAGAAGAGAGAGAGAGTGCACACAAAGAAGAAGAAAAAAAGAAAGAGAGAGAGCATGGGAGAAAGTATTAATTTATACGAAGCAGCTCGCTTCGGAAATACAACTCTCTGAGCCCTTTCAACCGGTTGCAACTCTACATTTAAAAGGCTGCTTGCTTATTTTCTGAAAAAAATAATAGAGGAACCTTGATATAATAAACCTGATTTCACTGCAGCAATCTAATAGCAATTATCATCTACTATTGTTTCTTTCATTTATTGATTACTTGTCTTGGCACCGGAGCTGGAGGAGCATACGGTGGCGTTGGCCCCAGTCCATGTCTCCCACCTAGCATCCTTCCGTTCATATTTGCGAAACCTAAATTTTTAAAGGTAATAAAACACTTTCAGTCAAAATTATAGTTTAGTTGTTACAAAAGGAACAGAGAATGATAAATGGAGTCGACAATTGCTACTTACCATCTCCATAAACAAGCTCAAAATTCATGGCAATGAAAGTACCAAACAGCAATAGAAAGAGGAGAAATTTTGCTACCGAAGAGAGCCCCATCTTCTTCCTTTCCAAGTAAACGGATACCTCGAATCCAGAGATGATAGCTAATATACTAGTCACTCCTCTCGTGGTCTTTGCTCAATTTTTTTATTAAATTAGCAATTTTATTATGGTCATAAACTTTATAATCAAACTTCACCCATTTGTGCCTATGAAAGATTCTATTTGTCAATCAATTCTCCATTCAAATTAAAGATTTCAACAGCATGACCAGACTTTCTGTATGCGATATTCCACGGTCAGATGTATAGAATTCCACGGATCCATCGTTTACCAAACTTTAGACGTGTCCCCTTTCTATCTACCAATAGGTAGATGGATATATATATATATATATATATATATATATATATATATATATATATATATATATATATATATATATAAAGAGAGAGAGAGAGAGAGAGAGAGAGAGAGAGAGAGAACACTTAATTCCTAATATTCTTTACTCATATTTATCTGTCAAATATATAAGCACGGATCCTCTGCAGGGCACACGGTACCACAGAGTGCTTTACAATCGAGAATGGCTGCAACCATCAAACAAGGTAGTCCACAAGAACGCGCTATGTCATACATGCCGCATGTTGTTTCATGACTGTTTATTTTTTTGATGGCAGCTATTCAGAGATGCATAGTACTCTGTAGCATGCAAGGTGTACCACAAATAATCTTGGCTACAAATATTTAGGACTTATTTGGTTCACGAAAAAAATTTCTCACTAAAATATTTCTTCTATGAAGCTGATGCTTGTGCTTATAGTGCCTTGAAAAATAGTTTTGTAATATTTGGTTGACCATGAAAAGTGTCTTATGTTTTGTCAAGCATTGGCTTTTTTGGAAAAGTTGTATAAACTTCCTGTTATGCTCCTAATAAAAAGAAAGGCATTATCCTATTCTATCTAAAAGCTTAAAGATATTTTGGAAAAATAAAATATCTTAATCCCAACAGATAAAAATTGAACTTTTCTATACCCTATATGATATTTTTATATTATTATTTTTAAAAAAAATACTATTTTATTTTTATTTTTTAAAAATTTCAATTAGATATGAAGCATTTTTTTTTGTTGACTATTTTTTTTTTCTTTTCCTCGAACCAAGCGAATCCATGGCGATTTAATGAAGTTGGAAGTCTTAGCACGGTGCTGACCCAAGCAACGTGCAAGGACTAGTCTCCCTGCACGTGCATCGACCATGGCCTCCGAGCCTTCCCACTTCCAAGAGATTTGGATCCTCTCCGGTTCATACTTCACCCATCTATGTCCATTTAAGTGAGCGAAGCCCTTAATTAATCTTAGGTGATAGAACGAATGGTTAGGAATCCACTTGTCTAATATCTAATCAATCATCCATCAATGATTAATGGGATCCACCAAAGGGGACGGCGGCGAGATCTGAGTGTTTCATGGGAAATGGTATGCGGCACTCATCTACCGGCAAGCTCAGAAGCGGCTTAATGCATTTGAGGGTCTAAGACGAATTCACTAAAAGGGGCTTTTCTTCTTTTCCTTTTATCTCTGAGGCATTCTCTGCAAGAGGATGGCCTAAGGCGAACTCATTAAGAGAGATCTTTTTTTTTTTCTATTTTATCTTTAAGGCCTTCTCTGCAGTAGGCCTTCTTTGGGCCAGAGCTTTAGGCAACCGCCTCACCTAAGAGTTGGACCGACCCTATGTGAGCCTGGAATATATTAGCTTCCGCAAACAGGTGGTGCTCAACCATGGGTGGCGAGTTGAGCCCGTTAGCTCTGGCTAACGTCCTACATTTGATTATGGCTCACTACTTTAGCCAATTTGTAATAAGGTTATGAAACATCAAATACCTCGTAGCTGCATTGCAGATCTTCCAATATTTTGAAAACAAAAATATGTTTGTATTCTCTTTTTTTCTTATATATTTTTAATTTTTAAGAAATTGGGTGGACTTTTCTCCCTCTTTCTCAAAAAAAAAAAAGAAAAAAAAGAGGCATATTTTTCTCATGATTTCTAATATATATATATAGAGAGAGAGCCTTCTATCCCTCCCTCTTCCTCTTCCCTCTAAATTTAGGATAGGCAAATCTAGACAAAAATTGGGCCAAAATTAGAGTGAAGACAGGACAAGAACTCTAGTCCTTGGTATCAACCACCGAAGACTTCGATAACTAATTCACTAATTGACAACCCTCATTAATAGTGTCTTTTTATGTCTTCTAATGTTATATTAGGAGAAGGGTCCAGGGGAGCAGGTTATCATCTCCAATGGATAAGCATACCAATGAGTTTTATCTGTACTTCTCTTACTGTAGTGGATCTCTCAATTATAAACTATTGTAGCCCATTTTTTGGCGAACCATCTAAAATCTTCTCTCTTTTGTTTGCCAAAACCCTACCTACATTTTTGACAAATCTTTTTCAGTAGTTCTAGCAGACGTACGTTAGGGTGTTATATATCTTTTAACAAACTAGTGTTAAAGAAAAAAGGTTAAGCAAAAGCAAAAATTAGAAACATGATTAAAGCTCAATTTCAAGATCTAAATATTGAATGGCTTCCAGAGTTTCTTCAGCTTGCAGTGACAAAGGTTGAAAGATCAACTAACAGAATTGACGTGCCAAATTGCAGGCGTCGATGGTTAATGTGATCTTCAAGCCGAAGAGATTTGGATATGCTAGAAAGAGGCGCCGTCGCTGCCATTGCATGGTTGACAAAGCAAAATATCCGACAGAACTAATTCAAATCAAGCAATCTCCAAACATGAGCACCAGTTTTAGAACAATAAAAAACCATGTGGCAGACCTTACACTTTACAATATATTAGTCAATAATACTTATCAGAAATGTTTGCAAATTCCTGAAATTATTCAAAGGTGCTCCATGATCTCCACTTGTTCTTTGCAAACAACGTAACATACAATATCCTGACTTAACTTTTCTTATCAAGAACATGTAATTAATATTTAGGTAACATTTTCCATGAACTCCTTGTCCTCAAGCAATAAATTCATTGCATGGGATGAAAGGCACACATCCAAAGCCATACTCCCTTCTTCACTCCCAGGAAAGACAGATATGGTTCCATCCACCTTGTTTGAACCACCACTTCGGACTGCAATCGGTCTCCCCCATCCAAAGTCATTCCCATTGACATCAAACCTTGGCGAGCTACCTGTGACTATGGTACCAACCTTCGTTTCCTTAAAATATAGAAAGGTGGGATTCTGACTCCATGATTCCAGCCAATTCTGAATTATGTCATTGGTCTGGGAGGCCACCATCTGGTTCAATAACGATGCTGCCCATCCCAAACCCCGGTGCAGCACCTCCCCTGCGGAGGCTGTCGTTGGAACCCCTATAATGGTGTTTCCAAAATATCCGCCCGGCAATGGTGGCTCTAACCTCGGTCGATAGTTTACTGTCACGCGATAGCTAGTTTTCTCGTTAGGTGGAAGCCTTTGAGCACGAAGCACGGATCGCCAGACGAGAGCTAGCAGTGCTTGGAGTGAAGATATGCGATCCGTGTTCATTTCCATGTTGGCTCTGAGTTTGAGCTTCGCGATAGTTTGCGCCGAGAAATGGAAGAAAGCTTCACTGAGCTGGGATGAAGGATATATCTTAATGAAGTCTTCGCGCTTATAAACAGGTAGATGGATGGGAGGGGAGCATGAGTCGTGGAACCAGCGGTTCAGCATTGGCGGCCTAGAAATCTGTGGGACGCGGCAGCCGGTTCGCGAGATCTCCGACCACGAGTTGAGGAAGTGCCAGAAGGAGGTGCCATCGGCGACCGCATGGTTGAGAGCGCAGCCGATGAAGATGCCATCGGCCAGCTCTGTGACGCGGACGGCGAGGAGGGGGAGGGAGTGACCGTCGTGGTTGATTGCTCCATTCAAGGGGAAGAAAGACTGGGTGATGCTGGGGATAAAGCGAGGGGTCAAGATGTCAGCCGTGGTTATGCTTGGGGCGGCGGCATGGATGAATTCAACTCCTTCGTCGTTGCATTCGATGGCGACCGAGAGAGATGGCGGCGTGGTGTCGTGGTTGATGGTGGTGAGACGGCCGGCGAGGGGATAGAAGTGGTCGAGGACGAGAGAGAGGGAGGATATGAGGCCGGGAATGACGGGGGTTGGGGGTTTGGGAAGGAGAATGCCTTTCTGGATGTAATCTATGGGGAGCAACCGGAGATCCCAAGGAGTGAGATGGATTAGCCGCTGCCGCTGGCGCCACCCTTGCTCTCTTGCTGCTTCTTTGTTATGGGATGATGGTCGAACTACACAGCTTGAAATGTAGTGAATCCCGGTGGAAGTCGCTTGCTCGTTTGCCATGTCTTCCGAATTCTTCCGTGAGGTGTATGCACGGAAATAGAGCAGTATTCCACGAGTTGGTGCTTTGGCTGTTCTAGACCCGGGATATAAGAGCTTGCTGTCATGAGAGAGAGGGGGAGAGAAGGGAGGAAGGGATTGGGTTGTTCCAAGATCATTTGGCGTCAGCTGGGATTAGATTGGAGGTAGTTGAGACTCGATCTCTTTCATTTGCTTCATGAAAATGATTAAATCGTAAATAATTATTCTGAAGAGAACAAATAAATATAATTTGACTTGACCTATGAATATAACAATCTAAATCCTATAACTTTGCTCCAACTACTCCAGGATATTCAAATTTAGACCTAACCTGTTCTTTGATTATCTCAATTTAAGCAAGAAAATGGATGGTAGTTTCAAGATGTCTAGTGTGCTCCAAAACTTGCTGTTTTCTGATCTTATTAGATGTATCGATACTAGATTTGTATGAATCATCTGTTTCCGCTAAAAAAAAACTGTGCAATACAAAAATCAACTGATTCGTGTTTATATATTTTTGATCCATCTTTCATTTGTTAGTTGAGCTTAAGCGGAACTAGTGGGGTGCAGACATAGCAGGGGATTTGGATATTGTTTTGCCTTATGTATTATGTAATGCGACCACTGGACCTGTTCATTGGTGTGATTAGGTACACAAAAATCTGAACAGCGCTTCATTTCGCCATTTGTGGACTAAAATTGTTCTATCATTTTATTGAAGATATATTTGTTCTATAGCTTTCAACCGCGAAGCAGGTCGAATATTCGTTTTTTTGTTGAGGAGCAGCTGAATCGTGTTCAAGGGTGCAAGTCAGATGGATTTGGTATGGTCAACAGCTGGCCAAGTCACAACCTAACCAACAAACTGGCCGCATCTCCACCTAACCATAAAAGATATATCTATCTATTCAAAAAAGAATTCGATTAGGTTTTATAAGCAGGTCAGGCTGGTTGGGTTTGAGAGTCGTATTATATAATTACAGGTTCGCATCTGTTTGTTAAAAGAAATCTATAAATGATCATGGCAATTGCTCATGACTATTTCCTGTTGACATTTTAACAGACATGGCTCAAGAACAAACTTTGGCCTGTATAGATCGTGGCGAGATGGATCGATTAAATAATCCTGACCAATTCAAGCAGGAGTGAGCTGAAGTGGATCAGAGTTGCATTCAAGTTTTAATCCTGATCAAATATGGCTCGCTTTTTGGTGATGCCAAAACCAGGTCTAGCCTGGCTCACCCTAATTGTATGAAGAAGAAACAGCCTCTTGACCAGAGGAAGCATGATAATGCATGGTTTTCGCATCTGAGAGATAAATAGCCGACAAAAATAACTTTGATAGATAATGAGATGATAGCAGTATTCAAGTAACCTGTATGATTGCAAATTTGTTCTCAATGATGTTGCGAGAACGGAGTTAGGGTACTGTCCATTTCTGCAAGAGGATAGAACCAAGAAGAACTGAGCCATTTAAATCAGTTGACAGGATGCCAATTAGGTTGTTCAAAGAATATGATGGGTGTGTATCGAAAAAAGGAAAAAAAGGAAGTATGATGGGTTAATGGACCAGAGTTTTGATCCTATCACAACAGCAGTACTCTGTCTTATGATACATCAAGAGCGCATTGGTGAATGCAAGTTTTTCCGTTTGGGAAACAAAACACTCTTCCACCAGCCTCATCATTTATCAACATTTGCAACCATTGCAACAGGTCGCTTGCACCATTCTAGCCATAGTTCCACTTGCTATCTTAGAGATAGCCACAGTTTTGTTATAGCTAGGCCCCATGGTTCATCTATAGTTATTTCAGCTTGCATCAATATCAGAAACCAACATGATAGACATTGACATCCCTTTTTATCTTGAACAATATATATATATATATATAAAGGAGAAAAAAAAGGAAGAAGAGAAGTCGGTGAAGGACAAACAGAGAACAAACACTAGTGGAAAAGGGAATCACACAGTGAATTATCACTTAGAGAAGTGAATTAACATCCCTTCTGAGAATATTCAAACAAAACAATTATCACTTGGAGTTGGTTCTAAGCTCCAGGTGGGGGATGCCAAGAAATTGGATGATTTGGTTTCGGAGCAGCAGGGCCTGTACCAACTCTATCTCCCAGCTTCCTCGCCTTAATCTCTGCAAAACAAACAGACGCGGGCTTATGTGCAGCCACTTTCAATCTGATCAAAATAAAAAGGAATCAAACATGCTATGCAAACTTAAGAACATATGGAAGGCTTGCTAATGAGAATATAAGGATTTGCGACTATGCGAGGAACTTCGGGGTTCTCTCTTTTTCAATATAGAAAAACCTGGAGCTTTGAACCTACCACCATACACCAATCCAAATTGTATTGCATAAAATGCAGCAATTAACACAAGAAGAAGCAGCGAACGGAGGAAGGACGGACTTGACATCTTGATCTATGTTTCACTTCCTTCAAAACAAACTGGATTTAACAATCCTTTTATAGATAAAGTAGCCTTCTGAAATACATAAAATATTTGATATTTGACTTCTGCTGCTTGACCGCCGAACACGGATCCAGCTTTCCCTTGAACGGGAAGTCACTATACTTTGAGAAATGGTGGAAGCATGCTACTTTTTCCATCAACTTTAAAATACATAATGAAATGAATGTCACCACTCAGAATTTTTAAAAGGAAAACTCAGGGCCCATTCTTTGTTTTACTGTTATTTTAACATGTAGACCCTATGGAAACTATCTGTTTTGTTAGTCGTTTAACTTCTAATCTGCAGCCAATTCACAGGTACTTGAGATCCATCTCTGAAGGGGAAATTGAGGTCCTTCCGAACCTCAGTTGAAACATTAGGAGTAACCAATGAAACCCACAAATTCCTATTCCTTTAACGACATAGAATGGAGAAGTAACTTCTGCAATTGCAGTATGGGATATCTGGAGACAGCAGAAACATGTTGCACCCGCATTTTCTCTAGTTTAATATTTACAATTAAAAGGAACACATAAAGAAAGACTAAATTGTTTGATGGCCCTAAACTACTCTTCGCATCAATGTTTGATACAGTCTTGCAACTACGTATGGCAGTCCGCACCATCACCTTTCCTTGTTAGCATGGAAAATAGTTTAGTCAAGAGTTCATCATATACAAGACCCTCCCATGCCGCGTACATTGGGTGCCAGACGAATTCTTTTAGAGGGTGACTCGACCACAGTGGTGAACTGGATTCGCTGCCGACAGGCCAGGTCGAACTTACACCCATTACTCCGAGACTTCCGAAGCATGGGGGGAGTTAGATTTACTTCGGATTTTACATGTGTTTCGGAAGGCAAACAGGGCTGCGGACTGGATCGCCTCCTATGCAGCCCACCATTCTGGTTTTGTATTTTGGGATCCCTCCGATCATGTGCCGCAGGCATTACATCGTATTTTGCTTTGCGATAGTTCTAGGCTCTCTCATCGTCGTATGTAGTGAGAAGCCGGTTTACCACCAAAAAAAAAAAAAAGAGTTCATCCAGCTTTCTTCCCAATTTGAAAGATGCAAAGGTAGCTTTACAACTTTCTTTTTCACGTACAAGATGGGTGTGGTAAACATAGATCGCAATTGGTTTCTTTGTCGATTTAAAGCTTAATCAACAAAACGATATGAGAACAAACAAGATCAAACACCTCCTACGGTTTGAACCTAGACCCACCTCCTAATATAGTGCTATTGCTAAGCTGTAGTTGTATGTGCCTATAGGTTTTGACGGGTATAATGTCCTCCTTTTCTAGATTGCCATGCCTCATGCCATTGGATGTTCAGCCCCATTACTGGTTCAGCCCATAATGACTTTAGCTACCGGTTCAGGTCAAGACTTCCTGTACTAAAAAATTGAAATGTGAATAGGGTGTTCAAAGTCTTTGTTTGAAGAAAAAAAAGGGTGTTCAAAGTCAAGCCCCGGTTAGGAGCCTTAAGAGTCATTAGTGATTTAAGATTAGCAGTTGCAAAGAAATTGGGCAACCTAATCCATCATAAAACTTATTGAATTACTATCAATGACCACCATGAACCGAAAATGAAATGAAGGAGATATTGTTTATTGAAGGAGATATTGTTTAGGATTATCATTTTGTCCATACAGATGACAATTTGTCCAAATTAGAACTTCATTATCTTTTCTCATTTGCTTAGAAACTCTAAGGTCTCTAGGGGTCTTATGTCATTGGGAAGACTCCAAAATAAATATCCTTCACTCTTGACTCATGCTTACAGAAGGGTTTTTCTGTGTGCTCACGTGGTTGCTATTATGAGCTTAAATCCGCTAGGTCGATTCTTCATCGATCCTATAGTAGATTATGCAGAAAGTAAAGGACGTTATTGGTCGATTTGCAGGAGCGAATGGATTACCCTTCACAAGCCATGACAGTGCAAATGGCAAGTCTTTGGGTAGACTGAATTCAATACTATTTACCATATTCCCTTCATCTGTTTCTTTAAGCACAATATAGTTTGTTCTAAAGATGGATTTCATTGATGGTCGTGATTCAAACAATCAGCATACGTTAGACTAGATTTGACGAATACACTTCCACTTCAATCTCTTGTACTTCTTTATCCTTGTTAAGAGAACATGCAAAGTCGTGTTTTGTTAGGCGCACAAACAATCCGCTCCAATTCAAAAGGTGCTCCTGAAGTTGAGGTAGAAAAATAATTAGAGATGAGTGAAGCCCACAAGAATTCCCATCATATTACTTCTACTACTTTGACATGACAACGCCTCTACTCCTTGATAAATTTCTGCTCTCTCCCAACTCTCCACCCTATATATGCAACTCTAATTGCTCATTTTTTTATGTTTCTTTTTTATTCGGTTGATGCCTCCTGGGGTCTCGCGCGCATCACATATGCTGATGTTCAGGAGCGACTAAAAATAGTTTTGGATCAGCCACCTGCAATGACATCAATTTTTCAGAAGTGAGTTCAACCCAACTCCAGTCCACAAGTCATATCCTAATGTTTGTCAACATTACCACCATCAATGTGCTGTGATCTGACAGTGACATAGAAAAAACTGGATAAGTATTCAAATAATATTGGTCCATTACTTAGGGCAACTCAACTGAACCTAAAAGTGAATCCACAAATTTTTTATCTTGACAGTCTTTAAAGTAAACTAAGATGCTAGTACTTACCCAGTTACAACTAATTCTCTAATGAAGATAGTACTATTATGGTTTAGCTTGGATTCCATTTGAACTTTTTGTTCAAACAATCGAAGAGCAAGAGTTTATCGAAGCCAGCAAAAGAATTATTTCAATCAGATCTGTTCATTTTTATTATAGCGATTTGGGAACTTTTCAATGTTTATACATATATATATATATATATATATATACATATATATATATATATATATATACATATATATACATATACATATATATATATATACATATATATATATATATACACATATATATATATATACATATATATATATATATATATATACACATATATATATATATATATATATATATCAAAAGCATATAGCAGATGATATTTCACAGACAAGATTGTAATCTAGGAATTACGCCATTGTCATCACCAGACAATTTCTTAAAGCCTATCGTATTTTCAGTAACTCAGAATATACTATGCTATTCATTAGAGAATAGCATAAGAAGCAGAAACTTAAGAGACAGCTAGGTACACAACACAACTTAGGGTGTCATACTGTGTACAGAATCTTCTTAGCATTGCATTCGATTTCTCAATATTCATGACAAGATAACTCAAATTATAATTAAGTTACAAACGGAACTCATCCTTCATAAAACCAATATACATGCAAAACTCGAACCAATCCAGAACCCATGAAAAATGCACTTAAGGGATCCAAAACGATAGAGATTGTACATCGTGCGATCACGACCACAATCAAAAGAAACATGATATCACAATAAAGTATACCACAGTGCCGCCGGGGGCGGGGGGGGGGGGGGGGGGGGGGGGGGGGGTGTATCACAAAAAGTATACACAGTGCCACTAAATAAATGCTGAGTGCAGTTATCGTGCTCTAAAAATTTAATCAGGAAGACTTGTGGGGGGGGGGGGGGGGGGGGGGGGGGGGGGGGTGGCTTTAGACAATCTAATTGCGCTCAGGCTTCGCCATTCGGAAGCGTCATTATTGCAGTTACATGTTTTAAAAGAAAAAAATATAAAAGAAACAGTTTGGCTTCCAAGTTCCAATGAAGTGACTAATGAAAAAAAAATCTAATTCCATATAAGGACCTTGCTTGCTTGATGATAACCCCTGGACCCTTGCTAGTAAAAGATCCCTCTCCCCAGCCCCCCGCTCCCCGCCACTTAATCCTTCTCTAATATACCTAATAAACCCAGAACCTCCTCTAATATACCTAAAGCCGCAAACCTTGAAAAGGCCTGATCAAATCCCACCAGGACATTACCAGTAGGTTAGTGTTTGTAGGCTAAATCAAGAAAAGTTTCAAATATTACGTACACACTAAGGTAACGTCTCTAAAAGCACAAAGTAGTGCTGAAGTATCCCATCATCAGATATAATTCTTGACAAAAAGTAATACTTAATGAATCTAGCATAATCCCACAATCAGATGGTCTGACTTCAAACTTCAGTCAGGCAGAGGAGACAGGCAATCAAGAGTTTCAACAAGTTTTTATTCATCAACAGTGAATGTCATCAATTATTTCAAAATTAAAGAAAGCATTCAACAAGAAGTTAAACAAATCACTATGAATTACCATTTGAGAAACTAGTGTTGGAATTCAAAAATATAATGGAGGTACTTGACAATATCTATATACTAACAAGGCACTGAGATGTGCTGCATGGTGCCTACTCTCTGTTAAAAATCAGTGATTGCCACTTTCCCAACTGACCAAAGACTCCTGGTCTAATTGGAATACCACAAGTTCCAAAAAAATCAATGTCAAATAAACTGAGCATCATGGGATCTCAGTGCTAATCAACCTTGTTAGCATTATAAAGCATGCTGTGAAGGTCTTGTTAGCTCTACTCCCTGAACCATCATTTGCCTTGTTGCTATGAAGAATCTCATGTGCTGTAAATCTGGAGTACAAAGAATTCTCCGCACCCAAGCAAATGACTAAACTAAAAAGGAATCAGCTGAAAGGACTAGGTTTGATAAACTGATATCACCATATTGTTCATTGCTCTATTGATCAGAAGAAGACTCCATTCGTAAACAAAATCTATCAGAACCACATGGAAGCATACAAGAAAAAAGAATATTAATATGGTAACACTAATAGAAGGCATCGTTGAATGAGAAAAACCATCATGACTAACAAAACAATGTCTGAAACACAAAAAGAATCTGCTAAAAGGACTAAGATTTAACTAATATCAGCATCCGTCTGTTGCTCTATTGGTCAGAAGACTCTATTTATAAACAAAATCCATCTGAACCACATAGAAGCTTAAGAAAAAGGAATACTGATATTATAGCACTACTAAAAAAACATGGTTACATGAGAAAAAACATCATAGCTAGCAAGAAAGAACCAGAGTTGCAGAACTTTATGCTATGGTAAAAACCAACCGCAAAACAGGACCCACAAGCATCATAACTACCAAGAAATGTGGATGCACGTCTCTCAAATCCAGCATTACTTAATGAACATCACTATATGCCAATTAGCTCCGGCTGACCATTTACATCATTCTAACCATTCAGCAAAACAACTGTATCTGTCGCACAGTCAGTACAAAAAGCACAGGTAATGATCCAACATGATGATTGTCCTTTTACCTTCTATTAAAACTTTCTACAAATACAGATCTACCTGAATAAGCATGTTCAACTCAAACATAAGATAGTCACAGAATAGCAGAACATCACAAATACAAGATAAAAAAGGGAAAAATCCAGTGTACCAATATAGGCTGCTGTATGGCTCTCCAAATCTATTTAAGAAAATATAGTTCTCATTAGCAAAAGTTCACACCTTAACCAGTGCACTTGCTAGAGGTGAGATATCCCAAGCATGAGGGGGAAAAATCTGGAAATGCTGCTGGAATGGACAGCACAACCAATCTGGGATAAAGGGAGCATCAACTGGATGAAGCGAGCATCAACTTCACGAAGCAATGTTAGATAAGAAGCAAAGGTATCATCAAAGAAAAGCATTGAAAATCTCAAACGTTATAAACCAAAAATAGGGTTGTACTCCGTTTTGAGTAGGAACCTGATAAATAGAATTCCACCTTGATGAATTATCATTATCCCTTTTGAAAGACAGAACCATACTACATACATATCCAACAGAGGAAGGGTGATTCTTTCCCCTTTTTCTCATATACAACAGTAACAGTAAGAAAAAAACAATTGACAGGATTAGTTTAGTTCAATTGAAAGTTCTTGATTCATCAATTGTTACATCAATTGTCCTGTGATTCCAAATCGACAGATTCATTCTGTAATTCGCAAGTTGAGTAAAACAATGGTAATAAGAACTGTGTCGTGCAACTTTATTCAAAAATTCAATTATAGAATCCTTAATAGGACCACAATGTCCTTAATAATCTTATCCATCATACAACAGAGATTGATTCATGAGATAGTTTTGATATGTCAAAGCATTAAAAAACATTTACATCACTTAAAGGATGGCTACAAGTCCTCCACCATCAATTCCACGGCCAAGTCAAAAAGTAATAAATGGACTGAGAACTTCTATGGAATGCACCCATTCAGTCTGTTCTAAAATATTGTAATTTCTTATTATTAATTGTTGCTAAAATTGCATTAGAAGTGGGGGAGTGAAAAGATGCCTTCGGTTAAACAAAAAGAATGATGGTAGTTTGTATCTCATGTCACCATCATCATCATTATCAAAGCCTTTTCTCATCACATAAAGGGACAGCTATAGAGCACAAATCCAACAAGATCACAAAATTAAATTAAAAAAGATACAAAAATAAACCAAAGAAAATCGAATACATATAAAAACTAAATAACAAAACAAAGTAAAATAAAAGAAGAATTCAATAAATAAAAACTAATAGAAACAAACGTCGTAGTGAAATAAAGATGAAAAATAAACAGAAAACAGACATTAAACATGAATAAAAAAGAAAATATAAAATGCAAAATGAAATTTGTTATAGGGAATCACTAGCATGCAAGAAGTTTCCAAGGGGGGCACTAGCATGGCCCATCATTATCCGACCGATCTCTTATGTACTGCACCAGCACCCCTGAATATCAACAATCTTCTATACCATGTGGCACAAGGAACAATTTGTGATCAAACTACCACCCACAACATTATTCCTTCCAAAAAAATATAAAAATAAAATGAAATTCAAACAAACATACAACAGTTACGCATACAAAATAAAATAAACAGAAAAATAATAAGATGAAAACAAATAAAAAAGCACAACAGAATTTGTAAAAGTGGAAAATTTGAAATGGAAAAATAAACAGAAAATACAAACAAATAGAACAACAAGGCACCTATGAAACTGAAGTTTCAAAGGGAAAGGCTATGAGATGCCATTCTCTCACATGAAAAGTTCCTATAACTGATGTGGCACGACATGGCACATTATTATTTGTCCAATCCCTCTTCAGTTGCACCAGCCCCGAGAATTGCACATCCCTTCTACCGCATAGGATAAGGAATTTTGTGAAAGCCTTCATCCGTGGCACTAATCTTTCATAATTTAAAGAGAAAATCCAAATAAATAACAAAAGAAGATCCTAAGACTAAGTAACAAAAACAAACTAAAATTTGTGAATAGGAAACAGATGATAGTAAAAAATATATAAAAAAATAAAGAATAGGAAAAACAAAACTGAATTTATGGAATGCTATGTGACACTGGTAATGTAACACATAAGATTTCCTGTGCCTACATGGCACAAGCATGGAACGTCACTATTGGCCAACCCCACTCCTAAATCGCCTTGACCTGCACTAAATTGCACCAACCCCTATACCACACAACAGGAGGAAAGTTTTGCGTGATTGAGTAACCCCCTGCACCATCACTCTTTCATAAAATAAAATGAAATGAAATACCAGACAAAAATATATAAAACCATATTACAGATCTAAATTACAAAAGAAAAACAAAATAAACTGAAAACTAAACAAATCAAAACAGAAAGTAGATTTAAAAGAAAATAAAGTATAAATTAAAGCAGAAAATCAACAGAAAATGCAGAAAAAAGAAATATAAAACGAGAGTTTTAAAAGATAAATACCATTGGACACGAGTCTACTACATAGTTTCTTTACACCAACATGGCATTGAGATCGCACATTGTTATTTGAATAACCCCACATAAATTGGTCAACCCTTCATAAATGGCATCTATTGCCCTCTAACATGTGGCATGAGAAACTTTTTATATAGGCAAGTGGCACCTGAACCATTATTCTTTTTTTAAAAAAAAACTGTAATTCCAAATAAATAAGAAAAATGATAAAAACTGGACGAGTAAATATATATACGTATGACAAAAATAAATCTGAGGAAAAATCAAAAGAAAAACAAGATGAAACCAAAATAAGAAAATAAAAGAAAATGAAACAAAAACAGAAACTGAATTTGCAAACGGATAATAATGATGGAAAAGAAAAGAAAATGAGAAAATATTAAAAAATTAAAACTCAATTTTTAATTAAAAACATCATGCACAACCATTGCCACACCAAAGGTTCCTCATGCAATATGCCACAAGTTGTAGCACCCATTTATTTAACCAAAGCCTCAAAAACCGGACCAATCCCCTCTATCATGTAGCCTAAGGAACTTTTTGCATGACTAGAGGTGCCAATACAGCCATACTTTTTCAGAAATAAAATAAAACGAAATTCCAAATAAGTATATAAAACCAAAATCAATATAATTCAGTCCCCAAAATTAAACAAACAAATAAAAAACTAAACTGAAAATAGAATACCCAAAAACAAATTAAAAAAACAAAAAATTTACAAAACTAAAGACAAAAAAGAGCAACAACTAAAAATAAATAGTAATTTAAAAAAAATGTAAAACAGGATAAACAGAAAAAATAAGATACACAATATAAAAAGCACTCAGAATGACAGAAAGTGTATGAAATTAAAAAATAAAAAAAATCCAATACCAAACAAAGATGCATGTGCCCATCCTTCTACTATTCTTCTAAAAATTCATCATTTTGGTGAAAGAAAAGCAAGAAGTGAAATTACTCCAGCAATAAATTTCAGACTAAGATTGTCAAATGGTTCTAGACAGAAATAGGGAATGGAGCAAAAAGAAAATTATAGTTTTTAGACTTTGGTAAGTCAAAATGGAAATGGAGTGATTCTTTATTTTGTCTTATTCAACTTAACATTCTTCTTCCCTTAAAAAGAGAGTAACAGCTAAAGTAAGGGAGGTTTATTTATTAAAGATGCATTTACAGACATGGAGCTTGCCCTCCCCACAAGGAGTTTAGAGTAGAAAAAAACAATAAGGATAGACATTTTCTCATTAGATGTGGAACTAGAAGAGTTTAGACGAATGCTTAGGAAAATAGGGGGCGCACTACACCTTGGAAACCCTAACTCAAACACCACATTACCCATAATACCCAAGACCGGACCAATTATGTGGCCACATAACATAAAATAGAAGACCTGGCACTTATGGAGGGACCGGGAGAGGAAAGAGAGGGATCTTGATTCCAATTGGTCAAGGAGGTGTAGGTGTGATAGGTGAAAGGCCGGTTAAATGGATAAAATGAGGTCGTGATTAGCAATGTCCTCAGAGTACGAACAACATAGAGTTATGAGAGTACACTCGGACAGATCAACAACCCATGAAATTACTCCTGACATGTGTGCATTACACGAACTAAGTAGCATGTTATCAGATTATAAGACCGCAGCCATCACTAAAACTATTACTTCTTAATCTAACAAAATGACATCTGATTTCAATAGACAAAAGCTAACCTTCTTCCTGAATTTCTTTCTCAAAATGAACTTTGCCTACTTAAAAGAAAACTAACTTTTCTTCATAGAAGCTATGATGAGAGGAACCTTAAAGATACAATTTTAAAAAATATTATACAATTTCTATCTTTAGATGTAATCAGGATAAACTTGAGCTTGTCTTATTGTTTTAACATCTTTAACCTTTTTCTACATTAAAAAGGCTTCGTTCATTGAGACTGTGAAGTAGTTGTACTTAGCATTTAAGATGATCTAAAGAACATCCAAATTGACATATCAAAAATATCAGAGAACAAATTTATCATCGATTGACATATTTTTTCTATAAAAAGACAACTACAGAAAATAATCAGATAATCAAATTACTAAAGAAAAACTATATGATCTTTGGAGTTCCAATAACGACATGCTTTAGAGGAAAAACAATTATGCAATATTGAGAATTGCCGGAGGAAATAAAGCCATGCTTCCACCTTCAGTTCTAGCAAATAGATCACTTCTTACAGCAAATAAGCAATATGAAAGACAAATCAAGATGACGCAGTGCAGAAAACAACTGATAATTAGACAAGCATCTGCAATGGAAGATATGATCAAATATAAGGCAGATCCTCCAACCAAACATCCATCAGAACACAGCACAAAGCTTATTAAAAATCACCGCAATTAGGTTATATTAACGTATTAAGCCGCCCAGATCAAATACCTAGATACATCATCCCTACCTCATCAACTCAGTTTTAACAGCCAAAAAAAAGGGCTAAAAAGGTGCATCTTTCGGTAGTAGTATGTTATTCGAAGTATATAACAAGAAAACCACCCAAAAAGAGAGAAAGAAGGCTTATCATATTAAAATCAATAGTACAAGAAATGAAGTCAAGATGCTCATAACCTCCCAAGAATCTAAAATTCCAAATACTTTTCACCGATTACCTGGGTAAAACGAAAGAAATCCTGATATCTTGGTATCCAAGAATCTAAAACTTCCAAGAACAGATCATTCCCCAAGGTGATTAAAGTAACATAGAAGGGGTGTCCCCAATCATTCCCCAAAATCCAAGTAGTCTCGATTATTGAGGAACCGTGCCCAAGAATCCTTATCAATCGAAGACCCAAGAATCACGAAGAAAGAAAGGAGGGGGGCGAGGGCAAGGTTGAGAGATTATTCTGGTAGTGTTTGTGGAAGGCGTCCTAATGCTTGGCAGGGTTGCGCGATGAGGTGAAAGGCTGGACGCGAAGCGGAGAAGAAAGCAACGTCTAGAGGTGGCTCCGCCGAGGTCGAGAGGAGAACGCAACCGCCAACGGCAATGGCGGTGGAGGAGGCGGCGACGCCATCTAGGGTTGTGCCCCCCAGCGCGTCGCTCTAACGTTCGCCTCGGCCATCCACCCCCCAGCCTTATATAGCGTGCGGCGAGTTCCCGATTCTATGGGAGTTTTACCTCCGACCTACTTTAACGGCTTCTACGACTTCAAACTTATTAGAATATATACTATAAAATTATCGACAGATCTCTCATTAAACTACAAATTTGAAGTCTTTCAAATCACAAGCTTCAACCAATACTAAAGTACTAAAATTTTACAACTGCCGTAAGAGATTTCTGGAGATTCATTTCAACCAGAGAAGAAATAAAGATGTTAGAGAAATTACTTAAGATTACATGAGATTGACCATCCTGAGAAAAATTAAAGATGTTAAAAAAATTATAGAAAAGATTTTTTATGGACCATCAATTACCCAGCAATACGTAGGTCAACCTTGACGCACCGACCACCGGGAACAGCGAACCTTCACTATAACCCAATTCTCACTCTCGCCACTATCGAAATGGGGTAATCTTTTTCCAAAGTAATGATGATAAACCCACTCCATTCTGGTTAGTTTTGATGGTAAATGGAGATAAACTCACTCCTCATCAGCGCCGTTTATTCTCTCCTCGCATACATGCTCAAACCCTAGGCGTGCAGCGTGATTTAACAAATAAAAACCAAAAGGAAATCACAAATTTTGATAGGGGAAGGGGGAAATGCCCGTCTCAGATAATTAAGCAATTTTACGGTCGTTTTCTACCAACCTTGAATTGTGACCGTTTTCTAGCTGCCTAGAATGTACTGTACCGAAACACCCAAAAAAAAAAAACCTCCCGCATTTAGATCCAGGACTTCAAGGTCTCATTATTATGTTGCATCGCATGGCAAGACAACCTAATTTGCTTGCGGACAGTAGAATCTCCTTCAGTACAAATCCGGTTTTTTTCCTCCCAAAATTTCTTATTCCGACCTTTTATCACCAGTGGCCCAATCCGACTATTTTAACCACCTTTTTACAAATAATCTTTCTGAATAGTACAGGAAGGAGCTTAAGATATAAGACAGGAATTTTTCTCGATGATTCGTCCACTCAATGTTTTTCGGAACATGGACAAAAATAAATTGATAAATAAACTTCAAATTTTCTAATCCGTTTATTTCAGGTAAATAAGAAATAAATTGATGAGTTAAACAATTTTCTCGCGCAAAGTTAATCTGGATTAACTTCCAAACGCAGTCTAAAAATGAATTTTTTTCCGTCGTTATGGAGATCCGAAAATAATAGAAGACAACCAAAAAAGCTTGCTTCAACACTGAATCAAACTTTTGAAAGGATGTTTTCTTGCATGCCCTGAAAACAAACCCAAACGCTTATTTGGCAGGTTTATAGTCCAATCCCACAAATTGGCCAAAGTAACGCACAAATCAAAAAAAAAAAGGAGAGAAATAGAAAAAGAACCACAAAAGATCAAATCAGTGAGAAGGGAGAGGAAGGAGCTCATAAAAACAGTAGGAATGGGAGGCATCGGCAAATACCCAAACACCTCATCTTCCCAAGCGGTACGCGGCAAGAGAAGAGAAGGATTTCCTGATGCCCCCATTCCCACAGCTCTTAGGAACCCATAACTTCCTTTCCCATCGCCCACTTCCACCTCGACTCAATAAACGAGAGAGATCCGCCATCTCCAACTCGAAAGGCACAAAAAGGCAGCAAGGGAGAGGGAGGGATGACTCGAAACATTTGGCATGGGAGGTATTGGAAAACGCTGCAAACCCTAAGCTCCTTAGGAACGTAAAGGAGAGAGCGTTTTCCAAACCAGCCCCATCCCAAGGGCTTCGAGAGAACCGGCTCCCCTTCCCCCAATCCCTCTTCCCCTTTCCCCACCAACCCCTCCCCCTCCTCTCGAGATATAAAGAAATGGTCGGTGTGGGGTGCCGGTTTCCTAAAACCACTATTGCCGCCCCTTGTTTTCCCATAAAACCGCTTTACGTGTCGCGTAAGTAAACGGGTAGAGTCGCGGAGATAAGGATGGGCAGCAAACACGTGGCCGTAGGAAACGGCGAGCATTCCAACATGAAGCGTTCCTTTTAAGCTGTCTCCGGTTTTTATTTTATCCAGACCGTGACCATCATTATTTTGAATATAATAAATTAAATCACCGTGGCAGTAGTGCAGCTTTATTTCCATCAGGGTGGTTAGGTTGATATTTTCTGATGGAAGAAAGGTTAATTCTCCTCCCTCCTTCTCCACGCAAAAAAAAAAAAAAAAAATATATATATATATATATATATATATATAATAAATTAAAAAAATAATAAAACTTTTTAAATATTATTTGTTATATATATATAAACAAAATTAATTAATAAATTTAAATAATTAATATAACTATTAACAATTATGAATCTTTTAGAGATAACTAGATATCATATGTGTTTATTTTATTTTATTTTTACAATTATAGTGTATTAGACTGATGTGTTTTTCAACTTTTAGCACACGTTCGATTTCCGAAAGCTAATGCTTGCTTTCTTGCTTTGTTAGGAGCTTGACTTATGTTTAATAACAATACTGGTCTGTCAAAAAGTATTTTTCATGTGTAATAAAGCCTTGTATGGATTTTGGGGTTTAATTAGACCTGCCATCCATTCCGGCTTTCTAGTTAACTAAATACTATTTATGCACTGTCTTTTTCTTATATTTATACTCATTGTTGTTTTTGTATATGTTGGTTATTTATGAACATGCATGACTTTATTGTTTTATGTGTAAATTATAGTATAAAGCATTCTGCGGACTGGATTAGTGTATGATCTTGATTAAGAATATGACCGCTCAGAAGTCTACGTAGAAAGTATTTTTTCTTACAGAAATATTATTTTTGAAAAGCAGATCCATCGAAAAAGAATATATGAGAAGATACTTTTAGCATTTTTGGTTGATTATAGAAAAATAACAGATTTCGAGAATATTTATGTTTGGTTGACTATTCACTTTTTTGAAAAAATTATATGTAATTCCGATTATATCTTTAGTAAAAATGAAGTTTTTAATACTTTGGATCAAATAATGATAGTTGAAGAGTCTTTTTGGAAAAAAAATAAAAATATTTTTATTTCCAACTCACAAAAAAGAAATTTTTTCATGTTTTTCATGAAAATTTTTTTTTCATTAAATATTAAAATCAAATTTTCAAGAAAATACAACTTTTTTATCTCTCTTTTTTGAAAACTCTTATCAAATAAGAGGTAGCTTTTTACTTTTTTTTGTTGACTATACTTTTTCTTATTCCTTTTCCACGAACCAATCGGGCTCGTATGGATGTGAATAGAAAAAGTGCTTCTTTTAGTGATTTGGTAACCATCATGGATTAGATTAAAATGATATATTAACCTAAAAATGACTCCAAAAATATTCCATCATCTGATTACTGTGACTCTTTTCTCCTCCGTTCAGACAAAGAATAGCATTAGGTTTCATGTACCGGTAGTTTAAAAATTGAAGAGTACAAAGTAAAACAAATATTATGCAAGCAAACCAACCAATTAGTTAGCCCTAAGTCAAGTCTACGTTAATAGGTTCCGCTTCTAGTTCAATACATCTTCACCGGACCAAGCCTGACCTGAAATTTCCAATGTATTTGATTTTAGAGCCGCACAACTCAGTCGATGCATAGTTGAGTCGAGCCATCTCTTAAAATCCAATCGATCGGGCGAGAACGGCATTTAAGTCCTAAATTTATTTTGAAACATAAATTATAATTAGATTAACCCTGGACTGATTCTGATTTGGCTAACCAGAACAATATGTATTTAGAATTAAATTATAATAAGATTATATTTATCAATTTTTTACCGTATTATAGTGATTTCCTAGCCCACATACAGTATGCTACTTAATTGATTCATGACTAGATTATTCTTAAGAGCTAATTTTTAGATTATAGGGATTTTGTAACTTAAAAATACAGGATAGAACCATTAGATAACTAAGATTATAAAAATCACTTACCATTTTGAAATTTAAATTATGATTAGATTAAGTTCAAAATTTAAATACCAACTAAGTTGGGTTGTCGAGCGGCAGGGAGCCCTCACTTTTTTTTTCTGAAAAAGATTATTAAATTATAAAAATAGTGCAAGCTACATACATAATGGTGCACATTTGCCTCATGATTAGATTAAATTTCTCAAATAATTATCCAATTGTAGCGATATTTTTTATCAGCTGCCGTGATAGGCCTGAGTCAGGTTAACCAGAAACAACGTAACGGCTATCAATCCACAAAATCATACTACTTCCAATCCAGATAATTAATAAAGGCATCAATAATTTCTCTTTCTGAGGCATCAGCCGTCCCAAACAACATACTTCAAACCTAATACCTACTCAACTAAATTCCGACAGACCGGTTAGATGCAAAGAATTCATGCCCCATCTTGGTTTTGGATCTACTTTTTAGGGTGCGACATACATTGTTTGATCTTTCTCCTCATGTTCAAGGATAATTGGCTGAATTATTTGATGAGCTTAGAAGCATCAGTCGCCAAGTTCCATCTCTTTTGCTTGCTTTCCAAGACTGGATTTAGAAAAGAAAGCGATTGCAATCGCCAAGTAGTTGTCATTATGATTATCATAAGAGACACCCAGAGAAGCGCCCACACAGCCTTTAACCATTAAGAAGCAAAATTACAGTGGGATTTACCCGGGCGCGTAAAGCTATAGAAGCAGCAAGATCACTCGGTGACCGTTGATGTAGAAGACGGTTTGCTCAAGGTTTCCTTCAAAACAATTCGAGACTCGGAACAAAATAGGTCCTGAGACCAAGTGGGTTTATGAAAAGTCGAGAAATTCACATACAAATTGATTTATGAGAAAGTTCGACAATGACTGCCCCAACATGAAGTTTCCCTGAAAGATCGCCAGAATCGACAGCCCCTTGCTCCATCCAATTGGAGTTAAAAGGGGGAAGAACCTCTCCTTTTAGTACCCTGCAAGTAAGGATAAGAAACCATGATTTCAACTTTGATCCGACAGAATCCTTCCACGAGTAGACTTGAGCATTGGTTCGTCCTACAGCTGACTCCATCCTGAGTGATCAAAAACTTTCTCAAGCGACTGAAACCTTCCCCCAGAGACCAGGCTTTTGTAATCCATCGCCCAATACGTTCGTCAGCAACTACAGAACAACTATGCACAAATTCTATCAGAAGTCAACAACTTCAACGTTTCCAATTTTCATGACGCTTTGCGCAGTCAATTACATTCTTTTTGCAATTAGATATAGACATTCCTCTTCAGTGATTTAAATCAGTATAGTATTGCAAATATATCTTCAATTATTCCAACCTTATTATCTCTCCTTTATACATTATAAAGAGCATTCCTTAATACATCCAATGCATGCAACAACATGCCTCATGAGTTAATCAATTGTTTTTTCATGGTGACGTGTCTAAGCCAGCATACTAACAAAAATTTATCATCAAAAACAAGAGAACAAAATTTTGTAAAACATTATAAATATAAAATAAAAAGTTCAGTATGATCAGAAAATAATAAATGAAAATAGTTAGGATTCTCCTTGGCACATGAGAGTGGTGGAGGAGCCCTCAACCCTCTCATGTCTGTAGGTATTTTAAACCACGAACTCTTAGCGCACAAAGAGATTAAACTTATCATTTCACATAAAAAGGAAAAAAATCCCGGAGACCCCCCGAAAAATACGTTTCCACCGAATATCGGGATTACAGCAATTCAAATCATCCCTTTCCCTTTGAGGCAGAGAGAGAAACAAAATTAGTTCAAAGAAATTTACACAAACTCACTCAACCAAGAACCTTCGTGAAACATCAAACCGCTAGTAAATTAGAATCACATAAGAGACTGGTAACTTCTTGGTCAAAACAAGAGGAATTGAAAATGGCCACCACTTTTCTAAATATGAGGGGGAAAACTCACAAATAAAGGGCGACATGCTGCCGAGAACTCATCACCAGTTAAAATAAGAATCAACGTACAAGAGAAGCTAAAAAGATTGATCAATCTGTACATCCATACAGTGGATTGGGAAAGGAAGGAGCTCCAAAAAACAGTAGGAATGGGTGGGATTGGGAAGTACCCGCATACCCAGAGCCAGGAGAATTCCCCAATTCCCCCATTCCCACAGGTTTCGGAAACCCATGCTTCCTCTCCCTCCTCCACTTCCTCCAACAATACAAAAACAAGGGGACAAAAGTGTCTCCCTACATCTCTCAATACTTCCTTTGAAGACCGAAAGGGAGAGGAAGGAGAAACTTGAAGCCATTGGAATGGGAGGTATTGGAAAATACTTCAAACCCAGAGCCTCTTTTTTCGACGATAGAAAGAAAAAAAAACTCAGGGAAAAGAAGATATTCCACACCATCCCCACTCCAATAGCTTCAAATAAACTCATCCGCCCCTCCCTTCCGGCGCCCATCCGAGCTCTCTCCGGCGAGAGGGGGAAGCCTCAGCTCTCCATATTTAATATATTGGATGGGCGGCCGGGTGGGTTTGTAAAACAGCCTACTCGCCCCTGGTTTTGAGAAAACCACGGTCCAAGTGGTTTTCTTGGGCTCTGCGATGGGATCTCGTCAGCAGAGTGGAAAGTGGAGACAAACAGATAAAGCGGTTTAAAAAAGCGGAAAGAGTTGGATGCCGATTTGCGTGACCAGCTGTCACCAAGACTTTATTGGGAGAGACAGAGATCACATTGCTCGCAATAACAATAATGACATTATATAATTATTGTTTGATCACATTAAATGATTTCAGTTTAGACAGTTTTAAGCAAACGATGAGCATGTAAGATACTATAGCGCTTATAATATTTATTTTATTCCAATATTTTTAAACAACCAATGGAAACCTAAAATTAGAGCGGTTGATAAGTTGCTTGCGTTACGAGTTTTAAAGACACTTACTTGCGAAGGTTTTGTTTGGTAACTTTTTTTTAAACAAAAATATGGAATTCACTATAAAAATATATTTGATTATTTTATTTTTATTTTTAAAAATAATTTTTATTATTTTTTTAAAAAATAAAAAAAAAATATTTTCATCTACCCTCCCATTAGAGTTGGGCACTAGGCCGGGCCGCCCACGGCCCGGCACGGCCCGGCACGAAGCGGGCCGTGCCTGGCACGGCCCGATAGCTACAGTGCCGGGCCGTGCCTGGCACAGCCCATTTAAGGGGGTCGTGCTGGGTCACAGGTTACTGGCCCGCGGGCCGAGCCCGGCACGGCCCATTTAAGGGGGTCGTGCTGGGTCACAGGTTACTGGCCCGCGGGCCGAGCCCGGCACGGCCCGCTTTGGGCCTGGGCCGGCACGGCCCGCTCTAGGCCCGCGGGCCAAGCACGGCACGGCACGGCCCGCGGGCCAGCCCGGCACGGCCCATAAGGGCCTGGGCCGGGCTGGCCCGCGGGCCTGGCACGGTCCGAGCCTGGCCCGGCCCGGCCCAATAAAAATTAATGCTTCATAAATTTTTTTAATAAATTAATAAATATTGAAAACTAAGGATTTATGAATATAAAGCCACCTTAATGGTGGGGGGTTTGGCATAGACCCCTACCAGTTTATTAATTTAAATCAAAATGGTACATGAAGGGAGGTTTGGACCTTGGTCTGACCTCCAGAATACAATAAGAAAGGGCCGAGGTTTGGACCTTGGTCTGACCTCCAGAATACAATAAAAATGTACAATTATAAAAAATTAAGAAATCTTACTAATCATCAGTGATTCAGTGAATCAGTATTCACTCTTCAGTCTTCAGTAGTGTTTGTATCATCATCATCAGAGGATGTTGTATTATGTCCACCTTTATCTTGAAGTCTTGCCTCAGCATCCAACCAATCTTTGAAGCAGAGAAGCATCTCCACCGTTTCGCCCGTCATCCTACTTCTCTTTTCGTCAAGAACACGCCGACCTGCACTAAAAGCGGATTCCGATGCTACCGTAGACATCGGCACAGCTAAAATATCGCGTGCAATTGCAGACATAACAGGATATTGATTTCTAACACTCTTCCACCAAGATAATACATCTAGATTCTCTATTTGATTTTCATCATATGCAAACTGAAGATCATTTCGTAAATAAAATTCTAGTTCACTATTTAAAGATGAAGAAGATGAAGATAAACTTGAAGCATGTGTGTGTCTTCTCTATGCAATGAATGAAAAAATAGATGACGAACGAGAACTACTAGAAGAAGAAATAGAGGTTTGTATTTGTGTTCTAGATCCACGAATTTTTTCATCATATATAGCATAAATATCATAAAGAAGTTGTTTTACCTCATTTTTAGCAGGTTCAGGATCTTTAATCATATTTTCACAGTATGCATCAAGTAAAATTAGCACGCCATTCAATTTAACTCTAGGATCAAATACAGCAGCTAAGTTATGCATAGGACATATCTTGTCCCAATACTCATTCCATTTAGATTCCATTAGGTCAATAATAGGCATTAAAACATCATCATATCTATGTTCTGCAAATTTTTGACTAATTATATATGCTTGTTGTAAAAATGAACATGAAGTTGGATAATAAATACCAGAAAGAACATTGGTAGCATTATAAAAACTAAGCAAAAAATCTTCCAAAATTTTTCCTTTATTCCAATCAGTTTCAGTCAATGTAAAGCCTAATCCCCGATCATTAATATATGCACTTAATAAGTTTTTATATGGGTATGCATCATGTATCATGCTATATGTTGAGTTCCAACGAGTAATTACATCAAGTTTAAATTTTTTAAAACGTTTACCATGATTTATACATAGTTCCTTAAATTCTTGAAGTCTTGATCTTGAAGCATGAATAAAAGAAACTGCATTTCTAATTTTACCAATCACATCTTGAATCATGCCCATGCCAGCTTGAACAGAAAGATTTAAGATATGACATGCACATCTAATATGCAATAAATTTCCATCTAACATGGGATGCAATGAGTCTTTTAATAATGCAACAGCAGAATTATTATTAGATGCATTATCAAAAGTAATAGACATAATTTTATCATTAATATTATATGAACATACAGTTTGATAAATGATATTTGAAATTTGTTGCCCAGAATGTGAAAAATCAAAAGCACGAAAAGCAATATTTAATTGCCAATCATTATCAATATAATGAGCAGTAATGGCAATAAAACAATTACTACCTACAAATGCTGACCAAATATCAGAAGTTAATGAAATTTTTACATTTAAAGTAGAAAGTGTTTCAATTAAACTTTGTTTCATTTCTAAAAAGTTAGTCATATCTACTCTTCTAAATGTACGCCTACTAGTTCTTTTGTAAGCAGGTTGTAGGTTTAATTGAACATATTCTTCAAAATTAAAAGATTCACATAAACTAAAAGGTAATTCATCCTTAACTATCCATTTTACAAGTGCTTTTCTTTGATTTTCATGATTATATGCAAAATTACCTACAAGTAATCCCCCTTGTATATTAAGGGTACTTTGAGTTTGAGCATGAGAATCATGCATCCTATGACTCTCTTGATGTCTTTTTAAATGCCCTGTTTCCCCACTACTACTACAACTATAAAGTTTGGCACATTTTTTACATTTAGCTTTCCAGACTCCATCAACCATAACTCTATCAAATTCATTCCATACAGCACTAGTCCTCTTACGAGAAGAGGTTTGATCTTCACTCGGTTCACTAGTTCTAGAGGAACTAGGAACATGGGGTTGGGGATTAGTTTCTTCTCCCTCAGAAACAGGAGGAATGCCAAACTGACTTTCCTCAAAAGATGACATATCTAAATTGATGAATTCAAAAAATAAAAACTAACCACAAGGAGGAATTGAGTAGAGGGTCGGAGGGCAGAGGCAGAGCCGAGATTCTGAGCTTCCTCTTGTGCTCTCAACAGGAGTGACCTTCTCTTCTCAACAGGAACCTCCTCTTGTGTAGCACTTGAACACTTGCTAAATGCAAACTAAAAATTAAATTGCTAGAAGAGCACTTTAGAAGAGAGAAATAATAGTAGTAGAGAAGGAGAGAACAGTTGGTTTGGTGTGCAATGAGGGAGAAAAGGGCTATTTATAGAAGCCCAAAAATTTGTTTTTCCCAAAATACCCCTCAATTTAGTCGTTTTGGACTGTTGGGAGGGGTAAAATTGGAATTTTCCTAAAATAGCCATTGGAAACGGCTATTTTTCTCCCCCCCTCACCAGACGGGCCGTGCCAGGCACGGCCCGCAACGGGTCCAAATGGGCCGTGCCAGGCACGGCCCGTCTCGTGCCGTGCCCGGCCCGTCAATAAACGGGCCTGGGGCCGGGCCGGGCTGCCGTTCCGTGCTGAACGGGCCGTGCCCGGTACGGCCCGTTTAGACCTCGGGCCCGGTGGGCCTGGGCCGGGCCGGCCCGGCACGGCCCGTTGCCCAACTCTACCTCCCATCTTCATGGTCTCCGTCCCGACTTTTTTTATATTTGCCTCAAACACATCATGGAGCAAAACACTGCTGTGGAGCACGTTAACTTTAATAAAAATATTTTATTTAAAAATATTATATTTTTATTTTATAAAATTATTATTAGGGGGGAAATTGAATCGTCCTATTTTTCGGCATAAGTCATCCAATTTTAGTCGAACCGAGCTCAGAAGACCGAGCTCAGAAAGCCAACCTCAGAAGGCCGAGCTCAGAAGGCTTGCCCGTTATGTCACGATATATCAACCAGGGATCATATCCTGCTACGACTGTCAACGCCTCACCGTTCCCAAGAACGGACTGCACCGTGCGCCACAAGCAAGCTCTGACTGCACGCCATCCCCACTCATGATGGGAACGGGCCATATCTCCGCCACCTGGACACCTCTACAGAGACTATAAATAGCCCCGTAAGATAATGTAAAAGGGACTTTTTTTTTGGCTGGACCAACCATATCCACTCTAACTTGAGCGTTGGAGGGCCCTCACCGGAACCCCACCGGTAAGGGTTTGTGCAGGTCGGCTGCCATGCGGGAGATGGCGCTCGTCCTCTTCTTCCACTCATCGGCAGCTCCCTCGACTCCTCCAACGTGGTCACCCTCGGGCCAGATTTGAACCACAACAATTATAAAAAAATAATATACTATAATAAAATCAGATGATTGAAAAGAGTTTGCTTTGATTGAGGCATCTAATTTGCCACTACATAGAGGCTAGGACGATCTCGTCCCTAAGGTACAACAACTCAGCTTAGTTTGATTGTCCTCTAATGAGCACAATCACTATGGAAGCTTTGACTCGACCGACTTCTTCAGATGCCCAGATAGAAAAAAAAAATGAAAGGGGCTTGAAAAAGAGAAAAAAAAAGAGAAAAATTCTGTGTTATCTCGAAAAAAAGAGAAGTGGTAATATGGATTTAGTAATCCTGGACCCAAAATCTATTTATAGATTTTGTTCAGTGATCAATATGGTGCAGCATTTTTTAAGTACATGATGATTCAAATAAAAAAAAAAGAGAGAAGTATTTTAAAGTTTTTAAACCATTTAAAATTTAGGGGATAAGGCTAATTTATTTTTTAAAAAAGATTAAATCTTTTTTCTAAGTTGAAACTCGAATAATTCCCCATAAAAAATTAAAATTTTGAAAAAATAATGAAAAAAACGTGGGCAACTTATACTGTGCAATGGATGAGGTGTCTCATGGACTTAAACCCCACTTTGTGCTGATAGTATCTATCTAAAGGAACTATAATAGCTTAGACCTTGAACTACGTTATTTGACTTAGACTTCTACTTATCACACATAGTACCAATCAATTGGGTATTTATGCGGTTAGCGCCATTTAAAAACTTTGTACTTAGTACCTTGATTTTTTACGAGAATTTTATTAAGGTTAGCCCAAACACCTAGTCACGATCTATGTGACAATTCTCATATAGGTAAGTCCTCCAAGAGTATTTGTGACCTAATAGCCTACAGATTTTCTCTCTTAGACTCATGAAAAGTATAACTCAACTTTTTCAATATATATTTTTTGTCACCAGTAAGAGCACTCATCATATGGATGGAAAGAAATATACTCCAACAAATGTGCTGTGACACAATCACTTAATTAGCTTTATTTCTACCATATTGAACATTTCTTTTGAAATCTCCAATCACAAAGGTTGGGTATCCACTATTGATGACCAAATAGTAGGATTAAGCCCCTTCTCCCTCGATGATTCTAGGATTCCACTCTTAGACAAACCCTTGGTTAAATAATTTGACGAGTTTTTCTTAGACTTGACAAATTCAAAGAAAATGATATTTCTCATTTTGAGTTGTCATTCAAATTTATGATGAATGCGGATATGCCGGTTCATCTTTTTGTTAGTAATTTTTTGATTTGCGGCCTTATTAACACAATGGATTAATATGGCCAAAACTGACTTAGGTACTAAAGGTAGTTTTGTGATAAGATTTTTAATCAATCTGCCTCAGTACATGTGGCATCTAAAGCAATCAACTTAGCCTCTATGGTGCTCTGAGATATAATAGTTTATTTGAATGATCCCCAAGCAATGACAGTATCGTTAGGAAGAAAGAGATATTAGGTGGTTGATTTAAGATCAAGAGAATCAGTAATCCAATTTGCATTACTGTAGCCCGCAACCACCTCAGGTTATCTAGTGCAAAAGAGAGATAAATCAAGGGTTCCCTTAAGATATTGGAATATCCTTTCAACGACTGACCAACGAGATTGATTTGGATTTTCAGTATATCTACTTAGTCTCCCTGCAGCAAAGGCAATATTAAGACCTGTCTTGTTTGCCACATATAGGAGAGAACTTATGATTTGGAAGTATCTGATTTGCTCAATTGGTTCACTTAATTTTTTTTGAGATAAATACTTAGATTATAGAGGTAGATATAGATTTTTGATCAGAGTAACTAAATTTTTACATTATTTTCTTGATGGAATGAGCAAGGAAGAGAGCAATCCCTTCAGGAGATCTGATCAATTTTATCCATAAGATGATATCAACTTTACCTAAATCTTTTATATCAAAATAATTTGAAAAGATTTCTTGATCTTACATATGATTTTAAGAGAAGTTCCAGAGATCAGAATATCATCGATGTATAAACAAAGAAACACACAATCATCGTTGATGATTTTGGAATAGACACACTTGTCATTATCATTAATAGAGAAACCAAAGGAAATGATGGTTTTATTCATTTTTTTAATGCCATTTTTAGGTACACGTTTTGGGCCGTATAGGGACTTAACAAGTTTGCAAAGTTTGTCCTCGTCCATTTACAACGAATCTTTCTTGCTATTACTTCCATCCATAAGTTGATCATTCTTCAAATAGATGTGAAGACTGCATTCCTAAATGAAGATCTAAATGAAGAGATCTATATGGAATCACCTCGCATCCCTATGAAAATCGGAACCAATTTTCTTCTTTGAAGAGTTGCAACTCTTCTGAAAAAAGCATACGAAGAAAATGATAAGTATTTTAAAGTTTTTAAACCATCTAAAACTTAGGAAATAAGGCTGGTTTATTTATTTTTTAAAATTATTTTTTTAAGTTAAAACTCCAACAAGCTTTTCTCACCCAACTGATAGCCAAATTGAGTTCGCCATAGATCTTCTTCGTTAGAGCCACCTCCTCTCCCTCAATTTTTTAACCGCCCTACTGGCAACAACAACAACAACATCACTTGCTAGCCATACGACCATCTGAGCGGCCATGATAGGACTCCATTACAGCCACCACCATCTTCAACATTGCCCAGACCTCCTCCATCCTCGAGATCCTCAGCGAGCACCCCGATCATGAAGCCATTGAGATACTCGAGCTCCCCATCGGCTCCTCTTAGCACGGTTTTCTCAAATTGGTCGAGCAGCTCCTCTTATTATTATTTTTTAAATAAAACAAACATATTTCCTGTGGCCAAAAATCTTTAAAAAATGGAAATATAGTTTCTATTTCTAATTTGTTTTCAAAGAAAAATTATAATGATACCCAATGCAACTTAAGCTCATGATTTCAGAAGAGGTATATCTACCAAGATGCATGGTTGCAAAACATAAATAGGGTATGTAATCGTGGAATTGAGAAACGTATTGTTTGTCATGGCCTATAACATTTTTTCAGAAAATAAAAAAGGGGGCTCTCTACTTAGGCAGGTTGTTCGCTAATAGTAATAAATGAAATTTTCCTTCGCCAACGTAGCGAAAGTGATTAAAGTAAGCTAAGCGACTTAACTGTGAATTTTTTTCATTTCATAATTCTGGGATAATATAATTTTATATATTAGTTTTTCTCTATTTTAATTTTATTATGGATGCAGACCGGGCCGAGCCAACCTATGATCTTCATCCAACTCACATGAGAAGGTTGGACCAATATTTCTATGGATTGGATAGAGCTCTGTGTCACAAACTTTGGGCCTGATTTATAATCAAGCCAAGCTTCAGCCAAAGATTTATTAGCCCGATGGTCCAACCTAGCCTGCACCAATACTTATGCTGCATATATAATATATTACTAATAATTATCTTTCTTACAGGTAAAAACATTAGCCATTCCAGGAATTATTTTTCTAATTAAGGATACACAGATTACTGATTCAAATTTGGAATGGAGAGAAAATGCGAGTGTTTTTTTTTATATAAATTTTAGTTTCTTACTGATTTGGACTGGCTCGCATTCTATCCGAGCTCGCCAGTAGCTTGTTGGGCTAAACTTCGGCCCATTTATGTTGGGTTATGGATTCGGCCGAGCTTGGGCCAGATATCCCAGGTCGAGCTTTCTATAGCCCAGTCCAACTATGCATCCTTATATTTTATATAAGATAATCAGATCACCATCATAGAAGCATGAGCATAAATATCAAGCCGATAATAAAATTGATCTGGACGGTCCGTGTCGTTTCTCTTTCTGATAATCGGACTGTACAATTTCGCACTGCTAAAAAAGTTGTTTGAAGAGGAATAACCATGACATCTATTTTGTTTTCCTGCATTGTATGACTTCAGATGATTCAGATTTCTGAAGGCTCGACATGGTTTCAGGTAAGTGGCAAACATTTTTTTTCTCATTATGAATTAGAGAACAACCAAAGGTATCAGTCTTGATCCCCTTCAAATTTGATGGGGCAAGAGTGATGTCAGAGAAGACCGCCTATTGAACTCCGTGAGAGTCCCCTCCTGGTCCCTCGGTGTAGGTTGCAATGCTTCCGCCCAACTATTACCTTCTTTGTGGGGATGACAAACATCTCTATTGAACTTATTGTAATAGATATGATTTGTTTTGAGCTGACATCAACGATGATCTGGTCTAGTAGTCCAACTTTTGACATTCAACAAGGATTCCAAGTTGCAACAATTAATTTGTATTGCGAGAACATATTTTGTAAACCATGGACAACTAATCTTGGAAGTATTGAAATGTCAAAACAAATAATATTCTTTGACAAGAAACAGCTCATAAAAGACTTCCGAATATATGCTAATGAGACACTGAGGCAGCCTTGCCCTCAAGCACGTAGGAGATAAAGAGGGTCAGGCCCAATGTGCAGACAAAGGAACCCATATAACCAATAAGAGGGCCATAACCACAAGCGCAGCAATGACAATAACCGACAATGCAAGGCCCATAATATCGACATGTTTGGTTGGCGGGAAGAGCATGGAAAGGATGGTCGGCGAAAATGATAAAATGACTTATATGTAGTTGCAGGTTTCAAATGAGACAGATAGGACAACAGTCTTTTTAGGGGAATAAGTTTTCTAACTTCCATAAGAATAAAAACTCGTGTGACATAGAAACCCATTTTCTCATGGGCGGAGACTTAAGGTAGATTTGTTTTTTCCAGAAATGCTTGTACCTTAGTGGTCTATATTATTTTTTTTCTTGTAATTAATTTACTAAGGGCACAAAAAATATTTTATACAACTTTTTTACAAAAGTAGAGCTCGACCAAATGAAAGTTACTCTAAAAAAATGGGCTTATGCACTTTTCTATTATCAACAAAACATGCCAAAATTATTTTTCTAAGTATAATATATTTAGGCATTAACTTCGCAAAAAACATATTCCAGTGAGGTGGAATTCATTTAGCAAACCAAATGAGTCAGACCTCTGGTTTGCAGGAAGAGGAGGGAGAAAGTATGGTTGACGAGAAAATGACAATGTAACTTATATTTTGTTGGAGGTTTCAATAAGAGGGAATAAGTTTCCCACCCTCCATGGGAAATGGAAACCCATGTTGGACATGGGAAACTAACTTTTCCATGGGCTAGAAACCAAGAAAAAATCCTTTTTTTTCAAGAAATACTTCTAATCCAACTAGCTTATGTCCTTTAACTCTTTAAAATCAGTTTATTGAGGGCAGAAAAGATTTTTTATACAATTTTCCTGGGAAAGTTAATGCTCAAGTAAAGAAAACTAAGCTTACCATGCTACTTTTCTATAGTCAACCAAACATCCTAAAACTATTAGCTAAGCTTCGGCTTTTTAAAAAATGCAGAACTAATCACATAAATTTTTTCTCACGAACCCATTTCTAATTTTAAGCCCAACTTACTGCATCATGATTTAAACTGGTCTTGGTGGACCAGCCCAGTAAAACATATGAGAAGACTATCCAGTTAGGTTTTGTTATGTTTTGAACCTACGCTTCTAGCGCCAGATCCAATTATATAAATGCAAGCAACATATGCCCAAGGACTTAACAAAGGCCCATATTAAATTTATGCCCGACTTACAGCATCATTATTTGAACTGGTCTTGGTGGCCCAGCCTGGTAATACTCCAGTACATGATTAAGATCTCATCACAAGAACAAACCGATTGCCATCCAGCTTTTTGCATTAAACCGCCTAGATCGAGCAACACTAAATCAATCATCCTCAATTTTCGATAAACAGACTAAAAGATTAAATACCGCGGACAGAGGAGCATGATTGGAAATATTCTTTTATGTCAGGTAAACCATGCCTCTCAAGCATTACAAGAGGTTGGTGAAGAAGTTTGGAGTAATTAGAAAGGTCAAGAAACTGCAAAACAAAGAAAAGTGAGAAACACAGCCTGCCATCTCACTCTCCCCCTGTCCCCCGCCACCTACAGATCAACAGGAGAATTTTCACCCGCTCCAGAATCAACATATGATAGGTAGGATATGAGAGTAATGGAACATATAAAAGTGAGAAAATAAAATCCCTGATGGCCGAGCTATCCGCCCTAACCTACTTTTTTTTTAAACACCTCTATGATATTTATCATCCTTAACCATTAATTACTGATACTTACATATATAGATATCATCATGATCAGAAGGGATATATACCGAGCAAATTACTAACAAAGCCACCAAATATGGTGTTCCGTGTGGAAATCCTTTGCTTTATATACATACCTCCACATTAATGGTCTTCTCTATCCATATACACACACACACATGCCGCACCATTGATTTAAGTGTTGTTATTTTTTCCGCTTCTTTATCAATTATGCGAAATGGGATGGGGGAGAGGACTTTAGAGCATCTGTTTGCTGGGTTTTTTTTATAATTATTTTATCATGATGATGATGGTAGATAAGAATTATTGTGAAGGGCGGAGGAGGAAGCCGTCGGAGGGGGAGAAGGTGTGGCGAAAGTGGCAGCGGTGTCCGTAGGGGCAGGTGTCGCCGGCGAGGATCATGCGGCAGACCTCGGTCTTGTAGCGGGGGTGGCGGATGACAGGGCGGAGCTCGGTGATGCCGTGGGCGAACTGGCAGTGCTCGCCATAGGGGCACTCCCCGCTCTCCTCCCACTTGTTGCACAGCTCCGTCTTGAACATTCCCTGGTTGTACACCTCCATTTCCAGTGCTTCTCCACCCTCTTCATCCTCCTCTCGGCCTCCTCTTTCCCCCTTCTTCTTGCTCTCCCCCCCGACGTACACCTTTTGCTGCTCCTGTTCAAACACATGAAGAATGCATTTATACAGATAAATCAACAATCAGACCGGCAAACAAATTTAAGGCAGTGAGATAAATAAATTTAGGGCTGTGAGATGAATCCATAAACAAACTATACTTCCGATACTATCTTCCATAAAAATCTTTTTCCTTTCAAAAAAACGTCTATGACTGTAAAATCATTATTTTTGAGCTATCAGCAGATCGAATCTGAACAGTCGTCGAATGGATTATATAATCATCAGACGTTATTCCTGTGTTTGGAAATTTGGTAGTATAGTCCTTTTTTAATTCTTGAATAACCGTTAATTATAAAAATGACATATAATAACAAAAATTTGAGGGCACCGTCCTCTCGCTATCGACATAGTAAAATATATTATACGGTCATACGGACGAACACTTTTCTCAAACAAATATATATATATATATATATATGGACGACACTGAAATGCTCGGATAACATTCTAACCAACCCAGCATGTTATCGTTATTATTAATCGTGAGTTAATTGCTTAGATCTCGTTTCTTTAGGAGACGCTTCTAAGGGCGATGCTTGCTTCTTCCCATGTACCAGAGTTTGGGGTGCAGAGAAAACGATCAGATGAGTCCGTTCGACGGAATGAACGGATAAAATTGAAAACAAAGAAAATATCGTACACATCTGACCATTTCTTTGTGGGGATTTCGTTTATGAAAATACGAAATAATTCTAACAAACTTCACTACGTGCACAAGAAAGCTTCAGTGCGGAGCTGGCTGGAGGAAGGGGACTCACCGAACCGACCATGACAGGGCTCGAGACGCGAAGCCGGCCGTTGCCATTGGCGGTCAAGACGCCCTGGTTCAGCTTGAGGGACCCGTTGGACCGGACGGATACGCTCTTGGGCAGGCGCAGAACCCGCTTCTCCGCGGCCCGCCTCGCGAACCGGTTCTCCTGGAACGCCAGCACACTCGTCGGGCTGGTCTCCGCCGGCGGTTCCCCGAGGCCGAGGCGGCGGAACTCGTCCACGATCGACAGCGCGGGATGGCCGACGGCGGCGGGGGACGCGATCCGCCCGCTTTGATTCCCGGACAGGAGGTTCAGGCGCTTTGCGAGGTCGCTGTTGGCGATCCGGAGCTTGGCATTTTCCTGCCGGAGGGTCTCCGCCTCCTGGGCCGCGTCCTGGAGGTGGGAGAGACACAGATCGTATAGCTCGGCGATCTCGCGGTACTGGAGGGTAAGGCGGGCGAGGTAGAGGCGGTTCTCAGGGGCGGTGGGGACATCCTCGTCGAAGGAGACGGTGGATGGGGCGAGCGACAGGGACCCGGAGGCAGGGGGCTGGGTCATGCGAGTCGTTGTCTTTTCCGTTGTTGAGATAACCGACGTATAGGGCCAGAAGAAATCTCCACAGGAGAGCCGTCGATCTGGAGATAGGAAAGGGGCAGACCTGAGGCGGTCGCCATTGGTGGGTGTCACCAGCTCCTGCTGCATCTTGTCGGCTACTGTCTCTGCCAACGGAGACGGTAAAAAATCGAAGAAAAGAAAAAAAATCAACAGAAACCAAATAAAATCCGGATCGCACTTTTTACCGGGAAGCGATAGATGGCCATTCGCAGAGAACTTCAGTAAAATATACCCCCAAAAAAGAAAAAAAATCACGAAAACTATTTTTCCAGGGCCCACCGATAGTACGATCAAAGATTTTTAGATGAAAAGAAAGAAAATAGATTCAGATTAACGAAGAAAAGAACATAAGATCATGGATCTAATAGAATGCAAAACGCAGAGAACTCTCATCTAATCCGATGCTTAATAAAAAAACAATAGAAAACGGAAAAAAGAGCACATCTACTTCGCTCTCCCAGCTAAACAAAGAGCAAAAATCCATCATCGGAGATGAACCAATCATCCAGTAATGTTCAAAAACAACAACAAATTACATCAAATAGACAACATTTTAGATGCGATCTGCGATGCAGATGGATTGAACTAGCTATAGATCATGATGCAAAACTAGAATTCTTCATAAAAATTACACGTAAAAATCGATAGAAATAGATAATTCTCAACAAGAACATAGCAGTAGATGGGTTCTCCGGCAGCTCACCTGAACCAAGAGGAGACACAGAAGTAGTTGAGAAGAGAAGGGAGGAGAGAGGAGAAGAGATGCGAACAGAGGAGAGAAGCGGGGGAGGGGGGTTGCACAGGGTTTCAAGAAATGGGAAGAGAGGGAATATATATAGCGAGAGTGGTAGCGGAAGCATGCTCGGTGCCGAGGAGAGGGAGAGAGTTCTTCGCGTCCCGCTCCCTGTCGTCTCTGGACATGGGACGGAATCACCGTGTGCTGACGTGGCGTAACAGAATTCCGGAGACGATTACGACAATGCCCTCGAAGATGGCGTGCAATAGTGGAGCGGCTGTCCGGGCATTTTAGTAATTTCAAGGCTCTCGCGGGTCTTCCAGGGGACCGTTTCGATCCGAACCGTTCAAAGAGTTGGGCGCACTGCCGGGTGATGGCGGGTCCTGCAACCCGTTTATAGAAATGGACGGGTCGGATTGAGAGAGGCCCTACCATCCGATCGCGTGCCCTTTATCAGAAATTATTAGCGTTGTACTTGTTTTAGATCTTTATTGCGATAAAGAATATGTTTTCGAATTTTACGGCCGGAAGAGGAAAAAAAATGGGCGAATGATAACTGAAGTCACGTCCGCAGCGGAACGAATCGGATCCTGTCAGCTTCTGCCGCAGCTTTTCCTGGCTGTAAATAGTAAATCACTTCGGTCACCACGCTAGAACGGCTGGTATAGCATTTCGGAGGCGGGTTCGGGTTGTACCTTTCGCGCAAAGAAATGATTTTTTATTTTTTTTTTCTCGCGATGCAGGGAGATGAAAGAAAAAGTTAGGAGAGAGTTCGGACTGCTTTGAAATATGTACAAAATATGATCCAACGGTTTATATTTTGAAAAAAAATAATCATTTTTTCTACCAAAGATACAGTCCAAATGATTGGAGGCTTACAAGATAAAGTAGTACACGAGTTTATTTATCAAAAATATGATATTACAATATTTGGGCAACGATTTTATCACTGTTACTTCCTACAGTAACATCCAGGGATATTCATTTTAATTCAAAACATCAAAGGATTAATCGGTCACAAGTGATGGCCGATGGCATTGCTACAATTGTAACTGTTACCATAGGAAAAGAAGAATAATTAATTTAGAAATGCCTCTCGAATGCTATTATATCTCTATCATGCAATATTTATAATTCTAAAATATGGTTGTACAAACTAAAAGTCTAAAACCATCACTGTATCTCGAAGAACTCCCTCAAAGAATTGACTTAGATCTTTCGTGTGAAAGACCATTGTGATCTTACATAATCATGCATGATGGAATGTGAACAAAGATGATCCTGCATATTCATCTTAAAATTGGTTATAGGTTGTGATCAAGCAATCGCATGTGTGTTAAAAAACTGGAATGGTCTTTTGCACATATAACTTGATATTGTTCCCATGAGTCATCCAAACCGCAGCTTGTTGCACCAGCGAGAAGAAGCGTCATCTCGTAAAGTGATCCATTTGCATGGAATATCTAAATTACACCAGCACTGATTGCATGCAAGAGCCACAATGAGTAAGTGAGGGCCCTTTTTTTTAGAAAAACTATGGTACTAAATTCTTGATTTGTAGGAATGAGTAGGATATATGGGATAGTCGACAGTTGAGGTACTCATTGTGACCAAAACCTAGGAGGGGCCAATCACCCCCATACACCGTAGATATCATGGTAGGGGACAGGAGAAGGTTATGGTGGGGCCACATTGGGAGGGTTTAATTGGGCTGGTCAGGACTGCGGTTAGGGGGTGGGGGCACCTTATGATTATGTTTGCTTTGCTTGGAAGGCTCTGACCTCCGAGCTACCATTGTGTTCCAAAGCTATTTAGCCATCTTATAAAGAGGAATAGAAAAGGATGGGGCTATCATGTTTGCTTCCTCGTCAAATCTTTAACCAACTCGGGCCCATCTCTCTCGTACCACTTCCATCGAACCAGCTTTGTGCTTCAACTCTACAACAAAGCGAAAGAAGGGTAAAAGTTGTGGGTCCGATGTGTACTGGGTTGAGCATTGGCTAATGATTGGCGGAGGAGACTGTTTCGCGTTCAAATTTAAACGGAGGATGTAGTCAGGGAGAAGGGCGAGGAACGCCGCCTTGTAGGTTATGGGTCGTCCGTGCGACGCCTAAGCGAACTTTAGGTGCGTTGTTTACCAATTCCAATCAGTTTAGTTATGGGATCATAAAACAATAACGGAAGGCGAGAGCGATGGACTGCATACAGTTGACGTAGGTCTTCAACATCGGTAGACGTAGACTTCGTACAATTCCGAGCAGCAATACGTGGATTTTGGAGGTGGAATCTGTAGGAAAAATTTGAAATCGTTTTCAAAAGGGTGAGATTGAAAGAGACCAAATTATAAAAGCCTACATGTTTAATCACAATGACCATATTTATAAGCCTACCATAATTTTTAACCACACTTGGCGATGATGGCTTCGCCTATATTTTTGATCGACCATTGGCGATGCACGCAACACACTTCGTCACTTGTATGAGCTGACGTTTGCATCAGTTGTTGCGCTCATCCATGGTTCTCCAATTTTTCTATCCAAGCACCTGCCTGAAAGAGAAAAGGTGCATACTATCAGCAAAGAAAGTGCATTAAAACTCAACAACAAAAATAAGTGGTATAGTTTCCTCCTTCCTTCCTTCTTTCTTCTTCTTCTTCTTCTTCTTCTTCTTCTTCTTCTTTTTTTTCTTTTTTTTTTTTTTTTTTTTTTTTTTAATGATTAAAACGGGTGCTTCATACAGTACGTGTACGAATATACCCAATAAAATCAAAATACAATAGTTCGCAGAGTACCAATGACAACTCCCCCTCCCAGGACCAAAGGATATACCCTGAGTAGTAGGCTGCGTAGGCAGCCACCCAGTCAGCCACCCCGTTGGCTTCCCTGAATATATGCTTGGTCTGGAAGGCCCTCCCATCTCTCATTATCATCCCTATGTCCCGGACCAAGGGTTAGTCTGTGCTCTCACCCCTCGACCCCCTCCGAATCCATCCGATGACTGTGGCCGAGTCGCCTTCCAGAATGATCGAACTGGCCTGCAGCAACACCCGCGCATGTGAAGGCCCGCCCAGGCTATTCGCAACTCTGCCCTGGAACCGACGTGTCAAACAACTGGCAGCCACCCGCCGCCACCACCCTGGAGTACGGATCTTGTATCACAAAAGTTGCACCACAACGCGTACCGCCATCCAGCACCGACCCATCGAAGTTGACCTCGTGGAAGCTCGGGGATGAGAGCTCTCAAGTGAAAAACACCGTCTGAGGAGCTGCCGAAGTAGAGAGGAAACCCCAGGTGTCTCAAGCTAACAAAGGTCTATCCAAAAGGTGGGTGGACCTGATCTCCATGGCCTATGCCCGAGCAAACTCCGTAACAAACCTCGGTGACACCCCGCGCTCGCCGAAGATACGAGCGTTCTTTGCCAGCCAGATCTGATGTGCCGTGCAAGTTGCTCTAATAGCCTCCTGACAAGTCCGCAAACTGGCTAACCACTATCTCATTACCTGTAGAAACTGTGTCCTCGTACTCCAAGCCTCCTACGGGATTCCTGACCATTGCCGTGTCGACTTCGCCCACGTGCACTGGAAAAGCACATGATCCATCGACTCCTTAGCTCCACATGTCCCTCACTTTGTGGGGAGCCCCCAGCCACACCTGCTCAGCACTGCTCTCGTCGGAAGGCGATCCCAAATCACCTTCCATAAGAAGAGGGCTGCCTTGGGGTGGAGCCCGGACCTCTAGATCCAAGTACAATCCGGCCCCGGCTTATGCTCCAGCTGGATAACACGGGAGAGATCACCCAATCTAACACTGGCCTGACACGAGGTACCCCACATCCTGATATTTGGCTCCACATATCCTGGTATCGGAATAGAATAGATCCTCTCAGCTAGGTGTGTGGTATAATTTCCTTTGGCGAATCAAACTTGGTTGGCCGTAGGCGATGACCTTACTTGTGATTATATTTATAAAAGTGTTCTAAGTATTTTTTGCGTGTACACCATATGTTTTGACCTTACCTCCTCCTCTTCTTCTTCTTCTTCTTCTTCTTCTTCTTCTTCTTCTTCTTCTTCTTCTTCTTCTTCTTCTTCTTCTTCTTCTTTTTTTTTTTTGGTACAACGACAACTCACACGCTGGATGCGGCCAGACCTTACTTCACCTGATCAATGCCAGTCTACACTTTACTCGCACCAGAGCATGTTGTGCAGAACCACGTCAATCACTGCCTTGTGAACTGAAAATTTCGATATGTTGAACAGAATCTCCATCTTAAATTATACCCTGCTTGCCCAGTTGGATCAAACCGACAACCAGTTCCTCCCATGTTCAAGTGATTAACTTTTATTCAATCACGCATGCACTTCTCGGAGTTGTAATGTGGAACCATGGGGGTATCGTGTTAAAAATTCTCTTTTATACGGTGATGGATGATGATCTACGATGCTCAGGCACAACAGCTGAGGAAATCTTACTTGCATTTGGAGGAAAACTTGAATCTGGAATTAGCCGTGTGATGGGCTAAGCATACACCAATATGTCTTTTCTTTTTCAAAAAAAAAAAAAAATCACAAATGGCTTACTCCAGAACAGTCACAAGTAAATCTAAAACAAGGGACAAAAAAATAAAGAACAAGAAATATGAATATGTTACCGCAATGTAGAGAAGATCACCATCATCATCAAAAAAAAAAAAGAAGAGAAACTGATATACTTCCTCGTGGTTTCACAAAAGCCACAAACAATAACTGCCATTTCAACAAATACCATCCATTTTTTTTTCCTATCAGCTTCATTCATATACAGAAGACATTATATCCAAAAACAAAAGAAAATAATAAAACCCCCCAAAATTTAACACTAGAATCAGGCGGACTGTGATTCCAAATATTTTCTATGTTAGCATGACTTCAACATTGCAGAATAGGGAAGTAAGACAAACTTCTGATCTTAAAACTCGAACATGACTTTACATGAACTTCGGGTATATCATCATTCTCCAAGCCAAGGCCTTCTGGTGTTTCATTTGGGCTTAATTTATCTCCATCAAAACAAAAGACCAAGTTTTCAAGCTTGAGCTGACCCTTCTCAGTGTACATTTTAAAGAGCTTCTCAAACTTGTCATCCTACGATAAACAAGAATTTAATTACCATAAAGGTTATCAGCTTTAGAAAAACATCAAGTCACTGAACAAACGATTGAATTTCCAGAGCATGAAGATCAAAGGCGATACATCTTAACGTGAAGATAGGGAAAACAAAGTACCAAGTCTGACGAGAAAGTAACACACAATCTTAACAATTCAGCAAGAAGCAATTGACATAAATATACAATTTCACCAATCCATGGCAATTACAATCAGAATCAAAGTAATCCCTGTTTGGGATAAAAGGCGACATGCAGTGGCAGGCCCTTCACAGGCAGAATGCCCATTGGAGGGATTGAAGATTTGCCAAAAGTGTTTGGCCAATAGTATGCTGTGTAACTTAGCTCTCCACAAGTATTTTCAGAAATAAGTGCAGATTTGCTTGATGAAAAGAGGCATGAGACACATGAAACAGTATCGAAGCCCAACTTCACCCCATCCACATACAAAGAGCCCAACCACACCCCGCCCACGCACATAAGAACACACACAATGAACTAGAAGTTATGACTGAAATATCAGATAATTATCAAGGTACGAGAATTTTATAATAAGGAGCAGCAGGAAATATCAACTATGAAGAAACTTTGTAGGAAGATGCATGAATTCCTCAAGCACAAAAAACATTTTAATTAAATTTAAGGAAATGCACTATGATGTGAGGTCAGCAGTTCAATCATTAGTCATTCGACATGGTTAGTGGTATAGGTTTTGTTACCAACATCTGACTTAAGAAATTTAAGGAAATGCACTATGGTGTGAGGTCAGCAGTTCAATTGTTAGTCATTTGACATGGTTAGCGGTACCGGTTTCATTACCCATACTAGTACCATTCCGGTACAATGTTGGTATGGGTCGGTTCATGGTACCAATGCTTGATATGCCCTTCAAACCGAGTATCCATTTGCTACCAGTATGGGGCAATGGATGAATTCTCCATCTCCAGGGGAAAATGCTATTATCCCCTATCAAATAAATTCCTAATTTTCCTTTTGGGGCTTCTACTCTGACATAAAGTTCTTGTTTCGACAATTCAAAATTGGGTGAAGGTTTTTTATTAATAAATCTATACACTATTTAGTATGGCAAACCATGATTTTAACAATATAATTAGGAAAATGATCGAAAAGTTTGGTGAACAACATCAAGTTCAAGATAAAAAGGGGATAGTAATAGTAATATAAGGCAACCTCAAATTTTATGCACATAGAAATTACTGATTCTAGGGACATGGATTTACATTGTGACATTAATTTTAGGACCGCCAACCAAGAAGGAAGTCCTGCATGGTCGTAAGTCATTGGTTTACAATTGTTTCTATACCCTGCATCTAATTTTGTAGCCAATGCTAGAAATAATAATGATACATAGAATGGTTTAATGTCCTAATTGTGCAGCATCACCAGGTCATAATTCATGATATTGAGTGTTAAAACATATACAGATGTAACCCAGATGAATCAGAGGGGAAACAAGGTATAGAATGAGGACAAAACATAAATAGTCCGCATATGTAACTGACAGTGACAACACATTGTAGTTTGATCAAACAAAACAAAGAAGTGGAGAAGTTAAGCTATTCACTCTTCTCCCTAGTAACTCTTTTCCTTCTTCCTTCTCTGTTTTCTTTTCACTTCATCACTATTGCCTAATGCTTTTCTCATTCAGTATATGTAGAGTCTGACTGAATTTTCGACCCAACTCTTTTACTTCTGATTCTATAAGAATTCTACATATCCTTTTTCTGTAGTGTTGAACCCTCGTTACACATTAAATATATTAAAGTAGCACTCTAATATAAGGTTTGCAGAAACTTTCACTGTTACTCAAAATTCTCTCTGGATCGACCTCAAGGAACCTTCTAAAAGCCCTAAAGCTTCTAGAGTAATCTACCAAATCCCATTTTCTAAACCATAGGGCAAACCAAGAAAGCTTCCCTAATCTTTAATCCACAAAATCACTCATGACTTCTGACATTGAACACCATAGTTAAATTCAATCAAAATCTACAAATAGTGGCACTCAAGGTCCATTATCATAGACAAGCACACCCTCCTATCGGTCCAACGTCTTTACTCTGGCAGTTAATTATGACATTAAAGCACAAATGGAGATGGGGAAAAAAGTTCTGTTGTAGCTGCCCAAGGAGTACAGAACATTTATATACTAGTATTCGACAATCTGAGTTCAATGAGACTACAAACATGATGAGCCATTAGATATTATTCTAATAGCATGAGCCCCTTTCTTTCCTCAAGAAACTGTAAACAAATCCAATGCATATGTGCTAAAATTTTGGCTCCTGTATTAACAATTCAACATAGCTCAATAATATAAAATGTGCCCTTAAAACATACAAACACTAGATAGAAATGTAGAACTAAAATTAACATAGAACCATGTTGAAAGTAGTACCGAATAAACACAGAACTGCTTTTGTCCATCATTTCCCTGAATAGATATAACAATTTTCTTTCTTTCAACTTGTGGTTTGATGACTGATTCCCTTTGGCTTCTGCATCATTCCCAGAACTACTAAGTTCACTTCTGGCAGACTCCACTACTGCTCTCAACACATCCCGAGCCGATTGAGCTAACGATACCAACTCCTGCTTCTGTAGTCTAAATAAATAGGACATTTTAATCAGTTATAACATTAAGGATAATTAAGAAATACATATTGTTGCATCAAAGTATATCTATTTTCTTTAAACATAATGCTGAAAATTAGAAACAAATCACATAATGATTATAAATATTTTGACTTAGATGATTATAGAGGAAACTTTATTTTTTATAAACCAGGAACCTAAATCTATGGACTAGTTATTGAGTATTGGAAAAAAAAAAATTAACAAGATCCTAACATCCATATTTGGCAGGATACATCAGAATTAAAAAATGCTTGTAGTAACACGAGCTATCAAAAGAGTAGATCTGAAGACTTAAAAAAGCTGAATGATGATCACATAAACAAAAATAGATTACTCTGAAATTTCTATACAAGAACACCACATGAAAGCGGAAATTTAAGTCTTCATCCTGTCAGCTTTATTCAAAATTGAGCCCAGAGTGTCATCCACGACGTGACATAGAGACCAATTGATAGTTCCATATATAAAGACTTAATGTCTACAAAAACAAGGATGCTGATCCCTTGAAGTGCATATGCAAGGCATTAAATGTAAATCTCAGATGCCTCAAAGAAGTTTTTCCTCTTTCAGAATTCCTCTCTATCAATTGGAATACTTAAAACTTCAGGGTCAAGTGAGTTTTGGAGAGATGCTCAGTTATGTAGCTAAACATGATACAGATTTTATATATTAATTAGTATTGAAGAATAATTCCACTAATATGTTAATCAAATCCTAGTAATGCTATAAAAGGTGTTATTAGTGATAATCAAACATCAAATTAGAGCTTCCTTACAGAATCAATGAAATAAAGCAGCTCCTCTCTCTCCTTTTTCTCTCTCACAGCAAGGCAGGGAAAAACTGAAAAGCCCACCCAGCTTTCATTAAGAAAATGAAGGAGGTACAAGAATTCTCAGAGAGGAAAAGAAAGAGGAGCGAGAGGATGTAAATGGGGAAGGGGGCGAGAAGAGACCCAGGCAATGGAATTGGCAAGTTTATCAGGGGCATACAAAGTCCAGTCCCAAAAGAGTTCATTGGTTTTATTGGAGAAGACCCAGCGGTTTTGTTCAAGCCATAAGCACCAGGGCTTCCCAACCATGTAAACAGCAGGACGATTTTTCTTAGTAGACCAGGATCCCCCAAAGCAATGAAGGGCATGTGTCTAGCCTTTGACTCCAATCTTTCATGAAGAAGTTTTGCCTGCGTGCAAACTACCTGTTGTCCTTCGATTTTGCACAGGGTTCCATTACTATTAATAGGTGGCTCCGAGATTTCTTATGGGCACAGGAATCTCAAGTAATTCAGTCAAATGGAATGAGGGAAGGAGCAACAGATCAGCAGGGGGTTCATGGTTACCTGAGACCACAAGTAAAGTGGGCAGCAAGGTGGTCCACGGTTATCTGAGATCTTCAGTAAAGTGGCAGCAAGGGGGATCTGGGCAGTTATGTTTGGCTAGATTCTCCTAGACAAGAAGTTTATTATAGTATCTGTCCGGAAGAATTGGATTTTGGTAGGAATAGGAATCTTCTTCTCTTAGCCTGAATAAGCTGAGAATGTCACTTGGGCTTGTTCAGGTGCACATAGAGGATGCATGCCGTTACTACCTATAGCAATACAGAGATTTACCAAGGAAATTATACAAATGTATGTATGGATGTGGAAAATGAAGATTTAATCTTGTCATCTTGGTAGTCTACTGGACATCCTCACTTATTTAGATCGGACCCCAGCATGTAAACTGAATGGGCATCAACTGGTTCTGCTTTGAACTGCTGAGAGCACAATAAGCATTTTGGCACCAGAAAACACCACGATCCCCCATGTAATCCCTCACCAACACATACAAACACAAGAAAAAAAGAAAAAAAATTGCACCCATTCCACATGCATTCTGGAGGTTGTTTAGCAGTGCTCAAAAATAAAAAGTGGTACTGCCAGGGGTGTCTATAACACCAGTATTTCTGACTTACACATGATACTTATGAAAAAAGGGCACTCCAATGCATGAGGTTCTCGCCACTGCAGGATCTGGGAAGGGTCAGATGTACGCAGCCTTACATTGCATGCAGAGAAGCTATTTCCATCTTTTAGACTTGTGACTCCCAAGGCTTACCCTCGCATGACACTTAAGAAAGACAACAATATTGTATAGAACTTCTTACACTTCAAATTGTAAAACTATGGCATCTCTTTGACCCAGGATATCATGGCTCCAATAGAAACATAAATTTTTAGCAACACATCATCAAAAATTTTGTAGTTTTGTAAGAAACCTAACAGTACCCAGGTTATAATACGATATACTTGCCAGAGTACTGAATTAAGTTGAATGATTCACCATGTTGGGTTTATAAAGACATGTTACTTCATAGGATGTTAGTATGAGCAACAACATTCATAATGTATTTCAACTATGAAATTTCTGTATACATAAAAACGGAAATGAATTTAAGCCATCAATAGGTGAACAAGATCTTTCTTATAGGTCTCTTCTTTCTTATTGTCATGGTTCCAGTCTATAATTTGGTGTATCATTCTCCTTCAACCTGAATTCAGATCACTGTCACACTGTTTCAATCAATCACAAATGATTAGGTCACTTTTGTCAATGCTATTTCAGAAAGCAGGTTCATCTAGCTTGATGTTCACATGGTCTTCAAATGGACTATTTACATTCTTGTAAATATTTGCCAGCTATAATGTTTGCAATTCCCACCACATCAATGACCAACTTTGACCAAATTTGATTAAAAGGTTTTGAAACACTGTTTAGTTATTGAAGCCGGATACTGATAACAAGAAAAAGATGATTCTAGGTGCTCGCATTTTCCCGATTCAACAATCAAATATGCCAATAATCAATGTTCATTGATTACTTGAAAGCCACTATTAATAGCTTGCTGAAGACCATCTGATATTAGAAATACAAAGCCACTCATTGAGCTTCCAAAAAATTTGTGCAAATTCTTAGAACTATAGGGTGAAAATTCTTCAGATCCCCCAAAAAAGGGAACGATACAAGCAACTAAATCACCCTAGGCACAACAGTCCGCATACTGCAGGAGAAGGAATTACATAGGAAAGGGAAAAGAAGATCTTTAATTTAGTTGTTAAAAAAATTCTGCAAATCCTCTTTTGTCATAATAACTATCATGAAGATTGCAGTTTTACTATAAACTAAGATCTTTAAGGTCTGCGAATGTTAAATATTAAAGACCAAACAATCAGTCCAGAAAACTACAAGGCTACTCAAAGTTGAGAAAGCTCCATTAAGGAATAAGCAAATTTGACTACCAGCAGTTAGTTTGATATCAACCCTCCAATATGTGCACAATTTTGCCTTATTCATCTCTGAAAGATTACCATCTTTTAAATAAACTAGCCCCACCTATAAAGTCCCATCCCCTTGAATCGGGCATCTGATGGTTGAATCGTCCACTCCTATGTTCCTTTTGCCTGGGATTATACTGCAACTGGTAAGGTAGAGAGATGGGGATAAAAAAAAGCCTACTATCAATCCTAGCAGAACCAAGAAAGGGATCAGAGAGCTTAAGAACTTGAAGTCAGGCATAAAATATGAAGCTTTAGGGGCTTCAAAATCTAACAGTAAAAAGAACCTAATGGGAGCAAGAACAGGGTTGAAGAATGAGGTTTCATGAAGATTCTAAGATGGAATGACAGAGGGTTAGATAATGTGAAGAAAAGACACTCTGTAAATGACATTCTACTCAAAGCAAAACTCTAGACATGCAAGAAGACTCGAAGAAGGAATATGAACTACTATTGATACAGGAAGCTGGTTTCATCACCAAGGTACAAAGAAGCCAAAGAAACAGGTGAAACAGGCCGAGCAAGATAATGTATGAAGCTATCAAAAGGTCCAAGATTAAATATTTAGACAAAATGAAAAGTTCTTGAAGAGCAAAAATAAGTGTGGTTCCAAGTATACCTCAGTTCGCGAAGAGTCTTATCCTCTTGCAATGCCAATCTTGAACTGGGGATCCTCGGTGGTGGAGGCAACCAATCCTCATCTTTTCTCTCCTTTCCACCCTTCTCATCATTATCATCATCATCTAAAACAACAACATCCTTTCGGTTTGGTTCACCTTCCCATCCTAAAAATTCAAAAAAATCAAAAAAAAGAAGAATCTAACGGACCCAAAACTTCCACAAAACGACAAAAAACCCTAATCTGAACAAGATGCAACTCAGTGTACGATCGGCGGTCTTCTTCCTCTTCATCCCAGGAAAAATTGGAACCGAATCCAGATCGTCATCTGCCAATCAAACCCTAGAAGTGAGAAAACACCAGAAAAACTAAAAAGAAAAAAGAAATCTTCGACGAGAGAAGAGGGAGAGGAAGAGAAAAGACCATCGAAGGAGGGGAAATCCGTGGGCTGGACACGGCTGTAATCGAAGAGAGGCTCGAGCTCTTTTCCAGGCTCATCCTGCCGAACGAATCAAAGGAGAAAGAGATGGAAAACTGAGGGAGGGGAAAAAACCTAGAAAATTTAGCCACAAGGGAAGCAGAGAGCACAGTAATTCGCAAACCACTGGCGACGAATTGATAGCGTTCCAAGGGGGAGACGGCTATTTGGCGTCGAAACGTTCGCTGAACCGAAGCGGTGGTGGCGGCGGGAGGTGGCTGCGCGCTCGCGGCCGACGATTTGGGGGGAAGAAACAAGGAATGTTTTCCTAATTTCATATCGAACGTGAGGGAAGTGCAATGCACTTGCGATGATGCAACGATGCAAGTGACGGAGCATGAATCTCATAAAGATTCTTCTTTGACCAGGGTAATAGAATCGTGAATTTATGCTGGATTCGTGGATTGAATCGTATATTTAAGAATAAGTCATGTCAATGCTGGATGCCCACACGCTAAGATTTACATTCTTGAGCAGATCCTTAAAAATGCATGCTGGCGGGTTAACATATCCCATTCAAGATGCTGGCGGATTAACAATGCCTCAGGGCCACTGAGGTGGTAGCCCATTGGAACAAGGCCTTACTTTCAAGTGATTCCGAATTCGAAATGCACGGACGTCGATTAAATTGTAGAGACCGAATGCTGCCTGCTCAGAAACGGAGTTTGGAAGGGCTACTGATCCGCTGGTAGCCTCGGTGGTGTCAGATGTAACGTACTCACACAGAGAGTTCATGTCGGAGCCCAAAAGGGTATCTGAGCTAGGCCCACGGATGGGAAGGATATGAGTAAAACCGGTCGGGGTGCGCAACACACGGTCATTTCTGTCTGCATCGAACATTCTCCTGGTAGGATGGAGGCCCAATGGGGACTGCTATGCGGGGCTAGGCTCGTCCCTTCCTCCCCCCTTCTCCTTTTGGTTTAGCAAAAAACAAAAAAAAAATAGAGCCTCAGGAGATGTGCACCTTGTGATACTTGGACCACTTTTATGCAGATAAATTGTATCAACATGAAGCATAGGCTTGTGCTTTTTTTTTTTCTTCTCCTCCTCTTTTGGTATAAATAACGGGATGAAGCATAGCCTTTTCACTCAAGATGTTATCATGCATGAAATACATGTAAGACTTGCTCAAATAAGAAGGTTTGGAACTTGTGATACTGCATGGTGTATCTGCTCTTTCTAAGCGATTTGAGTCCAGAAAGTAGTTGAGTGAAGATTACAAGCCATGTTTGCTGTAGCATCTGCCATGTGATTTTTCCTTCAGACTGGATGTGAGTAACCTTCCGCGAGGGTCCTGTTAAGCATAGACGTGATTTATTTATTTATTTATTTTTTGATGAAGATTGACGGTCTTTTTCGTGAGATCATTCTGCCATTTTCTAAGCAATGGAGGCAGCATCTTAATTTGCATCATAGTTGAGAACACTATAGCGATTTTGTTCTTTTCAGAGTGGAACCTTTTGTTTCGTTGTTAGTTCGTAACAAAATTCACCTATTCCTTCTCAATCCTCCTTATTATAGGATCATATATACATCCGTCATCTTCTGCAACTCGGACAACATTCATGACTATATTTGTTTGTTAAGCAATCAGATTAGTATTAGTGTGTCAAATTAGAAGATATGGACCTAGCCAAGTGCATAAAAGCATAAGTAAACCATTAGAGAAAACTCTCTCTGATGTGGATATAATTCACATTTGAGGTTTCCTGTCCCTGAAACAGCTGCTGCTTAGGAACCATGAAAAGCAAAATAAGATCATGGAAATCCTAACTTGGAACACCAAATACACAATCAGGTACATCAAAGGAGGAGACAATTTAAGCAATTAATACTTCATTCATGTGCTTCACAAATACAAAATAACACCTCTTCTCCATTCATGTATCTATATTTGTTATGGGGCCTTTGAACCAGTGTCTTGCACTCAGAATCCATGATGACACTGTGAGGATGACTAGGCCACCCACAGCAACTGGAGTGTAATTGAGAGTATCCTTGGTTATGGGATAAGCAACAGGAAGCGAAAATAGTACCGTGATTGTTGCAACCCAGAGGACAGCAACCCAACCCACTAGTATCCCATACCTGCCGAGGTTGAAGGGGCCTGGAACAAAAGATTTGCGTGCTACGGTCACCCGGAAGAAGATGGGCAAAGCATAAGCAATGTAGAGTGCAATTGTAGCTATTGACGCCATAGCCTGGAATGCTACTAAGCTTCCAAGAGACTGTTAAGAAAGGATATGAGAAAAGAGATAAGCCATTGAGCAGGGATTCTTACACTTACAAGGAGTGAGAATGCGCATCCAAAAGAAATCATGGGACTTGCAGGAATTCCATAACAAAATCGAGAAAACAAATAATAGAACTTATACCATGCAAAATCATGGGACTTGCAGGAATTCCATAACAAAATCGAGAAAACAAATAATATAACTTATACCATGCAAACATCTACGTAAATAATTGATGATTCTCGTATAACGCTCTTCTTTCTTTCTCCACCTACCCCCTTTTCCTCTCTTTGAGGGAGCAAGGGTGGTTGAATCGGATATAACCTTTGATTCTGTTCTGTTGCTTTCAGTCATTTACTGAAAATTTCATGAGACCGGTCTGCGTTTGCATGTGTAGTTTTGTATGCAAGTACTGTTTGAAGGCACATTCTCACCATGGATCTGAACCTGATTCCCTGGCCAGTTTAGCCAGTCCATTAGCAGCAGATGACTTCTAAATAAGGTGATTTTGTATACCCGTTAGGTAATAAGCTAAGCAAAATTTGAGGGGGTTCTTTTGCTGCATGTCACATTTAGAGTGCTCTGTTGCTAAACAATGACTGTTAGTCCAGAGTCCAGGGCTACAGGTTCACAATTTAGGAGACTGACATTGGGAAACTGAGTTATGGAAGAAAGAAACACTTCATTTGACAAAATGCCAATGTCAATTTACGCAAATGCAGGTGACCATTGTGCCAAACAGAGTAGCAAAACTTGAACACATATTTAGGGGCGAAAAATCTGATGCTAGAAATAAAAGATACAGGTAATCCCCTTAAATAATTGCAAGCATTATAGCAGGGAAGTTAACAAGGCATCAATCTCCAAGGATCCAAATTTGACACTGTAACTCGTGCAGGTATTTGTTTTTTCATATGTTACAACACCTAAAATTTTGATATGATTCCGTTGGAAGAATTAAGCACCAGTAACTTGTGACCTCTTATCATCTAGGGGCTAGGTTATTCCATGATTGCATGTGCATGATACACAAGCTATATCCAAGTAATATTTCAATCATAGTCATAATATATGCATGATGAAACCAGAAAGTGGGCGAGCTTAAACAAACAAGGCAGATCAACAGAAAATTCATTACCGTCAAAGCCATACAGAAAGATATAAATGCTGAGAGCCAAACTGCATTTAATGGTACTTCTTGCTTGTTCACTTTATGCCACAATGATGATAGCGGCATTGCTCCATCTCTTGAGAATGCATATGCCATCCTAAATTTGAGGAAACAGTCAAACAATAATTTTTTGGCATCTAATGATTAAAATCTAAAGGCAAAAAACAAAAATAAATCGACTCGGATTTAATCCCTTTTAAGAGAGAAATAATAGATAAACATTTCAGATATTAATTAGAATAAAAGTCATGTTTACCTAGAGTTGCTTGTCACTGCGCTTATACCACAAAAAAATATAGCAACAGCAACAATTCCCAAGCAAATGATGCCACCTACACCACTGCCATATCTACTCTTAAAGGCAAGGTAGAAAACTTCTGCAATTGCATAACCTCCAGCATCATTGTCAGTGCTCAAAAGATATGGAATGTTCTTAACTGCAAATGTGATGCCAAGCAGATAACCCCAGCCTGTAATGATTGATATGCCAATGGCACTGATTATTCCTTTTGGTCCATTCTTATCTGCGTTTTTAGTTTCCTCCGTCTGGGAAAAAAAGATATATGCTAAAGAACCAATTTAACATTTGCATAAGATCTTTATGAAACAACCAAGATTAATAGAACATGAGGATATGATAGTAGATGAAGGAAAAGAAAACCAAATTTTGGGCTTTAGATTAATTTATGTCAAAGTAAGAGAACTTATATCTGAAGTTAGATGCTTTGAGAAGATTTAAGATGGAAGTGATGAAGAAGGACTATCTCCTTACGACAGAAGAAAGAGGATTCAGTGGAAATAATGCCAAAGTATGGCAAATCTAGTTGGATATGTATCAATTATGAAGGTATAGTCATTAACTTCTTGATAAATCTAATATCTAACATGAGCAAAGTAAAACACTACGGGCTCGTTTGGTTCGCGGGAAGTATTTTCCCTCCTAGGAATATGATTCCTGGGAATCAGATTCCTAGAAAGAGGATACCTAGGAAAGTACTTTTGACATGTTTGGTTAACCATGGGAAAGTGACTAATTTCCAAAGTGCTTATATTTGGTTGACCATCCACTTTCCTAGGAAAGTTATGTATAATTCCTATTATGCCCTTAATAAAAATTAGGTCTTTAATGCCTCTTTAATGCTTCTTTAATGCTGAAGGGTCTTTTTGGGAAAAAATAAAAAAAGGAGTGATTCCCACCTCATGGGAAAGTAACTTTCCCATGTTTCTCATGGGAAAGACTTTCCCATGAAATGTGGGAATCATATTCCCATGGGAATACAACTTTTCCATCTCTCTCCTTTGAAAACTCCAACCAAACAAGAGGCATTTCATTACTTTCCCGTTGACCACACTTTCCCCCCTCGTTTTCCTGCGAACCAAACGAGCCCTACAGGAATAATTCTTACCATATGAGCAGATGCATCATATCCTGCCAATGTGTATATACTTAACAAGAGTCCCAAAACAAAAATGTATAGTTTGCTGTGGATTCCAGCATCATTTTCGGTGTTGAAATGAGAAAACACAAAATCTGCACTGGCCCTCTCAGTAGCAACAGCTGGTATAAGGATCATAAGGACAAAGACACCTGAAGAGAACAACTTCATTAGGTAACCAAGTGGAATATTGTTTCAATCTCTCTGATGACCTTAGAAAAATTTAAAAATGGGAAGTATGGTCCTACCTAAGACATTCCAGATAGCTGCAAGCTGTCCAAAGAAAGATAACCAGGTAATTGACAGACTGTTTATTATGGCATGAATCAGCAGAATCCCCCCATGAAACCCGATGACCACATACTTGGAAGCCAGGTATCCTCCTCCATGGTTTCCACCAGTGCTAAGTAAGATAATTACTTGCAATAGTTGTGCAAGTGAGAAATCTATACTAGTAGTGCCTGCCCACTGCAAAACAGAAATTTTTTAACTGCTCAGAAGAATATAAAAGGGTTGTTTAGCTCCAGTTGAGGTATGCTCTCCACTGGACAATAGAGGCTTTGAACTTCAAACCAAATAACTTCTGGTATTACCTGTCCAACAATGTTAAACCTGCATGAAAATCAATAGAAATTATTAGCTCACAGAGAGAGCACTAATCTAATGGATTATATGGTCATATGCTAACAATTTTTTTTAATTTATTTCATTTCAAAATAAATGCATAAAAATGGCTTATCTTTCAAGCCTTTGCAAACTCAATTTTTTTAGATAAACCAAAAGCTCTAAGTCACCTTTTCACCTGAAACATTTCTAGTAGCAGATATTATATTGTAACATCTGTTACAAAATGATACAGTTTTGCATCATTCTCAGAATCTATTGCTTAAGCAAGCCTCTAGCCTACAAGAATACAGTCCAAATGAATTTTTGGCCTAAAAGAGACCAATTTGCTCATATCATGCAGCAGTTTCAGTTCAAGCTTTAAGATCAATGCATGACAACTATTCTGCTTTGTATACTCCTTTACCGGTCCTACCAAATTTAAAGTTGAAAGCAAAGTTCGCCATCTCGGTACCGGACCCCGTATCGGTGCAACGCTAGCATAGTATCGGTATGGTACAGTACGAAATTTTTTTGTTATACCGAGTGTTTATACGCCATCCGTATTGGGTACCAGTACCGAATTGGTACGCCCTGTAAATGTCCACATTGAATCACTCACAAGTCACATCCAAACTAGTATACTAAAACTATTACATCCATCTTTCAATATAAGCTTTGGAGAGAATCTCATGACTGACAAGTCTCAACTGCCTTTGTTGGATGGAGTAAGTATAAAAGTTGGGAGTCACATGCACTTTAGACAGGCGTCTAAACTGTAAAAATCAAGAACCTCTTTTCATGCAAGGCAATAACACGTAGATATAGAGATTTTAAAACGAGAACCAAAAATCTTAACTTTTGCTGCAACATGAATCAAACTTCTTATCCAGTGGTGGAATGTCAAACATCCAATAACTAAATTATTTATCTTATTTTATTGCCTGTGTACTTTGGAATGTCATAGATCCGATAACTGAAGAGATTGAATTAAGCAGCAAATGGTTACACCACTCCTACGCAACCAGGGAAGTCATGGTATTTCCTGAAAGAAACTAGCAATTTGATATATTGATTCCCATTGTTGACAGGTATTTGTTTGTCCACTCTATGCTAATGCTCATTGGATCAATTGGAGACCAAGTTCCCCCTAAGAATGACTGGCTAATAGCTCTACTTGGTAATAAAATCAGTAGTCTTTAGGATCAACAAGCAATATCAGCAACTAAAATTGCAAGCTCTTTGGAAGAAAATTATTCAATTCAAAAACTATCCAGGTTCTAATTGCTGGCTTCTGTGCAACACATCCTATATAGCACAAAGAGTTTTCTACACCCCAAACAACAAACAGCAATAAAACAAAGAAACAGAGACCAAACAGCCATAACCAATAGTAGTACCAGCCAGTAATCCAGGAAGCAAATGGGCCCCACTTGTTCCCCGAGAGCTTAGCACTCCAGTAGTACAGACCGCCAGATGTCGGGTATGATGAGCAGATTTCCGCCATCGAAAGGCCAACAATCATTGTAAAGAACCCAGCGATAAACCACCCGTATGTCATGGCTACAGGCCCTCCAAACTTCAGACCGGTGTTGTAAAGGGTGGTGATACCAGTGAGCACTGATAAGATCGAAAATGAGAAGGCGAAGTTGGACAACACCCTGCAATTCCCCAACGCTACCCATGAATCCAAAACACACACGCACGCACACACACAAATGCAACCCAAGCAAGGAACCGAGCATTTGAGTCGAGATAATTACGAGAGATCGCGTTTGAGCTCCTGCTTGTAGCCAAGCTCGTGGAGGCGAGCATGCCCGGTATCCATGGAGGAGTCGACATCACTCCTTGTGGAGCCATTGGTCCCATCCTTTCCCCAGACCATCTCTCTATATGACCACCAGAATAAGGACGCTTCCTTCGAAGAACGAGAGATGGTTAGGGGTAAAAGAAGAGACCAACCTGCGCTTCCCTGAGCTCGCTCCGTCTCCCAGAACTCCAATAATCCAGGTGGGAGGGGTGTTGACAAGTAGATTGCAACCCGCTCAAAAGATCTTTCTATCATATAGGAATCTCTTGCCCACCGGTGCGAACTCCAGATATAGCCGAAGACTCTGACCAACCTCTCGTCGGTTTCTCACCACCGTATCTTTTACTCCGTCTACACTTCCTTTTGACTTTATTATTATTATTATTATTATTTATTTCCACAATGGCGGCTCACACCGATTGATTGAGCGCGAGTATAATTAATAAAATTAAAAAAATTTGACGAAGAAGAAAAGAAATAGACTTATGACTTCCTTAGAGAATCTCTCCTCGATAATGTGCAGTATAGAAGGCGACCCAGCCAACAACATTGTTCGCCTTCTGAAAGAAAAAGTGGCCCGAAAGGAGCCAAATCCTCTCGAAAGCCTGCATATGTCTTGAAGCAGCAAGTGCCGGTCGTCATTGCTGTACTGACCTTGAATCCACTCGATCACGATAGCCGAGTCTCCTTCAAGTAAATGCTATATGCACCGAGAACTAGCCTTGCATGGGTGATGCCCTCCAATGCAACTCTTAACTCTGCTTCGATGACAGTCGCATGAAAAATACGCGGACCCGCGGCTGCGACAAGTCTAAAGTCATGATCTCGGATCACAAAGCCCACCCTCCTCTGCCTCCGCCCTTAGAAATATTGCCATCAAAGTTTACCTTAAAAAAGTTGGGGTGAGGCCTATAGGAGACAAAAGTAATCATGGTCACTGCAAAAGTTGAGTGGTAGTCCTAGATATCCCTAGCCAACCTAAGTAAAACCACTGTAGTAGTACTAGTGATTTCAACAACATGAAGTGGGTGCTTTATCCACCACGGTCCTCGGGTGCACTCTTCTGTCCTCAAAGATTTAGGCATTTTTGTCCGGCTATATGTGATAGACCACGTAGGCATATTTGATATCCCACTCCACAGTGCTGGGCCTCCGCAAGGACTCCTTCAGATGGCCTAAGAATTCCTTCATCAAGGTCGTAACCTATAACGTACTATGTGAAGCTATAGCGCATCCTTAAATCTGAGCCGCCTGTGGGCATCTAAAAAGAACATGACTGATAGACTCCTATATGTCAAGGCACCCCTCATAAAGTGAAGTGACTCTCATTCCTCTTTTAGCCAGCACGCCTCTGGTCGGCAAGCATTCCTATGTCACCTTCCAAATGAACAAGGCAACACAGGGGTGGATACGCATTCTCCAGATCCAACCCCCATCAATTCGTGGAGTCGTCCCTCCTCTAACCAGGTCATATAGGTCTTGGGCACTTATGTTCGACCTCCCAGTCGCTCTCCATACCCTCTTATCTGCAGTCTCCTTTGTGGGTATATATGTTGCCAAAATCCTCTCAGCCAACGGATCCCCAAAGGCACGACGAACAAGACCCTCATTCCATCTTCTCTCCTTTAGGAAAATCAGATCACAGACTTACAACTAGCAAGGCACCCCGGGTCGATCATGGTAGGCCACCAGCCAAATGGTTGCTCTGTCAGCCATATGTCCTCCAGAACATTAATAGTCCACCCATCCCCAATTGCCCATCTAATAGAAATGTGCACCGTCGGAGCATGGGCACAAATCTCCTCTAAATGAAAGAGCTGTGACGCCCAATGCGAAAGTCAGGTCCAACGACCGGATCCCTCGTACTTGGCCCTCATCAAGATGCACAAAAAACTCTCAGGTTCTAGGAGATACCTGGTTGCCAGAATCTCTCGCCTCGCAATCAAGGAGTGAATGCCCATCCCTCCACTACTAGTTGGCTGACAGATCACATCCCATGCTAGTAGGTGAATACTGCTCCTTCCCTCTCATCTTTCCTAGATAGAACTCTTGAACAACTGCTCTAGAGTCCTTAGTGGTTCCAGAGGCACGACGGTGTTGGACAGCATATAAACCAGGATCGAGTTGAGTACTAACCGAACAAGAGTGACTCTACTCATCATAGATAGAGCGCTTGTCTGCCACTCCTCCAGCCTGTGTCTGATGCTTTGCTCGATGGTTGAGAATACCCCTCCACGAAGGCGACGACCAGTAACGGGAACCCTAAGATATCTCATGGTGCCCCTGCTCACCCACACTTAGAATCTCCATGATAGTTGCCTTCAACCGTGGCTTGATCCTCAGGCTGAAGCAAATAGCTTACTTGGCCAGATTAACTTATTGCTCGAAAGCCCCATAGTACTCCTCTAAAATCCTTCGAATTGCCTATGTTGACTGTCTTGTCGCTCGGGCCAGAAGCATACAATTATCGGCAAACAACAGATGCGAGATCTGGATAGAATCAGCCATCAGCCTATAAACCTCCACAACCTGAATCTCAAAAGCATACCAGAGCGATTTGGGCAGTGCATCTACACAGATGATGAAAAAGGGGCGAGAGCGGACAACCCTGACGCAGATCGACGGAGGACTCAAAAAACTGCATGGGCATGCATTCACCAGAATGGCAAAGGAAGGAGCCCGAATGCACCTCAAAATCCATCTGATCCACTAAAATCCGAAGCTCTCCAAGGAGTGAGTCAAAAAATTCCAGCTCATTCTATCATAGCCTCTGTTTGTTAAGTTTGATACCCATTAGACTCCTCTAACCTAAAGCTCTCCCGAGGTCGAACATGAACTCATGGGCTATAAGAACATCGTCGATGATGCTTCGTCCACCAACAAAAGCCCCCTGCTCAGGACTGGTGAGCCTGGGCAAGATACCCCTCAACCTCTTCACCAAGATCTTCGCAATGGTTTTATACAAAGTAGTGCATAGGCTGATCTGTTAGTAGTGGCTTGGTTCTATGGCGCCCTACCTCTTCAAAATCAGAGTGATGAAGGTATGCTTTCAGTCATGAGGCATCTTTGTAGAAATAAAGAATTGCTGGATAGCCATGGCCACATCCTGCCTGATAATATGCCACTACCTTCTGAAGAAGACTTGAGGAAAACCGTCCGACCCCGGGGTCTTGTCTTCGATTAAAGACCAGAGAGCCTCTTGGACTTTTATTGCTGAGATCGGCCTGACCAACAATGCATTCTCTTCCTCTGATACCCTCATCAGTGGTGCAGGCTCGTTAGGTGACCCCCTGCTACCTAACTGGTCCGTCCACCTGGATATGAAAAACTACTCCAGTATCCTCCTAATGGTATCTGAGTCATTGATAAGTGCTGAATAATTTATAATTTAGTTATCTTTTCATAGCACTTATCAATGTTCTTAAACTGATAAATACGTATTTTACCATAAAATTGAATAATCATTTAAATAAATTTAAAATATAGTAAGAAGTAGATAATTCTTTTCTTAAACCAGACTCTGAACTTGTCTCTCTCTTGGTTGCAATCTTGTTTTGACCTAGTTTGGTAACCTGATAGAGTTGTAATCAAGCTAAGGTTATAATTAAATGGGTTTTGGTCCTGAGTAGATTGAAAGTTATAATTAATTATTTTTGTATGGGAAAAATGTTTGATTAACCCTTCTTATTAAGTCACGGTCTTGTTTATTTTATCTGGTCGAGTTCAGTCTAAAGCAGTTTAGCGAGAATTAAATTTAAATGATGTTGGACTCGAGGACAAGTCAATGATCATGACCCACCTCAAATCTAAAGCCAATTCTCCTATCCTTCCCAGATCAGCAGCCATCCAACGGACTTGCCATCCTTTCTTTACTAGCTGAAACAGGGGAGACCTTTATGCCGTTGATTTCAAATCCTCCCCAGCACACCCAGATCCTCGTTTCAAAGCAACGCTCCCAAATCCTCCGCGATCGATTCCCAGCTCCAAGCCGTGATCGGCTCCCACCAGCCTTCCATTCCTCTTCTCCCGCGATGCATCCAGCCAAGCGTCTTCCGCATCCAGGTAGCCACGGCATCGTCTTCATCCCCGGGTGTTCCGCCTGCGACCACTCCTCCATCGATCCCGCGGCCAGCCCTCTTCCCAGCAGCCAATGGTCCAAAGAAGGAAAGCAATGAAGCATGATTCCTTCCACGGATCCACACCAGCGACCAGCATCCTGTTTTTCGCCATCACCGTCCGCGTCTCCTCCGGATTCAAAATCCCCAAATCCCGGATCCAGTCCGCACTCACCAGCATCTGCAAATCAAGCCCAAAATCCAGCCCTTCATCCTTTTCGTCCGCAATCTACCCTCCAGCATCACGCCCCAGAATCATAGCAGCCTAGCATTCAGCCCCTTCTCCCGTCCGTATTCATCTTCCATGGATCACTCCTCCACGACTAGCTCCCGTGATCCAGCCGATGATGTGCATTTCGCCCAAGGATCAAACGTCCGCTCCCTTTGGATTCATGGCTGGCTTCACCAAGAGAGGAGAGACCTATATAAGAGAGGGGAGAGCTCGGTTTAGAGGAGGGGGGGGAAGCTCGGTTCGAAAGAAACAGGGGAGACCCTGTTTTGGTGAAGAGAAGAAGAGAGCCGAGAACCAGAGAAAAGAAATAAAAAAAAAGAAAGGAGGGGGGAGAGAGAGTATTTTGGATATTTTGGGAATAGAGGGAGCCGAATGGGAGCGGAAGACTTTCATTTGAAGATGGGAGGTCGTCCGGAAGCCATGCTCGGCTAAACGTCCAATCTAGGGCTGGATGAAGCTCTAGCAATGTATCAGGGCATTGTAGTTCTTACTTTTTTTTATTATTTTGGAGCTTGTTTAAATTCTTATCTTCAATAAAATATTTCTTTTATGATGTTTAAACCTTGAGCATGCCATTTACTATTCATGTTTGCTAAAGTAGTCTAAGATGATCCATACCTAGAAAGATGAGGTGTGCTGCTGTTGCCCAGAGATGGTCACCCAAGAGGGGGGGTGAATTGGGTGTTTTAAAACTTTTTGTCTAATAAAACACACAAATGTATGAGCTAAAGTAAAAATAAAGGTATGAAAACAGACAATCGCAAACACAAGCTTTTATAGTGGTTCGGAGCTTTCACTGCTCCTACATCCACTCCCCAAAGCACCTTTGGAAATTTCCACTATAATCCAAGATTACAGTACGGTAGTTTTGCGAGTGCACTACCCAACTCGTTGTTTTACACCGGGCTAACAACGAACCCTAAAACCCCCAATTTCATCTAGGCTTGGGACGCCTTTCCCTTGTTCCAAGTCCCTTGACTGGAACAAGCACAATATTGAAAAAGTTTTACAAAAGATTTGAAAGCTCTAAATAAGCAAATATAACAATGATAAACAATGAAACCCGGAAGAACCGTTTTAGCCGTTGGAAGCGTGGGAAATGGTGGTTCTTCCGATGTGGATCGCGTTGGCTTGAATGTGAGCTTTGAATGCCTAGCGGAAGAGAGTAGTTGAGCACGAAATCACTTGGGAAGCTTGAAGGCACTTGATTTCTTCACTTGAATGCACTAACTCCCTTGAACCTCTTTTTCTTTCTTCTCTCTTGAATGATCTTGTGTTGGATTTTTGAGAAGTTGTTGGAAAGCACTTAAGAGCTCCCTTTTATAGCCCAAAAAGCAAATATAGCCGTTAGAGATAAAGTTAAAGAGATTTGAAATTCAAACCAAACTTGCAAAAGTTGTCAGTCGCGTCCCAGGCGCTCCGGAGACGTCTCCGCTTCATCGCGAGACGTCTCGGCTGTAAGATTTTACTTTTGACGATGTTTGGGGTCGACTCGGCACTTTACGGGGGCGACTCCGATGATGAACGGTTTGAATTCTTGTTTTTCTGTTTTTCTGAGAGGGTCGCCTCGGCGCTTTACGGGGACGTCTCGGCTTGTTTGCGCTTTTTGCATGGGGACGACTCCGCTGCCTTGGGGACGACTCCGCCGTTATATCTCCGAAAAATATGTCTTCTGGAATTCTCTGAGAGAGTCGACTCCGCTCTTTCAGGGGACGTCTCCGCTGCCTTATCACTGAAAAAGACATCCTCTGGAATACCCTGAGAGAGCCGACTCCGCTACCTCGGGGACGACTCGGGAAGTCTGCTTTTTACTTGCGGGGACGACTCCTCGTCCTGTGGAGACGGCTCGCGCGCATCTCTTGAAATCAGCCTTTCTGCCGCCACTGAGAGAGTCGACTCCGCTACTGAGAGAGTCGACTCCGACCCTGCGAGACGCCTCGCCAGGTGCCGGGGACGTCTCCCGACGTGCCAGTTCTTCCTGTTTGTGCCAGAGACGTCTCTGGGACAAACCGGAGACGTCTCGGCTGTCCCTGATCTGTTTTCTTCAACTTAAAAAATTCTTCAATAAATTCATAAAAATTATGGAAACTTGCCTAGACATTTCTTAACAATATTCTTAATTAAACACCTAAAATTCTCAAGTAAATTGTTAAGATAAATGGAATTATACTCTAGTGTTTTGTATTCATCAAAATCCATTAGGAGGTCAACAATCTTTCCCTTTTTGATGATGACAAAACACTGAGTATATGCAAAATTCGAAATTTAAACATATACACAGTATTTGATCAGATGTACAAGTCTAATGTTTTGATTAGAGCTAGATACAATGTGCATAATTCAAAATAGTCAATTTTCAGTTCTATCCTTATGCATAAAATTGATCTTAATAGCTCTTAGGCAATTTTAGCATATCTACTGAATTTCAATCAAGTTAAAATGTAGATGGATGCTAAAGACAATTGAGAGCTAAGTTTCTTTTTGACTCCCCCTTTCTTTTCCAGAAGGGCAATTATCTTAAAGCCAATATTCTTCAATTTTAACTCTTCTAATTCAACTTTCGAGTATGATTGTAAATTTTGTATTTTGCATTTCATATATTGGTTCTACAAATGTGTTTTTCTACTCCCCTTTTTTGTCATCAACAATGAAGGGGACAAATTATCCTTAGGTGCTTAAAGCATACTTTCTAGTAAAATTCAGCATAGTACCATGAACCACTCAAGGGTATTCAAGTTATTGCTCCCCCTGTCCAAGTTATTTTTATTAATGAATTCAGTCATTCATACCACTCCCCCTTTGTTCTGGAATTCATTTCAGACTCCTCTTTTTGTTTAAAATAGTTACCACAAGATGTGCTCCCCCTGTTTTGTATGCATTCATAAATTGTGTCAAATTTGAGCACTTAAAGTATGTTATGAGATCTTTAAGGCACATCATAGAATCACATACACAGAGTCAGAAATGTACACAAGGTTTCAAAAGAAATTGTATGTCATTCATATATCATTGTAAACCTTTGAAGTCATTACAAAGTTAAAAGAGGAGATCATTACAAGTATTCATTTCTAATACAAAAAGTATTTCAAAATGAGCCTAGGGTTTACAAAAGAAGAACCCTAGATGTCTACAAAATGTCCCTCATCGGCGACATTGCTTATAAGCCCTACAAGCTGCATCTATAAATGCATTGATGGAATCTAGTAATGTTTTGAACTGCTCTCCCTGGGACTGATGAAAGGCTGCCACTAGTGCTTCAAATTCAATGCTTGCCCTTTCAATTCTTCCTCGAAGTTGGGCAACCACAGTGCCCACATTACCTCCAGGGCTTGTCAGTTCTTGAAGGCTATTTGAAATGGTCCTCAAGCTGTCTTGTAGCTCAATTGATCTGAAGGCTTGGGTGGCATTCACACTAACTAGTTCTTGCGCTGTAGCTTCTATCTGAGCTCTAATTTCCTTCAGCTCTTGTAGAATCCCTTCATGTGAGGCTCTGATGGGGGCCAACTCAGTAGAGATCATCGATCTCATCTCCTCCCTCATCTGCTGGCAAATAACAGATGCTAAAGTGCGCATCTGGTCTTCTGATAGGGAGTAGGGCCCACTGACTGGAGGAGGTGGTGGTATGTATGTGGAAGGTCCAGCTGAGCTGGAGGGTACATCAGGAAAGTCCATGTGGCTATGTGGAGGAGAGTGGTGATCAGGCTCCTGAAGTGGGATCTCAGGCTCTAGGGTTTGAGCTTTTCTCTTTGGTACCTTGACCCATGACCCATCTACCTTGTGAAACTCCATTCTTCGCATTGTGCTCTCATTATAATAGTCGGTGTTTCTCAAGGGTTTTGCAGGCTCATTTTCTGGAATGGGTACTTTGAAATGTTTGAAGAGTAGGGTAAGGATCATCCCATAAGGTATGCTAAACCTAGAATACCTATGACATGTAGCAATGTAGTTCAACATAAGTCTAGGGAGGTTTAGGGGAATCCCTAGTAGGATGTGGTGCATGATAACTAGGTCTCGCTCCGAAACAAAATCAAAGCGGCCGGTTTTAGGAAATAAGACTCGGTTGACAATACTCAAAAGGAGTCTCATCTCGGCATTCAGGTCTTGGGAGTTAACTACATCGAGAGGGCCGCAGTCCTCTCGTCCTAAAAGCAAGTTTAGGGCTATTTCCCTTTGGGGATGTGAGGTCGGAGCCTCACCGTCTTTAGGAATTTGCAAGACACTAGATAGGACATCCTCATTAATTTCTACCAATGTCCCCCGGACATATGCAGTGTACCCTAAGTCCCCTAAGGCCATATTGCTAAATAGTTCTCTAACCAGGCCGGGGTAGGTCGATGTATTGAGTGTACAAAGGTGTTCCCAACCTTGGGCACGGAGTCTCTCTCCAATAGAGAACCCCTCACTATCTAGAAAATGAAAATCTATGTACCTTCCAGTGGTTACTGTGCGATTCGCACAGGAAATGGTCGCGGTTGGCGGAGCAACCGGAGGAGACGGCGCGGAAGGCTCTTCCCTCCGTTCCTCACCGTCGGTCGCTGCCCTAGGACGCCTCCCACCAGTCCTCCTAGCTCTTTTAGGTGCCATTGAATGGAAAACCTAGGAAAATGAGGAGAAAGAGGCTAGGGTTTGTGTTGGAGAGAAAATGGAGGCTAGGGTTTTTGTTTTTGTTTTTGTTGGGGATGAAGGGGATAGCTCGGGTCGGCTCGAGCTGTTTCGACCTATTTTAAAAACCCTCGTTCGGTCCCCGAGACGTCTCCGCGACTAAGGCGAGACGTCTCGCCGGGGGGACGTCTCTGCGATTTGCCAGAGACGTCTCCGGCACTGAAAAATTTCAGACTGATTTTTATCTTTTCCTAATTTGTTTCATTTAATCACACTAATCAATATGATTTCTTTTGGTGAATACAGAATGAGTTTGTTTGTGATCCTCCCCCTTAATAATACATCCTATAGAGGTTTGATAATGATTTTTGAATTATTAATGTTGAAATGAGGAATGTTTGACCAAATTTCGAATACCTATGAAATAGGCTCTGAAAATATCTCTATGAAGAGTCCAAGGGAGGGTAACCATCCTCCGGAAAGTCAAACAGTTCGTCATTTAGCTTAGATGGATTATGCTTTCACTTATGTTGACCTTGAGGTGGATTACTAGCTTGAGTAGCAAAGCATTGCAATACAAGTTGAATTTATTTGCTAGGATCATACAAGCTCAAAGCATTCCTTAAGAAGTTGAACCTATCTTTACAAAGGAGCTTTGTAAAGATATCGGCCAATTGATTTTCAGTACATACATATTCAATCATCACATCATTTTTCAGCACATGATCCCTAATAAAGTGATGCCTAATTTCTATATGCTTTGATTTAGAGTGTTGGACAGGATTTTTTGTTAAATTGATTGCACTTGTATTATCACATTTAATTGGTATGTTGTCCATTTTGATACCGAAGTCTTCAAGTTGTTGCTTAATCCAAAGAACTTGGGCACAACAGCTTCCAGCTGCAATGTATTCAACCTCAGCTGTGGACAAGGTGACTGAATTCTGTTTCTTGCTAAACCAAGAAACCAAATTAGCACCCAAGAATTGACATGTGCCACTTGTGCTTTTTCTGTCGAGTTTGCACCCGGCAAAATCAGCATCGGAATAAGCAATTAAATTTATGTCAGATTGTTTAGAATACCATAAGCCTACATTAGATGTCCCTACTAGATATCTAAAAATTCTTTTAACAGCTTGCAAGTGTGATTCCTTAGGACATGCTTGGTATCTAGCACACATGCAAACACTGAATAATATATCTGGCCTACTAGCAGTAAGATAAAGTAAAGAGCCTATCATACCTCTGTACAATTTGCAGTCTATACTTTTACCTTTTTCATCTTTGTCAAGCTTGCAACTTGAGCCCATGGGTGTGCTAATTTTCTTTGCATCCTTCATCTTGAATTTTTCCAACATTTCCTTGATATATTTGGATTGACTGATGAAGATGCCTTCCTCTGATTGTTTTATTTGTAGCCCAAGGAAGAAGTTGAGCTCACCCATCATGCTCATTTCAAATTCTCCCTGCATAAGCTTGGCAAACTCTTGACAAAGACTATCATTAGTAGCACCAAAAATTATATCATCCACATAAATTTGCATAAGCAATAAGTCATTTCCTTTTCTTTTAATGAAGAGGGTTTTGTCTACATTTCCTCTCTTAAATTTATTTTCAATTAGAAAATTACTTAATCTTTCATACCATGCCCTAGGAGCTTGCTTAAGCCCATACAATGCTTTATGCAATTTATAAACGTAATCTGGATGTAAGTGGTTTTCAAAGCCTGGAGGTTGTCCTACATAAACTTCCTCCATTATATAACCATTTAGAAATGCACTTTTTACATCCATTTGATAGAGTTTAAAGTCCATGAAGCATGCATATGCCAAAAGTAGTCTAATAGCCTCTAACCTAGCAACAGGAGCAAAAGTTTCATCAAAATCTATTCCTTCCTCCTGATTATAGCCTTTGGCCACTAGCCTAGCTTTGTTTCTTATTACTACTCCATCTTCATCTAGTTTATTTCTATATACCCATTTGGTGCCTATAATTGAAACATTAGGGGGTCTTTTCATCAAAGTCCAAACTTGATTTCTTTCAAATTGATTTAATTCCTCTTGCATAGCATTCATCCAATTATCATCTTTTTCGGCTTCTTCTAGTGATTTAGGCTCTATTTGTGAAACGAAAGCAAGATAATTACTAGTATTTCTTAGAGAGGATCTTGTTCTTACCCCTTGCGAGGGATCACCAAGGATTAGATCCCTTGGATGACCATGTGCATACCTCCATTCCCTCGGAAGATCTTGATTTGTTGCTTGGGGTTGATCTTCTTCATCTTGCTGAATTGTATCTTTCTTGACTTCATCCTCAAGTTGTTTGTCTTGTATGGAGAACTCCTTCATTCTGTCTTCAAGTATACCTGCATCATTATCTTCTTCTTTTCTAGAAGAATCTCCATTAGCTTCATCAAAGACAACATGTATGGATTCTTCAACAACGAGAGTTCTCTTGTTGAAGACCCTGTATGCTCTACTAGATGAGGAATAACCTAAGAAGATCCCCTCATCTGATTTGGCACTAAATTTACTTAGATTGTCCTTTCCATTGTTTAAAATAAAACACCTACAACCGAACACATGAAAGTAGCTTATATTGGGCTTCTTATTTTTCATTAACTCATAGGGTGTTTTCTTTAAAATAGATCTAACTAATGCACGGTTTAAAATGTGACATGCAGTATTTATTGCTTCAGCCCAAAAGTATTTTGGTAGATCCGATTCGCACAACATGGTACGAGCCATATCTGCTAGTGTGCGATTCTTCCTTTCTACCACCCCATTTTGTTGGGGTGTTCTAGGGGCCGAGAAATTGTGATTGATACCATTTTCGTCACAAAACTTTTCAAAGTGCTGATTTTCAAACTCGGTACCATGATCACTCCTAATTGCTTTTAGTTTAAGATTGAGTTCATTCGAAATTCTATTATGAAACTTGATAAAAGCGGGAAAGGACTCATCTTTATGTGCAAGAAATGAAACCCATGTAAAACGTGAAAAATCATCAACAATTACAAGACCAAATTTCTTACCCCCTAGACTAGCAGTTCTAGTGGGTCCAAACAAATCCATGTGAATTAGTTCTAGGGGTTTTGATGTTGAGACTATGTTCTTAGACTTGAAAGAACTTCTTGTTTGTTTCCCTAATTGGCATGCAGCACAAATTTTGTTCTTTTCAAAGTCTATTTTTGGTAGTCCTTTGACTAGATCTTTGGTAATCAATTTAGAAATTAAATCCATGCTAGCATGCCCTAACCTACGATGCCATAACCAACTAGTCTCATTAACTTTGGGATCCATGGCTACAAGACATTGGCCATCCTTCATGGTGAGATCATCAAGATCTACCATATAAACATTTCCATGCCTATGTCCCGTAAGTATGATCTCATTGTCAACTGGACTACTAATTATGCATAGTGAAGATTCAAATGACACTTTAAAACCCTTGTCACAAAATTGACTTATACTTAATAAATTATGTTTTAGTCCATTAACTAACAATACATTGTCAATAAATGAGGAGGGTGATATGGAGATTTTACCAACACCAATGATTTGACCTTTTGCATTGTCTCCAAATGTGACTACTCCTCCTTCTTTTGATTTCAAGGTGACGAAGAGACTCTTGTCACCGGTCATATGCCTTGAGCAACCACTATCAAGATACCACATTCTCTTTTTATTCTCGGCTGCAAGGCATACCTGCAAAATGATCATGTGAAGCTCTTAGGTACCCAAGTTTTCTTGGGTCCTTCGTGGTTAGTGTAGTTGGTTCCCTTAGGCACCCATACTTTAGTTATGTTTTTAGCTTTTACAAATGTACTCTTGTTTGTTTGGATCTTTCTTTGAATACAAGAGTAAGCTTTATGTCCACTTTTTCCACAATGAAAGCATGTAGGTTTTTCAGTTTTGACATCTTTTGCTTTCACAAAGAAATTCTTTAGATACTTTTGTTGCTTGTTAGTTTTATATCCTAATCCGGCTTTATTAAAAACAGCTCTTTGATTTGAAAGAATAAGACTTAATTTTTCAGAGCTTTGTGTAAATTTTTCAACAATTGGTTTGTACTTATGTACCTCATTCTTAAGATTCAAATTTTCTTTAACTAGTTCTTCCTTATCCTTTTTAAGGGATTCAACATGTCGTGCAAGTGAGGTATTATTATCGAGTAGGGATTTTACTTTTAGATTTAATTCCTTAATTAGTATTTTTGCCGTTTCATTTTCAATGCTAAGTTTTGAATTTTTATTTTCTAGATCAATGGTGTTAACATTTTCAACGCTCTCTTTCTCAATTAATAGATTTTTAATATCATCCTTTAGTTTTAGATTGGAGGCTTTTAATTCTTTATTCTTTGCTCCTAACATACTACAATCACTCATAAGTTCTTGAAAAGCTTCATACAATTCTTCTAAAGTAAAATTTATAGTTGAGTTTTGACATACCTCGTCATCTTCGAATGCCATGAAGCACAAGTTGGCGGTTTCTTCCTTCTCTTCCTCGGAGGAGGATGTGTCACTATCATCCCACGTTGCTTTCAATGCCTTCTTCTTCTTCTTTCCAAAGTGCTTCTTTTGTTGAGGGCATTCGGAACGAATGTGTCCCGGTCTCTTGCAATCATAGCATATGATTGGGTCTCTTTCTTTTTCTTTTTCCTTTTCCCAATCATTTCTCCCTCCAAACTTCTTTCTTGGGAAGGGTTTCTTTCTTCTCATGAATTTCTTAAATTTCCTTACTATTAAACCCAAGTCCTCATCTTCGCTTTCTTCTTTACTCTCACTACTTTCTTCTTCACACACACTCGAAGTAGCCTTGAGTGCGATTGTCTTCTTCTTTGGCGCATCTTCTTCATGTTGCTTCATTGTCAGCTCATGCGTCATCAATGAGCCCAATAGCTGTTCGAGTGCCAATGTGTTGAGGTCTTTGGCTTCTACAATCGCCGTGACCTTCGCTTCCCAAGCTTTCGGCAAAGACCTGAGAATTTTGCTCACAAGTTCTTGATTAGTATAAGATTTACCCAAACTCTTTAAACCATTTATTATGTCGGTGAAACGTGTGAACATGCATGTGATGGTTTCATTGGGTTCCATCTTAAATAGCTCATATTTGTGAACTAGAATGTTCACTTTAGATTCTTTGACTTGATTTGTACCCTCGTGGGTAACTTCAAGTCTATCCCATATTTCCTTGGCAGAAGTACAGGTTGAAACTCTATTGAACTCATTCACATCTAGAGCACAAAATAATGAGTTCATGGCTCTAGAGTTGAGTTGAACCATCCTATTATCATTCTCATCCCAATCCTCCTCAGGTTTGGGAACTTGAATGCCATTAACCATGTGAGATGGTTCTTGTGGTCCCTTAACTATAACCCTCCACAAGGCATAATCTTGTGCTTGAATAAAGATCCTCATTCTAGTCTTCCAATAGGTATAATTTGTCCCATTGAAGAGTGGAGGTCTATTGGTTGCCTGCCCCTCAGCAGGAACATTGTTGAAGGGTGTTGCCATCTAGATCTTTAGCTAAGACGGTTAGGTCTTCAAGAAATATACAGAGCACCCGCTCTGATACCACTTGTTGCCCAGAGATGGTCACCCAAGAGGGGGGTGAATTGGGTGTTTTAAAACTTTTTGTCTAATAAAACACACAAATGTATAAGCTAAAGTAAAAATAAAGGTATGAAAACAGACAATCGCAAACACAAGCTTTTATAGTGGTTCGGAGCTTCCACTGCTCCTACATCCACTCCCCAAAGCACCTTTGGGAATTTCCACTATAATCCAACATTACAGTACGGTAGTTTTGCGAATGCACTACCCAACTCGTTGTTTTACACCGGGCTAACAACGAACCCTAAAACCCCCAATTTCACCTAGGCTTGGGACGCCTTTCCCTTGTTCCAAGTCCCTTGACTGGAACAAGCACAATATTGAAAAAGTTTTACAAAAGATTTGAAAGCTCTAAATAAGCAAATATAACAATGATAAACAATGAAACCCGGAAGAACCCTTTTAGCCGTTGGAAGCGTGGGAAATGGTGGTTCTTCCGATGTGGATCGCGTTGGCTTGAATGTGAGCTTTGAATGCCTAGCGGAAGAGAGTAGTTGAGCACGAAATCACTTGGGAAGCTTGAAGGCACTTGATTTCTTCACTTGAATGCACTAACTCCCTTGAACCTCTTTTTCTTTCTTCTCTCTTGAATGATCTTGTGTTGGGTTTTTGAGAAGTTGTTGGAAAGCACTTAAGAGCTCCCTTTTATAACCCAAAAAGCAAATATAGCCGTTAGAGATAAAGTTAAAGAGATTTGAAATTCAAACCAAACCTGCAAAAGTTGTCAGTCGCGTCCCAAGCGCTCCGGAGACGTCTCCGCTTCATCGCGAGACGTCTCGGCTGTAAGATTTTACTTTTGACGATGTTTGGGGTCGACTCGGCGCTTTACGGGGGCGACTCCGATGATGAACGGTTTGAATCCTTGTTTTTCTGTTTTTCTGAGAGGGTCGCCTCGGCGCTTTACGGGGATGTCTCGGCTTGTTTGCGCTTTTTGCATGGGGACGACTCCGCTGCCTTGGAGACGACTCCGCCGTTATATCTCCGAAAAACATGTCTTCTGGAATTCTCTGAGAGAGTCGACTCCGCTCTTTCAGGGGACGTCTCCGCTGCCTTATCACTGAAAAAGACATCCTCTGGAATACCCTGAGAGAGCCGACTCCGCTACCTCGGGGACGACTCGGGAAGTCTGCTTTTTACTTGCGGGGACGACTCCTCGTCCTGTGGAGACGGCTCGCGTGCATCTCTTGAAATCAGCCTTTCTGCCGCCACTGAGAGAGTCGACTCCGCTACTGAGAGAGTCGACTCCGACCCTGCGAGACGCCTCGCCAGGTGCCGGGGACGTCTTCCGACGTGCCAATTCTTTCTGTTTGTGCCAGAGACGTCTCTGGGACAAACCGGAGACGTCTCGGCTGTCCCTGATCTGTTTTCTTCAACTTAAAAAATTCTTCAATAAATTCATAAAAATTATGGAAACTTGCCTAGACATTTCTTAACAATATTCTTAATTAAACACCTAAAATTCTCAAGTAAATTATTAAGATAAATGAAATTATACTCTAGTATTTTGTATTCATCAAAATCCATTAGGGGGTCAACAACTGCACCCTAGATTAGCACACTTAGGTAGACACTTCATGCTATACCGAAGATTGATCTTCCTAAAACTCTTTATGTTTTTATTTTAAAAGGCTTGTAGCCAAATTGCATGCCTCTCCAAAAGACAAAAATTAAGAACACAGTCCCTGATGTAATGCTATGTGGTGGATTCCAAATTCTAGATCTATTTACTCTGATAAATTCTAATTCGTACTCATAGTTTAATTTAGTTAAATCAAGTTAGCAAATCCTTCTTCTTGATTTATTTTTAAAAGAAAAATAACTTATTCTTCAATCCCTATGGACCGACACCCATAATCACTATCCTACAGGATACGTGCTATTGCATGGTTTATTTTTAAAATTGAAAGAACAGACCAGTCATCTATCATCTGCCCACTACTATCCCTAATGTTGTTAATTTTATTTCTTTGTCTCTAGATGATTGTCGATTGGTGGAAGAATCTAGTATTTTGGTCCCTCTCCATAATCCACGATATCCTCGATTTCTGTCTCCAAAGGATCTCTTGCTGTCGAAGGAGTAAGTGGTGTATGAATAACTGCACCATGAGCCTCTCCTATTTTTCTTCAGTCAAGCTCCCCCTCTATTCTTCTCGAGACTGGAGATTAGCTATAGAGGCTTCTGCCTCCTCCACCATTTTGAAAATGTTCCCCACCTCTTTCCGATTCCACCTACGTAGCCGGCATTTGGTCATCTCTGTTTGCGGGTCACCCTGTACATTACATCCCCCCGTACTGACATCTGTCATGCCTTCCGCACAACATACCATGACCGAGGATAAGAGATCCAAATCTTCTCAAATCGAAATGGACTGCGATAAGAGGTAAAGGTCGAGGTACTAACTAGGATAGGGCAATTGTCCGATGCTATCTGAGGCAGGTGGCTCACCCGATAATCCGAGTATCTCTAGATCCAGCTGGCTGTGTCAAACAATCTATCGATCCTCTCCCATACTCTCACTTGGCCCAACCTATTGTTGCACTAGGTAAATCTCGGCCCGATGAACCCAAGGTCAACCAAGCTATTGGCCATAATGAAATTATGGAACTCTCTGACTTCAATCTTGTTGGTGAAGGCCTTACCCCTCGCTTCTCCTGAGGGCCATCAATACAATTGAAGTCCCCCGCGACCACCGTTGGGTATCTCTGCTGATTACCTCACCCCATAGCACCTATCTCTGACTCTCTCCCTCAGGTCCCGCCTTCACCGTAGCCCCAGCCACTCCTTCTTTCGACCCCCACCTCCTGTCTGGCCCATGTAAGGCCCGCATCAGCTGAAGAACCACCTCCCATGATCGGCCCGTATTGGGCCTAACCCATCCTGAGAGGGCACTATGCTCTCATATTTGCCCTCCCTCTCTACCACAGTCGTCTCGGCTTCTGTCATCCCCCCAAGGTCGGGCACCTCCATAGCCACCTTTTCTCGGGCCACAATTGGCATTGCCGGCCCTCGGCACCAGCATCGGCAGCGCCACCCGCCGAAGCTGCTAGCCCTCCCTCGTACATCACCACTAGGTTCACCTCTGGAAGCCGTGGGGAAGAGTCGCCGATCCCACTTTGCTTAGCCTCGCCACTGCCCACCGCCTCAGCCCCAGTGGTCTAGGCGAACACTGCTTGAGAAGAGGGAGGGGGCTCCTGATTTGTTGGCGATCACTATCGCCTCCAGGAACCCAAACTCCCTCGCTTGAGCTAGGAGACACGGGCCGCAGAAGGTTCGGCCCAGACTCCATCGTCTGACTCTTCTTCTGGTTCTTCGGTCGACCACCGACCCCAGCCCGTTCGACCTCACCACCATTCGATCCTTTTCCCCTGATGGTCCCAACAGCCAAAGCCTTACGAGCGGGCGGAGGGCTCCCGTGCTGCTAGAGATCGCGCCCTCCTGTAGAAAATGAGGGCCCTTCGTTTGAAGAAGAAGATGAAGGCTGTTGGAGGCCTAGCCCAACCTCCACCGGCCTGCCCTTTGCACGGGCCTTGGGTGTGCTTTAAAGGCCCAACCCAACCTCCGGCAGCCCGTCCTCCGACCAAGCCTTGGGTGGGCTCCTGGCTCACTTCATTGGGTCGAGCCCGAAACCAGCCTCTACCATAACGGTGTCGGCCTGGACTGCCTCAGCTAAACCTAGCAGGCCCAATGCTTAGGCTCGACCATACCATTGCTTTGAATCAGATCAGACTCAATGCCCAGAGCGAGCTGACTCACCTCATCGCTTGAAGTCGCCGAATCATCGGCCAGAACCCCCTTCTCTGGCGATCTTCTCTGAGCCACCTTGGTGGGCTTCTGTCATCCATCTGAATTCGATGGCGACTCGGGATAACTCGGTCGGTTCCTACGGAAACTCGGCCTAGAGTGGGTGGAAGACGGACCTGAGGTCGACTCATGGGCGGAAACAGTCATCCTCCTTGGTCGGATCCTAGCATTGGCTGCCCTCAATTGCTAGATTCGGTTGGTGACCAACCATAGCCTAAAGACCGGGTGGCGGCCCCGGTCGGACCTCTCCATCTCTAGTTGAGTCAGCATCTCCGTGGTGGTCTCCACGACCATGGGCACCGGAGACGACCTGGCTCAGCTTCCTCCATCAAAGTTGGCACGGGGGAAGAATTCCGACACTAGCCTTCCACATGGTCGATCCGGGCACATCCATAGCAGAAAGCCGACAGGTTCTCATATACGAAAGTCCACTAGAAGTTCTGCGACTCCCTTTTGATGAAGACGCCTATTTTGAGGGGGTTTAGGGCATTGAGTTCTACCTTAACCCTGGCATACCTGAGTTTCTGAAGCTGGTCGGTGAAGCAATATAGGGCCAGCAGCTGGCCAGCCGCCGCCACGATATCCAGGATCGAGTGTCCTCCTAGTTTTCTAGAGGGAGACAATGGAGCTGGATCCACACCACCACCCGGTTCACTGAGTTGATGCCGGAAACGAAGTCCGGCACCCACATATCCATGGCCAGTAGCTGGCACACCACTAGCCATGGGTCATTGGCCAGTACCGAGTCCTGGTCGTCCTCGCTCTTGAATTAGAAGGTATGGTGCACCTCTGCCATCGGGAGTGCCTCAACCTCATAGTCGAGCTTGCCCCGAGACGTAGCTCCCAAGCTACTCACTTCGCCGGGACTCACCACCCCAGACTGCGAACAATCAACGTCATTGAAGACCACACCCTTCTAGACTTCTCCACCCGCTCCGACGGCAACTCGAGTACCTCCGTGAAGTGATGCTGGAGGATCTCAAGCTCCTTCTCTGATATCTGGTGGTTGGTCCATGCCGGTTGCTGCACCACCATCGACCACGAGGAAAGCATCTCGGCCACCCTTGGGAGCGGCCGATCTTCGCTTCCAAACGGCCCCTTCGCCGATCTCGCTCTGCAACCCTCGTCCACCACCGTCTTCCTCATCATTGGTGTTCCGATCACCCATCTACAATGGATCCCTAGGTGTTTGATGAAAGGTCCTAGAAGTCGCACGAAGTTTGACGCACTCACCATTCGGTCGCACTAGGCTCCAATCAAACGAGAAGCCAATCGAAGCAAGTACTGATGGACCGAAATGTGGAGGGCTAGATTGATTGATAAGAGAATCTTTGAATTATGGTAGTGAGTAGAATATGGTAAGATAATATATTAGGAATCCCCAAGCAAATGGATCCCTATCGCTGTTGTATGGCCGGCATAAAGCTGTGGATTTTTTATAGGGTGTCGAGTGATATCAATGGGAATTACGTATGGTAAAGGACATAAGCTCGCCAGTTTCGTAGAAATCCTTATAGCATGGGCTTTAATTGGCTGCCCCAAATCCAAATGGCACTGGTTTTATTATCGGCCACCAAGGATATGCCCACATATGAGGTCCCAAATTTAGTTTAAGGGATCAGAGTCATCAAATGTATGTTTGATGATATTGATCGCCTAAGAAGGTGGACCATAGGTCAACCAGTTCACCAGATTTTCTAAGGGTCCAGCTATGGAGCAATGTGCCATAGTTGGCCCTTTAGATTGGAGACAATCATGCTCTTCGCCTTTTTCTAATGCGGCGTTCTGCAAGACCTGTTTAAATTTGGACTGCCATGGCCTGAATCATAAGAATGAGGTTTAACCACCAACCACTATGAGCCAATGAACAATTCTATAAGATGGCCATATTTTTATGAGTTTCTCAAATCAAAAATTTACCTGCAATTTGCTCCTACTTTCTTGCAGCGCATGCAAAAACCGTGCAATTCCTATGTTTGATAACCAAGCTCATATAAAGTCGGCACTTGTGGAGGTTTCTCTTTGGCGATGCCCATTTTTGATATAATGATTTTTCTAAACTTACTTTGTTTCAATCACTTTGTTTTGCATGCGACTTTTTTAGAATTCATGCACAATAGATTATTGCTGATACATAATCATATTATAAATTATCTTAAATAGCATCTCTAATCATCCTTGATTTTAGATCATCATGATGGTCCCATTTAGGTCACCAAATGCCCCAGAGAGTTTGGTGAACATGATATTCTGGCTATCCAAAGATAAGGAGTTTGATGTTATGAAAGTCTAAGGTGACAATCATCCATGTGACAGGAGGAAGACTTTTTTTGTTGATAAGGGCAATATGTTGAGTAATGCCTAAAATACTGCACTTGAAAAGCCTGCATGGATATTCCCAATGTTTCTTTAATTTAACAACACTTGGACCAGACAGAGAGACAGTTCCAAGAAGATGAGGTCAGGCATAAAAGACAAACAATCAGCTTATGAGACGACTATTATGGTCCGTTCATTGTTCAAAATACCATTCCAGTCAACTCTGAAATTAGAATAAAAAAAAGTTAAATCCAAGGAAAATGTCCGCCACAAGTAATTGAAGACTGGACCGGCAAAATTTTGAGGAATAAGAAAGTTTTCAGCATGATGGAACCTACAAGACCTTTTCCTCGGCCAAAGGGTATCAAAGACGTCTGAGAACAAAAGCTAGTTACAGTATACTAATGATGAAGAATAGTTTGGCTCGTAGATGTCAGTATGTCAACAAATTATAAACATGGATGACATATATATGGAAATGCTCGACTTGGGGGATGATATAAAAACTTGCAGCAGTAGCAAGCATCAGTGACCACAAAAGATTTAAAGAAAGATGACAAGAAACCAGACTAACTAGTTGTAAGCTTAACAAAAGCTTCATTCTTATTCCTGGAAGTAGAGATGGATCAGATTCTCAAGGTTATGGTCGAAAGCGTCACATGCTTTGTGCTCTTGTTAGCCAAGAGATAATTTGTCTTTGAGACGCCTTTGAGCCATATAGAAGAGACTGTAGAGTGATGTAGACCTTGAACACACCACCGAGCTGCCGCTCTGTATCCGGAGCAGAGGTCATGGTTATAGGAATGGAACCAGCCCTCATGATCCCAAATTGAGAAGCCGGCACACAAATCCGTTAAAAGTTAAAACTTTTAAGCGACGATACGCATGGTTATAGAAGAAGAAGCCCAGAGCCAAGAATCAGCCAAAATTAAATATGAAACAGAGGTCGCCATTGCAAGTTGTTTGAGGTGGTATGTATTGAGTTGTTTTTTTTTTTTTTTTGATGAAGATCGATGGTCTTTTTCGCGAGATCATTCTGCCATTTTCTAAGCAATGGAGGCAGCATCTTAAATTGCATCATACTTGAGAACACTACAGTGATTTTGCTCTTTTCAGTGGAACCTTTTTGGTTGTTAGTTCATAACAAAATCCACCTAATCTCTTCTCAATTCTCCTTATTATAGGATAATATATACATCCAACTTCTTCTGCAACTCGGACAACATTCATGACTATATTTGTTTGCTAAGCATTATTACAGTTATGTATCATAACAATAAAATGCATAGAAATCACAACAATCTTCCCAAACTCCTTCCTAACGTGAGATTACAACCATCCGCCAAATATAATATTATGAAAAATGTAATGTTACTGTTGTGCAGCCCATACCAACATTGGTGCGGACACCAGTGCCAGGTCAGTCAGTCGCCACGGGATCCAGCCAACTCAGCTGGTCCCAGTCTGATTTTATTTTAGATTGATTTATTTTAGTTGGATTTATTTTATGTTGATTGAGTTTGTTTGCATATTGTCATTTGGGTTTATTTGCATAATGTCATAGGGTCTTTTTGGAATTGTTTTATTGGTAGGGGTTTATTTTTTATTTTGTGACCCTATATATATGGGTCCATCCTCATGTTTAGGGTTTTGATGAATGATGAATGAAAATTAGCCTCCTTGTCTTCTTCTTCTCCTCTTCTTCTTCCTCCTCCTCTTCCTCCTCTTCTTCCCCTTCCCTCTCCTTCCTGCAGTTGTTCTACATCAGCTTTGGTATCAGAGCCAGGTTGGCTTTGCCCCTGTTGCCAAAGCCCCGACCCAGTTTATTGGAGCAATAAAACATCTTGGACTGCTGTCTCTTCCTCTCTCAGACTGCTCCCCATCTGAAAAGGGGTCCCGATCCTTTCTTCTTCCAAAGCAGAATTCCAAAGCCCTGCTCCCCGTGTGTGCCAACCACCGCCTCCACCTCGCAGCGCCGCCGGTTCGCCATCGGAAACCACCCCGTCTCCACAGAAGCCCTCGGCCGCATCCTGCTGCCACCGTCCGTGGCCGGATCCAGGAGAACAACGCCGCTGCTCCACTCGATGCCGTCCCAGCACGCTCCTCCACCGGCGCAAACCTCCCCCCAACCATCGCCGCGAAATCAGGCGCGATCCATCGGGTTCATCGGAGGTTGAAGACGGACAGCTTCACAGGTAAGATCCACTAACCTGCCATCCTCAACCTGAATCCGTTTCAAAAAAAAAAAAGTGTAGGTGACTGCACGTGCTTGTTGAGAAAAGAAAAAAGGAAAAAAAGAAAAAAAAAGAAAAAAAAAGAAGAAAGAAAAAGGAAAAAAAAAGAGAGAAAAAAAACAAAAACAAACATACCGATCATTTTCTTCGTCCCTGACCTTCCCCCGGCGTCGCTTCGCCCGCCAACGCCACCTCGCTGTTCTACCTCCACCATCACCGCCCGAGCGCCGCCTCCCCTTTGCCGCTCTGCCACTCCATCTCCCGCCGCCGCTGAGTCCTCCCTTCGGATCCCCTTCCTCCGCTCGCACGCTGCGCCGCCCTTCTTCCGCGGCCGTCTGCAGCGCCGCTCCACCCTTCGCGACCGCCCGCAGCATCGCTCGCCCTTGCCGTCTCCGTCTCCAGCCGCACCTGCCTCCGCCGTCGCCGTCCGAGCTCCGCCTCCCCGCAGCACCGCTGCCGCCCCCGCCTCCTCTATCGCCCTTGCTTCCGCCGGCCATCACCACCACCACCCCCATCCTCCCACTCCTTTGCTTCACACCAGGCCCTCGGGCCCATCACACCAAAATTCCCCCTCTTCTAATCCATCAGGCCTGTAGCCCTCCATCGACCGCACTACTCGGGCCCAAATTATCAGGCCCACAACCATCAAGCCCTTCACCAATTCCTTCTCCCCCCTTATTCAATTTAAGGGCCCAACAGGCCTTTTCTTATACAAACCCACACCATTAGGCCCAATAGGCCATCAGGCCAATTTCCTACAGACCCACCAATTAAATTGTCAAGTTTGTAAATTGCTGAAGTCATATTCGATTCGCCAATTGGAGAGTCCATCAACTGCAACCACGCCCCTGATCGTCGCCCCAACCCAAGTCAGGTTCTTCTCTTGCTGGAAATTCTATTTGTTTCTCTAAATTTAGTATCAATTAACTCTTAAGTGCTCTATTGATATTACTCCTTGAAAATTTCACAACATCCACTACAGACAACACCAAAACCCTAGTAGTGGCCTATCTTTGTTATTAATTATAGAACTACCTAATCTTTGGGAGTTCTTTGAGGCTCTGTGCAGTCCTGCAACACACTGAAAACTAGTACTATTTGACTGCAACTACTTACCTGAATTTGTTACGTAATTTAAAGCCAATTTCAATTGCTAGAGTTAGCTTTTGATTATATTGAGCATATACTTTGCAATTTCAAATTACTTTCATGCATCTACGTAGTGGTCGTGTCGCATCTCATTCTGAGTCCCAATTAGATATGGATTCCAAAATCAAAGCTCTATTAAAAGCTATCTAAGACACTAATATTCAAGTCCAAGCCAATAATGCCCGACTTGATTCAATTAAGGCTTCAATTCAGAGGGTTATTGAACCCAAGGAACCCAGTGCCTCCCATTTACCGGGTCTTGAAGGGGACGAGACCCTAGAACATATCTTAAAACAACAAGGCTCTGTTCAGCAGGGCAATTTTGGGAATAGGTCTGTTTCAGGTCGTCATCATGCCTACCCTCATCCTAGAGGACCTGGTCCCTTCCATAATATTGATAGAGGTTACCGACATAACATAGAGCTCAGAGAATCTCGTGACCCTAAAGAATATGTAATGAGAGGCATTACGGTTGAAGCCCCCACTTTTGACGGTCGTCTTGACCCAAATTTTTTTTCAGACTGGTTACATGAAATGGACCATTTCTTTGAGTGGTATAATTTGTCTGACAACAAGAAGGTCTGATTTGCCAGAATGAAGCTCATTGGTCAAGCTAAGCTTTTCTAGCAAGACATTGAACAACTGTTAACTAGGAGATATCAATATATAATAACTAATTGGGTAGAGATGAAAGAGAGACTTAAAGAAAAATACCTACCCCGTAACTACCAAGATGATCTCCTTAATCGATGGAACACTAAATCCACATTTGTAAGGTGCCCTGACACACGGAGCACTTCCGCATGCCCTAATTCCTCAAGGCCCAAACCTTCTGTAGGGTCCACTACTCCTAGGCCCCCTCCTACTGCCCATGTCCCAAGCCGAGACACTAACGGCAAGGAAATTCTTGGTGAATCTTCCAAACCACATTCCAAAATTCGGTGTTACAAATGTCAAGGTTTTGGTCACGTTGTCTCCCAATGCGCTAACAATTTTTTCGTTATTGCTCAGCAAGAGCTGGCAGGTGACGCATATGACTTAGAGGAGCAAGTCTATGAATCGAACTTCGATGATATTCAGGACATTGAGGAAGAGTGTGATGACAAACTTGAAACCCTAGGATGCACCCACACTATGCCTAGCTCGCTTGCACAGTCAAATAGCGAGTCTGACTAGTCCACCATGAGTGTAGTTGGATATGCCCTCGCACAACCCATCAAAACTGATGTTAGGATTTCTGAGCCTGCATATGCATTTGCACAACATATTCATAAGTTGCATCAGGAAATCCATAAGGACATTAATGCATGTACTGCTCAATATAAGATGCAAGCTGATTTCCATGCTAAAGAATTTCAAATTTGGGGTTACGTAATGATCCGTCTTAAGGAACTGCAGTCTCTTAGTATTGGACCATTGAGGGTGTTGCATAAGAATGGCACTGACGCCTATGCCATTGACTTTCCATTTGATTTTGGTCATAGCCTTACTCTTAATATTAAAGATTTGGTTGCAATCCCTGTTGACTCTTTTGCTGCACACTCTCCTGCGCCCGATGTTCATCCTATTATTGATTGCATGCCATTTTCGTTTCCTTTTCTCCTCCATCGAGCACAAAAAGAGTATATTGATTTTATTTTAGCCGAGCAAATAGTTTTTGATAGTGATGGAGGCATTCAGCATTTTTTGGTTCGTTGGCGTGGACGACCAAAGTCCGGTTATACTTGGATCCAGCACAAAGAGAGACCGCCGATTGACCCGGACTTGTTGGAGTATTACCGGAGCTTTACTGGGCCGCTTTCGTCGAGGTCGACTTCTTTCCACCCGGAGAGAGTTGGTGCGGACACCAGTGCCAGGTCAGCCAGTCGCCACAGGATCCAGCCAGCTCAGCGGGTCTCAGCCGATTCAGCCAGCCTGATTTTATTTTAGATTGATTTATTTTAGTTGGATTTATTTTATGTTGATTGGGTTTGTTTGCATATTGTCATTTGGGTTTATTTGCATAATGTCATAGGATCTTTTTGGAATTGTTTTATTGGTAGGGGTTGATTTGTTATTTTGTGACCCTATATATATGGGTCCATCCTCATGTTTAGGATTTTGATGAATGATGAATGAAAATTAGCCTTCTGGTTTTCTTCTTCCCCCTCCTCTTCTTCTCCTCTTCTTCCTCCTCCACCTCTTCTTCCCCTTCCCTCTCTGATAGAGATCAAGGGGCTGGCCGAATGGTTCAAGCTAATTCCAAAGATCCATTACAAGGAATTGGAGGTCCAATGACTAGAGCAAGGGCAAAACAAATGAAAGAAGCTTTATATGGACTAGTCATGGAAATTCAAGAGAAGGAGGCTGCTCTAGAAGACTCTAAGGCTTCACCAAGATTGATCACTTATCTTTACATAGTAAATGCTGAAGAACAAAGCTTGGAGCCATTAAACAAGGCTGATCCACGTGGAGATGCTATTTAGGCCCATTTTTCGTGGGTACTTTTGGGCTTGAGTCTTCTTGTGTTCCTAATTACTTGTACATGAAGTTTTGACTTGTCAACTCGTTTTTCCTAAGTTATTCATGTACTTCGTAGTTAGGAACCTTGAAAGTTGTGTCATTTATTATTTTGAAGTTGTAACTTGGAAGTTGTGACTTGGAAAACATTTTTTACTTATTGCCTTGGAAAGGGGATGGTGTCCTTTCCAATAGCTTAGTTTGAAGCCTATATAAAGGCTGCCATATGTAACCAAGGGATTATTATGAATGAATTAAAGTGTTGGCAAGCTTTGCTATGCTCTTTTGTGTTCTTGGATTAGAATACAAAATTCTGACTTATCAAAGGGAGTGATCAACCTTTGTGGCGTCTTCAAGGATTAGGGTTTTAAGGACTTAGTTTCCTTAGAGTTCTAATCTGATCTCCTACAACTTGTTTTTTAGCAATCTCGGGGCAAGTATAGCAAATTGATTCAAGGGTTCCTAGGGCAGGTCTCCTGGTGGGTTCTTGTCATTTGGTATCAGAGCTTTGGTTCTTGAAATCAGGTTACTTATCCTTTATCATCTTTGTTCCTTTGTTCTTATTTTATTTCTTTAAGTTTCTTTGTTCGTTCTCTTATTTCTGTTTTTTTTTTTCAGTTCCTTGTGTTTCTTGTTTCCTCTAATCTGTTTTGTTCTTTAATCTTCTGTTACTTAGTTTGATTCAAAAAAAAAAAAAAAAAGACGAAAAAAAAAACGAAAAAAAAAAGAAAAGAAAAGAAAGAAAGAAAGAAAGAAAGAAAGAAGGTTATTGATTAAGGGGCATTAATTACAAGGCTGTTTCACTTGTTGCAAAGCTGAAGACCCCTTGTTGCAAGGTTGTTTCACTTGTTACAAGACCGTTTTACGTATTACAAGGCTGCTTAGCTTGTTCTTATTTCTCCTTGCTTTCTAGTTGTTTCTATTACATATCCTTTACTTTCTTTTGAAGTCTTCTTATGTTCTTGATGCTTTAAGACAATTTTTCTTGTGAGTACCATTTGCCTCATCGAAGTCCTTAAAATTCTGATTTTCTTGGAGATTTGCCACCATCCATCTGATCGCTCTTGTGATTTGTTGATTTTGATTCTTTCAAGAACATAAAGAGGGCTGGCTTGAGTGGTAAAAGGCAAGAGTGTGAGTTCATCATCAAGAAAAAGCCATAAAAGAGTGTCCACCCGAGAGAGGAGTGTGTGAGGACCTATTCTGTTTATACTAATCTTTTGATTGCAGCATACAAAGATGAGTAGTGGAGGTAGTGAACAACCAGATGTTGATATGAAGTTATGGATGAAAGCCATTGCTGATCAACTTACTAAGCTTGGTGCACGAATGGATGATTTGGAATCACCAAGCAGAATCAAACCTTTGAGGGGGCAGATGTTTGAAGATGATGAAGAAGATTTAGATTATGAATCTTACTCTAGAAGGGGAAAGAAGGCCGATGATTCAAAAGATAATAATCTGGGCAGCATCAAGATGAAGATTCCTATCTTTCAAGGAAAGAATGATCCCGAACTTTACTTGGAATGGGAGAGAAAAGTTGAACATGTGTTTGATTGTCACAACTATTCAAATGAGAAAAAGGTGAAATTGGCAGCCGTTGAGTTCACGGATTATGCAAGCATATGGTGGGATCAAGGGCAATTCGGTCATGGGAAGATATGAAATTGGTAATGCGCAAGAGATTTGTACCTAGCCATTACTATAGAGATTTACATAGAAAGTTACAAGGGCTGGTTCAAGGCTCCATGAGTGTGGAAGACTATTATAAAGAAATGGAGATGGCAATGATTAAAGCTAATATAGAGGAAGATCGAGAGGCTACCATGGCAAGATTTATTGGACGCTTAAACAAAGAGGTTGCTGATGTGGTTGAATTGCAACACTATGTGGAGATGGAGGAGCTGTTGCACAAGGCCATCAAAATAGAAAAGCAAATCAAGTCCAAAGGATCCAAATCGGGTTTGGCTTCTAGTTCCACATGGAAGTCTAATTGGAAGGATAACAAATCTGCCTCAAAAACAAAAGAAGATGCAAAGCCAAAAGATTCGGTTGCTATTTCAAAAGGTAAAACCAAAACTAACACTTCTTCTAAATCACGTAATGTTAAGTGTTTTAGGTGCCAAGGATTTGGGCATATTGCTTCCCAATGCCCAAACAAGAGGATTATGATTATGTTGGAGAATGGTGACATTGAAAGTGCTAGTTCAAGTGAGGATGAGATGCCACCCTTAGAAAATTGCAGTGATATTGACATTGAAGAACCTGTACATGGAGATATGTTGGTGACAAGAAGAGCACTAAGCATCCAGCCTAAGGATGATGGTGATAAGGAGCAACGTGAACATATTTTCCATACTAGATGTCATGTGAAGGAAAAGGTATGTACCATGATTATTGATAGCGGAAGCTGCACTAATGTTGCTAGTACTTTGTTAGTAGATAAGCTGGAGTTACCCACCATGAAGCATCCTAATCCATACAAGTTGCAATGGTTAAATGAATGTGGAGAAGTGAGGGTAAACAAGCAAGTGCTCGTTTCATTTTCAATTGGCAAATACACAGATGAGATTCTTTGTGATGTGGCACCAATGCATGCTAGTCATATTTTGCTTGGACGACCATGGCAGTTTGATAGGAAGGTTACACACAATGGATACAAAAACCATTATTCTTTTATGATGAACAACCGCACTGTAGTCCTAACCCCTCTCAAACCTTTGCAAGCTTATGAAGATCAGATTCGGATAGCGAGAGAGTGTAAAAAGAGAGAAGGTGAGTCCGAGAGAAAAAATGCAAATGAAAGGAGTGAGATTGAGAGCAGAGAGAAAAGTATTCAAAAAAAAGAGAAAAGTAAAAAAATGAGTGTGTTTGCTGAAAAAAATGAGGTTAAAAGTGTTATGTTCTCAAGACAGCAACTACTTGTACTTATGTACAAGGATGTTTATCTTTCTACTAACGATCTTAACCCCTCCTTGCCTAGTGTTGTTGTGACTTTATTGCAGGAATTTGAGGACATATTTCCAAAAGAGATTCCTAATGGACTACCACCCTTAAGAGGCATTGAGCATCAAATAGACTTCATGCCCGGTTCTACCATTCCAAACAGACCTGCATATAGAGCTAATCCCGAAGAAACAAAGGAAATCCAAAGACAAGTGGATGAGCTGGTGAAAAAGGGAATTGTCAGAGAAAGTCTTAGCCCATGTTCGGTTCCTGTCATCCTAGTCCCAAAGAAAGATGGAACATGGCGCATGTGTGTGGATTGCCGAGCCATCAACAAAATAACAGTTAAGTATAGACATCCTATCCCAAGATTAGATGATATGCTTGATGAATTACATGGCTCTTGTTTGTTTTCTAAAATTGATTTGAGAAATGGCTACTATCAAATTCGTATGAAAGAGGGAGATGAATGGAAGACATCATTCAAAACTAAATATGGATTGTATGAGTGGTTAGTGATGCCTTTTGGTTTAACTAATGCACCTAGTACTTTCATGAGATTGATGAATCATGTTTTGCGTGCTTTCATAGGTCAATTTGTGGTAGTTTACTTTGATGATATTTTAGTCTATAGTAAGAACTTGGATGAACATGAACAACATTTGCATGCTGTTTTTAGCAAATTGAGAGAACACCAATTATATGCTAATCTTAAGAAGTGTACATTTTGCATGGAATCTGTTGTATTTCTTGGTTTTGTTGTTAGTTCTCAAGGTATTAGCATGGATGAGGAGAAGGTGAAGGCAATTAGGGACTGGCCTACACCTAAGAATGCGAACGAGGTAAGAAGTTTTCATGGTTTAGCAAGTTTTTATCGAAGGTTTGTTAAAAATTTCAGTTCTATTGCTGCACCTTTAAATGAACTTGTTAAAAAGAATGTTGTTTTTAAGTGGAATGATCAGCATGAACAAGCTTTCACTGATTTGAAAGATAAGCTAACTAATGCACCTTTGTTAAGTTTGCCTAACTTTGATAAAGCTTTTGAAGTTGAATGTGATGCATCCGGAATTGGAATAGGAGCTGTTTTGATGCAAGATTCCAAACCAATTGCTTATTTTAGTGAAAAGCTAAGTGGGGCAGCCTTGAATTATCCAACATATGACAAAGAACTTTATGCATTAGTGAGAACTCTTCAAACATGGCAGCATTACTTGTGGCCGAGGGAATTCATCATTCATTCTGATCATGAGAGCTTGAAGTTCTTGAAATCCCAGGGTAAGCTTAATAAGAGGCATGCTAAGTGGCTGGAGTTCATAGAAACATTTCCTTATTTCATCAAGTACAAACATGGAAAAGAAAATATCGTTGCTGACGCGTTGTCTCGAAGGTATGCTTTACTTACTACCTTGCAAACTAAGTTACTTGGTTTTGAATTGATTAAGGACTTGTATGCCAATGATTCTGATTTCTGCCAAACATGGAATACATGCAAAAAGAGTGCATCTGGTGAGTATTATAGGCATGACGGATTTCTATTTAAGAAAAATCAGTTGTGTGTGCCTATTTGTTCTATCCGTGAATTGCTTGTCAGAGAAACTCATGGGGGTGGTCTGATGGGACATTTTGGTGTGCAAAAGACTTTAGATATCTTGCATGAACATTTTTATTGGCCTAACATGAAGCATGATGTGCAAGCTGTTTATGATAAATGCATTACATGTAGACAAGCGAAATCTAAAGTTTTACCACATGGCTTGTATACACCTTTACCCGTGCCTAACCAACCTTGGATTGATATTTCTATGGATTTTGTTTTAGGATTACCAAGGTCTCAAAGTGGAAAGGACAGCATATTTGTTGTTGTTGATAGATTTAGCAAAATGGCTCATTTCATTGCATGTTCTAAAACCAATGATGCAATACATATTGCTGACTTGTTCTTTAAAGACATAGTTCGTTTGCATGGTTTGCCTAAGACAATTGTTAGTGATAGAGATGTGAAGTTCCTAAGTCATTTTTGGCGCACCTTGTGGAATAAATTAGGAACTAAACTCTTATTTTCTACTGTTGCACATCCTCAAACGGATGGACAAACTGAAGTAGTTAATAGGACACTCACTACTTTGTTACGTACCATCATTCAAAAGAACTTAAGGCAATGGGAAAAATGTTTACCACACATTGAGTTTGCATACAACAGAACTGTTCATTCTTCTACTTCATTTTCACCTTTTGAAGTTGTCTATGGCTTTAATCCTTTAACTCCCTTGGATATTCTATCTTTGCCTACTAAAGAACGTGCTAATCTTAATGGAAAGCAAAAGGCAGAATTTGTGAAGGATTTACATGCCAAGGTTCGGGCTAACATTGAAAAGAAGAATGAGCAATATGCTAAGCAAGCCAACAAAGGACGTGTGAAGATTGTTTTTGAACCTGGTGATTGGGTCTGGGTGCATATGAGGAAAGAACGGTTTCTAACACAACGAAAATCCAAACTACAGCCTAGAGGAGATGGACCTTTTCAAGTCTTAGAGAGGATCAATGACAACGCCTACAAGCTGGATTTGCCAAGCAACTATAGTAATATTAGTGCTACTTTTAATGTTGCTGATTTATCCTTATTTGATGTAGGTGATTCGAGGACGAATCCTTTCGAGGAGGGAGGGAATGATAGAGATCAAGGGGCTGGCCGAATGGTTCAAGCTAATTCCAAAGATCCATTACAAGGAATTGGAGGTCCAATGACTAGAGCAAGGGCAAAACAAATGAAAGAAGCTTTATATGGACTAGTCATGGAAATTCAAGAGAAGGAGGCTGCTCTAGAAGACTCTAAGGCTTCACCAAGATTGATCACTTATCTTTACATAGTAAATGCTGAAGAACAAAGCTTGGAGCCATTAAACAAGGCTGATCCACGTGGAGATGCTATTTAGGCCCATTTTTCGTGGGTACTTTTGGGCTTGAGTCTTGTTGTGTTCCTAATTACCTGTACATGAAGTTTTGACTTGTCAACTCGTTTTTCCTAAGTTATTCATGTACTTCGTAGTTAGGAACCTTGAAAGTTGTGTCATTTATTATTTTGAAGTTGTAACTTGGAAGTTGTGACTTGGAAAATGTTTTTTACTTATTGCCTTGGAAAGGGGATGGTGTCCTTTCCAATAGCTTAGTTTGAAGCCTATATAAAGGCTGCCATATGTAACCAAGGGATTATTATGAATGAATTAAAGTGTTGGCAAGCTTTGCTATGCTCTTTTGTGTTCTTGGATTAGAATACAAAATTCTGACTTATCAAAGGGAGTGATCAACCTTTGTGGCGTCTTCAAGGATTAGGGTTTTAAGGACTTAGTTTCCTTAGAGTTCTAATCTGATCTCCTACAACTTGTTTTTCTAGCAATCTCGGGGCAAGTATAGCAAATTGATTCAAGGGTTCCTAGGGCAGGTCTCCTGGTGGGTTCTTGTCACTCTCCTTCTTGCAGCTGTTCTCCATCAAACATTGATCTAAATTGAACTTAAAAATAGTTCAAAAAAAAGTCTTATAGGCATGCTTGGTATTGCTTAAAAAATAGTTTTTTTATTGACTTTAAAAGAAAGAAAGCACTTTCAAGGGAAAAAAGTGTTGGAAGTCTCCTTCCTTTAATAATTTGTAATGTTGAGAGGGGTTTTAGTCCCACATTGCTTGTGTAGAATTTTTTAGATAGCTTTATAAGCATTCATATCCTACACATGTTAAAGTAACTTTTTGGTGGGAAGTTGTGGAGGGAAAGCCAATATTATATTATCAAAGATTGGCACTTGGCACTAAGTTGTGGAGGCAATAAAATTTATATTGGCAGTTTTTTATCCGTTTTGCACAAAATAACAGGGTTATAAATTGCCAATATCCTTCACAGAATTATATAACTTCTTCTACATAAATATTTCATTTCGTTGTTATGGGGAATCCTAGTTTTGCTGGCTAGGATTCTATTTTGGTTTTGTTGTATCCTAGAGCGAATTTGCTGGATCACCAACAGCAACATAGTGGGGCAAAATTTGCTTAAGGACAGTGTTAATTCATGCTTCAAGACCAGTTCCAAATACTAGAGTTCTTCCTGATTCAACAAAAAGTGTTTGGTAAAATCATCTAAAAAGTGATTTTACAAGAAGAAAAAGTCAACAAATTTCTTTTAAAGAAAGGTTAGGAAATCTACCTTCTAGCTTCTCTCTCTCTCTTTTCTAAAGCAGAAGCTGTGGCACATCATTTCCAAGATAAGGAGGTATATTCTGGGTAGGATTAAGATAGCCTTTTTATCATTATATCATAAGTCAAATTAATCATGATGATATTGAAAAATAAATGTAAAAATGCAATCAGATTAGTACTAGTGTGTCAAATTAGAAGACATGGACCTAGCCAAGTGCATAAAAGCACAAGTAAACCATTGGAGAAAACTCTCTTTCTAATGTAGGTATAATTCACATTTGAGGTGCCCTGTCCCTGAAACAGCTGCTGCTTAGGAACCATGAAAAGCAAAATAAGATCATGGAAATCCTAACTTGGAACACCAAATACACAATCAGGTACATCAAAGGAGGAGACAATTTAAGCAATTAATACTTCATTCTTGTGCTTCACAAATACAAAATAACACCTCTTCTCTATTCATGTATCTATATTTGTTATGGGGCCTTTGAACCAGTGTCTTGCACTCAGAATCCATGACGACACAGTGAGGATGAATAGGCCACCCACAGCAACTGGAGTGTAATTGAGAGTATCCTTTGTTATGGGATAAGCAACAGGAAGCGAAAATAGTACCGTGATTGTTGCAATCCAGAGGACAGCAACCCAACCCACTAGTATCCCATACCTGCCGAGGTTGAAGGGGCCTGGAACAAAGGATTTGCGTGCTACGGTCACCCGGAAGAAGATGGGCAAAGCATAAGCAATGTAGAGTGCAATTGTAGCTATTGACGCCATAGCCTGGAATGCTACTAAGCTTCCAAGAGTGTTAAGAAAGGATATGAGAAAAGAGATAAGCCATTGAGCAGGGATTCTTACACTTACAAGGAGTGAGAATGCGCATCCAAAAGAAATCATGGGACTTGCAGGAATTCCATAACAAAATCGAGAAAACAAATAATAGAACTTATACCATGCAAAATCATGGGACTTGCAGGAATTCCATAACAAAATCGAGAAAACAAATAATATAACTTATACCATGCAAACATCTACGTAAATAATTGATGATTCTCGTATAACGCTCTTCTTTCTTTCTCCACCTACCCCCTTTTCCTCTCTTTGAGGGAGCAAGGGTGGTTGAATCGGATATAACCTTTGATTCTGTTCTGTTGCTTTCAGTCATTTACTGAAAATTTCATGAGACCGGTCTGCGTTTGCATGTGTAGTTTTGTATGCAAGTACTGTTTGAAGGCACATTCTCACCATGGATCTGAACCTGATTCCCTGGCCAGTTTAGCCAGTCCATTAGCAGCAGATGACTTCTAAATAAGGTGATTTTGTATACCCGTTAGGTAATAAGCTAAGCAAAATTTGAGGGGGTTCTTTTGCTGCATGTCACATTTAGAGTGCTCTGTTGCTAAACAATGACTGTTAGTCCAGAGTCCAGGGCTATAGGTTCACAATTTAGGAGACTGAGATTGGGAAACTGAGTTATGGAAGAAAGAAACACTTCATTTGACAAAATGCCAATGTCAGTTTACGCAAATGCAGGTGATCATTGTGCCAAACAGAGTAGCAAAACTTGAACACATATTTAGGGGCGAAAAATCTGATGCTAGAAATAAAAGATACAGGTAATCCCCTTAAATATTTGCAAGCATTATTGCAGCGAAATTAACAAGGCATCGATCTTCAAGGATCCAAATTTGACACTGTAACTCGTGCTGGTCTTTGTTTTTTCATATGTTACAATACCTAAAATTTTGATATGATTCCGTTGGAAGAATTAAGCACCAGTAACTTGTGACTTCTTAGCATCTAGGGGCTAGGTTATTCCATAATTGCATGTGCATGATACACAAGCTATATCCAAATAATATTTCAATCGTAGTCAAAATATATGCATGATGAAACTAGAAAGTGGGCGACCTTAAACAAACAAGGCAGATCAACAGAAAATTCATTACCGTAAAAGCCATACAGAAAGATATAAATGCTGAGAGCCAAACTGCATTTAATGGTACTTCTTGCTTGTTCACTTTATGCCACAATGATGATAGCGGCATTGCTCCATCTCTTGAGAATGCATATGCCATCCTAAATTTGAGGAAACAGTCAAACAATAATTTTTTGGCATCTAATGATTAAAATCTAAAGGCAAAAAACAAAAATAAATCGACTCGGATTTAATCCCTTTTAAGAGAGAAATAATAGATAAACATTTCAGATATTAATTAGAATAAAAGTCATGTTTACCTAGAGTTGCTTGTCACTAAGCTTATACCACAAAAAAATATAGCAACAGCAACAATTCCCAAGCAAATGATGCCACCTACACCACTGCCATATCTACTCTTAAAGGCAAGGTAGAAAACTTCTGCAATTGCATAGCCTCCAGCATCATTGTCGGTGCTCAAAAGATATGGAATGTTCTTAACTGCAAATGTGATGCCAAGCAGATAGCCCCAGCCTGCAATGATTGATACGCCAATGGCACTGATTATTCCTTTTGGTCCATTCTTATCTGCATTTTTAGTTTCCTCTGTCTGGCAAAAAAAGATATATGATAAAGAACCAATTAACATTTGCATAAGATCTTTACGAAACAACCAAAATTAATAGACATGAACATATGATAGTAGATGAAGGAAACGAAAAACAAATTTTGGGCTTTAAATTAATTTATGTCAAAGTAAGAGAACTTGGATCTGAAGTTAGATGCTTTGAGAAGGTTTAAGATGGAAGTGATGAAAAAGGACTATCTCCTTACGACAGAAGAAAGGGGACACGGTGGAAATAATGCCAGAGTATGGTAAATCTAGTTGGATATGTGTCAATTATGAAGGTATAGTCATTAACTAGTTGATAAATCTAATAATATCTAACGTGAGCAAAGTAAAACACTACAGGAATAATTCTTACCATATGAGCAGATGCATCATATCCTGTCAGTGTGTATTGACTCATCAAGAGTCCCAAAACAAAAATGTATAGCTTGCTGTGGATTCCAGCATCTTTTTCGGTGTGAAATGAGAAAACACAAAATCTGCACTGGCCCTCTCAGTAGCAACAGTTGGTATAAGTATCATAAGGACAAAGACACCTGAAGAGAACAACTTTATTAGGTAACCAAGTGGAATATTGTTTCAATCTCTCTGATGACCTTAGAAAAATTGAAAAATGGGAAGTATAGTCCTACCTAAGACATTCCAGATAGCTGCAAGCTGTCCAAAGAAAGATAACCAGGTAATTGACAGACTGTTTATTATGGCATGAATCAGCAGAATTCCACCATGAAACCCAATGACGACATATTTGGAAGCCAGGTATCCTCCTCCATTGTTTCCACCAGTGCTAAGTAAGATAATTACTTGCAATAGTTGTGCAAGTGAGAAATCTACACTAGTAGTGCCTGCCCACTGCAAAACAGAAATTTCTTTAACTGCTCAGAAGATTATAAAATGATTGTTTAGCTCCAGTTGAGGTATGCTCTCCACTGGACCATAGAGGCTTTGAACTTCAAACCAAATAATTTCTGGTATTACCAGTCCAACAATGTTAAACCTGCATGAAAATCAATAGAAATTATTAGCTCACAGAGAGAGCACTAATCTAATGGATTATATGGTCATATGCTAACCCAAAAAAAAAAAAAAATTCATTTCAAAATAAATGCATAAAAATGGCTTATCTTTCAAGCCTTTGCAGACTCAATTTTTTTAGTTATACCAAAAGCTCTAAGTCACCTTTTCACTTGAAACATTTCTGGTAGCAGATATTATATTGTAACATCTGCTACAAAATGATACAGTTTTGCATCATTCTCAGAATCTATTGCTTAAGCAAGCCTCTAGCCTACAAGAACAAGAATCTATTGAATGGAGTAAGTATAAAAGTTGGGAGTCACATGCACTTTGGACAGGCATCTAAATTGTAAAATTCACGAACCTCTTTTCATGCAAGGAAATAACACAAGCAGCAATCCTCCCAAAGGAATGGCAATTCAATACAAAAACAAGCAGTTCAACGAAGAAACAGAGACCAAACAGCCATAACCAATAGTAGTACCAGCCAGTCATCCAGGAAGCAAATGGTGCCCACTCGTTCCCCGAGAGCTTAGCACTCCAGTAGTACAGACCGCCAGATGTCGGGTATGATGAGCAGATTTCCGCCATCGAAAGGCCAACAATCATTGTAAAGAACCCAGCGATAAACCACCCGAATGTCATGGCTACAGTCCCTCCAAACTTCAGACCGGTGTTGTAAAGGGTGGTGATACCAGTGAGCACTGATATGATCGAAAGTGAGAAGGCGAAGTTGGACAACACCCTGCAATTCCCCAACACTACCCATGAATCCAAAACACACACACACACACACAAAAATGCAACCCAAGCAAGGAACCGAGCATTTGAGTCGAGATAATTACGAGAGATCGCGCTTGAGCTCCTGCTTGTAACCAAGCTCCTGGAGGCGAGCATGCCCGGTATCCATGGAGGAGTTGACATCACTCCTTGTGGAGCCATTGGTCCCATCCTTTCCCCTGACCATCTCTCTATGACCACCAGAAGGACGCTCCCTTCGAGGAACAAGAGATGGTTAGGGGTAAAATAAGAGACCAACCTATGCTTCCCCGAGCTCTTTCCGTCTCCCAGAACTCCAATAATCCAAGTAAAAGGGGTGTTGACAAGTAGGTTGCAACCTGCTCAAAAGATATTTGTATCATATAGGAATCTTTTGCCCAGTGGTGCGAACTCCAAATACAGCCAAAAACTCCGACCGGCCTCTCTTGTTTCTCACCACCGTATCTTTTCCTCCATCAGAGAAGTTGACGGAGAAGAAAAGAAACGTGACCAGTCAGCAGCAATAAGCGCCCAAACCCACTCGGAGGCCTACACATATTTGGAGGCACGACGATCATCGTTATTATACTTGTCTTGAATTCACTCAATCATCATAGTCAAATCTCATTCAAAGTAGATATTATTTGTACCGAAAACTAGTTTCGCATGAATGATACTCTTCCATGCAGCTCTCAGGTCTGCTCTAATGACAGTCACATCGAAAATACGCCGACCCTCGACTGCGACGAGTTTAGAGTCATTATCTCTGATCACAAAGCCCACTTTTCCTCTGCCTCCACTCTTAGCAATATTGCCATCAAAGTTTATCTTAAGAAAGCGAGGGGGTAGAAACTCCCAAGAGACAAAAGCAATTCTGGTCGCTGCAAAAGTTCACTGAGAGTCCTAGATATGCCTAGCCAACCCAGGTAAAACCACCATAGTAGTACTGGTGATCTCAACAGCATAAAGTAATGCTTTGTCTACCATTGTCCTCGGGTGCACCCTTCTGTCCTTGAAAATCTAGACATTTCTGTCCAGCCATATGTGATAGGCCATATAGGCACATCTGATACCGCACTCCACAATACTAGGCCTTTGCAAGGACTCATTCAGATGGCCTAAAAAGTCCTCCATTGATGCTGTAACCTGCAACGTACTGAGTGAAGCCATAGCGTACCCCTAAATCTAAGCCGCCCGTGGGCATCTAAAAATAATATGACTGATAGACTCTTCCACATCAGGGCACCCCTCGCAAATTGAACTAGCTCTCACTCCCCTCCTAGCCGGCATGCCCCTAGTTGGCAAACATCCCCATGCCTTTCAAATAAACAAGGTAACACAGGGGTGGATATGCACCCTCCGGATCCAACCCCCATCAATCCGTCGATTCATCCCGCCTCTGACTAGGTCATGTAGGTCTTGGATACTTACCTTCGACCTCCCAGATGCTCTCCATACCCTCATATCTGTGGTCTCCCCTGTGGGCATCGGTAGTGCCAAGACCCTCTCAGCTAGCTACTCCCTAAAGGCACAATGAATAAGGCCCTCATTCCATCTTCTTTCCCTTGGGATGATCATATCACAGACTCTGCATCCGATCAGGCACCTCGGGTCGATCATGATAGGCTACCAGCCGAGTGGCTGCTCTGTCATCCATCTGTCCTCCAGATCATCAATAGCCTGCCCGTCCCCAATCGCCCATATGATCGAAGGGTGCACCGTTGGAGCACATGCACAAATCTTCCTCTAAATGAAAGAGCCATGACGCCTGGTGTGGAAGTCAGGCCCAACAGCTGGATTCTGTACTTGGCCCTTATCAAGATGCACCAAAAACTCTCGAGTTCTAGGAGATACCTTGCTGCATGCCTAGTCGCTAAAATCTCTCACTACGGACTGTAATAAGGGGTAAAGGTCGAGGAACTAACTAGGACAGGATAGCAGTCCGATGCTATCCGGGGCAAGTGGCTCCCCCGATAGTCCGAGCATCTCTAAATCCAGCCGGCTATGGTAAACACTCTGTCGACCCTCTCCATAGCCGAGTCTCATTCAAGGTAGATGTTGTCTGCATCGAGAACTTGTCTCGCATGGGTGATACCTTTCCATGCAGCTCTCAGGCCTGCTCTAATGACAGTCACATCGAAAATACGCCGACCTCTGGCTGCGATGAGTCTGAAGTCATTATCTCTGATCACAAAACCCACTTCTTCTCTGCCTCCACTCTCAGAAATATTGCCATCAAAGTTTACCTTAAGAAAGCGAGGGGGTAGAAACTCCTAAGAGACAAAAGTAATTATGGTCGCTATAAAAGTTGAGTGAGAGTCCTAGATATCCCTAGCTGACCCAGGTAAAACCACCATAGTAGTACTAGTGATCTCAACCGCATCAAGTAATGCTCTGTCTACCATTGTCCTCGGATGCACCCTTCTGTCCTTAAAGATCTAGATATTTCTGTCCAGTCATATGTGATAGGCCATGTAGGCACATCTGATACTGCACTTCACAATACTGGGCCTCCGCAAGGACTCTTTCAGATGGCCTAAAAAGTTCTCAGTCGATGCTGTAACCTGCAACGTACTGGGTGAAGCTATAGCGTACCCCTAAATCTGAGCCGCTCGTGAGCATCTAAAAATAACATGACTAATAGACTCTTCCACATCAGGGCACCCCTCGCAAACTGAATTGACTCTCACTCCCCTCCTAGCCAGCATGCCCCTAGTTGGCAAACATCACCCTGCCACCTTCCAAATAAACAATGCGACACAGGGGTGGATATGCACCCTCCAGATCCAACCCCCATCAATCCATCGAGTCATCCCCCCTCTGACTAGGTCATGTAGGTGTTGGACACTTACCTTCGACCTCCCAGTCGCTCTCCATACCCTCATATCTACGGTCTCCCCTGTGGGCATCGGTAGTGCCATGACTCTCTTGGCCAACTACTCCCCAAAGGCACAATGAACAAGGCCCTCATTCCACCTTCTTTCCCCTGGGATGATCATATCACAGACTCTACATCCGGTCAGGCACCTCGGGTCGATCATGATAGGCCACCAGCCGAGTGGCTACTCTGTCATCCATCTGTCCTCCAGATCATCAATAGCTCGCCCATCCTCAATCGCCCATATGATCGAAGGGTGCACCATTAGAGCACAGACAAAAATCTCCCTCCAAATGAAAGAGCCACGACGCCCGGTGCGAAAGTCAGGCCCAACAGCCAGATTTTCGTACTTGGCCCTCATCAAGATGCACCAAAAACTCTCAAGTTATAGGAGATTCCTTGCCGCATGCCTAGTCGCTAAAATCTCTCACCACGGACTGCAATAAGGGGTAAAGGTCAAAGAACTAACTAGGACAGGGTAGCGATCCGATGCTATTTGGGGCAAGTGGCTCATCCGATAGTCCGGACATCTCTGGATCCAGCCGGCTATGGTAAACACTATGTCGATCCTCTTCCATACTCTCGCTTGGCCCGACATGTTGTTGCACCAGATAAATCTCGGTCCGGTGAACCAAAGGTCAACGAAGCCATTGACCTTGATGCAATTCTAGAACTCTCTGATTTCAATCTTGTTGGTGAAGGCTTTATCTCTTCGCTTCTCTTGAGGGTCATCAATACTATTGAAGTCCTTTGCGACCACTGTTGGGTATCTCTGCTGAATCAGACTAGCTACCTCACCCCATAGCGCCCTCTTCTCCCTGTAGCCAGTGCTGGTATAGACTGCATATAAGATCCATGGAAGCCCATTTTCTTCTGAAATTACCATAATAACCCGTTGGTTACACTTATGGAAAATGTCAAAATTACAACTTCTTTGTCTCCAAGTCATAATAATTCCACTTGACAACCCTTGGGATTTCACTGCATAAAATCTCCAAGATCTAGGTAGGGCTTGCCTTGCACGCTGGAGACTCCTTCCTGACAGCCATGTTTCAAATAGCATGCACACCTCTGGGCCATGTAGGTGCACTAGTCTATGAAAGGCCGAGCTAAAAGAAAACTTCCTGCCCCCCCCCCCCCCCCCCGCGATAATTCTACAGTAGAATCTTTATTCAGTATATTGGGTGGGGGGGGGGTGGCCCTCTCTCTTAGGCCCCGCCTCCACCGTAGCCCCAGGCACTTCTTCTTCCGACTCCGCCTCCCGTCTGGCCGCTACAAGGCCCACTTCAACTGAATAACCACCTAGCCATGATTGGCCCGATCTGGGCCCGGGAGGGCACTGTGCTCTCATTTTTGCCCTCCCGCTCCACCACAGCCGTCTCGGCTTCCATCATCCCCCCAAGGTTGGGTGCCTCCATAGACACCTTTCTCCGATCCACAGTTGGCACTGTCGGCATCGGAGGCACCATCGGCCAAAGTTGCGAGCCCTCCCCCGTGCACCGCCATTAGGTCCGCCTCCAAAAGTCATGGGGAAGAGCTATCGATCCTGCCTTGCTTGGCCTCACTGCCGCCCACTGCCTCGGCCCCGGTGGTCCAGGCGAACACCGCTTAAGAAGAGGGAGGGGGCTCTTGCTCCGTTGGCGATCGAAGTTGGCTCTAGGAACCCAAAATCCCTCACCTTAGCCAAGGGATATGTGCTGCAGAAGGCCTAGCCCAAACTCCACCGTTCGACTCTCCTTTCGAATCAGGCCTAGCCCAGAACCAGCCTCCACCATAACAGTGCCGGCCTAACGGCCTCAGCCCAACCCAGCAAGCCCAATGCTTGGGCCCGACCCGTACCACTGCCTTGAATTGGACGGGACTCAGTACCCAAAGTGAGCTGACTCACCTCATCGCTTGAAGTCACCGAGCCTCCGGCCGGGACCCCCTTCTCCAGTGATCTCCTCTGAGCCACCTTGGTGGGCTTCTACCACCCATCCAAATTCGGTGGTGACTCGGGAGAACTCGGTCGATTCCTAAGGGAACTGGGCCTAGAGTAGGTGGAGGATGAACCCGAGGCTGACTTGGAGGAGGAAATGGTCATCCTCCCCGGTCGGATCCAAGCATTGGTTGCCCTCGATTATCGGATTTGGTTGGTGGATAACCATGGCCTGAAGACTGGGCAACAGCCTAATCGGACCCTGTTGCCCAGATAAACAACCCAAGAGGGGGGTGAATTAGGTTTTAAAATAATTATTACAATTATTTGATTTGCGAAATACTAATTAACACTTTTTGCAAGTTGATTAATTAGATGCTATGTGCTGTGAATGAAATGAAAGTAAGAGAGATACACAAACAATCACAAACACAAGGATTTTATAGTGGTTCGGAGCTAACCCTTGCTCCTACGTCCACTCCCCAAACCTCACTTGGGAATTCACCATAACCCCTCGGATTACAGCCGGTTGTTTTACAAGCTCACAACCAAACTTGTTGTTTTACGAGGTCACAACGAACTCGGTCGGTTTTCCCAGGCTCACCGACTAGAACTACCCCGATTGTTTTTCCGGGATCACAATCGAACCCTTACACCGTTGGTTTCAACCTAGGCTCACCAACAAACCTATACACCCTTGATTCAATCCCCTGATTGAATCAAGTAAAGACCAAATGGAAAGAACAAAGACAAACAGAAAAATAGAGCTTCTAAAAAGCAGATATACAGCGATATAACTAAGAGAGAAGTTTAGAGCCCTCAAACACGTTTGAGTTGGAGTAGAGAAGGGCTTCTTGAACTTTCTGTCTCCTCTTGAATGTCTGGAAGACTTGAAGGCTGGAGGAGACTTCTTTAATGCTGGGAAGAGTCGGTTGAATGGAGTTAATGGTGCTCTTCCTTCTTTTCCGTTGAAAAATCATTTGCAGATGAAGGATTCTTGTTTTCTTTGAGTGGAATGTTGCTTCTCTACTTTGCTACAGTCCTCTGTGGCTATTTAAGCCATTCCCCACGGAAACTAGCCGTTAGACTCACTTTACTAGCCGTTCTGCACACTCTGCACATCCTGACAATGTGTCCGTTGGGGTCGGAGTCGACTCGCACGATCTGGAGTCGACTCGGCTGTAGCGGGAGTCGACTCATGCTTTTCTGGAGTCGGCTCGACAACTGTTCCGGATTTGAATTAAAGTGAGCTTCTCGACTGGGAGTCGACTCGACTTAACCCGGAGTCGACTCGCCAAAACCTGGAGCTAACCTGGCATTTTTGGAGTCGGCTCATCCCATGAAATCCACAGAGCTATTCTTCAACTTGGCCCACTCGAGTCGACTCGGAAATACTGGGAGTCGACTCGGCGCTCAGAGCCCGAACTCCCGATCTTCTGTCTTTTGGCTCGTCCAGTCTTGGAGTCGACTCGAGCTGTTCCGGAGTTGACTCGGCTCTCAGTTTCCGAAACACAGCCTTCTGTCTTTTTGGTGTAGCGCTGCCTTGGAGTCGACTCGAGCTGTCTTGGAGTCGACTCGCGTCTCAGAGACAATAATTCGGTCTTCTATCTTTTTGAGGTCGCGCTGTCTCGGAGTCGACTCGGGCATTGCGGGAGTTGACTCGGATCTCAGTGTCCGAAAACTGCTCTCTGACTTTTGCCTAGTATAACACTGAGAGTCGACTCTAGCTTTCTTTGGAGTCGACCTGCCAACCATCGGAGTCGACTCGCGTTCCTCAGGAGTCGACTCGGCTCTCAGGGTCGAAAATTGCTCTCTGACTTTTTGTCTGTAACTCCTTGGAGTCGACTCTTACTACTCCAGAGTCGACTCGGCAAGCTTCGGAGTCGACTCGCGCTCTTCAGGAGTCGACTCGTTGACAGGTTTTGAATTGAGTCTTTCTGTTCATCTGTCTGTTCTCAGTCGGAGTCGACTCGTAATGTTCCGGAGTCGACTCGAGCCTGTGCCAGTGCTTCTGATACGCTTGGAGTCGACTCGTAATATCCCGGAGTCGACTCGAGTCTCAGACTTTGGTTCAACTTAACTTCTTAACTTATCCAAAATATCTTGAACCAAGTCTAGACGCACTTAACCATAAATTTATAAGATTTTCGCTGAAACACTAGATTGAATTCATTAGTAAGCATAAGATATACTCAAATGCTTTGATCTCATCAAAATCAAATAGGGTTATGATCAATCACTCCACAATCTCCCCCTTTTTGATGATGACAAAACATTGAGTATATGTACAGTGAATTGCGCAACACACAAGGAAATTTATTGATAAAATTTTGAAATGAATTCAAGTGTCTGGTTATTTAATTTATCCAAACTTGAAAGGTGTGAAACAATAAATTTTGGAGTTAAAGCTCCCCCTTTCATTTGGAATTATATAAGCCTTCATGTCATGCAATCAATTGTTTGGCTTATATGTCTTTAATGATTTTGCTTTCTTAAAAGTTCAGATTCTCCCCCTCAACATATGCATTCAACTTGTTTTGATTCTCTGAATTTTCTTTTAATGCATTGAAGCTTTTGAACTTAAATTTTTGGTTTTTAGAGGAAAAATCTGTCACTTTGTTCTTGAGTAGGATTCAACTAATCTCCGAATATCCCTTGAATAGATTCTGGAGATTACTCCATTAGGAGCCCCAACAGACAGATAATGAGCCTCGAGGTATTGAATCCACTTAGAACAAATTATTGTGTGTTTTAAAAGTTTTCCTTTTTATTGATTTTCTTTTTCCTTTTACATATCTATTAAATATATTCTCCCCCTTTTTGTCATCGTATCAAAAAGGAAGTGAGTAGAACACACAAGCAAGCAGAGATCAATTTGCACAATATTGAAGAGAATTTGTCTACTCATTGTATTGATGTATATGTAAGTACATTTGTGAATACAATAAGTAAAGCAGAAAATACATGTCAAAATAAAACCAAATCAGCTAGGGTCTCCTCGAGGATGTGGCTCCTCCTCTCAATCTGTTTTGCTCCATGAGGAGATCGACCCCGTCCACAACATTCCCTAGCTGGGAGATAATGGCCGAGGTGGCCCTGCTATGTGTCGTGGAGAGCTCGGTCAGAGTCTCCTGAAGTGTGTCCAGCTTGGCGATCAGCACATTCGCCAAGCACTCGGCCCCCTGACTAGTAGTCCTCATATCGTGTCGGATGTCATCGCGCATCTTCCGAGTGTTGCTCGTGACATCGCTCATGTTGGAGAACTGGGCTTGTATCAGGCTCCTTACGTTGAAGATCTCCTCCCTCAGATGAGCCGTCATCTCGGTCACGGCTGATAAGGTGGGAACCAACGCAGAGGAGGGTGCAGGGGCTGGACCTCGGAGCTCCCTCAGCAGGTCGTCCCGAAGATCTCTAACAATCTCCTGCCGCAACTCTCGGAGCTGCTCAGGAGAAATCCGAACCTCCATGGGCTGAGTAGGTGGAGCTGAGGAGGAGGGTCCGGCTGAGGTGGTGGGAGCTGAGGTGGAGGGAAAGGTAGGGAAGTCTGAATTAAAATCTGGACTGGGGGAATGTCTGGTAGTAGGTGTGGAGGAAGATGGTTTCCTGACCCAAGTTTCCTCTACCTTACGAAACTCCATCCTGTGTAGGGTTCCCTCACGCATGCGATCTGTCCATCGCAATGCGCAAGAGGGTTCCCCCTCAGGAATAGGAATCTCGGACTCCCTAAACATAAGTGTGTACATCATCCCATAAGGGAGGGTGAGCCTAGGTCTATCTAGTGGCTCACATAAGTATCTATAGATCATCTTGGGGAAGTTGATAGGGGTGTCCTGGAGAATGTAGTACATGAGGGCTAGGTCCTTCTCAGACACAAAATCAAATCGGCCGGTCTTAGGGAACAATGACCTAGAAATGATGCTCAGGAGGAGCCGCATCTCAACAGAAAGTGAGCTAGCGGACACCTCATCTAAGGGGGACTGGGGTGGACTCCCTAAAATGGCCGTAAGGGCCTCAGTCCTATCCTCAGGGTGTGTAGGAGATACCCCTACTTGGGGAAGATGGAGGATTTGAGCTATGAAATCCTCGAAAATAAATAATGGGACACCGGCTACGGTTCCCTCTATCCCACCATTGCCCCTACGCACAGTTCCATAAAACTTCCTAACTAGACCTGGGTATGTGGGGAGATCTAAGGAACAAAAGAACTCTAAATCCTGGGCCCTCAACCTCTCCCCTATGGTGAAGCCCTCCCGGGAGAGATAGTCAAAGTCGACGTATCTCCCGGTGGAGACCGCCTTTCCGGCGCACGGTCGCGAGGGAACCGCCCTCGGCGGGGAACGAGCCGGAGGTTGTGGCCTCACGGGATCGTTCCGAGCTTTGGAACATCGCTCGGCACCGGTCGCGGGTTGGGGCCTCTTCCGGCTCGGGACAACTGACTTACGGGGCATGGTTGACCTAGGGATGAGGAAAACACCTAAGGGACGGAAGAAGGTCGACGGAAAAGCCCTAAGGACGGTCGGAGATGTTGTCGGAGTCGGCTCTAGGGTTTGTGAACAGTGGCGGCGGTGAATAGAAGTATTGATTAAACGCTTGGATTAGGGTTAAAAACTCGGATCCCGACCGCGAGTCGACTCCTGTAAGTCTCGAGTCGACTCGACCTCGAGTCGACTCCAAAATATGCGCAAGTCGACTCCCCTTATGCGCCTATTGACCTCGAGTCGACTCCCGACTATATGCGAGTCGACTCCCTTATGCTGCCATTGATCTCGAGTCGACTCCCGTATATGTGCGAGTCGACTCCCCCTTACGAGCCGACTCTAAAACTTACTCGAGTCGTCTCGAACTCTGGCACGCACCTAAAAATCATGCTATTTTCGTGCCGAATGAGGGAAAATCACTAAGTTATGATCTGATTTGATGATCATAGATAAGAAACACTATATTTAGCACAATCTAATCATCAAAATCAATGAGCTAGAAGAAAATATCACTAGGATGGATCAATCACTCCTAATCCTCTCCTAAGCACACTAAATCTCTCTTCACTCAAGAGTTTTGTGAAGATATCAGCTAATTGATCATCAGTGCAAACAAATTGAAGTGTCACATCACCATTCATTACATGATCTCTTATGAAGTGATGTCTTATCTCAATATGTTTAGTTCTTGAATGCTGAATTGGATTTTTAGTTAGATTAATGGCACTTGTATTATCACAATTAATGGGAATTTTATCTTGTTTAATGCCATAATTTTCCAATTGTTGTTTGATCCATATGATTTGAGCACAACAACTCCCGGCTGCAACATATTCAGCTTCAGCAGTAGATAATGCAATCGAGTTTTGTTTCTTGCTAAACCATGAGATTAAGTTTTCTCCTAGAAATTGACATGACCCGCTGGTGCTTTTTCTATCAAGTTTACATCCAGCAAAGTCTGAATTTGTATATCCTATTAAGTCCAGACTAGATTCTTTAGAATACCATAGACCTATATTTTTTGTTCCTATTAGGTATTTAAAGATTCTCTTGACTGCAATTAGATGAGATTCCTTAGGATTAGACTGATATCTAGCACACATGCAAACACTAAACATGATATCAGGTCTACTTGCAGTGAGATACAATAAAGATCCTATCATACCTCTATATAACTTTTGATCTACAGATTTACCTGATTCATCTTGATCTAATTTGCATGATGAGCTCATGGGTGTGCTGATTGACTTGTTTCCTTCCATATCAAACTTCTTAAGCATCTCCTTGATGTATTTGGCTTGATTGATGAAGATGCCTTCTTCAGATTGTTTGATTTGAAGCCCGAGAAAATAGTTTAGCTCTCCCATCATGCTCATCTCAAACTCACTCTGCATCAAGTCAGCAAATTCTTCGCATAGGCGATTGTTAGTAGCACCGAAAATAATATCATCAACATAAATCTGCACTAATAACATATCTTTGTTTTTCTTCTTTAGAAACAATGTTGTATCTACATTTCCCCTAGAGAACTCATGTTCTAGTAAGAATTTGCTAAGCCTCTCATACCATGCTCTAGGTGCTTGTTTCAAACCATAAGGTGCTTTATTCAGTTTATACACATGATTAGGGTATTGATGATTTTTAAAACCAGGAGGTTGTTCTACATATACCTCCTCATTAATATACCCATTTAAAAATGCACTTTTTACATCCATTTGAAATAATTTGAAATCCTTAGAGCATGCAAATGCTAATAATAATCTAATTGCCTCGAGTCTAGTTACAGGTGCAAAGGTTTCATCAAAATCTATACCTTCTTCTTGATTATACCCCTTTGCTACTAGTCTAGCCTTATTCCTTATTACAATTCTATTTTCATCAAGTTTGTTTTTATATATCCATTTGGTACCTATGATTGAATATTCAGAAGGTCTTTCAATTAGATTCCATACCTTGTTTCTAGTAAATTGATTTAATTCTTCTTGCATTGCATTTATCCAATTTACATCTTTTTCAGCTTCTTCTATGTGTTTGGGCTCAAAATGTGAGACGAAAGCTAGATGATTGTTTAAGTTCCTAAGAGATGCTCTAGTCCTAACAGGTTGAGATGGATCATCTAGAATTAATTCCTTAAGATGCCCGTGAGCAAACCTCCAAGCCTTAGTCAGCCCATGATCCATAATAGCCTCTTGGCTTGATGATGCACCTCCAATTAATTTTTGATTATCATCTTGTAATGTCATCTCATCTATCTTTTCTTCAAAAATTTCAGCATCATCATCAAGATTAACTCTCTTACTAGATGAGGTATCACTAGAATCATCAAAAACAACATGTATGGATTCTTCTATAACTAGGGTTCTTTTATTAAAGACTCTATAGGCTTTACTAGTTGTAGAGTACCCCAAGAATATACCCTCATCAGATTTAGAGTCAAATTTTTCTAGATTATCTTTCCCATTATTATGAACAAAACACCTACATCCAAAAACATGAAAGTAATTTACCTTTGGTTTTCTGTTTTTCCAAAATTCATAAGGTGTTTTCTTTATAATGGGTCTCAATAAAACTCTATTTAATATATGACATGAAGTATTGATGGCTTCTCCCCAGAAGTACTTAGGGAGGTTACTTTCACACAACATAGTTCTAGCCATTTTCTCTAGAGTTCTATTTTTCCTCTCCACAACTCCATTTTGTTGTGGTGTCCTAGGTGCAGAAAAATTATGAGTTATTCCCTTTTTACTACAAAACTCATCAAATAAATGATTTTCAAATTCGGTACCATGGTCACTTCTAATAGCTATGACTGAAGTATCTCTAGCATTGGTTACTTCCTTATGAAATTTCTTAAACACTGAAAATGCTTGATCTTTATGAGCTAAGAACATGACCCAAGTGTATCTAGAAAAATCATCTACAATAACTAGACCAAATTTATTTCCACCTAGACTTGTGGTTCTAGTTGGTCCGAATAGATCCATGTGTAGTAGTTCTAGAGGTCTAGGGGTAGAGACACACTTTATGAATTTAAAGGAGTTCCTTGATTGTTTGCCATATTGACAAGCTTCACATATTTTATTCTTTTCAAACTTTAGTTTTGGCAAACCTATCACGGAATCTCTTTTAACTAGTTTAGATATTGTGTCCATGTTTGCATGCCCTAACTTACGGTGCCATAACCAACTAGCATCATTATCCTTAGTTTCATTAACAACTAAACATGGGTTATGTTTGGCAAGATCCTCAAGGTCTACAACATACACATTTCCACGTCTTATTCCTTTAAAAACTAAACTATTGTCACTTGAGTTGGTTATGATGCATAGTGATGGTTTGAACAAAACATCAAAACCTTTATCACACAATTGACTAATGCTAAGTAAATTATGCTTAAGACCATCAACATATCGAACATTATCAATAAAGGTTGAAGGGATAATTTGTACCTTACCTATACCAATGATGTGACCTTGGTTATTGTCTCTAAACATCACAGCACCTCCCTTCTTAGCTTCAAGGGTGAAGAATTGATCTTTGTCACCCGTCATGTGTCTTGAGCAGCCACTATCCAAGTACCAACAATTTTTGTTGTCCTTGGCTGCAAGACACTCCTACACAAGCAAATCATACAGTTTTAGGTACCCAAGTTTTCTTGGGTCCTTCATGGTTAGTAATGTTGGTTCCTTTTGGAACCCAAACCCTTTTAATTTTTCTTTTGGTTTTTCATTTTCTAAAATCACATACATTTGCTTTGTGTCCTAATGTTCCACAGCAAAAACATGTTATTTTCTTAGTTTTGTTTTCTCCTGCTTTAACAAAGAAATTACTAAGGAGTTTTTGCCTATTGTTAGGTTTATACCCTAAACCAGCTCTATTGAATACAGCTCATTGACTACTAAGTATCATCTCTAATTTTTCTGAGCTATATGTAAATCGTTCTACAAAAAGCTTGTATTTTTCAAGATCTAGTGTCAATTTTTGTTTTTCTGTTTTTAGATCATTTAGTTCTTTTGTGAGACTCTCATTTAAGATATATTTATTGTTTTTAAGTTCTAATATTTCTTTGTTCAGCCTTTCATTATCTTTAGTTAAGGTATTATTCTTTTGTATCAAGATTTGGTTGCTTGTTTTAAGTTCCGCATTTTTTTTAATAAGAACATCTTTATCCTTAACTAATGTATCATACTTACGGAGATGTGTTTGGTTAGTTACTTTTAATTCTTTGTTTTTAAGGTTTATTGTCTTGTATTCATCCATTAATTCATTGAAAGCATCATATAATTCATCGAAAGTAAAATCTAAATGTGTTCCGGATATTACCTCATTGTCGTTAGCCATAAAACAAATATTGGCCTTTTCTTCTTGCTCCTCATTTGATGATGATGAAGATGTATCGGAGTCCGATAGGGTGGAGACGAGGACTTTTTTTTTCTTGTGCTTGCTCCCCTTCTTCAGCAAAGGACACTCAGCTCTGAAGTGCCCCGGCTTCTTACACTCATAACATCCGATCCCCTCATTTTTCCTTTCCTTACTTTTATCCTTGTGATAGGAACTTGAGGGGCCTCTCCTTTGATGTGAAGATTTCTTTCGGTTGATGAATCTTCTGAATTTTCTTACAAGGAGAGCCTCATCATCATCTCCCTCATTATCTTCCTCTTCACTGCTACTGCTGCAAGACAAGTCTTTGTTAGTAGACACCGATTTTAATGCTATTACCTTTTTCTTGTGAGAGGACTCCTCTTCATTATGTTGTTTCATGGTGAGCTCGTGCGTCATTAGAGATCCAAGAAGCTCCTCAAGTGGAAGCTTGTTCAAGTCCTTGGCTTCTTGGATAGCTGTCACTTTGGCTTCCCATGACCTTGGTAGACAGCGAAGAATCTTCCTGACAAGCTCACTGTTAGTATAATTTTTGCCAAGGCTTTTTAGGCCATTGACAATGTCAGTAAATCTAGTGAACATGCAAGTGATTGTTTCATTAGAATTCATCTTAAATAGTTCATACTTATGAACCAATATATTTATTTTGGATTCTTTGACTTGATTCGTGCCCTTATGGGTCACCTCAAGTCTATCCCAAATCTCTTTTGCAGAATTGCAAGTAGAGACCCTATTGAATTCATTCCTATCTAATGCACAGTAAAGCATATTCATTGCTTTGGCATTGAGTTGTGCCTTCCTCATGTCATGGTCATCCCAATCCTTTTCAAGTTTGGGTACAGTGACACCCTCTACATAGATGGATGGGATGTATGGTCCATTTAATATAATGATCCACATCTCATAGTCTTGGGCTTGGATAAATATTCTCATCCTAGCCTTCCAATATGAGTAGTCGGATCCATTAAAGAATGGGGGTCTTTGGGTGGATTGGCCCTCAATGTGGGAAGATCCAAATGGGGTTGTCATTTTGATCTTTTACTCTTTGGGTAAAAGAGTTCCTGCTCTGATACCACTTGTTACCCAGATAAACAACCCAAGAGGGGGGGTGAATTAGGTTTTAAAATAATTATTACAATTATTTGATTTGCGAAATACTAATTAACACTTTTTGCAAGTTGATTAATTAGATGCTATGTGCTGTGAATGAAATGAAAGTAAAGGAGATACACAAACAATCACAAACACAAGGATTTTATAGTGGTTCGGAGCTAACCCTTGCTCCTACGTCCACTCCCCAAACCTCACTTGGGAATTCACTATAACCCTTCGGATTACAGCCGGTTGTTTTACAAGCTCACAACCAAACTTGTTGTTTTACGAGGTCACAACGAACTCGGTCGGTTTTTCCAGGCTCACCGACTAGAACCACCCCGATTGTTTTCTCGAAATCACAATCGAACCCTTACACCGTTGGTTTCAACCTAGGCTCACCAACAAACCTATACACCCTTGATTCAATCCCCTGATTGAATCAAGTAAAGACCAAATGGAAAGAACAAAGACAAACAGAAAAATAGAGCTTCTAAAAAGCAGATATACAGCGATATAACTAAGAGAGAAGTTTAGAGCCCTCAAACACGTTTGAGTTGGAGTAGAGAAGGGCTTCTTGAACTTTCTATCTCCTCTTGAATGTCTGGAAGACTTGAAGGCTGGAGGAGACTTCTTTAATGCTGGAAAGAGTCGGTTGAATGGAGTTAATGGTGCTCTTCCTTCTTTTCCGTTGAAAAATCGTTTGCAGATGAAGGATTCTTGTTTTCTTTGAGTGGAATGTTGCTTCTCTACTTTGCTACAGTCCTCTGTGGCTATTTAAGCCATTTTCCACGGAAACTAGCCATTAGACTCACTTTACTAGCCGTTCTGCACACTCTGCACATCCTGACAATGTGTCCGTTGGGGTCGGAGTCGACTCGCGCGATCTGGAGTCGACTCGGCTGTAGCGGGAGTCGACTCATGCTTTTCTGGAGTCGGCTCGACAACTGTTCCGGATTTGAATTAAAGTGAGCTTCTCGACTGGGAGTCGACTCGACTTAACCCGGAGTCGACTCGCCAAAATCTGGAGCTGACTTGGCATTTTTGGAGTCGGCTCATCCCATGAAATCCACAGAGCTATTCTTCAACTTGGCCCACTCGAGTCGACTTGGAAATACTGGGAGTCGACTCGGCGCTCAGAGCCCGAACTCCCGATCTTCTGTCTTTTGGCTCGTCCAGTCTTGGAGTCGACTCGAGCTGTTCCGGAGTCGACTCGGCTCTCAGTTTCCGAAACACAGCCTTCTGTCTTTTTGGTGTAGCGCTGCCTTGGAGTCGACTCGAGCTGTCTTGGAGTCGACTCGCGTCTCAGAGACAACAATTCGGTCTTCTGTCTTTTTGGGGTCGCGCTGTCTCGAAGTCGACTCGGGCATTGCGGGAGTCGACTCGGATCTCAGTGTCCGAAAACTGCTCTCTGACTTTTGCCTAGTATAACACTGAGAGTCGACTCTAGCTTTCTTTGGAGTCGACCTGCCAACCATCGGAGTCGACTCGCGTTCCTCAGGAGTCGACTCGGCTCTCAGGGTCGAAAATTGCTCTCTGACTTTTTGTCTGTAACTCCCTGGAGTCGACTCATACTACTCCAGAGTCGACTCGGCAAGCTTCGGAGTCGACTCGCGCTCTTCAGGAGTCGACTCGTTGACAGGTTTTGAATTGAGTCTTTCTGTTCATCTGTCTGTTCTCAGTCGGAGTCGACTCGTAATGTTCCGGAGTCGACTCGAGCCTGTGCCAGTGCTTCTGATACGCTTGGAGTCGACTCGTAATATCCCGGAGTCGACTCGAGTCTCAGACTTTGGTTCAACTTGACTTCTTAACTTATCCAAAATATCTTGAACCAAGTCTAGACGCACTTAACCATAAATTTATAAGATTTTCACTGAAACACTAGATTGAATTCATTAGTAAGCATAAGATATACTCAAATGCTTTGATCTCATCAAAATCAAATAGTGTTATGATCAATCACTCCACAGACCCCTTCATCTCCACTTGAGCCAGCATCTCCAAAGGGGCCTCCATGACCATGGGCACCAGAGACAACTTGGCTCTAGCTCCCTCCATCAAAGTCGGCACGAGGAAAGAATGCCGACACTTGCATTCCACATGGCCAATTCGGGCACATCCATAGTAGAATGCCGCCAGGTTCTTGTAGACGAAAGCTTGCCAGAAGTTCTGTGACTCTCTTTTGATGAAGATGCTCGGTATGAAGGAGTCTAGGGTATTAAATTCCACCTTAACCCTAGCATACCCGAGCTTCTGAAGCTGGTTGGTGAAGCTGTCTAGGGCCAACGGCTGGTTGCCACCGCCGCGATATCTAGGATCGAGTTCTTCTCCCAGTATTCTAGAGGAAGACAAGGGAGCTGGATCCACACCACCACCCGGTTCACCGAGTTGATGCCAGGAATGAAGTTCGGCACCCGCCTCTCCATGGCCGATAGCTGGCCCGCCACTAGCTACGGGCCGCTGGCTAGTGCCAAGTCTCGGTCTCCCTTGCTCTTGAATCGGAAGGTATGGTGCTCCTCCGTCATCGAAAACACCTTCACCTAGTAGTCGAGCTTGCCCCTGAGGCACAGCTCTCAGGCGACCCACTCCACCAGGACTCGCCGCCCCAGACTACGAACAATCACCACCTTTGAAGACCACACCCTTCTGGACTTCTCCATCAGCTTCAACGGCAACTTGAGTACCTCTATGAAGTGCTGTTGGAGGATCTCGAGTTCTGCCTCTAAAATTCGGTGATTGGTTCGTGCCGATTGTTGAGCCACCGTCGACTACGAAGGAAGCATCTGGCCACCCTCAGGAGCAGCCGATCTTCGCTTCCAGACGACCCCTCCGTCGATCTTGCTCTGCGACCCTCATCCACCATCGTCTCCCTTGTCACATTGGTGTTATGGTCACCCATCTCCCGTGGATCCGAGTTGTTTGATGAAAGGTCCAGGAGTCACACGAAGTTTGACGCACTCACCCTCCTGTCGCATCGGGCTCCGGTCAGACGAGAAGCCAACCGAAGCAAGTAATGATGGGCCGAAACATGGAGGGCTATATTGATTGATAGGAGAATCTTTGAATTATGGCAGTGAGTAGAATATGGTAGGAGAATACGTTAGGAATCCCCAAGCAAACGGATCCCTGTGGCTGTTGTATGGCCGGCACAAAGCCATGGATTTTTTATATGGTGTCGAGAGATATTGACGGGAATTATAATTTATGGTAAATGATATAAGCTCGCCAGTTTGGGTGGGGATTGGGGAATGAGATTCGTCTAGCCGGGTCCAGAGTGATCCTGATAGCATGGGCTTTAATTGGCTGCCCCAAATGCAAATGACACTGGTTTTATTATCGGCCACCAAGGATACGCCCCCATGTGAGGTCCTAAATTTAGGTTAAGGGATCAGAGCCATCGAAGGTATGTTTGATGATACTGATCTCCTAAGAAGATCGGCCATAGTTCAACCAGTTCACCAGATATTGGGCAGTACAAGAGCGAGATATATTGACTTTATGATAGCTAGGAGGAAACGTGTGAGGTAGTAGAGTCTCGAACATGCCTTGTTTTTCTACCCGAAATTGTAGAGGGCCTAAGAATTTCTAGGGGTTCAGCTATGGAACAATGTTGGCATAGATGGCCCTTTGGATTGGATGCAATCATGCTCTACGCCTTTTTCTAATGCGGCGTTCTGCAATACCTGTTGAAATTTGGACTGCCATGGCCTAAATCATAAGAGAGAGGTTTAACCACCAACCACTATGAGCCAATGAACAATTCTATAAGATGGCTATATTTCTATGAGTTTCTCCAATCAAAAATGGACCTGCAATTTGCTCCTACATTCTTGCAGCGCATGCAAAAACCGTGCAATTCCTATGCTTGATAACCAAGCTCATATAAAGTCAGCGCTTGTGGAGGTTTCTCTTTCGCGATAATAATGATTTTTCTTTCGATCACAATTCACGCACGATACTTTATTGCCGATACATAATCATATTATAAATGATTTAAATAGCATCTCTAATCATGTATGATCTTAGATCGCCCTGATGGTCCCATTTAGGTCACCAAATGCCCCAACGATTTTGGTGGGCATGATTTTGTGGCCATCCAAAGATAAGGAGTTCGATGTTATGAAAGTCTAAGGTGACGATCGTCCATGTGACACGAGGAAGACTTTTTCTTGGTTGAGTAAAATACTGCACTTGAAAAGCCTGCATGGTATTATATTCCTAATGTTTCATTAATTTAACAACACTTGGACTAGACAACGAGACAGTTCCAAGAAGATGAGGTCGGGCATAGAAGAAAAACAATCAGCTTCTGAGGACGACTATTATGGTCCGTTCATCGTTCAAAATACCATCACAATCAATTCTGAAATTAGAATAAAAAAAATAAATCCAAGGAAAATGTCCACCACAAGTAATTGAAGATTGGACTGGCAAAATTTTGAGGAATAAGTCTGTTTTCAGCATGACGGAACCTACAAGTCCTTTTCCTCATCAAAGATATCTGAGAACAAAAGCTAATTACAGTATATTAATAATGAAGAATGTGAGATCTTCAAATCAAGCTGGACATAGAGCGAGCTTATAACAGAATCAAGTGGAGCTTCCTTAGACGAGCTTTGGAGAGTTTTGGTTTTCATGACATCTAGATTGATTGGATGCTGGAGTATGTTTGGGGACCGAAGTTTTCTATCTTGGTCAACGGCCCACCATCCTCCTTTTTCAAGTCCGCCATAGAGCTTCGATAGGGATGCCCGTTATCTCCGTACTTGTTCATCATTTGCTCTGATGTCATGTCTCGAGCACTGCAGGTTGCGTGTGCTGATCAGGAGCTGGCGGCCTACGTCGCAGCTCTAGGAGCCCAGCCGATATCTCACTTACTCTTTGCCGATGACTGTTTTCTCTTGACTAGAGTGCGGGTGGCGGACGCACAGGCTTTCAGTAGAGTACTGGCCGACTACTGTGTTGCGTCTGGGTAGAGAGTGAACTTCCAAAAGTCTACCATTTTCTTTAGCCCTAGCACATCACTTGGAGTTAGACGGGAGATCCGGAGGATTCTGGAGATGCCGGAGCAGGCCGGGACCTAGAGCTATCTGGGTATCATCACTGGTAGGAGGTTGAGAGTTTCTGAGTGCACTGGTTTGGTGCAACGGGTCCAGAATAGGCTGGAGGGATGGCGGGCAGCATCTCTATAGATGATGGAAAGATTGACGTTGATTAGATCTGTTCTAGGCTCCATGCCCATCTATCACATGGCGAACATGGTGGTGCCAAAGACAGTGTTGTTGAAGATTAAGTGATTACTTCGGAGCTTTCTATGGGGCTCGCATGGAGGTGGTCATGGGATGCACCTAGTGGCTTGGAAGAGTGTTTGCCTTCCTTCCAGCGAGGGTGATCTTGGGGTACTCTCTCTCCTGGAGCAGCGGGAAGTGCTCATTGCCCGGCATGTTGGTCGTTTCTTGTTAGAGCCGCAGGGCTTCTGGAGTCAGACCATGGTAGCCCGTTATGGGGGAATGGGTCCCGAGACATCGGCCTGTGGAGGGCGGAGATGCTCTTTCCTGTAGCGAGAGATAGCGAGGTACTTGCCCACTGCCCTTGCGTATACTAGATGGCTGATAGGCGATGAGCGGAGCATTGATGTGGCTGGTGATCCGTGGGTGGATGCCCTCCCCTTGCGGCTTTGGCCGACTATGGTTAGTGTCGAGGTAGCAGAGGGCCTGTGTGTTTGTGATCTCCTTGTCCTCGGAGGGGGTGAGTGGGATGAGGCTAAGCTGGGTCAGCTTTTCGGGGAGCACCTTGCGGGGAGGGTTTGTTCTCTCTCGATACCCGGATGTGCAGGTTCCGATAACCCTTTTTGATATAATGATTTTTCTTTCGATCACAATTCACGCACGATACTTCATTGCCAATACATAATCGTATTATAAGTGATTTAAATAGCATCTCTAATCATCTACGATCTGAGATCACCCTGATGGTCCCATTTAGGTCACCAAATGCCCCAATGATTTTGGTGGGCATGATTTTGTGACCATCCAAAGATAAGGAGTTCGATGTTATGAAAGTCTAAGGTGATGATCGTCCATATGACATGAGGAAGACTTTTTTTTGGTTGAGTAAAATACTGCACTTGAAAAGCCTGCATGGTATTATATTCCTAATGTTTCATTAATTTAACAATACTTGGACAAGACAGCGAGAGAGCTCCAAGAAGATGAGGTCAGGCAGAGAAGAGAAACAATCAGCTTATGAGAATAACTATTGTGGTCCGTTCATAGTTCAAAATACCATTACAGTCAATTCTGAAATTAGAATAAAAAAAATTAAATCCAAGGAAAATGTCCACCACAAGTAATTGAAGATTGGACTGGCAAAATTTTGAGGAATAAGTCTGTTTTCAGCATGATGGAACCTACGAGTCCTTTTCCTCAGCCAAAGGGTACCAGAGACATCTGAGAACAAAAGCTAGTTACAGTTTACTAATGATGAAGAATAGTTTGGCTGGTAGATGGTCAACAAATTATAAGCATGGATAACATATATATGGAAATGCTCGACTTGGGGGATGATATAAAAACTTGCAGCAGTAGCAAGCATCAGTGCCCACAAAAGATTTGAAGAAAGATGAGAAGAAACCAGACTAACTAGTTGTAAGCTTAATAAAAACTTCATTTTTATTCCTGGAAGCATAGATGGATCAGATTCTCAAGGTTATGGTCGAAAGCGTCACATGCTTTGTGCTCTTGTTAGCCAAGAGATAATTTGTCTTTGAGACGCCTTTGAGCCATATAGAAGAGATTGTAAAGTGATGTAGAGCTTGAACACACCACCGAGCTGCCGCTCTGTATCCGGAGCAGAGGTCATGGTTATAGGAATAGAACCAGCAGTCAATAGCTTCCCTCATGATCCCAAATTGAGAAGCCCAGAGCCAAGAATCAGCCAAAATTAAATGTGAAACAGAGGTCACCATTGCATGTTGTTTGAGGTGGTATGTATTGTGTTTTTTTTTTTTCGGATGAAGATTGACGGTGATTTTCACGAGATCATTCTGCTATTTTCTAAGCAATGGAGGCAGCATCGTAATTTGCATCGTACTTGAGAAAACTATAGCGATTTTGTTCTTTTCAGAGTGTAACCTTTTGTTTCGTTGTTAGTTCCTAAGAAAATCCACCTATCCCTTCTCAATCCTCCTTATTATAGGATAATATATACATCCATCATCTTCTGCAACTCGGACAACATTCATGACTATATTTGTTTGTTAAGCATTATTACAGTTATGTATCATAACAATAAATTGCATAGAAATCACAACAATCTTCCCAAACTCCTTTCTAACGTGAGATTACAACCATCCACCAAATATAATGTTACGAAAAAGGTAATGTTACTGTTGTGCAGCCCATACCAACATAGATCTAAATTGAACTTAAAAATAGTTCAAGTTAAAAAGTCTTATACGGCATGCTTGGTATCTAAAAAATGCTTTTACAAGAAGAAAAAATCAACAAATTACTTTTAGAAAAAGGTTAGGAAACCTACCTTCTAGCTTCTCTCTCTCTCTTTTCTAAAGAAGAAGCTGTGGCATATCATTTCCAAGATCAGGAGGTATACTCTGGGTAGGATTAAGATAGCCTTCTATCATTATATCATAAGTCAAATTAAGCATGATGATATTGAAAACTATATGTAAAAATGCAATCAGATTAGTATTAGTGTGTCAAATTAGAAGATTTGGACCTAGCCAAGTGCATAAAAGCATAAGTAAACCATTGGAGAAAACTCTCCCTAATGTAGATATAATTCACATTTGAGGTTTCCTGTCCCTGAGACAGCTGCTGCTTAGGAACCATGAAAAGCAAAATAAGATCATGGAAATCCTAATTTGGAACACCAAACACACAATCAGGTACATCAAAGGAAAAGACAATTTAAGCAATTAATTCTTCATTCATGTGCTTCACAAATACATAATAACACCACTTCTCTATTCATGTATCTATATTTGTTATAGGGCCTTTGAACCAGTGTCTTGCACTCAGAATCCATGATGACACTGAGAGGATGAATAGGCCACCCACAGCAACTGGAGTGTAATTGAGAGTATCCTTTGTTATGGGATACGCAACAGGAAGCGAAAATAGTACTGTGATTGTTGCAACCCAGAGGACAGCAACCCAACCCACTAGTATCCCATACCTGCCAAGGTTGAAGGGGCCTGGAACAAAAGATTTGCGTGCTAGGGTCACCCGGAAGAAGATAGGCAAAGCATAAGCAATGTAGAGTCCAATTGTAGCTATTGACACCATAGCCTGGAATGCTACTAAGCTTCCAAGAGACTGTAAAAAAAGGATATGAGAAAAGAGATAAGTCATTGAGCAGGGATTCTTACACTTACAAGTAGTGAGAATGCGCATCCAAAAGAAATCATGAGACTTGCAGGAATTCCATAACAAAATCAAGAAAACAAATAATAGAACTTATACCATGCAAACATCTACGTAAATAATCGATAATTCTCGCATAACCCTCTTCTTTCTTTCTCCACCTTACCCCCTTTTCCTCTCTTTGAGGGGGCTAGGGCAGTTGAATCAGATATAACCTTTGGTTCTCTTCTGTTGCTTTCAGTCATTAACTGAAAATTTCATGAGACTGGTCTGTGTTTGCATGTGTAGTTTTGTATGCAAGTACTATTTGAAGGCACATTCTCACCATGGATCTGAACCCTCGCCAGTTTAGCCAGTCCATTAACAGCAGATGACTTCTAAATAAGGTGATTTTGGATACTCGTTAAGTAATAAGCTAAGCAAAATTTGAGGGGGTTCTTTTACTGCATGTCACATTTGGAGGGCTCTGTTGCTAAACAGTTAGTGCAAAGTCCAGGCCTACAGGTTCACAATTTAGGAGACTGAGATTGGGAAACTAGGTGAGTTATGGAAGAAAGAACACTTCATTTGACAAAATGCCAATGTCAATTTATGCAAATGCAGGTGATGATTGTTCCAAACAGAGTATCGAAACTTGAATACATATTTAGGGGCAAAAAATCTGATGCTAGAAATAAAAGATTCAGGCAATCACCTTAAATATTTGCAAGCATTATTGCAGCGAAATTAACAAGGCATTGATCTCCAAGAATCCAAATTTGACACTGTAACTCGTGCAGGTCTTTGTTTTTTCAAATGTTACGATACCTACAATTTTGATATGATTCTGTTGGAAGAATTAAGCACCAGTAACATGCAACCTCTTAGCATCTGGGGGCTAGGTTATTCCATGATTGCATGTGCATGAAACACAAGCTATATCCAAATAATATTTCAATCGTAGTCCTAATACATGCATGATGAAACCAGAAAGTGGGCGACCTTAAACAAACAAGGCAGATCAAGAGAAAAGTCATTACCGTCAAAGCCATACAGAAAGATATAAATGCTGAGAGCCAAACTGCATTTAATGGTACATCTTGCTTGTTCACTTTATGCCACAATGACGATAGCGGCATTGCTCCATCTCTTGAGAATGCATACGCCATCCTAAATTTGAGGAAACAGTCAAACAATAATTTTTTGGCATCTAATAATTAAAAATTAGAGCCAACAAACAAAAATAAATCGACTCGGATTAACCCCTTTTAAGAGAGAAATAATAGATAAACATTTCAGATATTAATTAGCATATAAGTCATGTTTACCTAGAGTTGCTTGTTACTGAGCTCATACCACAAAAAAATATAGCAACAGCAACAACTCCCAAGCAAATGATGCCACCTACACCATTTCCATATCTACTCTTAAAGGCAAGGTAGAAAACTTCTGCAATTGCATAACCTCCAGCATCATTGTCGGTGCTCAAAAGATATGGAATGTTGTTAACTGCAAATGTGATGCCAAGCAGATAACCCCAGCCTGCAATGATTGATACGCCAATGGCACTGATTATTCCTTTTGGTCCATTCTTATCTGCGTTTTTAGTTTCCTCTGTCTGGGGAAAAAAGATATATGCTAAAGAACCAATTTAACATTTGCATAAGATCTTTATGAAACAGCCAAGATTAATATAACATAAGTACATGAGTATATGATAGTAGATGAAGGAAAAGAAAAACAAATTTTGGGCTTTAAATTAATTTATGTCAAAGTAAGAGAACTTAGATCTGAAGTTAGATGCTTTGAGAAGAAATGATTTGAGAAGATTTAAGATGGAAGTGATGAAAAAGGACTATCTCCTTACGACAGAAGAAAGGGGATTCGGTGGAAATAATGCCAAAGTATGGTAAATCTAGTAGGATGTGTCAATTATGAAGGTATAGTCATTAACTAGGTGATAAATCGAATATCTAACATGAGCATAGTAAAACACTACAGGAATAATTCTTACCATATGAGCAGATGCATCATATCCTGTCAGTGTGTATTGACTCATCAAGAGTCCCAAGACAAAAATGTATAGCTTGCTGTGGATTCCAGCATCATTTTCAGTGTTGAAATGAGAAAACACAAAATCTGCACTGGCCCTCTCAGTAGCAACAGTTGGTATAAGGATCATAAGGACAAAGACACCTGAAGAGAACAACTTCATTTGGTAACCAAGTGGAAGATTGTTTCAATCTCTCTGATGACCTTAAAAAAATGAAAAATGGAAAGTATAATCCTACCTAAGACATTCCAGATAGCCGCAAGCTGTCCAAAGAAAGATAACCAGGTAATTGATAGACTGTTTATTATGGCATGAATCAGCAGAATTCCCCCATGAAACCCGATGACCACATATTTAGAAGCCAGGTATCCTCCTCCATTGTTTCCACCAGTGCTAAGTAGGATAATTACTTGCAATAGTTGTGCAAGTGAGAAATCTATACTAGTAGTGACTGCCCACTGCAAAACAGAAATTTCTTTAACTGCTCAGAAGAATATAAAAGGATTGTTTAGCTCCAGTTGAGGTATGCTCTCCACTGGACAATAAAGGCTTTGAACTTCAAACCCAATAACTTCTGGTATTACCTGTCCAACAATGTTAAACCTGCATGAAAATCAATAGAAATTATTATCTCACAGAGAGAGCACTAATCTAATGGATTACATGGTCATATGCCAACAAAAAAAAATTATTTTCCATTTCAAAATAAACACATAAAAATGGCTTATCTTTCAAGCCTTTGCAAACTCAATTTTGTTAGATATACCAAAAGCTCTAAGTCACCTTTTCACTTGAAACATTTCTAGTAGCAGATTTTATATTGTAACATCTGTTACAAAATGATACAATTTTGCATCATTCTCAGAATCTATTGCTTAAGCAAGCCTCTAGCCTACAAGAACACAGTCAAATGTATTTTTGGCCTAAAAGAGACCAATTTTGCTCATATCATGCAGCATTTTCAGTTCAAGTTTTAAGATCGATGCATGACAACTATTTTGCTTTATATACTCCATTACCAGTCCTACCAAATATAAAAGGTGAAAGGGAATCTAACAGGCGGACAAAGATAACCACTAAGATGCAGCAGATAGAGGGTCTGGTTCCACTGATCTCTCGAAAAAGAGGTGGTGGTGGAACTAGTATACTAAAAATATTACATCCATCTGTCAATATAAGCTTTGCAGAGAATCTAATGACTGACAAGTCTCAACTGCCTTTGTTGCATGGAGTAAGTACAAAAGTTGGGAGTCACATGCACTTTAGACAGGCATCTAAATTGTAAAATTCACGAACCTCTTTTCATGCAAGGAAATAAAACATAGATATAGAGAGATTTTAAAATGAGAACTAAAAAGAGATAAAAAATTATTTTGCCAGATATGCACAATCTTAACTTTTGTTGTAACATGAATCAAACTTCTTATCCAGTGGTGGAATGTCGAACATCCAATAACTAAATTATTTATCCTATACTCTTGCCTGTGTACTTTGGATAACTGAAAAGATTGAATTAAGCAGCAAATGGTTCCACCACTCCTACGCAACCAGGGAAGTCATGGTATTTCCTGAAAGAAACTAGCAATTTGATATATTGATTCCCATTGTTGACAGGTGTTTGTTTGTCCACTCTATGTTAATGCTCATTGGATCAATTGGAGACCAAGTTCTCCACAAGAATGACTGGTTAATAGCTCTAATTGGTAATAAAATCAGTATTCTTCAGGATCATCAAGCAATATCAGCAACTAAAATTGCAGGCTCTTTGGTAGAAAATTATTCAATTAAAACACTATCCAGGTTCTAGTTGCGGGCTTCTGTGCAACACATCCTATATAGCACAAAGAGTTTTCTACACCCCAAACAATTCCAAGGAAAGGAATGGTATTATAGGTGGGGGGGGGGGGGGAAACAAGAAGCAGAAATCCTCCCAGAGGAATGGCAATTCAATACAAAAACAAGCAGTTCAACAAAGAAAGAGAGACCAAACAGCCAGATCCAATAGTAGTACCAGCCAGTCATCCAGGAAGCAAAGGGTGCCCACTCGTTCCCCGAGAGCTTAGCACTCCAGTAGTACAGGCCGCCAGATGTCGGGTATGATGAGCAGATTTCCGCCATCGAAAGGCCAACAATCATTGTAAAGAACCCAGCGATAAACCACCCGTATGTCATGGCTACAGGCCCTCCAAACTTCAGACCGGTGTTGTAAAGGGTGGTGATACCAGTGAGCACTGATATGATCGAAAATGAGAAGGCGAAGTTGGACAACACCCTGCAATTCCCCAACACTACCCATGAATCCAAAAGACACACACACACCCACAAAAAAGAATGCAACCCAAGCAAGGAACCGAGCATTTGAGTCGAGATAATTACGAGAGATCGCGTTTGAGCTCCTGCTTGTAACCAAGCTCGTGGAGGCGAGAATGCCCGGTATCCATGGAGGAGTCGACATCACTCCTTGTGGAGCCATTTGTCGCATCCTTTCCCCAGACCATCTCTCTATGACCACCAGAAGGACGCTCCCTTCGAAGAACGAGAGATGGTTAGGGGTAAAAGAAGGGAAGAGACCAACCTACGCTTCCCTGAGCTCTTTCCGCCTCCCAGAACTCCAATAATCCAAGCGGGAGGGTTGTTGACAAGTATCATTTAGGAATCCAAATACAGCCGAAGACTCTGACCGGCCTCTCTTTCATTTCTCACCACTGTATCTTTTCCTCCATCTACAGTATTCCTATTTGGAGGTTTTCTCGGGCCAATCGAAGCAAGCAATGAGGGGCCGAAACGTGGAGGCCTAGATTGATTGATAGGAGAATCTTTGAAAGGCTGGCACAAAGTCGTGGATTTTTTATAGGGTGTCGAGAGACATTGACGGGAATTATATATGGTAAAGGACCTGAGCTCGGGGAATGAGATTGCGATAGCCGGGTCCAGAGTGATCCAGATAGCATGGGCTTTAATCGGCTGCCCCAAATCCCAATGGCACTGCTTTTATTATCGGGCCACCAAGGATATGCCCACATGTGAGGTCCCCAATTTAGGTTAAGGGATCAGAGCCATCGAAGGTATGTTTGATGATATTGATCGCCTAAGAAGATAGGCCGCCAGATTTTGGGCGCCACAGGAGCGAGATATATTGACTTTATGATAACTAGGAGGAAACGTGACAGGTAGTAGAATCTCCCACGTGCCTTGTTTTTCTACCAGAAATTGTAAAGGGCCTTTTTCTAATGCGGTCTTCTGCAAGACCAGTTCAAATTTGGACTGCCACGGCCTGAATCATAAGAGTGAGGTTTAGCCACCAGCCACTATGAGCCAATTTTTATGAGTTTCTCAAATAAAAAATGAACCTGCAATTTGCTCCTACTTTCTTGCAGCGCAGGCAAGAAACATGCAATTCCTATGTTTGATAACCAAGTTCATATAAAGTCATAGCTTGTGGAGGTTTCTCTTTGGCGATGCCCATTTTGATATGATGATTTTTCTAAACTAAGTTCATTCCGATCACTTTGTTTTGCATGTGACCTTTTTAGAATTCATGCACGATAGATCATTGCCGATATATAATCGTATTATAAATTATCTTAAATAGCATCTTTAATCATATGTGATCATACCCATTTTTGATATAATGATTTTTCTAAACTAAGTTCGTTCCGATCACTTTGTTTTGCATGTGACCTTTTTAGAATTCATGCACGATAGATCATTGCCGATATATAATCGTATTATAAATTATCTTAAATAGCATCTCTAATCATCTGTGATCATAGATCACCATGATCACCATGACGGTCCCATTTAGGTCACCAAATGCCCCAAAGAGTTTGGTGGGCATGGTTTTGTGACGATCCAAGATCGATGTTATAAAAGTCTTAAGGTAACAATCATCCATGTGACATGAGTAAGACTTCTTTTGTTGATAAGGGCGATAATATCTCTATGATCTAGAGTAATGACTAAAATACTGCACTTGAAAAGTCTGCATGGTATTATATTCCTAATGTTTCATTAATTTAACAACACTTGGACTAGACAGACAGTTCCAAGAAGATGAGGTCAGGCATAGAAGAGAAACAATCAGCTTATGAGGACGACTATTATGGTCCGTTCATTGTTCAAAATACCATTACAGTCAATTCTGAAATTGGAATAAAAAAAATTTAAATCCAAGGAAAATGTCCACCACAAGCAATTGAAGATTGGACTGGCAAAATTTTGAGGATTAAGAAAGTTTTCAGCATGATGGAACCTACAAGTCCTTTTCCTCAGCCAAAGGGTATCAGAGACATCTGAGAACAAAAGCTAGTTACAGCATACTAATGATGAAGAATAGTTTGGCTAGTAGATGTCAGTATGTCAACAAATTATAAACATGGATAACATATATATGGAAACGCTCGACTTGGGGGATGATATAAGAACTTGCAGCAGTAGCATGCATCAGTGACCACAAAAGATTTAATGAAAGATGACAAGAAACCAGACTAACTAGTTGAAAGCTTAACAAAAGCTTCATTTTTATTCCGGGAAGCGGTGAGGACCTAAACTAGAAAGAAAATTTGTGAGGAAGTGTTTAGTTGTTATTCGTTGGATATATCTTCAATACTTGTACAAGATTAAGAAACCCAAATAATATCTTTTGGTTAACTTTTTTAGGTGGAGTCCTGAATTATTACAAATAGTATCAGAGCGAATTTGGCCCATAACCTATGTGGACTAAGAGACACTGCAACATAAATTCATTGAGCCTGACTACAGACCGATCGTGATGCTTATGATTAAATTTGAATCCTGACAAGAACGTCAGGACTTAAATGCAAGGAAAGAAGTATGTGAGAACCCGTGCAAGTGTGTGTTTAGTCTTATATCGGTTATTCGCTGGATAAATCTTGAATATTTACACAAAATTAAGGAACCCAAATAATACTTTTCAGCTAGTCTTTTTGGATGAGGTCTCGAGTTGCTACAAAATCAGCTATACTAGCACGAGTGCCTAAAAGATTCATGCGATGTATTATCTAGTGAAGTTTTGACTAATTTGGAGCCCTTGCCGATGAGCAGTCTTACCCAATCTGACAGTTAGCATGTGCAACTACTTAATTCCCTGACGGATGACATAGTAGAACATATCCACATTAGACATTATATATTTAGATGGAGAGAGAGTTAAGCTAGGATGTTAATGAGAGGATTTGGCTCCAAAAGTTTTGACCTTTCCAAATAAAATCAGCACTGTTGATTATGATTTATGACATTTATATTTGACTAAAAACCAAAGATCATGTATTTTGAGATCTTCTACCCATGCATTAAATGAAAATTAAATTGACAATTTCAAAATCGTGATATCATGTTCCAATTTGATCTAGTTTAAACATATTCAAGTTGAATGAAATTTAATATATTTGATATCATGTTCCAATTCGATCTAGTTTAAACATATTCAAGTTGAATGAAATCTAATATATTTTAAAATATTTAGATCAAGATCAATGTTTTAAATTTAGCAATTTATATGATTTATACTATGTTTTTGATCACTAGCTAATTTTTACTATTCATTTTTTTTTCATGGCTCAATGTATAGGCAAGAGATCTTGAAAAGTAAAAAGTTTTTATTCTCGAAGTATTTTTATAACCCAGGTCACGGTGCTGATTTTTATTTTGACAGCTTCTTTGTTGGTTTTGACTAGAAAGTATCTAGAGGCATCCAAACCTAATATACACACATACATGCACACACATATACATACGTATATGTAGGTATGTATGTATGTATGTGGGTGGGTAGATATACATGTATATTCTCTTAGGATGGCCAAAGAGTTACATCTGGATTCCAAGGGACGCCATTCCAGTGGATGCATCCTTAAGGATATGAACTTTCTTATTACCTCTCTGAAGGGCTGTGATCCCCTGAGAGAGGCATGGAGATCATCCAACCATGAGGTCCTCAACTGTGCGGCAGAAGAATTGTTGTTAAGCTCTATACATTCCAGGGAACTATGCACATCCCAAGCTGAAAAGTAGCTTTAGACCTAACCTGTCCCCCTTTTAACTCAGCTAACACTGCACCCATTTATGAGATCAAATACAATAACCATAGATCCGTAATAGCCCCTTGAAAAAGGCTGTTGCTTTGATTCCATATGCACAAATATCAGCTTATTTGCAATATTATATAAAATTCATTAATCTATAAAATAGTGTCACAAGACACTTTTTATTCAAAAAGAAAAAAAAGATCTGTCACCATACTCAAGATGCAGTCTATAGATTCAAGACATGAATTTCCATCTACATAAATCAGATGTACAATCATAATTTTAGCACTTGGAAATGTTGGTATATAAGCACCAATAAATATTAGATGATTTATGTGTAAATATAAAATAACAGGTGCATAGATGATTAAACCTATGGTGAACCTAGACTACTTGTTCTCTGAAAATGTGTATTGATGCAAAGAACTAACTCTCATCGCGTAGCAAAATTTCACCAACCAAACTTCAAAGAAAATTTTCAAAGCTGGATAAAGGGAAATATGCAGACTCACCAGCCAGTGATCCATGAAGCAAAAGGTCCCCACTGGTCTCCACAGAGCTTAGCACTCCAAAAATAGAGTCCACCAGAGGTAGGATAGGCAGAGCAGATCTCAGCCATAGCAAGGCCAACCACCAGAGTGAATCCACCAGCTATGGGCCATCCATAGATCATGGTCGCTGGTCCTCCAAATGCGAGGCCAGTGTTAAACAGTGTTGTTATGCCCGTGAGGATTGATATTATGGAAAATGTGACAGAAAAATTGGATATCGCCCTGCACAAACATTATTCAACATCACAGCCTCTAATAGTAAATGCAAAGTTTACATTTAATCTACCAGCTTCTCCAAGAACTAATGACTGATACTAGCTATTTTCTACAGGGAACGCGCGTTCGAGAGGACCGTGGTGGAATACAAGGTGTAGTTTAGAGATTAATTAAGGCCTGATATATATTGTTGACCCCTTTTCTAACGTTTTAAGCTTTTGGATCTAATAGTCATCCAATAGGCTAAGGTCTAAGAATACTGCTCATCAAGGGGTCTCTTCCACGACTTCAATATGGATTCGTGGAGTAAAATTTCAGAGTCTGAAAATTCTTGCTATCTTCATTCCACAGCATTCTATAAGTAGCTAGAATTTTCTTCAATCAATCTAATTTGAAGACCACAGGACCAAATGCATTGTTCGTATTGCTTGGATTAAAGACACAAGGCATGCAATGCTGACCCTGTTGCAACCAAAAAAGGAGGGATTAGGGGTTTCAACTCAGCTCCAAGGTGGAAACCACACAACTATGTGACGCATTTTAGATTAAATGCATGCAATTGACATATATAAAGGAGTAGAACTCTTGCAAATAACCTAGCATATTTTGTTACAAGGCCTTGTAACCATCAAACAACCCTAGTCAGCCTAATTTAGTTTTGGGTTCTACACTGGTCTGACCTTTTATTCATGAAAGTTCAGGATAAGACTGCCTTGCTGCGCATCACTAATTTAAGAATTTGCAACGTAACAGATTATAATTTGGCAACTCCAGAAAATATATTAATTCTCCCCTCGGTAATCCACTTTTGAAAAGTGTAGTCGCAGTCGCTTGGATCATTGACGGTTGAGATGAGGAATTTCCATTGCCTTGCTGGTAATTTATGGCGTAAACCTGACATTTTGAAGTGTGGGTTTAGGCCCTTTTCTCATACGGCCGTACATGGCCAGAGTTTGGCTTGTGGATTATATTTAAGTGCCTTGAGTCCAAGCCAGGGTCAGCTATATGGCCTAGGTAAGTGCTAAAACCAATTGACTAATAATCCAAATAAGGGCCTATTTGGATAATCCCGTGCGATTCTATATGATTCGCAGGAACACAGACCGGGCCAGACCTATATTCACAGAATTCATAAAAAAAATTTTAGAGTGGGCTGGTCCGATTCCTATATGAAGAAAAAAGACCTCATTAATTTTTTTCCCCATTTTATATGAATGGACTAAAAGAGATCCGGTTGATGTGGACGAGAAGTCTGATGAGAGATTTTTTTTTTCTTTCTATAGGATTCGGGCCAGCCCACTCTGATGCTATTCCTGAGAATTCTACGAATATTGTAACAACCTAGGACCTCACCAAAAAAATCGAGCCGAAAGGTATTATTTGGGTTTCTTAATCCTATATGAAAATCCAAGATCTACCCAACGAATGACCAATGTGGGATTAAATACACGCTCGCACGGGTCCTCATATACTCCTCCATTTTAAGTCTTGACGTCCTCGTCAGACTAAAGGTTCAAATCCATTCAAATCTAATCAGAAGCACCACGACCGGCCTGTGGTCAGCCCCAATGGATCTGTGCTACAGTGTCCTCTAGTCCATATAGATTATAAGCCTGATCTCTTCTGATACTATTTGTAACAACTCAGGACCTCACCCAAAATAGCTAATCGGAAGGTATTATTTAGGCTTCTTGATCCTGTATGAGTACCCAATATTTATCCAATAAATAACCGATGTGAGACTAAACACAAACCCGCATGATACTCCTAAATATACGTTTGTCTTGATTTGTAGTTTCATGATCCTCACTGGATTATCCCAACATACCCTAAAGAGGTAGTGTTGGACTGAGTAATCCAAGATAAGCTCACTCTATTCCAATCGTGATAGCCTAATGGGACTTTATTTGCCCAGTCTAGACACACCAATTTCGTCTAAATCTTAGATCCCAACTCTATATCAATTCAGATCCCGCCTTGACCCACCTGCACCCTCAACTAACAGGCGCACTTTGCGGCAACGTCGGCCAACGAACCCAATTCCCATGTGCGCGCCCACCATATACCAATCAGCATCCCAGCGCAGTTGGACGACTATGATCTCTATCACATCCATGAGAAGTAGGGCTGGAAGTGGGCTCGGGCCGGCCCGAAGCCCATCGGATCGGGCTGCCTGCGGGCCGGGCTATGGGTTAAACCCAATGAATTTCAGGCCGGGCTCGGGCTGAAAACTTAAGCCCAATTCTATTTCGGGCCGGGCTCGGGTTTTCCATTGGCCCGGCCCGGGCCCAGCCCGAGCCCGGGCCCAATGCCAGCCCGAACAAGATCGAAGACGGGCAGACGGCCCGAGCCAGTCGCGAGTCGCGACTTAGGGGGATTTTTGGGGTTTTGTTTGACGAGTCGTGATTTGCAGAGGCGAGAGCGGAGAGCCGCGAGACCGAGACGCGGAGAGCCGGAGACGGTGGTCCAGTGGAGGCGTGGAGGCTCATCGTCGTCTAGGGTTTCTCACCAGTCGTCGTCGTCGGCAGCGGCTTGTCGAGTGCAGAGGCGAGACGAGAGCGGTGGAGGCTCGTCGTCGTCGGCTAGGGTTTCTCCGCTCCCTTCTCGGATCGTCGTCGTCGCCGACTCACCGAGTGCCAATCGTCTCGGATCGTCGCCCTCATCTCCCTTCTCCTCCAGGCTCAACCCCCTCACCGCCAAAATTGATCGTCACTTGAGGTGCATCGGCTCTAGTCGGCTCTCAGATTAGGGTTTTTTGGATAATCTATTCTCTCTTGGTGCTTTACCTTGTTCTATTCTCTCTTGAGTCTTGATAGGAATCAACGGTCCTTCTCCTTGATAATCTATTGATATAAGGGTATTTAAAAAAAACAGATCGACCATTCGACCAGGCGTTTCTCCTTTCCTTCTCCCTCCTCTCCGGCGCTGACCGACCGGCCCCGATCCTCTTCTCCTCCTTCCTCTGTGGCGCTGACCGACCTGCCGAGAAAGAGGTAATTACTTATCCTCTTCTCCTCCTTCCTCTGTGGACTGTGGTGCCTAAAATATTATTTTTTTACTAATCTCCATATCTACTTGATCTTCTATACTTTTTAATTAATTTATACTTGAATCATGTCATTAAATCTGTAGTCTTCAAGGTAGATTATGTGCCTTGCTGGTTGAACTGATCGTCATTTAAATGTTTATATGAACAAATGGTGAAAGTCAATATATACCAGAAAATCCTTGTTCATGTTCTGAGATTGTCCGGTTAGATTCAAAAACTCATACCTGTGCACATGAACTTTGATCGGGCCGGGCTCGGGATCGGGCTGGCCCAAACGAGCTGGCCCAAACGGGCCGGCCCAGGTCAGGGCCCAACTGGGCCGGCCCAAATGGGCTCGGGCCGGGCTCGGGCCGGGCTCAGGCCTTGTTCCTTAAAAATTTTTCGGGCCCCGGCCCGGCCCGAAGCCCGGGAAAAAAATTCGGGCCGGGCTTGGGTAGGGGTTTGGCCCGACCCGGCCCGGCCCACTTCCAGCCCTAATGAGAAGTGTACGCGAACGCAAGGGGTTCTCCTTTTCTATCTACTTCGTCCCATCGCTATAGGACGGCTGACATTGCGGGCACGGCTCCAACTATTGACTTACTCATACTGACCCAATCTGATGCTCAGCACAGGGCGACACAATTCGTGTGCAAGAAATCAATGCTACCCCGGCTCGGTCGCATGGAGATTTGCATGCGGGTGCGAGATCCGACCTCGACCTCAAATATCGAGCTTTTTCCCCTTGCCACCGGGGCGCTACGTGGCACGACGGATTGGTCAGGTTTACAGAAAGCAGCATAAACCACCAATTTCATCCTGTCACGTGGCACGACAGCTACGTCGTGAACCTTCTAGTAAGGTGATTGAACCTCATATGAGGAAAAATTGGGGGAAAAAAAATCTAGAGTTTATGAATGTTTTTTTTTAAAAAAAAAAATAAGGGGGAAGATCTATAGAATGTGTTTTATAGCAATTAAATGAAGAAATTGAAGAGAGAGAGAGAGAGAATAGGATGGGAATAATGGAGGCTGGTAAACGTACGAGAGGCGGCGACTGAGTTCCTGCTTGTAACCGAGCTGCCGAAGCCGAGAATCGTCGGAATCGGCGTTGTCTCTGATCTGGTCTTCCAGGAGGAGGAGATACGGAGCTCCTTCTCCCGCATCTCCACTTTCCATCCCCATCTCTCCTCTCTTTCTCCCCCCTTCTTTTGCTCTCGGATTAGACAAATAACACGAACCGTCGGTAAGAGACCATCCAACGGAGGAGGAGAAGAGGAAGATATGAGAGAGAGCGAGAGAGAGAGAGAGAGAGGGAGAGGAGACTTAGATATAGTTTTATAGTAGAAGTTTAAAGGGTTGGGCGGAACGGAGCGGGAGGTGAGTTCCGGTGACCGGGGAACGAAAGTGGAAGAGGGGGTGATTCTCTTTTGGGGATTTTTTTATTTGGCGCTTCTACGCGTGGGGGAGGTTAAGTCCGTAATTTTAAGCAACCAACAAAATCACGCCATTTTGGTGGAGAAGTGGGTACGGGTCGCTTACTTTTCGATTCATTTGATTCTGTCTGAAACACCACGTGTTAACGGAGAGGCAAGGCTAAAGTTATCTTGATAGAAAAAGATTCGATTTCTTTATAAAGAAAAAGATGCGAGGACCCACCCCGTGATTCTGTCTGATTTGCAAGGTTTGATTATTATTACTTGGGCAAGGTTTGATTTGCAAACAAATTAGAACAGAGTTCAGAAATGTTATTTAGCATGGCTCCAATTCTTTGTGCCATACCTCAAGAAACAAGCTAGTGTACTTGTAGCATTTCTATCTGCCATCTAACATGATCCCAATTCGGGCCTTACCTCAGAAACAAGCTAGCATGCTTCCTTTGAGCCTTAACCTCTATATCTTTGCTAGTACCCATCCAATGATCCAGAGAAAAATGGCCACTTTAACCTTACCAACATTTCCAAATGTTTGAACTCTAGCTGATCTAAACATGTAAGCATATCCTTCATGTTTTAAGGTAGGTAGACAAAAAATTATATATGTTGTATATTATTCATGCTGTTCAGGTTCTTGCTGCATAAAAATTGAGTTTATGTTAGAGTAGGGTGCAAACAAACAAAACTTATTCATGCATGTTTTGGACGTTCTTGCTGCATAACAATGAGGTCACATTAGAGTAGGTGAAACGCACGACAAAGTTCAATATTCATGCCTGGTAAATAATGCAGATGACGTTATTGGCAAGCCAAAGTGGTCATGTCCAAGACATGAATCTCAAAGTCCTTTGTGGATCGCATCTAGTAAAAGCTCCATACTATTCACTGCATGATGGATCCTAAATTGCGCCCTTATCTTACATGCGATCGTAATCTTTTTTATGTGGTGCCTCTCAAGTTCGATTGCCAAAAACAAGTATGCAACCATAAATATATGCCTGTGCTTACATACGAGAAGAACAAAAGCCAAAACCAAAAAAGCAAAAAAAAATGAAACTCATTTTCAAACGAAGGACTTTAATCTATCATGAGAGACTTTACCAACTCAACCAATTCCCACCTTACAACACGATTTCTTCATGGTCATCGAGAAATGAAGGCCAATCGGAGAATCTAATTTCATTCTAAATCCAACAGCCCAGAAGGCTGTTCCCAGCATTACGGGGAGGTTTAAAAAAAAAAACCCCAATTAAATGGGGTATCAACCTTTCAATTCCCCGGCAGTAAGCATATAGAGATCCACTAAAAAGACCAGTTGAATCTCCTTAATTAACAAGATTAGTTTCAAAACGAAAATCATAAGAGAAAAGAAGCATAAGAAATAAAATCCAAGGCATAAGCAAACATTTATAATTTCTATGAAGCAGCAGTAACGGAGTTGTATGTATGGACTGCCTTGCTTCTCTCGAAATCCCCGGGCCTTACACCCGACCGACGGGCCTTAGGAATCCTCCTCCCCCATAGCCCATCCTGACCACCCCGTCCCGCCCTACCAACCGAAGAATGGCGTCCACATGGGCATCCTTCAACCAGGTCAGCAGGCCGGGCGGTGACCAGACCTTGAGTCTCAGCCCGACAAAAAGCTGCCCTGTCTTCGATCGTCGACGTCGTCGCCTTCTGAGCCTGATTGCTCCGACGTTCTTTTGCCTCAGCACAGACATCCCCTCGAGTCTCTGATACGTCCTCCGGCGCCAGTAGGACTGAATGATCCGAGACACAGCCTCCATTTTTTGTTCTTCTTCTACTACCGAGATTAGAAGAGACTAACCATGGTGGGGATTTTTGTGCCTGGTGAGTGTTTATACTTGTGCTGGGGTTCATGCATTGCGAATGGCCAGACTGGTCAATAGTCTATATCCGACTTTTTGACTGCTTCCTGTGCGTAGACCATATTTAGTATTGCTCAACACTTCAAGGCTTGAATTGTTTAAAATTGAAACAAAGCTGTGAGGCCTGATCATAACCTCCCTAGTTTTCGGGTGTCAAGTCACGGCCCGTCCCGAGAAGCAATCAACCGGACTGGAACCATGAATCAAGCTAATCTTTGACCTGACCTTGGTAATAAAGTTTGCTGCCTGCATAAGGCGATCGGGTTTAATATAGTGTGGTTGGAAGTTAGTAGCATGACAACTACTTTGTACCTTGTATGGTTTTGAATACCTTTTCCCCCGCTTTGAACATGATATATTTGGCTCATGTACTGAGAAAAAAGAATGAATTTTAGAATGCTAACCAAAAAAATCAACTTTGACTGCAAAGTGAGAACGAAATGAGCTCGACCTGCAGCACACGTCCACCATATTCCATGGCGAAGATGAGGTAGAATTAGAATCACGGCTATCCTACAAGAGCTCCAGCAGCATATCCCACAGCTAGTTAACAACTGACCGTAGCTGCTGCAACTCAATTCAGAGGTGAGAGAGGACTAAGGTGGAGACAACCGACAAAGGAAAATTAGAAAACTATGCTGTTGGCGAGGTATAGCAGTAGGGTTGCAAATAAAATGGGTACACCTGCCACTTGGCCCTATCCATATTTGAAGATCCTTGGTTCGGATTGGTGTCAAAAATATAGATCCAACTTGAGAACCAGATCGGATCTAGATTTTGTATTTTTCAACCCAATCCAATGCTGCCTAGCCCGTGTATCATCCAGGATTAGTTTAGTTAAGAAACAATGGATTTAACTTGGCCTAGATCCGATTCAGCCCGGCCCAAGAACTTCAATTATATAAACCCCCTTTCTTTGTTACTCTAAATGATTTCCCAAATTCACTGAATTAATGAAATCTTATTTAATCAATCGCTCTATGTTTATCTCAACAACACATTTCCTCCAACCGACATTCATTCAATTATATTTAAGGATTTATTAATTGTTATAATGAATTATTATTTATCCTATTCTCAAGAATATTAATAGATCTTTTTAAGTTATAGTTCATAAATTTATATGTTCAGTACGTCTAATCTTGGATTAGGCCTGGATGATGCTTGTCCCCAATTCGACCCTAATAACCTCTTGGATCTAAAATCTTTTCTATGGACCTAATATGACCTGACCTAATTAACTAGTAAGGGGGGTCTAGCTCCAAAATCAAGACCTCAAGTTGGGATCATACATACCTCAATCCAACGCCCAATCCATTTGCAACACTACTTTGGTAGTTGATCAATCCTGAGACAAAAAGAGAACGTGCTGAGAAGCAAGCGTGTGTGATTCAGCGGTAAAAGAGAAAATATGGTTGTTCTCCTCTCTTCCTAAATGCAATAGCAAGTAAAGAAAATTATGCAAATCCCATTTAACTATCAATTAGCAAAATTTTAGAGCAAATATCCAAATTAAAGGTTAAAAGAGCATCATTAATGATGGAAAGCCAAACAGGGATGTCGAGCTTTTGCGACCTATTTCTCAATGAGGCTGGAAAAGGATAAAACTCAGTGGTACAATTATTACTTTTGGCAATTCAACCCTTGCTATTGCTAAACCTAATTTGAATTTTCCTATTTTGAATTGCACTATGATCAAATAGGGCCGAAAATGGATCGGATATTGATATATCCATATTTTTCAACGAATAAAAATACAGATACAGATATATCAAAATTGATATCTATATTTGTTCTAAATGGATACGAATATAAATCGGATATTAAGTATATTCATATTTGTCATACATGATTACGGATACGAATCAAATATTAAACATATCCATATTTTTTTATCCGAGTATGGATATAAATTAGATATTTTTTTAAATATTAACCAATTTTTGAGCAAAATTTAATGATGAGAGCTAATAATAAGGACATGATCATAAAGAAAAGATAATATGAATCTTCTTTTTTTTGCATCCAAATTTGAATATTTTATTGGCACATAATATAAAGTAGAGGAGGAAGAAGTAATCAAAGTAAAATCACATTAAAAGCAATTTGCCAAAAACCTGACTGATGGAATGAGCATGGAAGGTAAAAATTCAAAGACTTGTAAACAAAATGGCTACAAATACTATTTTAGTGAGAATCCCGCAATAATGGCAAGCATGGCCCATACTCAATGCGACAATGTTGACTCATCATTTCACCAAATAAGAAAAAAGGAAATCACAAACCAATATAATGGCCAATTAACCAAGTGCACTTCATGTAACAGGCAGAAGCAAAGGGAGAATCCCACAAATAATGACAAGTATGACCCATAATGCAACAATGTTGACCCACCATTTCACCAAACAACAACATAGGAAATCGCAAGGCAATATAATGACCAATTAAGCTAGTGGACTTTATGTAACTGGCAGAAGCAAAGGAACCACATACCTCGATCTAAAAGCCTGCTGCAAAATGGCAGCACTTGAGTAAATGGTACCAATTTCTGTCTATAGCCAGCAGTTCGGCTAAATATCTGTTAGCATCAAACCAAATAACTCGTGATGAGGGGCACTTAACGAGGACTGACAGCAAATGGACCAGCACAATACTGATAACAGGGTGGACAACATATTAATCAAATAGGGGCATATTTCTAGAATTTGACAAACTAAAAAATAAGTTCTGCTAATCTGTGAATGCAAGCAATCAATCTGGATATACATGTATGAACTTTAACAGCGGAGGGCATTCATTGAATGGAAAGCTCAAGAGGTAATGAGAGATACTTGGTGCACTCTTCAGCCACCTATTTTGTTAAATTACAATCTAATTCCTGTATATATATATATAGAGAGAGAGAGAGAGAATACAAAAGCCATGGGACCTTCAGTGGTGCTCACTATACAAAATTATAAATGCATGCTGCACATGAAAACAGTCTAATTCAAAAATTTTCATTGATATCTGAAATAATAATGTCTAAGATGATATCGGTTGAACAGAATAACCTGATAACATGTCCTATAGTGGACTATTATGGCACACACTCGGAAGTATATTAGAACTCACATTATTTTAAGTGTGTGTATTCACACAAAATCATAAAGGCATGCACACGTAGGCAAATACACCATGAAATTATGAATGAGTCTATTCTTTGCTTTATAGACTACAGCATACCAGAGGAGATAAGAACAACATTATTTGTGTCAATATACATATGCAAGCCAGCATCCACACACACCAAACAAGTGACAGACAAGCAAATAAATTCAAGCCACCCTAAAATTAGCATACACAAAAGGCAACAACTAATCACCAAAAACCCTAAACCCCCAAAAATTTCAACAGCTTATACACTAAATCAAACCCCAAGAAAAGAAAAAAACAATCAAAAATCAACCTAAAAACGGCAAATTCTGCAAACATGAGCAAATAAAATCAGCCCGACCGCTAAAGCCACCAATTTTTATGCTTAAATTATGCAAGAAAACACATGCCCTATCAAACCCAAAATCAAGAACTCCAATACCCACATCAAGAAAACCAAGAATATATTGAAAAGGCGATGGAACTGACCTTTCTCTATCAGAAGACACGGGCATTTGTCATATTCGTGGGAGAGGGCCGGTCATTTGTCATAAAAAAATACCTCCATATCATCAAAAACAAGTTCCATAACACATTAACCCTTGATAACTTACAACATACTCATCACCAAAAGTTTCACAAGCTTTAAAGAAAAAGTTAATCTCATTCAAAGATAAACTTCAAATACATCCCAACACAAATATCTTTAGCAAATTTTTATAAACTAATAAGTAGAATAGTTCCATTTAATTGAATGACATCGTGTGACAATCTTCAATGCTCCAATCACCCTACAATAAAAATGATGATCTTAGTATAAAAGTTTCAACATATATAAACAAAAATAATAACTATTTTTTTAAAACTTTGTATCATAAACATTTACCTTAACATAGTATATGAATTGATGTTCATTTGTTTGAGTCTTCAACAGAGATAGAATAGCTATCCGACACAGCAGGAGAATCAAGATCACAAATAATAGAAGCAATAGTACGTAAAACAAAATGAAAAAATAACTAATAAAGTACTATAAATAAATTAAATTTTATAAAAATGTTATGCAAAATACAACAAATTAACTTTTTTCTCCGATGTTAGCCACTCTTGAAGACAGATCACAGCTTCAACAATATCAAGATTTAATGAACTTCGGAATACATTTGTCACTCGTCCACCTATGCTAAATGCTGATTCCGATGCTACCATAGATACTGAAATTGCCAAAATATCTTTTGCAATCCAAGCTAAGATAGGATACTTTGAGCCACTAGATTTCCACCAGGCTAAAATATCAAAGACATCACCTTCAACCCATGGCCATACAGGTTCCTCCATATATATATCCAAATCTATTTTAACTTGTTCCTGCTGTGCATTCTCCTTCATAAATTGTGTGAACCTTCTTTTTCGTTCTTCCATCTCATCAAACTCATCAAAAATATATCCACTATCTCTTGATGAACCAATATCATGCATAAGTGGAATAGAAAAGGAAGAAAATTTTCTTTCATACTCACTATAAAGCCTCCAAATGATATTATGAATATCACTGACATCTTTTTCTCCATTCAAAGGATAGATATGTGAGTAATAAAATTTCACCATCTTCATTTTATAGCGAAGACATAAGAATGAACCCACCGCTACCACAAGATTAGATTCCTGCCAATATTTGTTAAACTTTTCCTTCATAGATAATACCATAGAAAGAAAAAGGTGATCTTTAGAAGTTGTGCACCATTCAACAATTTGCAACTGGATTTCATAAAATTTTTGAAAAAAGAGATTTGCAATTGGATATGTTGTGGCCGAAAGGAGCTCAGTGATGTTATAGAAATTTTTGAAAGCTTGACAGAGTACTTTTGCCTCTTTTCATTGATCATATGTTGGACGCATATCGAATCTATAAGGATCAAAGCACTGTAATCTCTTGAAGGCCTTCTTGTAGTGACAAGTATCCCTAAGCATCATATATGTAGAGTTCCACCATGTAGGGACATCAAAGGGCAAACCTCTGCATGTCTCCAAATTACATTCTTTAGCCCTTTTCTTAAACTCCTCAAACTGTGTGGAGAGCTTCGAATGATCTTCACCATTTTTTGGATATTTTCAATTGCCACATTAATCTTTTCAGTTCATCTTGCACAACTAAATTAATAATATATGCAGCACATCTCACATGAAAGAATTGGCCATTACATACATGTGTTTCTTAAAGTCTTTCCACAATTTTCCTAACACAAACACCATTGGCACAATCAGTGTCCAAGGTGAATACAAATAACTTACGATCAATGTTCCAATCAATCATATTTTCAATAAATGTGTTGCACAAATTGGCTCCCATATGTATTCCTCCCACATGCATAAGATTAATTATTTTCTTTTTCAAAATCCAATCATCATCAATAAAATGTGATGTCACACACAAATAAAACTTATTTTGTCTAGAAGTCCATAAATCCATAGTTGCACTTATCCAGAAAGAAAGTGGACCAAACATACATAGACCTTTTTTTCTCTCCTCTAAATATGTCTCCATAATCCCCTTTCTAAGAGTTCTGCCACTCTGTAATTCAAAAGATGACCGCAAAATTTAATAAAATCCATAAATCCTTCATGCTCAACCATAGAAAATAGATATTCATGTATAACAAATATTGGCTAACCTCTCGTCATATTTATATATGTCCAAAGAATAAGTACCATCCTCTCGTGTTAATGATGTTTGCAATATTTGTTGGCCTTTAGCATCAACATTATTCAAAAATCGATGACAACTAGCAAGATGATTTTTCAAATGTGTTGTTCCTCAACTGTTGGCTCCATTAAATGTTCTTTTGCAATGATTACATCTTGCTTCTTCTCTTTTTATAATTATCCTACTTATTTTCTTTTCTACTTCATACTTTGCAAAATCATCCCAAATTTTAGATGTTCGCTTTTTTCTTTTTTCTTTGCCCATTTGTTTGATTTGTAGGCTCATCTGATTTACTATTTGCATCTTCAATAGTCCCACTAGAAGACATGATGTATAACAACTGCATTCAAATTGCAAGAAATGAGGCATAAGAATTTACAAGAACATCTTCGAGCTAAGCAGACGTAAATTTCTAACTTGTCTCTAAAACTGCAATCTTCATTGATCGAGCTTGTCATCGGAGAAAATTGATGATCAAGAACAACAGCCATACATGGCTTGAAGGGCAATTCAGATGGTTAATCTATACCACCAAACAAAAATTTATATGCAAGCATCTGAAAAATAGCTGTGTCTAACAAAAGTCTGCAGAATAATTATATGGGAGGAATAAATTTATATGCAAGCATAAATTTAGATGGTTATCTGAAAAACATGGCGTTGTGGCTGACCCAAAATGCCGTTAGACGAAAGTCTGCAGACTAAGCAGCAGAACTGTATGTATCCTCTAAATTGACCTCCCGTAGTGAAAAGACTTTGATAATGCGGCGTTGTAAGTGAAAATAAATTGGTAATATGAATACACATAAGACCTGGTGTTCATGCACATTTGAACCAACAACTTCACGAACAGTTTTACATAACAATAGTTATACCTAGCATTTGACTGAAAAAATAGCAGAGTAATGTCAAACATTCCTATTTACAGTGCACTCATTTGACCCCAGCAATCAAGTACAAAAAAAGAATAGAATCATTTAGACTGACCTTCAGAAGATTAATTGGTTTCTCACAACTAAACAACAAGATGCAGCATTAAAAACTAAAGACTTCTAAAGAAATAATAGAAACATGCAAAGATGAGAGTTCAACTAGAAAAAAGACTAAACAAGAAAGGAATGGAGAAGAACAGAGAAATCAAAAGCCAAATCAGGTGGAAGAATAAACGGAATACAGGAACTTGAAGAGGCGTTGATCCGCAAAGCTACGGTTTTCTTCGATTGAAGCAAAGGAACCTGTTTCCCAAATCAAACACCCGATCAAATGTGGTAAAGGCGAATGTTTAAAGAATAAACCAAGAATTTTACAATCTCCTACCTAGATTTGGAAGTAGATGGTTTTGGTACTTTGGTTGACGCCATCGACCACCTCACAATGCCGCCTCCAAGGCGTCTCACGGCCGTCGCCGGGTGGAAAAAGGGACGAAACCCGGAGCTCAAGGCGTCTGAAGGCTTGAAGATGATGAAGACTCGAAGAATCACGAAACGGACGAACTCGGAGGAAAGAGGAATAAGAAGAAGCGGGGTCTGAGGGTCTGAGGAAGAAGAAGGGCGAACGGGCGATTTGAACTCGGTGAGGCCCTTTCCGATCGGATCCCCAGGCCTGCGGCGAACGACGGAACGAGCGGGCCTGCGACGAATGTCATGGCCATTGCGTATTGGGCCCTTGGCCCGGGTAACTGAATAGTGACAAATCCCGTCATCCGGGTGGAAAAAGAGACCAACCCTCATCTTAGATCCGCGTGCTTAGGTCATCAAGACCTTACCAACATCCAGCGACATGATAGCGTTCCAAGTATAGAAAAAGAGAAAAGATGAAAACCTGTATGATTAGCATATAAAAAAAAAAAATCAATTGGGAGAACCCTTGCAACGTTTCTCACCACGGCTTTTAAGCATAAGACACAAATCGAGCAGAACATTACATTGAAAAAAGAAAATTACAGTAACTCAACTTAGGTGTGATAAAATTACATGCAAACAAACACACCTAATAATTTACATGAGAAGGATGACACAACTTGGTGCTTTCCTGAGGTCTCAAATGGTACATGAGTTTCACTTCACACAACTTGGTGCGGACACTTAGTTGACACAATGATTACGAGGCACCTCCGGAGGAGCAACCAGTGAATTGTATATATGAATCATCAACCTCCGGTCGAACTCTCCTCTTCTTCTTGCACTCATTTGACGAGCCCATGGGATCGTCCTCTCCCGTAGCCCATCCGAAACACTCGGCGGACCTTCTCCACCAGCCAACGCCAGCATCGCATCCACATATGCATCCCTCATCCGAGCCAGAAGCCGGAGTGGCGAAAACACCTTAACCTGCAGGCTGCAGCCTTCGAATCGGCCGCGCCACCGCCTTCAGTTTCCATGCTCGCTGTCTAATTTTGCCAAGCATTGCCACCAACCTCACCTTCTTGCTCGGCGACGATGAAACCTTCAACCCTCTACGGGCTCTTCTGCGCCAGTAGTGCTGGATGCTTCGATATACTTGAGAGGTAAAGAGCTCCATTTCTTAGCTTGTTTGGACGGCTGAAACGCAATGAGATGATGAGAGGAGAGTCCTGCTTTTCGGTACTCAAGAGTACACGTCATAAAGAATTCTCCATAAAGTCATTGTTAATAACAAATCCTATATTTAATTTAGATTACATCAAAGAGTATATATTTACAAGAAATATGTCGGATACATGAAGCAAATTTGAATATATGGTAAATAAAATGATAACCTAGAAAGCATGGAAATAAGTTACAAAATCTCCAGCGTGGAAGTAAAATGATATTAACCAAAATGACAAGGCAAATTTAAAGTATTGCCACTATGATAATGGTGATGTTGATGTTTTTTTTTGTTTTGTTTTTTGATCGCTAACCTTTGGAATCTTCTATGTAGGAAAAAAATACAAACCAATTATATGAAAACTAATCTAACCATTTTTTTTTGGGAAAATATGTAAAATACATCTAAAATAATTTTATTTTCTGATATGCTTTAAATAAATATACCAAGTTTAAATATATCTTACATCATACTACAAAATCAGTTTAAGAAAAAAAAAAATCATATCCACATATCGCACGGGTTACAAGCTAGTAAAAGCAATTTTGGAAACTATAGATATAACATTTATATGACGCTGCTCTTTCCCTCATCGTGTGCTCAGGACATTAGCCGGAGAAAATAACAGTTCAAAATTCGAGTGGATAAAGAATTACTATTTATTTCTCAACTAAGAGATAATGCAGCTAATGTGACAGTGTGGCTACATTAGCTGACTAATCAACAAAAATAAAAAGAAAAAAATGGCATCCTGAGCGACTGCGTCCCTCCCCCTTTTTTTTATTTGGAAGTAACAAAAAGAATATTAAAGTGTTTTATATAAACAATTACATCTTGACAGGTATAACCCAGCAAAATCTCGGAAAAGAAAATATTAATCAAAACCTGAAAAATACAATTCTAGCTTATTTTCCAACTAGGAAAGGAGCTCTCGCAAGAGTTTGTTTACGAAAACATCATTACGTTTACTCCATTTTGGTGCACTTCACCAGTCAAATTGGAACGACTCAGCCTTCTTGCCAAACTCAACTTCCTTTAAGCTCGGGCATCAGCAAAAGGATGCTTAATTTATACATTCTCTACATAGAAGGACCTTATCACCTTAAAATGGTCCATCATAACCCAACATTAACTGCGTTCTCTAGCTTTATTCCCCCAGCCTCGCAGGCTTAATTAGTTACCTAAACATGAGAGAGAACAAAAAAGGCAGGAAAAAGAGAAAAATAAGCAACCCCTAACTGTGGAGAGGTTTTCCCCGACTTCAAATGTTGAGAGATTTCCAGCATCAAAAGGCGGCCAGCTCCCCGGAAGCCGCTAAGGACTTGTAGATCTCCAGTATGAGCCTCTGCTCAAAGTAGGTGCCCGGCTCGAGTCGGACCGGCCGGCGCTTGGGGATCCGTTTGGCCCAGAGAGCCTCCGGTCCGTTGGGGAGCGCCCAGGCCGACTCCTTCCCGGCCAGCCCCAGCATGACGTTAACGTACGCGTCCCTGAGCCGGGCCATCAGCCGGACCGGCGACGGGATCTTAATCCGGATCCTGAAAACTCGGCGGATCCTCCAGAACCGGCGGTTCGCTCCCCGACTCGACCCAAATCTCGTCGCCCTCGCAGCCTTCTTCCCGGAGCCCGAGCCCGAACCATCCACCCTTTGATACTTCCTCCTGCGCCAGTACAGCCTTATGCCCCTATAGAACCTATAAGGAAACGCTTCGGTTTCCATCTCTGCCCCTGTCGGTGATGAGAGGGAAAGAAACGTGAGGAGATTGAAGGATGTTTTGTTGGATTAACTGTAGCAGAATAATAAATAAATAATTTTTTACTGGCCTCCGCCTACGTTGTTTAAGCACGTAGTTGTCATACCACAAAGAGAGAAGACCTCATGAGAAAGAAGAGACCTGCAGAAGAGAGAGGAGATCCGGAGCTTACAACCTATGGAAGACTTGAGTATCCACAGGCTATTTATAGTGCTAGATTAGGGATCCAGATCTTTATCTTTAAGGTTTATCTCTAATTAGTTTCCATCCATCACAGAAACTACCATATAAGATAAACTCCATATAACCTCTTTCTTGATTGGACTTAATCACCAATTAAACGAGGTTTATCTTGATGTGGGATAAGCTCGATCAAGTGGGCCACATCAAGTCTCCTAGAATTAAGAGACGTGCTAATATTCTCCTACTTGGTCCACGTGATATAATGGTGATAAAACTGTAGTATGGCCATAAATTAAATTTATCCAATCATGTAACTTAATCAACAAATACTATTACATAAATCATAGCGGTTATATTTTATTATGAAGATATTTTCTTCCATGTATTACAATTTAAGGTATTTATTGATGTATACTTTATAAGATATATCCATATCTTACCGAATGACTAAATAATAATCCCTTAGGGTCCTTTCTTTATGTATCAAAAGATACCATACATGACAAAAATAAACTTTATGTACACAACCATAGTCATATATCAAAGCTGTAAGCATTTTGCACAAAATGCGAATGGAAAAATGAGAGGAAAAGATCATACATCAAATGAGCTAATAAGTCCCATATGATTCACATGATCAATATAAACTTTAGCCGGCAGTGCTTTAGTCATGGGATCAGCAATCATCAGCTCAATATGGATATGTTCAATGAACACATCTCCAGATCTTACTTTATCTCTCAAAACCAAATAAATTTATATCTATGTGCTTATTATGGTTGCCACTTTTGTTATTCTTAGAAAAGAAAATTGCAGCCAAATTATCATAATAGATCTTTATTGGCCTTAATATAGAATCAAGGACCTTTAGTCCTGCTAGCCGGTGAAGTTGCTTCATAGCATGCAACAAATTCTGCTTCTGTAATTGATGAAGCAGTTATAAACTTCCTTGTATCCGAACATCCAGCAAAATCTGAATCTGGATATCCGACAACCTCCAAGGAATCCGTATATCTATAAGTAAGGTTGAAGTTCTTGGTTCCTTATAAACACCGCAGCACTTTATTAGCAACTTTCCAATGTTCCTGCCTTGGATTGCTTCGGTATCTTTCCAATATTCCTACTACAAATGTAATGTCTAAATGAGTACATACTTGAGCATACATCAAACTACCAACTATAGAAGCATAAGGTATGTCTTTTATATGCTCCAATTCCAAACTGTTTTGTGGTAATTGTCTTAAACTAAATTTGTCTCCTTTGATAATGGGTGCTACTGAAGGTGAACAAATCTTCATATTAAATCTTTCTAAAACTCTTCGATGTAGGCCTTTTAAGACAATCCCAATATCCTTCGAGATCTATCTCTATGAATCTCTATGCCAATGACGTATGAGGCTTCACCCAAATCCTTTATCTCAAAAAGTTTAGAAAGAAAATCATTAGTTCCACGTAGCAAACCCAAGTCACTGGTTGTAATTAAAATATCATCCATATATAGGACTAGAAAGATATATTTACTCCCACTGACCTTAAGGTATATACACTGATCAACAATGTTCTCCGTAAAACCATTCGAAGTAACAATATTATGACACTTGATATACCATTGGCGAGAAGCCTGCTTAAGTCCATATATGGATTTCCTTAATTTGCAAACCAGATGACTATCCTTAGATGAAAATCCTTTAGGCTGATCCATGTATACTATTTCCTTGAGATCACCATTCAAGAAAGCCGTTTTCACATCTATCTGATGTAGCTCTAAGTCAAAATGAGCTACTAATGCCAAGACTATCCTAAAAGAGTCCACCATACTTGGCCCTCATCAATGAAGACCACATACTGTCGGGCTCCATCACAAATCTAGCAACATGGCGAGCTGCTAGGGCCTCCCGCCTCGCCAACAGGGACTGCACCCCCAAGCCCCCGAACCTGGTCGGCTGACACACCATCTCCCATGCCAATATGTGGATACCACCTTTGCTCTAGTTTTTGTTGCTTTTGATATTGAAACGGTCTTTCTTTATCCATGGGCAATGAGTTTCGATGTATTGGGTATATCTGTATTTATCGAAGCTTTCATTTTCGTGCTTATCCCAATTGTTGGTTCAGTTTATGCATGGCGAAAAGAAGCATTGGAATGGTCATCTAATTATAAAGATGATTTTTTTTTTAAAAAAAGGGCATTTCATAAATTTTAAGAATGGATATATCCAATAAATTTAGAAAACAACAATTCTTAAAGTGTCTTAGGCAACTCGGCCTCTCCAACCCATAGAACGTCCCCAAAATGGCAGGTCACATAAGAAGCCACCTAATCCGCTGCCCCATTAGCCTCTTTGAATATATGCTTAGCCTGAAAGACCACCCAATCACTCACCATCGCCCAAATATCCTAAAGCAAGTGGTGTCCCCCTCCACCGCCACTCAGGCCATCCTGGATCCAGCTGATCACGGCGGCCGAGTCACTCTTCAATATAATCGAGCTGACCGGTAGATTTCGTAGTGCGTGGCTCAAGCCAGCCTAAGCCACCATGATATCTCTAGGAGAGATTGCACCCCCAATCCTTCCTCGCGGGTCGGCATGCAAACTCTCTCTCAAGTTAACAAGTGCACCCCGTGGCCACCACCGTACGAATCCCATAAAATTCCAAAAAAACTGCTCAACCCCCATCAGCACTATTTTAAGAATAACAGTATTGGACATGAGGTAGACTAGCATAAAGCACAATACCGACATGTCTAACATAGAAAGAGATGACACCCTCCAGCCCTATCCTAAATCCGCTGCACCAGCCCTGGGCATAGCTTAAACGGCACATCGCTTTTAGATATCGGACAACCATCTGTCTCCATAGATGTTGTGGCGGCTATTGAGAGATATACAACTCTCCACGATATAAAGCCACCAGGTATGGTGTTCCATTTGGAAATCCTTTGCTTTATATACTTGCCTCCACGTTAATGGTCTCCTCTATCTATAAACACACACACAAAAGCCGCACCATTGATTTAAGCGTGGTTATCTTTTCCGCTTCTTTATCCCAAATGAGATGGGGGAGGGTACTTTAGAGCATCTGTTTGCTGGGTTTTTTTTATAATTATTTTATCATGATGATGATGGTAGATAAGAATTATTGTGAAGGGCGGAGGAGGAAGCCGTCGGAGGGGAAGAAGGTGTGGCGAAAATGGCAACGGTATACCAACATAGATCTAAATTCAACTTAAAAATAGCTCAAATAAAAAAAAATCCTATACGGCATGTTTGGTATTGCTTATTTTTTTTTTTTTTAATGACTTTGAAAGAAAGAAAGCACTTTCAGGGGGAAAAAGTGTTCGAGCACGATCAGGAGGTATATTCAGGGTAGGATTAAGATAGCCTTTTATCATTATGTCATACGTCAAATTAAGCATGATGATATTGAAAAATAAATGTAAAAATGCAATCAGATTACTATTAGTGTGTCAAATTAGAAGATATGGACCTAGTCAAGTGCATAAAAGCATAAGTAAACCATTGGAGTAAACTCTCTCTCTAATGTAGGTATAGTTCACATTTGAGGTTTCCTGTCCGTGAAACAGCTGCTGCTTAGGAACCATGAAAAGTAAAATAAGATCACGGAAATCCTAACTTGGAACACCAAATACACAATCAGGTACATCAAAGGAGGAGACAATTTAAGCAATTAATTCTTCTTTCATGTGCTTCACAAATACATAATAACACCTCTACTCTATTCATGTATCTATATTTGTTATGGGGCCTTTGAACCAGTGTCTTGCACTCAGAATCCATGACGACACAGTGAGGATGAATAGGCCACCCACAGCAACTGGAGTGTAATTGAGAGTATCCTTGGTTATGGGATAAGCAACAGGAAGCGAAAATAGTACTGTGATTGTCGCAACCCAGAGGACAGCAACCCAACCCACTAGTATCCCATACCTGCCAAGGTTGAAGGGGCCTGGAACAAAAGATTTGCGTGCTACGGTCACCCGGAAGAAGATAGGCAAAGCATAAGCAATGTAGAGTCCAACTGTAGCTATTGACACCATAGCCTGGAATGCTACTAAGTTTCCAAGAGACTGTAAAAAAGGGAAATGAGAAAAGAGATAAGCCATTGAGCAGGGATTCTTACACTTACAAGCAGTGAGAATGCGCATCCAAAATAAATCATGGGACGTGCTGGAATTCCATAACAAAATTGAGAAAACAAATAATAGTACTTATACCATGCACACATCTATGTAAATAATTGATGATTCTCGTATTACCCTCTTCTTCTTTCTCCACCTACCGACTTTTCCTCTCTTTGAGGGGGCTAGGGTGGGTGAATCAGATATAACCTTTGGTTCTCTTCTTTTGCTTTCAGTCATTTACTGAAAATTTCATGAGACCGGTCTGTGTTTACGTGTGTAGTTTTGTATGGAAGTACTGTTTGAAGACACATTCTCACCATGGATCTGAACCTGATTCCCTGGCCAGTTTAGCCAGTCCATTAGCAGCAGATGACTTCTAAATAAGGTGATTTTGGATACTCGTTAAGTAATAAGCTAAGCAAAATTTGAGGGGGTTCTTTTACTGCATGTCACATTTAGAGGGCTCTGTTGCTAAACAATTAGTCCAGAGTACAGGCCTACAGGTTCACAATTTAGGAGATTGAGATTGGGAAACTAGGTGAGTTATGGAAGAAAGAACACTTCAGACAAAATGCCAATGTCAATTTACGCAAATGCAGGTGATGATTGTGCCAAACAGAGTAGCAAAACTTGAATACATATTTAGGGGCGAAAAATCTGATGCTAGAAATAAAAGATACAGGTAATCACCTTAAATATTTGCAAGCATTATTGCAGGGAAATTAACAAAGCATCGATCTCCGAGGATCCAAATTTGACACTGTAACTCGTGCAGGTCTTTGTTTTTTCAATGTTAAGATACCTAAAATTTTGATATGATTCCGTTGGAAGAATTAAGCACCAGTAACATGCGACCTCCTAGCATCTAGGGGCTAGGTTATTCCATGATTGCATGTGCATGAAACACAAGCTATATCCAAATAATATTTCAATCTAGTCCTAATACATGCATGATGAAACCAGAACGTGGGCGACCTTAAACAAACAAGGCAGATCAAGAGAAAGTTCATTACCGTCAAAGCCATGCAGAAAGATATAAATGCTGAGAGCCAAACTGCATTTAATGGTACTTCCTGCTTGTTCACCTTATGCCACAATGATGATAGCGGCATTGCCCTATCTCTTGAGAATGCATATGCCATCCTAAATTTGAGGAAACAGTCAAACAATAATTTTTTGGCATCTAATGATTAAAATCTAAAGCCAAAAAACAAAAATAAATCAAACTCGAATTTAACCCCTTTTAAGAGGGAAATAATAGATACACATTTCAGATATTAAGTAGAATATAAGTCATGTTTACCTAGAGTTGCTTGTCACCGAGCTTATACCACAAAAAAATATAGCAACAGCAACAATTCCCAAGCAAATGATGCCACCTACACCGCTGCCATATCTACTCTTAAAGGCAAGGTAGAAAACTTCTGCAATTGCATAACCTCCAGCATCATTGTCGGTGCTCAAAAGATATGGAATGTTGTTAACTGCAAATGTGATGCCAAGCAGATAGCCCCAGCCTGCAATGATTGATATGCCAATGGCACTGATAATTCCTTTTGGTCCATTCTTATCTGCGTTTTTAGTTTCCTCTGTCTGGCAAAAAAATATATATGATAAAGAACCAATTTAACATTTGCATAAGATCTTTATGAAACAACCAAGATTAATAGAACATGAGCATATGATAGTAGATGAAGGAAAAGAAAACAAATTTTGGGCTTTAAATTAATTTATGTCAAAGTAAGAGAACATAGATCTGAAGTTAGTTGCTTTGAGAAGAAATGATTTGAGAAGATTTAACATGGAAGTGATGAAAAAGGAATATCTCCTTACGACAGAAGAAAGGGGATTCGGTGGAAATAATGCCAAAGTATGGTAAATCTAGTTGGATATGTGTCAATTATGAAGGTATAGCCATTGATAAATCTAATATCTAACAAGAGCAAAGTAAAACACTACAGGAATAATTCTTACCATATGAGCAGATGCATCATATCCTATCAATGAGTATTGACTCAACAAGAGTCCCAAAACAAAAATGTATAGCTTGCTGTGGATTCCAGAATCATTTTCGGTGTTGAAATGAGAAAACACAAAATCTGGACTGGCCCTCTCAGTAGCAACAGTTGGTATAAGGATCATAAGGACAAAGGCACCTGAAGAGAACAACTTCATTAGGTAACCAAGTGGAATATTGTTTCAATCTCTCCGATGACCTTAGAAAAAATTAAAAATGTCCTACCTAAGACATTCCAGATAGCTGCAACCTGTCCAAAGAAAGATAACCAGGTAATTGACAGACTGTTTATTATGGCATGAATCAGCAGAATTCCCCCATGAAACCCGATGACCACATATTTGGAAGCCAGGTATCCTCCTCCATTGTTTCCACCAGTGCTAAGTAAGATAATTACTTGCAATAGTTGTGCAAGTGAGAAATCTACACTAGTAGTGACTGCCCACTGCAAAACAGAAATTTCGTTAACTGCTCAGAAGAATATAAAAGGATTGTTTAGCTCCAGTTGAGGTATGCTCTCCACTGGACAATAGAGGCTTTGAACTTCAAACCAAATAACTTCTGGTATTACCTGTCCAACAATGTTAAACCTGCATGAAAATCAATAGAAATTATTAGCTCACAGAGAGAGCACTATGCTAATGGAATACATGGTCATATGCAAACAAAAAAAAAAAATTCCATTTCAAAATAAACGCATAAAAATGGCTTAACTTTCAAGCCTCTGCAAACTCAATTTTGTTAGAAACACCAAAAGCTCTAAGTCACCTTTTCACTTGAAACATTTCTAGTAGAAGATATTATATTGTAACATGTGTTACAAAATGATACAATTTTGCATCATTCTCAGAATTTTTTGCTGAAGCAAGCCTCTAGCCTACAAGAACAAGAATCTATTGAATGGAGTAAGTATAAAAGTTGGGAGTCACATGCACTTTGGACAGGCATCTAAATTGTAAAATTCACGAACCTCTTTTCATGCAAGGAAATAACACAAGCAGCAATCCTCCCAAAGGAATGGCAATTCAATACAAAAACAAGCAGTTCAACGAAGAAACAGAGACCAAACAGCCATAACCAATAGTAGTACCAGCCAGTCGTCCAGGAAGCAAAGGGTGCCCACTCCTTCCCCGAGAGCTTTGCACTCCAGTAGTACAGACCGCCAGATGTCGGGTATGATGAGCAGATTTCCGCCATCGAAAGGCCAACAGTCATTGTAAAGAACCCAGCGATAAACCACCCGTATGTCATGGCTACAGGCCCTCCAAACTTCAGACCGGTGTTGTAAAGGGTGGTGATGCCAGTGAGAATTGATATGATCGAAAATGAGAAGGCGAAGTTGGACAACACCCTGCAATTCCCCAACACTACGCATGAATCCAAAACACACACACACACACACACCAACAAAAATGCAACCCAAGCGAGGAACCAAGCATTTGAGTCGGTGGAGATAATTACGAGAGATCGCGTTTGAGCTCCTGCTTGTAACCAAGCTCGTGGAGGCGAGCATGCCCGGTATCCATGGAGGAGTCGACATCACTCCTTTTGGAGCCATTGGTCCCATCCTTTCCCCGGACCATCTCTCTAGCTATGACCACCAGAAGGACGCTCCCTTCGAAGAACAAGAGATGGTTAGGGGTAAAGGAAGAGAAGAGACGAACCTACGCTTCCCGGAGCTCTTTCCGTCTCCCAGAACTCCAATAATCCAAGTGGGAGGGGTGTTGACAAGTAGGTTGCAACCTGCTTAAAAGATCTGGGCATCACATAGGAATCTCTTGCCCATCAGTGCGAACTCGAAATACAGCCAAAGACTTTGACCGGCCTCTCTTCTGTTTCTCAGCACTGAGCTCTCTTGACGCAGCCAAAGCTGTGGATTTATAGGGAAACTTGCTCAGCGGTCCATTTATTGACCGAACTTTAACATTAAATCCCTGTTGACCGATTGTTTAACAACCGGTCCATATATATTTCAACATTGCTTTATGGGACAAAAATGCCTCCGCCTCTCCCATTCCCACCGAAGAAGGAGAAGAAAAAGGCAGCCGCCGGCCACGGCCCGCCCCCTCCCGCGCCGGCCACCGGCCACAGCCCGCCCCCTCCCGCACCCGCTGCCCCCTTCCGCGCCGCCGGAAATACCTCCGCCCCCACGGTGGGGAGGTGCCGAAGAAGAGGAGCCGCTGCCCCCCCCCCCCCCCCCCCCGATGGCCCCATCCTGCGGCTGCCACCGTCCGACCCCCTTCCGTAGCTGCCGGCCTCGCGAGAGGAGAAGGAAGAAGAAAGAAGGAGAAGGGAAGAAGAGAAGAAGAAAAAAAAAGAAAAAGAAAAAAAAAAGAAAATGAAAGAAAAAGAAGAAAAGAAAATAAAATAAAAATAAAAATAAAGTTAACTGTGTTCCTAGACAAGTTAACTGTGTTCACAGACAACTTAACTGTGTTCACAGACCTGGAGTCGACCCCTTAACAGCATGAGTCGACCCCTGTTCACCTGGAGTCGACTCTTAGGCTTTTCTAGACAAGTTAACTGTGTTCACAAACAAGTTAACTGTGTTCCTAGACAACTTAACTATGTTCCTAGACAACTGTGTTCCCAAACAACTTAACTGTGTTCCCAAACAACTTAACTGTGTTCCTAGACAACTGTGTTCATAGACAAGTTAACTGTGTTCACAAACAACTTAACTGTGTTCCTAGACAACTGTGTTCACAGACAAGTTAACTGTGTTCCTAGACAAGTTAACTGTGTTCCCAAACAACTTAACTGTGTTCCTAGACAACTGTGTTCCTAGACAAGTTAACTGTGTTCTTAAACAAGTTAACTATGTTCTTAGACAAGTTAACTGTGTTCCTGGACAAGTTAACTGTGTTTCCAAACAACTTAACTGTGTTCCTAAACAACTGTGTTCCTAGACAAGTTAACTGTGTTCACAGACAACTTAACTGTGTTCCTAGACAAGTTAACTGTGTTCCTAGACAAGTTAACTGTGTTCCCAGACAAGTTAACTGTGTTCCTAGACAACTGTGTTCCTAGACAAGTTAACTGTGTTCACAGACAACTTAACTGTGTTCCTAGACAAATTAACTGTGTTCCTAGACAAGTTAACTGTGTTCCTAGACAAGTTAACTGTGTTCCCAAACAACTTAACTGTGTTCCTAAACAAGTTAACTGTATTCACAGACAACTTAACTGTGTTTCTAGACAACTGTGTTCCTAGACAAATTAACTGTGTTCCTAGACAAGTTAACTGTGTTTCTAGACAAGTTAACTGTGTTCCCAAACAACTTAACTGTGTTCCTAGACAAGTTAACTGTGTTCACAGACAACTTAACTGTGTTCCTAAACAACTGTGTTCTTAGACAAATTAACTGTGTTCCTAGACAAGTTAACTGTGTTCCTAGACAAGTTAACTGTGTTCCCAAACAACTTAACTGTGTTCCTAGACAAGTTAACTGTGTTCACAGACAACTTAACTGTGTTCCTAGACAACTGTGTTCCTAGACAAATTAACTGTGTTTCTAGACAAGTTAACTGTGTTCCCAAACAACTTAACTGTGTTCCTAGACTACTGTGTTCCTAGACAAGTTAACTGTGTTCACAGATAACTTAACTGTGTTCCTAGACAACTGTGTTCCTAGACAAATTAACTGTGTTCCTAGACAAGTTAACTATGTTCCTAGACAAGTTAACTGTGTTCCCAAATAACTTAACTGTGTTCCAACTTAACTGTGTTCCTAGACAAGTTAACTGTGTTTACAGACAACTTAACTGTGTTCCTAAATAACTGTGTTCATAGACAAATTAACTGTGTTCCTAGACAAGTTAACTGTGTTCCCAAACAACTTAACTGTATTCTTAGATAACTGTGTTCCTAAACAACTTAACTGTGTTCACAGACAACTTAACTGTGTTCTTAGACAACTGTGTTCCTAGACAAGTTAATTGTGTTCCTAGACAAGTTAACTGTGTTCCCAAACAATTTAACTGTATTCCTAAACAACTGTGCTCCTAGACAAGTTAACTGTGTTCCTAGACAAATTAACTGTGTTCCTAGACAAGTTAACTGTGTTCCCAAACAACTTAACTGTGTTCCTAGACAAGTTAACTGTGTTCACAGACAACTTAACTGTGTTCCTAGACAACTATGTTCCTAGACAAATTAACTGTGTTCCTAGACAAGTTAACTGTGTTTCTAGACAACTTAACTGTGTTCCCAAACAACTTAATTGTGTTCCTAGACAACTGTGTTCCTAGACAAGTTAACTGTGTTCACAGACAACTTAACTGTGTTCCTAGACAACTGTGTTCCTAGACAAATTAACTGTGTTCCTAGACAAGTTAACTATGTTCCTAGACAAGTTAACTGTGTTTCCAAATAGCTTAACTGTGTTCCAACTTAACTGTGTTCCTAGACAAGTTAACTGTGTTTACAGACAACTTAACTGTGTTCCTAAATAACTGTGTTCATAGACAAATTAACTGTGTTCCTAGACAAGTTAACTGTGTTCCTAGACAAGTTAACTGTATTCTTAGATAACTGTGTTCCTAAACAACTTAACTGTGTTCACAGACAACTTAACTGTGTTCTTAGACAACTGTGTTCCTAGACAAGTTAATTGTGTTCCTAGACAAGTTAACTGTGTTCCCAAACAATTTAACTGTATTCCTAAACAACTGTGCTCCTAGACAAGTTAACTGTGTTCCTAGACAAATTAACTGTGTTCCTAGACAAGTTAACTGTGTTCCCAAACAACTTAACTGTGTTCCTAGACAAGTTAACTGTGTTCACAGACAACTTAACTGTGTTCCTAGACAACTATGTTCCTAGACAAATTAACTGTGTTCCTAGACAAGTTAACTGTGTTTCTAGACAACTTAACTGTGTTCCCAAACAACTTAATTGTGTTCCTAGACAACTGTGTTCCTAGACAAGTTAACTGTGTTCACAGACAACTTAACTGTGTTCCTAGACAACTGTGTTCCTAGACAAATTAACTGTGTTCCTAGACAAGTTAACTATGTTCCTAGACAAGTTAACTGTGTTCCCAAATAGCTTAACTGTGTTCCAACTTAACTGTGTTCCTAGACAAGTTAACTGTGTTTATAGACAACTTAACTGTGTTCCTAAATAACTGTGTTCATAGACAAATTAACTGTGTTCCTAGACAAGTTAACTGTGTTCCCAAACAACTTAACTGTATTCTTAGATAACTGTGTTCCTAAACAACTTAACTGTGTTCACAGACAACTTAACTGTGTTCTTAGACAACTGTGTTCCTAGACAAGTTAATTGTGTTCCTAGACAAGTTAACTGTGTTCCCAAACAATTTAACTGTATTCCTAAACAACTGTGCTCCTAGACAAGTTAACTGTGTTCCTAGACAAATTAACTGTGTTCCTAGACAAGTTAACTGTGTTCCCAAACAACTTAACTGTGTTCCTAGACAAGTTAACTGTGTTCACAGACAACTTAACTGTGTTCCTAGACAACTATGTTCCTAGACAAATTAACTGTGTTCCTAGACAAGTTAACTGTGTTTCTAGACAACTTAACTGTGTTCCCAAACAACTTAATTGTGTTCCTAGACAACTGTGTTCCTAGACAAGTTAACTGTGTTCACAGACAACTTAACTGTGTTCCTAGACAACTGTGTTCCTAGACAAATTAACTGTGTTCCTAGACAAGTGTGTTCCTAGACAAATTAACTGTGTTCCTAGACAAGTTAACTATGTTCCTAGACAAGTTAACTGTGTTCCCAAATAGCTTAACTGTGTTCCTAGACAAGTTAACTGTGTTTATAGACAACTTAACTGTGTTCCTAAATAACTGTGTTCATAGACAAATTAACTGTGTTCCTAGACAAGTTAACTGTGTTCCCAAACAACTTAACTGTATTCTTAGATAACTGTGTTCCTAAACAACTTAACTGTGTTCACAGACAACTTAACTGTGTTCTTAGACAACTGTGTTCCTAGACAAGTTAATTGTGTTCCTAGATAAGTTAACTGTGTTCCCAAACAATTTAACTGTATTCCTAAACAACTGTGCTCCTAGACAAGTTAACTGTGTTCCTAGACAAATTAACTGTGTTCCTAGACAAGTTAACTGTGTTCCCAAACAACTTAACTGTGTTCCTAGACAAGTTAACTGTGTTCACAGACAACTTAACTGTGTTCCTAGACAACTATGTTCCTAGACAAATTAACTGTGTTCCTAGACAAGTTAACTGTGTTTCTAGACAACTTAACTGTGTTCCCAAACAACTTAATTGTGTTCCTAGACAACTGTGTTCCTAGACAAGTTAACTGTGTTCACAGACAACTTAACTGTGTTCCTAGACAACTGTGTTCCTAGACAAATTAACTGTGTTCCTAGACAAGTTAACTATGTTCCTAGACAAGTTAACTGTGTTCCAAAATAACTTAACTGTGTTCCAACTTAACTGTGTTTCTTGACAAGTTAACTGTGTTTACAGACAACTTAACTGTGTTCCTAGACAACTGTGTTCCTAGACAAATTAACTGTGTTCCTAGACAAGTTAACTGTGTTCCCAAACAACTTAACTGTATTTTTAGATAACTGTGTTCCTAAACAACTTAACTGTGTTCACAGACAACTTAACTGTGTTCCTAGACAACTGTGTTCCTAGACAAGTTAACTGTGTTCCTAGACAAGTTAACTGTGTTCCCAAACAATTTAATTGTGTTCCTAAACAACTGTGTTCCTAGACAGGTTAACTGTGTTCACAGACAAGTTAACTGTGTTCCTAGACAAGTTAACTATGTTCCTAGACAAGTTAACTATGTTCACAGACAACTTAACTATGTTCACAGACTTGGAGTCGACCCCTGCTCACCTGGAGTCGACCCCTTAATAGCACGAGTCGACCCCTGCTCACCTGGAGTCGACTCTCTCGGGCTTTCCAGAGAGCTGTTTTTCTGCCTAATTTCGGGGGTCGACTCCAGCTCTTCAGGGGTCGACCCCAGCTCTTCAGGGGTCAACCCCAGCTCTTCAGGGGTCGACCCCAGCTCATCATAAGTCTACAATAATTTTCTAATAACACTTAACTGTGTGCACAGTCGAAATAACTGTGTTCCTGGGTAGAATAAGTGTGTTTCGGGATGATTTAAATATGTTCCAAGCTTATTTAACTGTGTGTCATGTTAGATTAAGTGTGTTCCAAACTTATTTAATTGTGTTCCAAGCTTATTTAACTTTATTTTCATTTTTTTCTTTTTTTCTTTTTTTTTTCTTTTTTTTCTTCTCTTCTTCTCTTCTTCTTTCTTCTTTTTTCTCCTTCCGCGAGCTGGCGGCACACAGTTAAGTTGTCTGCGAACACAGTTAACAAGACTGTGCACACAGTTAAGTGTTCTTAGAAAATTGTTGTAGAAGTGAGCGAGTCGACCCAAGATTCTCACGAGTCGACCCCAGCAGAGCAGGAGTCGACCCCAGTTCAAACTTTTTCTTTTCTTTTTCTTTTTTTCTTCTCTTCTTTCCTTCTTCTTCTTTCTTCTCTTTCCGCGAGGCCGGCGGTGCCGGAAAGGGGCTGGGCCACGGCGGATGCTGGAGGAGGGCGGGCCGTGGCCGGCGACAGCCGTAGGACGCGGGACGGCGCCCTTCTTCCTCTTCTTCGGCACCTTCCCACCATGGGGGCGGGGGCGGAGGCATTCCCGGCGGCGCGGCCGCGGGAGGGGACTCGGGGGAGGCGAGCCGGGCCGGCGGCGGCCGCGGGAGGGGGCAGGCCGCGGTCGGCAGGAGCCGCGGCTGGGAGATTACAGTTTGAAAAGTCTCTGAAATTCTTTTTCTTCGGAAGGATGGGAGATCATGAGGGAAGGGGCATTTTCGGTATCTTATTTCAAAATAAAAAGGGCTTAGGGACTGGGAATTACAGTTTGGAAAGTTTGTTTTAGATTTAATTAGCAAGGACTTTTTGTTACAGTGGAGTCTTTAGAGGGACGGAAAAGTAATTTTCCCTTTCTTATATGGTGTCGAGAGATATATATTGACTGGAATTATAATTTATGGTAAATGACATAAGCTCCCAACTTCAGGATAAGACTGCCTTGCTGAGCATCACTAATTTATGAATTTGCAACATAACAGATTATAATTTGGCAACTTCGGAAAAAATATTCATTTTCCCCTCGGTAATCCACTTTTGAAAAGTGTAGTCACCGTCGCTTGAATCATTGACGGTTGAGATGAGGATTTCCATTGCCTTGCTGGGAATTTATGAAGTAAACCTGACATTTTGAAGTGTGGGTTTAGGCCCTTTTCTCATACGGCCGTACATGGCCGGATTTTGGGTTGTAGATTATATTTAAGTGCCTTGAGTCCAAGCCAGGGTCAGCTATATGGACTAGGTAAATGCTAGAACCAATTGACTAATAATCCAAATAAGGGTCTATCTGGATAATCTTGTGATTCATGGGAACACAGGCGGGCCAGATCTATATTTACGGAATTCATAGAAATTTTTTTAAAAGTGGGCTGGTCCCAATCTCATATGAAGCAAAAAAATCCCATTAAGTTTTTTTAAAAAAAATTTTATATGAATGGAGCAGTAGAGATTCAGTCGATGTTGACTGGAATTCTGGTGAAAGATTTTTTTTTTTTTATAAGATACGGGCCAGTCCACTTTGAAGCTATTTTCATAAATTTTATGAATATATGTTTGCCTTGAGTTGTCTATCCCAATAGACCCTAAAGAGGCAGTGTTGGACGGAGCAATCCAAGATATGCTCCCTCTGTTCCAATCGTGATAGCCTGGTGGGGGCTCTATTTGCCATCTGATCTGATTGACGGTTCCACTGAAAAGAAACATAAGCAATAAAATCCAAGGCACAGGCAAACATTTATAATTGCTGTGAAGCAGCAGGGTCGGAGTTGTATATATGGACTGCCTTGCTTCTCTCGAAAACCCCGGGCCTGGCACTCGTCCGACGGGCCCTAGGAATCCTCCTCCCCCATAGCCCATCCTGACCACCCTTGCCTTTGTTCAACGCCGGCGGCCGGCCCTCCCCTCCTACCAACCCCAGCATGGCGTCCACATGGGCATCCCTCAACCAGGTCAGCAGGCGGAGGGCTGACCAGACCTTGAGTCTGAGCCTGACGAACAGCTGCGCTTCCTTCGATCGTCGACGTCTTCTTCTGAGCCTGATTGCTCCGACGTTCTTTTTGCTCAGCGCCAACATCAACTCGAGTCTCTGATACGTCCTCCGGCGCCAGTAGGACTGAATGGTCCGAGGCACAGCCTCCGTTTTTTGTTCTTCTTCTACTACCGAGATTAGAAGAGACCAACCATGGTGGGGATTTTTGTGCCTGGTGAGTGTTTATACTTGTGCTGGGGTTCATGCATTGATGGATGGCCAGACTGGTCAATAGTCTATATCCAACTTTTTGACTGCTTCTTGTGCGTAGACCATATTTAATATTGCTTAATACTTCGAGACTTGAATTGATTTAGATAGTTTAAAATTGAAACAGAGCTGTGAGGCCTGATCATAACCTCCCTAGTTTTCGGGGGTCAAGTCACGACCCGTCCCGAGAAGCAATCAACTGGACTGGAACCATGAAACAAGTTAATCTTTGACCTGACCTTGTGTTATGTATCTTGAATGAGAAAAATAAAAAGACAAACAAGATAAGAGATGATGAACTAATCTTCTATTACATTCTGCTCCATTTATTGACTCACAACCAGCTGCTCTATATAAAGAGCTAATGCCCAACGGCTATATGCATAAAAGTAGAAATATGGAGCCACTAAGTCCTAGATAAGTGACCAACATACAAACAAAGTAATAAACTGAAAGACTCGGTAAAAACATGCGACAGACTCCACTACCACCTGAAGACTAGGACAATATTCAACTAAATACCAAAATAAAATATTAAGTAAATACTTCCAACAATCCCTCCCTTAAACTGAATGTTTGAAACATCAGTTTAATGAAGATTAGCTGCAATTGCACCCTCCCTCAAATTGAACTCTCCAAAGTACAAACACCAAGTAGCTTCCTGAGCTTCTGAAATGCAATCAATTTGAGGGGCTTTGTGAGTATGTCGGTAACTTGTTCTTCACTCCTGCAATAGATGAGATCAATTGTTTCTTCTCTTGTGAGATTCCTTCAAAAATAATATTTTACATCAATATGCTTGCTTCTTCCATGTAGAACAGGATTTTTGGAGAGCTTTATTACAGAACTGCTGTCACAATAAATGGGAGTAGGCCATTCTTGCTTGAAGTGAAGCTCCTCAAGAATATTTTGCAACCAAATTGCTTGACAAGCGTACGTCGTTGCTGCTACAAACTCAGCTTCCGTAGTTGATAAAGTTACGATTGATTGCTTTCTTGATGACCATAAAACTGCTCCTGAGCCTATCATAAAAGCATAACTAGATGTGCTCTTTCTATCATCTGCGTCTTCGGCATGATCACTGTCTGTCAAGCTAAACAAATTTGACTTTTCACCCTTCTGGTAGAGCAGCCCATAATTAGCAGTACCTTGCAAGTATCGAAAAATTCTTTTTGCAGCCAAGTCTCCTTTGGGCATTCCATGTACCTGCCAATCAGACTTATAGCATACATTATTTCTGGCCTTGTTGCAGTCAAATACATCAAGCTCCCCACAATTTGTTTGTAAAGAGTGCTATCAACCTTTCTTCCTTTAGGATCTCTAACAAGCTTTAGACCCATTTCAGTAGGTGTGCTAATAGGATTGCAATTCTTCATTTGAAAACTATCTAGAATTTCTTGCACATACTTCTTTTGAGAAAAAAAAAAATCCCAGCAGAGGATTGCACTACTTCTATGCCAAGAAAATAATGCATCATTCTAAGATCAGACATATCAAATTCAATCAACATGGAATCCTTAAGTATTTCAAACATAGCCCTATCGTTTCCAGTGTAAATCAAATCATCCACATATAAACAAACAATGAGCATTTTTCCTCCATCTCCAATCTTTGTAAAAAGTGTATGCTCATATGGACATTTCTTAAATCCCCCCTTAGAAAAATAAGCACTTATACGACTATACCAAGCTCTTGGAGCTTGTTTTAGTCCATATAGTGCCTTTTTTAATTTATATACCTTACGCTCATCTCCAATCTTAACATAACCAGGAGGTTGATCAATAAATACCTGTTCTTCTAAGTCTCCATGTAAGAAACCTGATTTCACGTCCAACTAAAAGATAGGCCATGAATATTGTGCTACCAATGCGATATTAATCTGATTGTATCATGCCATGCAACAAGAGTAAACACTTCTTTGTAGTCGACACCGAACTCTTGCTTATAGCCTTTAGCTACTAAGCGTGCCTTGTATTTGTCGACTTCGCCATTCTCCTTCAACTTTGTCTTATGCACCCACTTGACACCAATTGTTTTGTGTCCTTTTGGAAGATTAGTCAACTCCCAAGTGTTGTTCCTTTCGATGGCCGCAATTTCATCATCCATCGCCTTCCGTCATTTTAATTCTTTGACAGCTGCTTTGAAAATGGTAGGATCACAATCGGAAAACAGAGCAAAATGGGTAAGTGGGTCCTCAAATTGGTCAATTTCGGTTACCTCATAATCAATCATCCATGTGGGTCTTCTTCAAACACGTTAAGGCCTTTGTTCTTCATCTAATTCAGCTGCAAGTGGGCTTTGAGCAGCTACTGGAACATTTTGAGTGGCTTCTGGTTCTTGTACATTGTCCATAGGCTGCTGCCTTTTCTCATCACCATTAAAATCTGCTGGAATATGTTGTTTAACACCATTTTCATTCCATGACCATGTTCCTTCTTCATTGAAAAATGCATCACGACTAATAATAATTTTCTTGGTGTTAGGATTGTATAACTTATAAGCTTTTGACTGATCACTAGCACCAAGAAAAATGCATTTTTCTCCCTTATTATCTAGCTTTCACCTCTTCTCATCTTGAATATGGGCATGGGCAATACACCCAAAAATTCTGAAATGATCTACAGTCGGTTTTCATCCGCTCCATGCTTCCTCTGGTGTCATATTTTGAATAGCAAGTGTGGAACTTTTATTCAATATATGAATACGCCAATTAACCGCTTCAGGCTGGAAACTTTTTGGAATGCCACTCCTTGACAAAATGCTTCGCACCATATTTAGGATTATACGATTTTTCCTCTCGCAAACACCATTTTGTTGAGGTGTGTATGTTGTTGTAAGTTACCTCTTGATTCCATGGGTTTCACAAAAAATTGCAAATTCTTGTGAGTTGTATTCTCCACCCTGATCAGTGCGAAGTATTTTTATTGGGCTACCAACTTCTTTCTCAACAAGCATTTTATAATTTTTAAAGGCTGCAAATGCTTCAGATTTCTCCTGCAGAAAATACACCCATGTTTTTTCGACTAAAATCATCAATGAAGGTGTTTAAGTATCTTTTACCTCCATTGGAAGATGGATTTATTGGCCCACAAAGGTCAGAATGATCCAGCTCCAATGCCTTCTTTGCTCTCCATGATATTTCTTGTGAAAATTGATAACGGTGTTGTTTGCTAACAACATATTCTTCACAAACTTGAGAGAGAGCTGTAATTTGAGAAAGACCCGTTACCATATTCTTTTGTTGTAGTGTTTTTAATCCACCAAAATTCAGATGCCCATAGTGAAAGCGCCATAGCTATGCCACATCCTTTAATTTTGCTGAGAAGCATGAATGAGTAGTGTTGTGGAGATAAAGTGGAAATATTCGATTTGCCGTCATGTTGACTTGAGCGATTAAGCACAATTTTGCATCTTAAATTCAGCATACTCCATCTTTAATAGAGATTTCATATCCCTTTTCTTGAAGCCGGCCAATGCTAAGCAAGTTTGTTTTCAAATCTAGAACAAACGAAATATTAGAGATAGTCTGAATAGTACTTCCCTTGGTTTGGATTGTTACCTTTTCCTTTTCCATGACAAATATTCTAGAATTGTCACCAAACTTCACATTATCACGAAAGGACTCATCCAAATCAGAGAATGATGACTTGTCATCACTTATATGATTGCTGCAGCCTGTGTCTAAGTACCATAAATTTTTGTTGGTTTCTTTTTTTTATGACATACCACCAACAAGGATACTTCTTCTTACTTCTTTGTAAAATTAGATTTTTTACCATGTCTTTTGGACAAATTAGTTCGACATTCGGACTGATAATGGCCATACCTATGACATCTGTAGCACTCAACATTAAACTTGTCTGCTAACATTGGTCTGTAAGTAGTGGAGTGGTGGCCTCCTCGTCCTCTTCCTCTTCCTTGAAATTGATTATCTTGGTGTTGGTGTTGGTGTTGGTGTTGGTTTCCATGATCGTTGTTTCCTCTGCCTCTACCTCGTCCTCTATCTGCTCTACTTTGTGTCGAGTGATTTTCAGTTGAGGCCTTCAATGCTTTCTCCTCTTTCTCCTGCTGATTAATTTTCTGCTCATGAACCAACAAAGAACTCTGTAATTCATCAATTGAAAGTTCATCAATATCATTAGATTCTACTATAGAACAGACAACAAAATTAAATTTTGGTGTCATGGATCGAAGAATCTTCTCAACAATGGTGACGTCCTCCGTCTTGTCACAGTGGATCTGCATCTTGTTGACGATTGCCATAGTTCTTGAAAAATAATCTGTAACTGACTCTCTTGATTTCATTCAAAGCATTTCGAACTCCGAACAAAGTGCTTGAAGCTGCTGCCTCTTTGCCCTTGCCGATCCTTGGTACTTCTTCTTCATGGAATCCCAAATATGCTTGACAGTGTCCTTGCAAAGAATGGTTTCCAAGATTGAGCGATCAATAGCTTGGAAGAGATAATTTTTTGCTTTAAGATCCTTTAATCGCTGCCCTTCAAGATTAGTTCTCTGCTGGTTCGTTATCACGGTGCCTATTGCTTGTTCTGCTACTCCAACTTCAACAATCTGCCAATACTCTTTGAATCTTAAGAAGTTCTCCATCAACATGATCCAATGATCATAGTGACCATCGAAACGTGGAATAGCTGGTTGCACAAAGTTTTCGGAAGCCATCGTTCACTGCTACTGCAAAAGAAAAAACAAGTGAAATAGAAAGAGTGTTGCTGCTCTATACACTATATCTCACGAACCCTTTTTCTTTTTGGCTCTCACAACCTCTCAACCTTTCTTATCTCACTCTCCCCACAACCTGGAACCTACGTTTTGGCTCTGATACCACTGTTATGTATCTTGAATGAGAAAAATAAAAAGACAAACAAGATAAGAGACAATGAACTAATCTTCTATTACATTCTGCTCCATTTGTTGACTCACAACCAGCTGCTCTATATATAGAGCTAATGCCCAACAGCTATATAATAAAAGTGGAAATATGCAACCACTAAGTTCTAAATAAGTGCCCAACATACAAACAAAATAACAAACTGAAAGACTCGGTAAAAATATGCAACAGACTCCACTACCACCTGAAGACTAAGACAATATTCAACTAAATACCAAAATAAAGTATTAAGTAAATACTTCCAACACCTTGGTGATAAAGTTTGTTGTCTGCATAAGGCGATCGGGTTTAATATCGTGTGGTTGGAAGTTAGTAGCATGACAACTACTTTATATCTTGTATGGTTTTGAATACATTTTCTCCCGCTTTGAACATGACATATTTGGCTCATGTACTGAGAAAAAAGAATGATTCTTAGAATACTTGACCTGCGGCACACGTTCACCATATTCCAAGGTGAAGATAAGGTAGAATTAGAATCACGGCTATCCTACAAGAGCTCCAGCAGCATATCTTACAACTAGTAAACAACTGACCACAGCTGCTGCAACTCAATTCAGAGGTGAGAGAGGACTAGGGTGGAGACAACCGACAAAGGAAAATTAGAAAACTATGCTGTTGGCGAGGTATAGCAGTAGGGTTGCAAATAAAATGGGTCCACCTGCCACTTGGCCCTATCCATGTTTGAAGAATTGAAGGTCCTTGGTTCGGATTGGGGTCAAAAATATAGACCCAACTTGAGAACCAGATCGGATCTAGATTTTGTATTTTCAACCCAATACAATGCTGCCTAGCCCGTGTATCATCCATGTTTAGTCTAGTTAAGAAAAAATGGGTTTAACTTGGCCTAGATCCTATTCAGGCCAGCCCAAGAACTTGAATTATATAAACCCCCTTTTTTTTCTTTACTCTAAATGAATTCTCAAATTCATTGAATTAATGAAATCTTATTTAGTCGATCGCTCTCTGTTTGCCTCAACAACACCATTTCCTCCAACCGACTTTCATTTAATTAAATTTAAGTATTCATTATTTGTCATGGTGAATTATTATTTATCCTATTCGCAAGAATATTAATGGATCTTTGTAAGTTATAGTTCGTAAATTTATATGTTAAGAATGACCAATTTTGGATTAGGCCTGGATGATGCTTGTCCCCAAAACTTGACCCTAATAGCCTCTGGGATCTAAAATTTTTTCTATGGACCTAATATGACTTGACCTAATTAGCAAGCAAGTGCGGTCTAGCTCCAAAATCGAGATCCGAACATGAGACCAGATCAAGTTGGGATCATACATACCTCGATCCAACACCCAATAGATTTGCAACACTACTTAATTTGGATCTCGAGACAAGAAGAGATTGTGTTGATAAGCAAGCCCATGTGATTCAGCAGTAAAAGAGAAAATATGGTTGTTCTTCTCTCTTCCTAAATGCAACAGCAAGTAAAGAAAATTATGCAAATCCCATTTAACTTTTAATTAGCAAAATTTTAGAGCAAATAGCCAAATTAGAGGTCAAAAGAGCATCATTAATGACGGAAGGCCTAACAGGGATGTTGAGCATTTGGGACCTATTTCTCGGTGAGGTTGGGAAGGGATGAAACTCAATGTTATAATTGTTACCTTTGACAAGGTGGAAGTCACTGATTCAACCCTTACTATCCATAAACCTAATTCGAATTTTCCTATTTTGATTTGTGCCATGATCAAATAAGTCGAATGGCGGAACGAGTGGGCCTGTATCGAGTATAATAGAGATTCCGTATTGGGCCTATTGGGCCATTGGCCTAGGTTACTGAGTAGCGATAGATCCGGTCATTCGGGTGGATTTAGAAAGTTTGGCGAATTGTTATACAGATATCCGAATTTGAATCCAAAAAAAATCAGATATATTCATATCCATATCTATATTCGGACGATTTTTCAACTAACAATCTGTATCCGTATCCGAATTTGATCGGATCAAAAAAATAGTATCCGAATTGGATACGAAAATGGATACGATCGGATTAAATCCGACCCATTTTCAGCCCTATGATTAAACGAAAATGGATAAGAAGCTTGAGGGATCCTCTATTTTTTCAGGTTGTTGGCACCTATAAATAAGCCTTTTAACCATATGTTGGATCATAGGATTGTTGGATTATTTTAAAATAATAAAATGAAATATTTCAATTTTCAATGTTTTCCTCTAATTTTATACATTTCAAGATTACCTCCACTTCAGTTTTGTCTTGTTTCTTAAAATAGTCCCACATTGGAAAGCTATGAGAAGTTTTTTGTACTTATAAGTAGTTATGTTGCTGGAACTTAAAGTTGGACTTGTGCGAGTGGACTTGTCTAGTACTTGACAAGCTACTCAAGCCCAAATAGGCATCCAGACCATCTAGTCGGGCTCAGATCAATACGAGCAGTCACGTTGGTTTGGAAAGTGAGTAAAATCGCTTCATCTAACGGTTGAAAAAAATGAACAGTCATCTAGCTTCTCTGATACTTGTTCGAACATAACTGCCATGATACAACCTTTCAATGTGCCCTTTCATCTTTTTAAATAGGCTGTTACATCATAAATCTCATGTTAACGATTCGAAGACCAGTTTTGCAGTCTATTCTTCGAGAACATAGGACAGTGTTTTATCCTGAAAACAAAATTGCTGGATTTTCTAACTACAATTAGTGGGAGGCAATATTTGTTTGAAAGACAGATTAACCTTCGACTCACTGTTCTACGATTAAGCCATTATCCTACCCTTGATCTTTTATTTTTTTCCAACAATTTTTCAAACAAATATTGGTCCATATGGCTCTTTCGAATTCTGCATTTACTTCTCTGAATGTGGTTCAGCAAGATATCTTCAAACTGGATCGTTTTAATGGCAACAATTATAAGCGATGGAAGGATAAGATCGAGTTCTTTCTGACCACCACAAAAGTATACTATGTCTTGGAGACACTCTGTCCCACCATTCTTGAAGACAACCCCACAGTGGAACAGATTGCTGCCAAGAAGAAATGGGATGAAGATAACTTCTTCTGCCGGGGTAACATCCTCAACTCGCTAGCAGACTCTCTGTTCGACATGTATGCTCCGATGAAATCAGCAAAGGAGATCTGGGAGGCATTGGAAAAGAAGTACAAAACTGAGGATTCCGGCAACCAAAGTTGTAAGTAATTATTTTGATTTTAAGATAGTTGACAATAAGCCTATTCTAAATCAAGTGCATGATTTACAACTTATTGTTCAACAAATGAAATATGAGGGCATTCCGGTTGATGAGAAATTGCAAGTTGGTGCGATCATAGCCAAGTTGCCACCGAGCTGGAAGGACTATCGTAAATCTGTTAAGAGAAAGGGTGATGATTTCTCCCTTGAAACTCTTCAAAGACAGCTTCGAATTGACGAGGAGTCCAGGCTTCGTGACAAAATTGAGGAAAATGCAGAAATTACAGCTCATGTTGTTGAAACAGACAACCCAAAAGGGAAGAAGTCCCGATTTGGAAATTCTTCCAAAGAGAAGAATAAGAAGAGCAACTTCAAGAAAGGTAGATGTCATTACTGCAAGAAGAAGGGACACTTTAAATCAGAGTGTAGACTTCTGAAAAAGAAACAAGAAGCCAACAATGTTAAGGACAATCTTGTTGCTGTTGCGTCCGAGGCAAATATGGTGGTGAATGATGCTGATTGGTGGGTCGACACCGGTGCAACTTGTCACATCTGTGCAAACAAGAGGCACTTCAAGAAGTATGAGAAAGTGGGTGATGAGATTGAACTTTACATGGGAAATTCCTCCACTACAAAAGTAGTTGGGAAAGGAACTATTGAATTGAAGTTCACCTCTGGGAAGACAGTAACCTTACTTGATGTGAATCATGCTCCTCGGATTCGAAAGAATCTAGTTTATGATGGTCTTTTGTCTAAACATGGTTTTAAGTTAGTATTTGAATCTGATAAGTTTGTACTTACTAAAAAAGACATGTTTGTCGGCAAGGGTTATACCGAAGGATGTATGTTCAAACTCAATCTAATTAAGGATAATGTTTCTGCTTACATAATTGAGTCCTTATCTTTGTGGCATGTTAGATTAGGTCATGTTAACTATGATTCTGTTCAATGTATGGTTAAGTTAAATTTGTTGCCCTCAAATTTGCATGATGATAAAAGCAAATGTGAAACATGTGTTAAAACCAAGTTGACCAGAAAATCCTTTCCAAGGATTGACAGAAATTTTTCAAACTTTCTTGAATTAGTACATTCAGATGTATGTGATTTGAAGAATAAATTAACAAGAGGTGGTAAAAGATACTTTATCACATTTATTGATGACCTATCTAAGTATGCACATGTGTATTTGCTTAGAACAAAGGATGAAGCATTGGATAAATTTAAACTATATAAAGCAGAAGTTGAAAACCTTCTTGAGTGCAAAATTAAGACACCAAGGAGCGATAGAGGTGGAGAGTACTTTAACAATGAATTTGATTCATTTTGTGAGGATCACGGTATTGTCCATCAATGTACAACCCCATATACACCACAACAGAATGGTGTGGCTGAATGAAAGAATAGAACCCTTATGGACATGGTCAATGCAATGCTTGACCATTCTGGATTACCTGATAATCTTTGGGGTGAGGCAATTCTTTCAGCTACATACGTTTTAAATAGAATACCTTCAAAAAGAAATTTAAAATCTCCTAATGAATTATGATTTCAATGGAAACCAAATTTGGGTTATTTTAAATTGTGGGGGTGCCTAGCTTATGTAAGGCTGCCCGATCTCAAGAGATCCAAATTAGGACCACGAACTACAAAATGTGCATTTGTAGGCTATGCCTCAAATAGCAAAGCATATCGTTTTCTAGAATTAGATTCTAATGTCGTAATTGAGTCTAGAGATGCTGAATTCTTTGAGAACATATTTTTCAAAGAATCTAAATCTTTAGAACTTGTTTCTCAAGAAACCGAGAATATTCAAAAGAACGATGCTTCCAGAAATAAAGAGGACTTGGAAATTAGAAAGTCCAAAAGAGTACAGAAAGAGAAGAATTTTGGTCCTGATTTTATGACTTATTTAGTTGAAGGTGATTCTAATTTGATTCTGAATGAATATGGTGTATGTTTCAATATGGAAAATGACCCTACTACTTTTGAGGAAGCGATGAAATCAAGAGATGCCAATTTCTGGAAGGAAGCTATCAATGATGAGATAGAGTCCATCATGTCTAACAATACATGGACACTTGTGAATTTACCTTCAGATTCTAAACCCATCGGTTGTAAATGGATCTTTAAGAAAAAGTTGAGACATGACGGGTCCATTGACAAATATAAGGCTAGATTAGTAGCCAAAAGGTTTAGACAGTCAAAAGGCATCGATTATTTTGATACATATGCCCCTATGGCTCGGATTTCGTCTATCAGAATTTTGATTTTATTAGCTTCAATATATAACTTCAAGATCCATCAAATGGATGTCAAAACGGCATTCTTGAATGGATATTTAGATGAAGAAGTATATATGGAACAGCCAGAAGGTTTCATTATTTTAGGGCAAGAAAAGAAAGTATGTAAACTGATTAGATCATTATATGGTCTAAAACAGGATCCTAAGCAATGGCATGAGAGGTTTAATAGTGTTGTTTTATCTAATGGCTTTCATATGAATGATGCTGATAAATGCATATACTCTAAATTGATTGATGATGAAATTGTGATCATATGCTTGCATGTGGATGATATGTTAATCTTCAGTAAAAGTGATTCTTGCATTAAAATTACGAAAGATTTTCTATCATCACATTTTGACATGAAAGACATGGGTATTGCAAATACCATTCTTGGTATTAAAATACAAAAAGTTAATGAAGCATATGCAATTTCATAATGTCATTACATTGATAAAGTTTTGAGTAAATATAGTCATTTGCATGACAAGATTTCAAGAGTTCCTTATAGCCCCAATTTGAAACTTGGATTAAATAAAAAACGGTGTGTATCACAACTTGAATACTCAAATATCATTGGAAGTCTAATGTACGCAATGCATTGTACTCGACCAGACATAGCATTTGCAGTAGACAAATTGAGTAGATACACAAGTTATCCAAGTACAAAACATTGGAAAGCAATTAACATTGTATTGGCTTATTTGAAAGGAACAAGATCATATGCACTATACTATGGAACTAGTCCATCTGTGATCGAAGGGTATAGTGATGCTAATTGGAATTGTGTAGATGATGAATCTAAATCTACAAGCAGATAGATTTTCACCCTTGGTGGAGCTGCTATCTCTTGGGGATCTAAGAAACAGACTTACATAACTCACTCAACAATGGAGTCCGAGTTAGTGGCTTTAGGAGCAGTTGGAAAAAAGGTTGAATGGTTAAGAAACCTATTGATTGACTTGCCAGTATGGCCAAGTCCAATGCCTCCTATTTTTATACACTGTGATAGTCAAGCTACTTTGTCAAGAGTATACAGCAAATCTTATAATGGGAAGTAAAGACATATAAGTCTTAGACATAATACTGTGAGACAATTATTGGAAGAAAACATTATCACAGTTGGGTACATCAAATCATGTATAAATTTGGCAAATCCTTTGACAAAAGGCCTTAGTAAGGATCTCATTCGGAAAACTTCTTTTGAGATGGGTCTACGACCAATCGAGTAAATCACCAAAGGGTAGCAACCCTACCTAAACTTGGTTGTCAAGCTATGGGTTCAAAGGGAAGAACAAATTCTGAGGGTGATGGTTAAAGCACAACAAATTGACCCACTAAAAACAATGAAGTTGATTTGTGCTAAGTCTTGCTATAAAAAAGGAAAGGTTGAGTTAAACTCTTAATGAGTTCGCATAAAAGGTGTATTTACTTGCAAGAACCCCTAGAAGAACTCTACCTATGTGAGTGTAAAGTCAGGCCGCTTTTGTCGGGGCTTGGTCAGTCACCTATAGCACTCATGAAGTCGGGATAACGCGTACGGCCATCAATGCGTGGCTAAGAATAACACAAGAGATTATCAATGGTGATATGTGCAGATTCTCCGGTTCTATCTACAAGTTTGCTAGTTCAAAGACATTGAGTCTACTATCATCCTGATAAAACTTTGAGAGTTTTGTACTATATGGAAGTTCAAACCCAAAAGGTACTTTCATTTATATATCAACATTTGTTGTAACAGCTAACTTATTTTAAAATAAGTGGGGGATTGTTGGATTATTTTAAAATAAAATGAAATATTTCAATTTTCAATGTTTTCCTCTAATTTTATATATTTCAAGATTACCTCCACTTCAGTTTTGTCTTGTTTCTTAAAATAGTCCCACATTGGAAAGCTATGAGAAGTTTTTTGTACTTATAAATAGTTATGTTGCTGGAACTTAAAGTTGGACTTGTGGGAGTGCTAGATAAGCTACTCAAGCCCAAATAGGCATCCAGACCATCTAGTCGGGCTCAGATCAATACGAGCAGTCACGTTGGTTTGGGAAGTGAGTAAAATCGCTTCATCTAATAGTTGAAAAAAATGAACAGTCATCTAGCTTTTCTAATACCTGTTCGAACATAACTGCCATGATACAACCTTTCAATGTGCCCTTTCATCTTTTTAAATAGGCTGTTACATCATAAATCTCATGTTAACTATTCGAAGACCAGTTTTGCAGTCTGTTCTTCGAGAACACAGGATAGTGTTTTATCCTGAAAACAAAATTGCTGGATTTTCCAACTGCAATTAGTGGGAGGCAATATTTGTTTGAAAGACAGATTAACCTTCGACTCACAGTCCTACGATTAAGCCATTATCCTACCCTTGATCTTTTATTTTTCCCCAACATGATTTATACAAGATTGCGAACGGTATCTTTTTTTTTGCTTTCTCCTTTTTAGCTTATTAAGTATATATTATTGCCTTAGGAAAATAAAAGTCCCACTCATCACCACCCCAGCCAACATGACCCAAGCAGATCGAGGAAGTGAAAACCAAGCACGATCCTTATATACGTAACCTCATCTTAGATCCGTGTGCTTAGGCCATCAAGACCTAACCAACATCCAGCGGCGTAATAACGTTCCAAGTATAGAAAAAGAGAAAAGATGAAAACCTGTATGATTAGCAGAAAAAAAAAAAAATCAATTGGGAGAACCCTTGCAACTTTTCTCACCACGGCTTTCAAGCATAAGATACAAATCGAATCGAGCAGAACATTGCATTGAAAAAGGAAAATTACAGTAACTCAACTTAGGTGTAATTAGTAAAATTACATGCAAACAAACACACCTAATAATTTGCATGAGAAGGATGAAAAGGAGGGGGGGGGGAAAGCTTTCCTGAGGCCTCGAATCGTACATGAGTTTCACTTCACACAAATTGGTGCAGACACTTGGTTGACACAATGATTGCCAGGCACCTCCGGAGGAGCAACCAGTGAATTGTATATATGAATCATGAACCTCCTGTCGAAGTCTCCTCTTCTTCTTGCACTCATTTGACGAGCCTTTGGGATCCTCCTCTCCCACAGCCCATCCGAAACACTCCTGTTCTTATTCAAAGCCGACGGCCGACCTTCTCCACCAGCCAACGCCAGCATCGCATCCATATATGCATCCCTCATCCGAGCCAGAAGCCGGAGTGTCGAAAACACCTTAACCTGCAGCCTTCGAATCGGCCGCACCACCTTCTTCAGTTTCCATGCTCGCTGTCTTTTGGTGCTTCGGCTCCCTCTGCCAAGCCTTGCCACCAACCTCACCTTCTTGCTCGGCGACGATGAAACCTCCCGCCCTCTACGGGCTCTTCTGCGCCAGTAGTGCTGGATGCTTCGATATACCTGAGAGGTAAAGAGCTCCATTTCTTCGCTTGTTTGGGCGGCTGAATCGCAATGAGATGATGGGAGAAGGGAGTAGTAGGGTTTTGGCCTATGTATAGGGATAGATGGCCGGAGTAGGATATCATGAAGGTCAAAGTACGACATTTTGACTGGAATTGTTAGTATTGTTATTAAGCTGTGCTGGGTTTGATCCGTTCAAAATTAACAGGCAGGTCACGGAATGTTTCTTGTCATGGCTCTCTTTCTTAATTTATGGTTGTCGTTCGCGTGGCCCCGTCATGATTGGACCACGAATAAGTCTATCTTGTACAAAGTTTAATTGATCAATTATTTGCTAGTCCATAAATATAACCGACATAGTAGTTAATGAGAGCTTGAATCCGGATGGCAATACCAAGGGAATAAAATAGAGTGATACGAAAATTATGGACATAATACTACAGAAAAAGCATTTTTTGTAAATGTGTGATTTCTTACACAACTCCTAAGGGAGACGTCGCCCGTTTAGGGCCCTTCGTTCCGTTATCAAAGGAGATTTCATAACCTTTTAACACCTAAACACGACATCATGATATCAGAAAAGAATGATAATGGAATAATGTAACCTAATATGGCTAATATTACATTTTGTTTGATGTATGATCACTGATTTGCAAAAATTGAAGTTTATTAGGGCATGCAGAAATGATCAAGAAGTTAGCAGGCAATATTTTACCCATGCAAAGAGAAAAAATATGGTACGGGAAACAATCACATGACCTTCCATATATACCAAAATAAAAAGCTGCTACCAAATTGTTAAAATTTGATCTACTTGTTGATTACTTGACAGCAAACAACATCATGCTTCAACCATGTTTTTCACAGTCCGGCTATCGAGGTGAAACCCTTTTTCTTCGGTCGCGAAGAAAGTAATTTCACTTGGGTCCTATAAAGTTTGTTTTTTTTTTTTTCAAATGTTTAATTCTACGATATATAATGCCAAAAATAAATGTTTTTTTGCCGCTTCCCCAAATAACTAGATCACAATATCTTTTGTTACCCAAGTGAAAATATTTGTGCTGGATGTGTGAAGATCCCTGCGGACGTATGTTTAGTCCTACATCGGTTATTTGCTGAGTAGATCTTTAGATACTTATACAGGATCAAGAAATCCAAATAATACCTTCCGGCTAGCTATTTTAGATGAAGTTCTGAATTGTGACAAATGGTATCAGAGCGGAACTGATCCATAATGTATATGGATTAGGGAACACTGCAGCACGGATCTATTAGGGTTGACCATGGTTCGATTATGATGTTTATGCTTAAATTTGAATGGATGTTAATACTATGGCTATAGCTTTCTGCAACTAGCTTACATGCATTTGATTTACAGCTAGAGACTCCTATTTTGCCCTCCTCTGCTTGCTTTGTAGTGGGGCTTCGTCCTACCTTGCTAAACAAAAGGCAAGCAAACGGGGCAACGAGGCAGGGTTTTGGGGTCATAAGACAAAACTAGAGACCTTGTCCGAACAATCCTCCCATACCCGAAATAAAGGAAATAAAATAAACAAGCTCTTTAATGAACATTTAGTAAAAAAGGTCATTTGCTTCCGGAATTTCATTTGAAATGTTCAAATCGGCAAGGCGAATTTGCCGACATGGGTCCGGTCATAGCTGGATCACTTCCAACATCATTTTTTTTTTTTCTTTTAGTTGTGCGGGCGCATCGTACACATATAAATACATCTTCAAAAGCCAGAAAATTAAAAAAAAAAAAAAATCTCAAAACTGAATTGGAACTGCGGAATATTCTTCCCGGCTTGCAGATGTTTTTCGGTATTCAAAGTACCCGTCATAAAGAATTGTCCATAAAGTCATTATTAATAACAAATCTTATATTCAATTTAGATTATATCAAAGAGTATATATTTACAAAAAATATGTCGGATACATGAAACAAATTTGAATATATGGTAAATAAAATGATAACATAGAAAGCATGAAAATAAGTGACAAAATCTTTTGTACGGAGGTTAAATGATATTAACCACAATGACAAGTCAAATTTAATGTGTTGCCGCTATGATAATGGGGTGGTGTTGTTTTTTTCGAAAGTTAATTTTTGAAATCTTCTAGGACGAAAATACAAACCAAGTTTATAAAAACTAATCTAATCAATTTTTTTTAAAAAATATGTAAAGTATATCTAAAATAATTTTATTTTCTAGCATGTTTTAAATAAATATATCAAATTTAAGTATATCTTACATTATACTTCAATATCAGTTTGAGAAGAAAAAAAAATCATATCCACGTATTTCGCAGGCGACAAGCTAGTAAAACCAATTTTGGAAACTATAGGTATAACATTTATATGACGCTATTCTTTTCCTCATCGTGTGCTCAGGACATTAGCCGCAGAAAATAACGGCTCAAAATTCGGGTGGATAAAGAATTACTATTTATTTCTCAACTAAGAGATAATGCAGCTAATGTGACAGTGTGACTATAATAGCTGACTAATCAGCAAAAATAAAAAGAAAAAAATGGCATCCTGAGCGACTGCGTCCCCCTTTTTTATATTTGGAAGTAACAAAAAGAATATTAAAGTGTTTTATATAAACAATTACATCTTGACAGGTTTATCCCAGCAAAATCTTGGAAAAGAAAACTGTTAATCAAAACCTGAAAAATACATTTCTAGATTCTTTCCAACAAGGAAAGGAGTTCTTGCAAGAGTTTGTTCACCAAAACATCATTACGTATGCTCCATTTTGGTGTACTTCACCAGTCAAATTGGAACGAATCAGCCTTCTTGCCAAACTCAACTTCCTTTAAGCTTGAGCATCAGCAAAAGGATGCTTAATTTATGCACTTCTCTACATAGAAGGACCTTATCACCTTAAATTGGTCCATTATAACCCAACGCTAACTGCGTTCTCTAGCTTTGTACCCCCAGCCTCGCAGGCTTAATTAGGCACCTAAACATGAGGGGAAAGAAAGGCAGGAAAAAGAGAAATATAAGCTACCCCTAACTGTGGAGAGCTCTTCCTTGACTTCAATTCTTGAGAGATTTCCAAAAGCAGTTGCCTTACTTTGAGCCGGTCGAAAGTATCATGCCATTAAAATAACGATATTTTGGATGAAGTTAGAGCTGAATTAATTTACTTTTGCTTTGTTAGAATTTTTCCTCTCCAATAACCAACGATTTTTTCAATGTATTACTTTCTTCCGAGCGTTGTTTTGACTGCCATTTTCCTGTTTAGCTTCATGTCCCTCATTTAGAGAAAATACTCTGCTCGCTTTTTATAATTTCTTTCACCATCATTATGTTTTGACCAAAAAAAAAAAAACTTACGAAGTTACTCCAATTTTATTTTAACGCCTAGATATATATAACTCGACCAAGAATGAAGAAAGCCAACTTAGATGAAAGTGTCTGATACTTTGATTATTCCTTGGAGAACATTTCGAATTGCAGCAAGAAGACAAAACAAGTTTCTCATATAATTACTTCATAATTAATATTTTATTAAACTGCATTGTTGGTTTCTACGAGAACATACTATTCTTAGGAATCTTGTTGCATAATTTTGCACTTAAATAACTGCTATTGTTTCTTTTCTTTTCAAGCAAAATTAGCCTAGACTCGGTCATGAAGACCATTCTTCTGTCGTCTCCGTAGAGATCTGGTCATTGACATCCTATTGTTCTCGTTGTTCGTAACGCACCAGGCGGAAAGAATGAAAAAATTTTGAATGAAACATTCCAACATCTTTCTTTCATCAGCTGCATTGATCTCGAAGTGTCCGTTGCATGATACAATGATGGATGCCATGAAAGAAGATGAATCATTCTTTCGCGTGAAAGATATATCAATGGCCATGATATATATAACTCGGTCAAGACCAAAAGAGCCAACTTAGATGAAAGTGTCTGATACTTGGATTACTCCTTGGAAAACATTTCGAATTGCAGTAAGAAGACAAGGAGTTCCTCATATTATTAATAATCAATATTTTATTAAACCGCATTGTTGGTTTTCTACGAGAACATACTATTCTTGGGAATCGTGTTGCATAATTTTGCACTTAAATAACTGCCATTGTTTCTTTCCTTTTCAAGCAGAATTAACCTAGACTTGGTCCATGATGACCGTTCTTCTGTCGTCTCCGTAGAGATATGGTCATTTGCATCCTATTGGTCTCGTTGTTCTCAATGCACCAAGGCGGAAAGATTAAAAAGGCTTTGGATTGTATCTTTAGCGCCAAAGAATGATTGATTCCTTTTTGACGTATCAACCATTTGATTGTATCTCGTATAGCCCTCAAAATACTTCAACCTCTTTCTTTCATCAGCTGCATTGATCTCGAAGTGTCCATTGCATGATCCAATGATTGATGCCATGAAAGAAGATGAATCATTCTTTGATGCGAAAGATGCAATCTGAACCTAGAATGAAAATCTTGGGCACAGACAAATGATGCAATGCAAGTATTCGGCTTCTGTTGCTCAGGAGGTTTAGACCCTCCAAAAGTCCAAATAAGCTCGTTGGAGGGTTATTGACCTCATGACAAGGAGTGAAATGGCAGATTATGATCTTCCATATATTGCCGGACATGATTTTCTATTACAGTCTATAGTTTTTTTCTTTCTTTGTTTTGTCCCTCGAAACAATCGGTATTTTGTGCACACCGATTCAACTACATCATTCCTGTGAACTGCACCTAAATGTCCTTGTGTCTGCTTTGGCCTGCCACGAGCCTCTTATAATTCAGACACATAAAATGACCAGAGCCAACATTAGTCATGGCTGATAGCAATTTGTAAGAAAATATAAAATATATAAATAAATCTATCTCATTCTATTAGTTTAAATTTTTAGAACAAGTGGTAATTTTAATATGGTATTAGAGCAAAAATTTTATTATTGGACTCATCCATTAAAGAAAAAGTCTGACCTACACGTGCGGAAAAGTGTAAAAAAATATAAAATATATAAATAAAACTATCTCATCCTATTAGCTTAGCTTAAGCTTTTGTCTCTTCAGAGAAAATTAAACTAAATATAATATTTTTAAATTAGATAGCTAAGAATTGTTGGGTTGAATGGTTAAACAGTTGGTAGTCTACGATCGCAGTAGAGAGGTGGATCTTCCAACGCCAATTAAGTTGTACAAATCTCTTGTACCACAAATGCTACAGGTTGGAACCGCTCACCTTGGAAGTATCAATGGTTTTTGTGAAGTATACTGATCTCCCTTCTGAGTTAGAAGAATTTGGTGATCGTTTTGCAGAGAATTTGAGTACAAGGTGACGCACGAGATGAGAAAAAAGATTTGTTCCAATCCATTTGTGGATTGATTCACCAACTTTTTATTAGCATATTCTTAAGTTTACAAGCAATAAAATCTGTCTGCTAGTCAAGGAAGAAGGCTACAATATGTGTGGAGTTTGACATGAACAATATTTTAATAGAATATACATGCCAGGATAGATCAGGTTTAATAGATGAAGCGATTAAGGGTTGCTTGAGTTGAATAGGTTAGGTTTTTCTTGTTCTCGCAGCGATTAAGGGCAGTGCAGAATTGAACATTCCTACTTCTACATGTGCTAGCTCTAATCTTGCATTGACCGACCCCGAGCCATTTTACAGCGGACCTCCCACCATTTGCTCTTGGATTAATGATGGTGCCCCTAGTAGTATTAACAGTCTAGTTAGTTCCAAGAGGAACACAATCAAAATGGATGGTTCATATCACGCCCTCGCCTGTGCGGGGGACGTGAGGCACCCAATACCCACGTGAAGACCACATGAGGAGAGAACACGGGGTTTTCCTGCTAAATATTGTCCGGTTTCGGAGCCCGCACATGTACACACGCGCCGCTCGGATCCCTTTCCGATTTTGTTTTCCACCTAAAACGCGTCTGCAGGATTTGGAGACACTCGCCTCATATGTCCAAACTCTGAAACGAGTCTATCCGATATAGAATTTTTCATTCACCCACTCTCGGACTAGAGCCGTCCTCGGCTCTAATACCAAATGTCACGCCTCCACTTGCGCGGGGCACATGAGGCACCCGGTGCTCATGTGGGGGCCACATGAGAATAAAACACGGAGTTTTCCTACCAGATATTGTCCAATTTTGGGGCCGCACGCGTTGCTCAGACCACTTCTCGATTTTGTTTTCCATCCAAAATGCGTATGCAGGATTTGAAGACACCCGCCTCATACGCCTAGGCTCTGAAACGAGTTTAACTGATGTAGGATCTTCCAGTTTATCACCACACAAGCTGCAATACAGGATACTATGGTGGCAGTCAAAGAGTTGGGTAGCTTAACCCTCCAAAATTCTATTTGGGCTGAGACATTAATGATGGCTAGGTATCATGTTAAGATCCTTAATGGTAGAGACTAAACGGGTCCGTCTAGTGTTGGGCTAGTTGGGCCTTTTGACCCGTGGAAACAAGACACCGAGTCCAGTTCGAGACAAATGAACATGGGCCCCTGACGCTGATGTGGTTGGGAGTCGGGCCAGCTCGGTACATAGATCTTCGACCGCCCAATATTGGCGTTAAGCTTCGTCAGACATATAGAGAAGTGGTAGGAGATCCGGTAGAAACTTTACTGGCCCCTACCATTCGGTTTTTACTTGGAAGCTATCATGGTTTGAGCTAACATAAAATTGAACTTCTATGGGGATATTGTCATTGGCCGAATTTTCAAACCAGGTTAGTTTTGAAGAACCCAACTTAATTAATTTAACATAATTCATGAGATAAGGCTATCAACCATGTCATGATTCATAGTTTTTGATAATGACTCCAAAACTTTGCCCAGGTAATGTTCTAGCCTTATGCTCAAAGTCTTAGCAGCGCACGATACGGCATCAGGGGTGACAATGAGATCATATGCCAACTAAACCAATATGCTAGGTCATTATAACGGCAGTGATGTTTTATAGGTCAAGTGGGCACCCGCAACGCATGTCTATGAAAGAAACAAACTTGATATATTTACTTATCATCATTATTTTTTAAATTATTTTACTCTTAAAATTATAATGAATTTATAGCATATGCACATAAAGTATAAAGTTTCAATAAATAAGTTCACATCTAAAATAACATAAATGATGCTTGATTGCATCTTCTATTACATCTTTTCTAACTTATTGTAATTATGCTTACCTTTCTCTTTCCTAAAATATTATAAAGCTCAAAGGCATTTTTTTAATAAATTATGATCATTTGATTTATTTTTTTTATTGTTAAAGGACGGTGACTTTAAGAAGATTCTCTATTTTCAAAAAGTAGATGAATAGAATTTATAAACAAATATTTCAAGTGCAGTACAGAATAAACATTGTCACATGCATTTCTATATGTGCCATAATTTGTGTTTCCATATGAGGGAGTGCCATTATATATATACTTAATATGTCAGTCAAAATATAATCATCTCAAATAAGAACAAATTCCCATCTCTTTTCATTTTCAACAGTGTTCTGTTCTAGGATGGCAGTCCTGCTGAGCGTAGATGCGATTAGTTTAGGTTGTTCAAACTTTAATTAACTTTACTTGCATTGATATAGTTCATTCTTAGGTTAGGTTGGATTGATTAATATTTTTCCGGCATACTTAAGTTGAGCTACATTGATGGTCAACTTGGCAGCCGGCCAAATAAAAGCTGCATTTTTTTAAAAAAAAACATCCAATAGAATAACGTACCTAGTTACCAATGAAATGAAAATATACGAAGTACCTAGTTACCAAAAAAAAATCTATCAAGTACCTTATTTTCTAAAATCTTCAATAATTATAATTGAAGAGGCTTTGAACTCTTGGTCCTGTTCGAGCCTTTCTAGCTTATGTTTCCGGCCACTATGGATTAGTGGAACCTCTTTAAATAAATGGCTTGTAATTTAATTAGATAGACCACTTCCCTTCACATAGAAAGAGAATAACAAAACCATATGCTTGGAAAGTAGTATAAAAATATATTACGATAACTCCAGATCCATGGCTCTATCAATTACGTCCATGAATATATCAGTTATTAGTCTCTATAGAACAAGAAAAAAATTTACATATGACCTGCCACTTGAATAACTTTTAATTCTATGAAAACCATCCTTTTGGATAAAATATTTGTTGTTAATATATCTCATATTTCAAGATTATTGTATATCTACTTTTTATTGAATGCCAACACTATTTATTCAACCTTTTTATTGGCTATTTTATTATCCACCGAGATGCTTCTTTGTTCTCATCTTGTAACTGGTTTGGATTTATCAAATAGAAAACCAAGTCCCTATCAATTAGGCATATCATTTATTTGTAGCCATTGACTGTCTTATTTAAATAAATGGCATAACAGTCTCCACCATTTTCATCCTTACATACAATGACTTGAAGTCTATATCAATTAGTATGACATATTTTTTTGAAGTTAATGTTGTTGTTAGGACATAGGAGTTAGTAAATACTAAATCTTTATAATATATTGAAGTTACACGCAAAGTATTGTAAAACTTTTGCTCATGTAATAACAAAAAAGTATGCCAACACCATTTTATGATGATGTTTTTTAAAACCATGAGTTAAACCCAATATTCTTTGTTATAAGTCTGTTTTAAAATAAAATAACGGATCCCATCTAATTAGATCCAATGGCTAGTATCGACATAATAAAACCGGTATAGAAATATTTAAAAACAAAAAAGAAAAGCTCGAACATAGATACCATGTGATTATATAATCAACAACTTGAATCTAAATTACTTTTTCACACATCTGTAAATCATAAGCTTGAGTCCTTGTAAGATCATTTTAGGAAATTTTCAACTCAAATCATTTCTTGGATTTTTCTTTTACTAGTTAGGTAATGAACACCATGTGGATGTCATTTTAATGGCGTTGATATGCATGTTCATTGCAAGTTTGATATGTATGATGCACTTGAATAAATTTATAGCAGTCAAACTATAATTGATGAATATGAGGTGCTGTACATGGAACCTAAAATGGTTGCCCTGATTGTTGCCTTATTATTGATAGAATGATGCCACCAATGGGGGAGGGGGGTCAAAAGGTTTCAGCTTTAACAAGTCTACTTTTAGAATTAGGGAACATTGAAGGGCTCTTTTGGAAATAATCCCAGTCAATTCCAGATACGCCAATCCGAGGGCAATCCACGTCGGCCCGCAATCCTTATCCGCCTCCGCGGATTGCCGGCATCCGATACCGCCACGTCATCAGACGGTCGGTGACCTGCGGGGCCCACAAACGAACCGAATCTACTGGACCACCAGCGGCTCACCACGTGGAGAGTCACGTCAGTAACAATGATGTGACGGCGCGGAGACGTAACCGTCACCCCTTTTCGCATGTGGTGAGTTAGCTGGGAAGGAAAGCGGAGGCAAGGTTTCGGATGCTTGTAACGCCCGTCACTTAACGGCCAAGCGATACCCTTTTTTTTTTTTTTTTAATTGTAAGCGAGATCCTTCACGGCTTCTATCCCATCTACACTTCAGCTCTCTCGTATCTTTTGACCCGGACCAAGCGGCCCGGTGGTCGGCACGCAACCATGCTGCTCAAAATTTTTGTCATGGTAGCCACTGTTGATGACTGATACACCGTCAACAAGCTTTGTTGCAATTTTGGACCCTGCACGCCCTGTGACGATGAACCCTCAAGTAGTACATACGAGATGTTTGTCATCACCTGGATAAGCCGAAGCTTTATCCTAAGCATAATTAATCTTTGTTTTCTTTCAAATTTATTTCCTCCATTTGTATCACCATCTAAATAGAGATGGAGCTAGAGTATAGTTGATAAGGACTGGATTATCATAGCTCTACATGCTTGACAGAACATAGCGTTTTTAATATGACAAAAGAAATGGATCTTCCATGGAAAATGCTATGGATTTCACATTCTACTTAGATGAGGGCAAACTAAGTTTTCTATAGCATCCTAGACATTTATGGGCACATTTTGGACTATGCATGATTTGCTCCTAGAGTTGGGCAACGGGCCGTGCCGGGCCGGCCCGGCCCAGGCCCCCCGGGCCAAAACTCTAAACGGGCCGTGCCTGGCACGGCCCGTGAGGCACGGAAGGCAAGCCCGGCCCGGCCCCCGGCCCCTCTATTGGTGGGCCGGGCCGGGCACGGCACGGCACGGGCCGTGCCAGGCACGGCCCGTAACGGGCGGTAACGGGCCGTGCCAGGCACGGCCCGCAACGTCTCTAAACGGGCCGTGCCTGGCACGGCCCGTAACGGCTCCAGACGGGCCGTGCCTGGCACGGCCCGTCTGGAGAGGGGGGAAGAAAATAGCCGTTTCCAACGGCTATTTTCGGGAAAAAGACGGTTTTGCCCCTCCCAACAGTCCTATAACGGCTGAATTGAGGGGTATTTTGGGAGAAAAAAAAATTTTGGGCTTCTATAAATAGCCCATTCCTCCCTCATTCTCACCACACCAAACCTCTCATTCTCTCCTTCTCTACTGCTATTATTTCTCTCTTCTAAAGTGCTCTTCTAGCAATTTAATTTTTAGTTTGTTCAAGTGCTACACAAGAGGAGGTTCCTGTTGAGAAGAGAAGGTCGCTTCTGTTGAGAGCACAAGAGGAAGCTCGGAATCTCGGCGCTGCCTCTGCCCTCCGACCCTCTACTCAATTCCTCCTTGCGGTTAGTTTTTATTTTTTGAATTAATCATAGATATGTCATCTTTTGAGGAAAGTCAGTTTGGCATTCCTGTTTCTGAGGGGGAAGAAACTAATCCCCAACCCCCTGTTCCTAGTTCCTCTAGAACTGGTGAACCGAGTGAAGGTCAAACCTCTTCTCGTAAGAGGACTAGTACTGTATGGAATGAATTTGATAGAGTTATGGTTGAGGGAGTCTGGAAAGCTAAATGTAAAAAATGTGCCAAACTTTATAGTTGTAGTAGTAGTGGGGGAACAGGGCATTTAAAAAGACATCAAGAGAGTCATAGGATGCATGATTCTCATGCTCAAACTCAAAGTAGCCTTAATATACAAGGGGGATTACTTGTAGGTAATTTTGCATATAATCATGAAAATCAAAGAAAAGCACTTGTAAAATGGATAGTTAAGGATGAATTACCTTTTAGTTTATGTGAATCTTTTAATTTTGAAGAATATGTTCAATTAAACCTACAACCTGCTTACAAAAGAACTAGTAGGCGTACATTTAGAAGAGTAGCTATGACCAATTTTTTAGCAATGAAACAAAATTTAATTGAAACACTTTCTACTTTAAATGTAAAAATTTCATTAACTTCTGATATTTGGTCAGCATCTGTAGGTAGTAATTCTTTTATTGCCATTACTGCTCATTATATTGATAATGATTGGCAATTAAATAAACGTATTCTTGCTTTTCGTGCTTTTGATTTTCCACATTCTGGGCAACAAATTTCAAATATAATTTATCAAACTGCATGTTCATATAATATTAATGATAAAATTATATCTATTACTTTTGATAATGCATCTAATAATAATTCTGCTGTTGTATTATTAAGAGACTCATTGCATCCCATATTAGATGGAAATTTACTGCATATTAGATGTGCATGTCATATCTTAAATCTTTCTGTTCAAGCTGGCATGGGCATGATTCAAGATGTGATTTCAAAAATTAGAAATGCAGTTTCTTTTATTCATGCTTCTAGATCAAGACTTCAAGAATTTAAGAAATTATGCATAAATCATGGTAAACGTTTTAAAAAATTTAAACTTGATGTAATTACTCGTTGGAACTCCACATATAGCATGATACATGATGCATACCCATATAAAAATTTATTAAGTGCATATATTAATGATTGTGGATTAGGATTTACATTGACTGAAACTGATTGGAATAAAGGAAAAATTTTGGAAGATTTTTTGCTTAGTTTTTATAATGCTACCAATGTTCTTTCTGGTATTTATTACCCTACTTCATGTTCATTTTTACAACAAGCATATATAATTAGTCAAAAATTTGCAGAACATAGATATGATGATGTTTTAATGCCTATTATTCACCTAATGGAATCTAAATGGAATGAGTATTGGGACAGGATATGTCCTATGCATAACTTAGCTGCTGTATTTGATCCTAGAGTTAAATTAAATGGCGTGCTAATTTTACTTGATGCATACGCTGAAAATATGAATCAAGATGCTGAATCTGCTAAAGATGAGGTAAGACAACTTCTTTATGATATTTATGCTATATATGATGAAAAAATTCGTGGATCTAGAACACAAATACAAACCTCTATTCCTCCTTCTAGTAGTTCTCGTTCGTCATCTATTTTTTCATTCATTGCACAGAGAAGACACACACATGCTTCAAGTTCCTCTTCATCTTCTTCATCTTTAAGTAGTGAACTAGAATTTTATTTATGAAATGATCTTCAGTCTGCATATGATGAAAATCAAATAGAGAATCTAGATGTATTATCTTGGTGGAAGAGTGTTAGAAATCAATATCCTGTTATGTCTGCAATTGCACGCGATATTTTAGCTGTGCCGATGTCCACGGTAGCATCGGAATCCGCTTTTAGTGCAGGTCGGCGTGTTCTTGACGAAAAGAGAAGTAGGATGACGGGCGAAACGGTGGAGATGCTTCTCTGCTTCAAGGATTGGCTGGATGCTGAGGCAAGACTTCAAGATAAAGGTGGACATAGTACAACATCTTCTGATGATGATGATACAAACACTACTGAAGAGTGAAGACTGAAGACTGAAGACTGAAGACTGAAGAGTGAATACTGATTCACTGAATCACTGATGATTAGTAAGATTTCTTAATTTTTTATAATTGTACATTTTTATTGTATTCTGGAGGTCAGACCAAGGTCCAAACCTCGGCCCTTTCTTAGTTTCTTATTGTATTCTAGAATCTAGAGGTCAGACCAAGGTCCAAACCTCCCTTCATGTACCATTTTGATTGAAATTAATAAACTGGTAGGGGTCTATGCCAAACCCCCCACCATTAAGGTGGCTTTATATTCATAAATCAAGATTTCTTAGTGTTCATAATTTATTAATGTATTAAAAAAATTTTATCGGGCCGAGCCGGGCCCAGGCCCGGACCGTGCCAGGCCCGCGTGCCAGCCCGGCCCAGGCCCTTATGGGCCGTGCCGTGCTGGCACGCGGGCCGTGCCGTGCTTGGCCCGCGTGCCTAGACCGGGCCGTGCCGGCCTAGGCCCGAAGCGGGCCGTGCCTGGCACGGCCCGCTGGCCAGGATTCGCTAGCCCAGCACGGCCCTATCAAAGGGGCCGTGCCAGGCACGGCCCGCTTCGTGCCGTGCCGTGCCGGGCCGTGGGCGGCCCGGCCCAGTGCCCATCTCTATTGCTCCTCTCTCTTTTATTATGTAGGCACTTTCTTAACTTTGAAGTCTTTTTCTTTTTTCTTTTTATGATACTGAATATCTTTGTCGTGCATGAAAGTGAGAAAGATTAGATGACATGATATCGAGTATGCATGCAAAATACATTTCAGTATAGGTTCGTGACATGTTGTTTCCTTTGCTCTAAAAACACATCTGTTTTCTCATGAATGATATCACACAAAGGCCACCTTATTTGGAACTTGCATCCCAGATTCTTCCCATCTAGATTCAAATTGTTGTCTTTTTTGTTCTAAAAGCACCTTATTTTCCTACGATGATGTCACAATATTTCTTTTAGAATCCATATATAAGATTTTCCTCTATATAGGTTCAAGTTTTGTTGTCCTTTTTTTCCGAAGTGGAGTACTTCTTTTGCTCATAAATGACGTTCCATAAAAATTACTTTATTTAGAATCCATATACGGGATCTTTCTTTAGAGCTTCAAATTTAATTTTGTTGTCTTAGTATCACCATATCTGTTCCTAAGTGATGTCACACCGATCATTATTTACGCAAGAAGAATTGGATTTGTCGATGACTAGATGGTATTAATAGGATAGTGCCAATGGCAAATTGCAGCTTGCAAAAAAAATATGTAGTTACATATTTGAAAAGATAACTATTTATACTTATTTTGGAAAAACAAGTTTTGTGGCCTATGATAACTAGAATAAGAAAATTTTGATCTTCTTAAAAACTATCATCTCCTAACTAAACGTTGATGCACCGGTTCATCCCTTTATGGAAAAAAAAAAAAGCCTAAGAGGGCCTCAATTTGACACGCGTGCTTCAATTACGTTTTTTATGCTGGAATAAAATCTTCTAATTCTGTGTAAAGATCATACAAAAATATCACACTAGGGATGCGGTATGTGAGCTTGCAGCTCCCCATCCAAGTCCATCCCTGCAATTAACTATTTGCTATTCCATGGCAAAGTTATAAGAGGTACATCTAGATTTATTAGGTTACCAAATTTAAAACTAATTTGCTGATCTCTTTTTGCTATTTGCCAAGAGAGATTACAAGGCAATAACCTGGAGATCGCTGGCGCACCAACAGCCCTTTGATCTCGATCAAGGGTCCAGACTGGGACAGCGCAACCCCGCGACTATGACGGAAAGACTTGAGCCATCCAATGCCCACGACGGAGATCATCGTACACACTCGATATTTAATCTCTGGACCCACACACCCTTGATCGGTTGCGGTCCCTCCCCGTTCGCCATGGAAGTCCACAACCTGAAAAGCCTTGTTCTTAATTAGAGCAGACCCGATCGGTGGTCCAAAACAATCATAGCCGTTCGATCCCAATCACAGGACGTCGAACGCATCATCCCCCGGCCCGACTCGGACCGAAGAATCCAGTCTCGCTGGCCGACACGGGCTGTTGTCCCGTTAGCTAGCCGACGAGGGCCGCATCAGGTTGCTTGACGGAGAGTTAACGTCATCCAGAAGCCGTTATCCTCTCCTTATAAATGACACCTTCCCGGCCCTTTGCTCCCCCGTTTTCTCTTCACCGAATTTTGTAGAAAGAGAGCAGGGAGTTCGGTAGCGAGGGATGAGGCCAGTGGACGGTCACGTTTCCGGCGAGTATTCCGGGTATATGGGCGGCGTGAGGACGGAGGTGGCGTCGGAGGGGATCATGGGGCGGATCCAATCGGAAGACGAGGAGTGCAGGATCGAGGCGGCGAAGGAGATCCGGCAGCTGACGAAGACGTCGTCGAAGCACCGGCGACAGCTGGAGGGTGCCATCGTTCCGATCGTGTCGATGCTCCGGTCAGGTAATCACGAGAGCTCCGAGGCCGCCATGTTTGCTCTCCTTAATCTCGCCGTCAAGGACGAAAGGTGCGAGCTTTGGCTTCCTCCTCCTATAAAAAGGCTCGTTTTTGTTTAAATATTACTAAAATTCGTGTTTTTTTTTGTGCTATGTAATCGAGTTTAGTTGGGATTTTATTGAATTGGGCTTGTTTCAGTTGTGAAGAAGAATCTTCTGTTGGTTCTTTGTCCCTCTTTCTCCAGCTTTTCTATCTTTCTTTTTTTTTTTTCACTTTTGCTTTTTGGTACTTATTTTTCTTTCTTATATGCGGCATCGACCGAGATTTGTAACTTTTTTTGTTTTCAATATATATAATTCGCGTGGTCTAGTTATTGGTGTAATTCGAATTATTGTGTAATTAGTAGCTTGTAGATCGACTTTTTGATTTGGGATTGTTCATAAAATAAGTCGGGATGAGTATGCAAAATCAAATAATCGATCAAAATTTTGTGTTTTGAACCTCCGAGCTATACGCCGTTAGAGTTAACTATGGTTTATTTGATGATTTATAATTAGCAGGATATTTATGCAGTTTTGCTATAGAAATCAATTGGACAAGGAAGCGAAAATAGATTACTGCTGCAAGCAATCATCGAACCGTATGCTATTAAAAATAAAGGGACAAGAATTTCTGGTAAATTCCGTGTATACTGTAGGATTTAATCTGTAATTAATTTATAGAGGTCCTTCCAGTATAATTAGATGGTTGTTGCTTCAATTTATATCTCATAGGTTGATAACTTTGATTTTGATTTGAAGGATTACCATGGATATGGTAGGATCATATTGGATGTTTCGTCTAGGCCGTTTGCAGGACATGAGTGAGAAGAAGAAGAAGAAGAAGGATGGTATGGGAATCAAAAAGTTCTGAACAGCACTAAGAACAATAATTAAGCGTGAGGATGATGTTACCATAAAATTGTTTTAAGTTCAAAACAAGTTATCACTGACCAATTATCGTCAAACGGTCCCGACTAATTTCTTAGTTAGGAGGGAAAATTAATCTGGTGGAGACCAAAATTGTTAAAAATCCATAAGCAGCACACAAACAAGTATCTTTTAACACACAGCCCAAAATTATTTTTAAAGTAGTAAGCTATATGATCCTTGTTTTATTTTATTTTATCTCTTGTATTACTTTTCTGAAGCCAGTATCTGGAAGTAAATTACTTTTCATGTCAACTTCTTTATTTCTGCCCTGTTAGAGCTCTGAGCCATGATCTGCAAATTATTTCAGGAACAAGATCAAGATTGTGGAAGCTGGTGCACTGGAACCATTGATTGGTTTCCTACGATCAACAGACTCAAACCTACACGAGCATGCAACTGCTGCTCTGCTCACCCTCACTGCTGCTTCCATCAACAAACCAATCATCGGTACCGCAGGTGCCATCCCCCTCCTCGTCAAGACACTTGGAGATGGAAGCCCACAAGCGAAGGTTGATGCAGTCATGGCCTTGTACAATCTCTGCACGATCCCTAAGAACATCAGCACCATCTTGTCGGCCAAACCCATACCTCCTCTTATAGACTTACTGAAGTGCTGCAAGAAATCATCCAAAACAGCTGAAAAATGCATCGCCCTTTTAGAAGCACTGCTCGGTCACGATGAGGGGAGAACTGCTTTGACGTCCGAGGAAGGTGGAGTTTTGACGGTGGTAGAAGTACTGGAGGACGGGTCTCCTTTAAGCAGAGAGCATGCAGTAGGAGCCCTGCTCACAATGTGCGAGAGCGATCGCAGCAGATACAGAGAAGTAATCCTCAACGAGGGTGCGATACCTGGCCTTCTTGAGCTGACCGTTCAGGGGACCCCCAGGTCTCAATCCAAAGCTCGTTCACTCTTGCAGCTGCTGAGGAACTCTCCATACCCCAGATCCGAAGTGCAGGCGGACACCCTCGAAAACATCGTGAGCAACATCGTGGCCCAGATCGATGGCGATGATCGCGCGGGGAAGGCGAAGAAGATGCTGGCTGAAATGGTGCAGGTCAGCATGGAGCAGAGCCTGAGGCATTTGCAGAAGAGAGCTTTTGCCGCCCCAACCGAGCGGTCCCTCGGTAAACATCCTCCTCAAGTTCCCTCCAAGTGGTAGTTCAATGAAATGGGTGGCGTTTTACTGTCTCTTCCTCTTTGTCGCATCAGTGTTGGAAATCAAATTTTTGATGAACAGAATAATGAAGTAGGATGCCAGTCCAGGCCGTGATGGCAACTGGTGACTGGTGAAATGTTGGTAGTTAAAATCTGTCAAGTGCTTTATACTTTTCTGTGGGATCTTTGACGGGCTTTGTACCATAGACTTTTAGCCTGTTGTTCGATCAAAGATGTTTTGTTTGTTTAATTTTTTTGTTTCTCAGTGAAATTGTCTCCTCGACCTTTTCTTTTTGGTTCATGTAAACTTCGAATTTCTTCAATAATCGGATAAATGGAACATATAGGTCTTTTGTTTCTCCTCTTATATTGGAAAGAGAATACGAGGCGCCTCCTAGGACATCCAGGACAATATTTATATGTTCTCGCGGCGATGTGGTAATAGAAATGAATCCTAATCCAAACAATATAGTCCAAGAAACCAGAATTGAACAGCACTGAAATGATTTAGATGTAATAAAGGATTTTAAAGGAGTGGGAAAAGTTATTCATGGGACAAGTTAGAGAGCAGTTAACTTACAATATCTACATGTCCCCAACTGTTCCCCACCTGCTCCGAACTCGAATAGGACATTAGGTATCTGGAATTTGGTTCCATTCAAAATCCGAGAGGCATATGAATCAGGTTTTTGGTTTGTGCGAATATTAGCATCTTTAATTGTCAAGAATATTAACATCTTTAATGATTCGGTTATTGAATCAAGACTTGGTAGGTCGGGGATACAAATTTCATTAGCTTTGTCTGTTCTGTAACATTTCAAAGCTAACAATTCGCATGGTCAAACCTCAATAGAAATTTGCTTAGCCTTTTCTGAAATATATGGTTCCATATCTAACAAGTAACGACTAACGCATTCAAGTTAGGCCTTCTGTAGAGGTTGAGAACAAAGTTGGACTTACATTGCAACGAGAAGTCAAATTGTGCTTTTCTTCTGCCATGAGAGCAAGCCAAGGAAAGTAATAATACGAGCAGCATAATTTGACTGATCCTTAGTTATCCACCTTAGGGATGAAGTAGTGGTATGCGCCTGAGGAAAAAAAAAGGCCGCCCCTTTCGGGGGAATTTTCATCGGTGCTGGGCGTAGGGTAGACTATTTGCTGCAATCCTCTTCCTTCTGCAAAAATTTTCCTCTTATGGCTTTCAGCGCCTCGTTTCACTTCACCATATTAAATCTGCATTTGTACAATATATTGGGTGAAGTATCTCTATCTATTGATTGATAGGTTTCGTGGAGTATATATATAGGTTAAAAAAAGAGATCTATGATTGCTTGCAATATGAATAGTTTTGACTTGCTTGGTTGCTTGCAGCTGGATATATTATGCCATAGATAATGACAATTAGTGGAGACATCGATTGTTCGCTCAGGAAATATCACAAGGTTATCAAGTGAGAAGCAAAGTGATCATAGGGTGATATTAGGCAAGAATGGCATGTGCCCGTCAGGATAACATAAGCTAATCTTCACTATTGGCATGCTTACGATGGAAGCAGCATGTCATTGGATCTTTAAAAAATCATGTGGACCAAGATTTGGAAAAAGGATGTAAGTAGATTGGCAGAGAGCGGGCTTTAGGTCTATGTTGCTTTGATAATGGGAGTAATTGGAGTTGAATAGACTTGGAAGAGCAAGAATTTCAACTCAATTAATTCTACTAATTTGACGTGTTGCAAGCATCAAAAACTCTAATAATTTGGTAAGCTAGCAATTGTTTGGTAAGCTACTAGTAAAAAAAACTCTGTTAATTTGGTAAGCTACTAATTTGAAGCCTTACAAGCGTCAAAAACTCCACTGATTTCGGCAAGACTTGGAGTTACATAGAGTTACAAATGTCAAAAACTCATACTGATTTGGCAAGCTAGTGACTTGGTTGGTCTAATGAGAAAGTTCAATACGTGTGTGGCCGGTCAAAAATCTCAGTGAGCATTCTTTTTAGGCTTGGTCCACCCCTAGGCTGCATTGCGTTCGGCTTATAGGCGGCCTGTCCCGGATCATTCACTGCGCTACACGAAACCACCTTTATTTAGAGAAAAAGACCACCCTTCTAAGTATGCGTAAAGTTATTAGGATTGGTCGTACATTGGATGAATGATCTACGGAGCCCCACGCACCACCAATCATCTGTTGCCACGTCAACAGAAAACGATTACGTGTCGACGTGGGATTAGTTGCGCTCATATAAATCTAGAGTCTCGCAGATTCTTTCTCCCAGCAGGAGGCGCTCCCTCACCATGCTTTCAGGGCCGTGCTTTGGCCGCACATAAATCTGCATTTTCTTGGGTGGAGACTGAAGCTGGGAATATAGCAAAGAAGCCAATGTCGGCAATCTTATCTCCGTTAGTTATACGACACCCATAACGCCCGTCAAAGTAGAGTGGATTCCGTGCGCCCGGTTCACGGTGGGCAGATAGGCCACCGACCACCCGACGTCGTGCCCCCACATGCTCCCTTCAACAAGGTCAGGACCGGTTTGTCGGACATCAGCATTTTAAGTTTTTTTAAAAAAAATTATAATGACACCCCTAGCTTCGAACGGACATCCTTTTAATTTTCAGAAGCTTTATTTTTCCAATTTTCCAAATCATTCTAAACTGATCCTTTGGCTCTCCAAGTAGACGGCATTTGCCGGCTGTTTCAAAGGATCAAAATAGCCTCATCCTGTTCCTAAGTACCACGATCATAGTGCTTTGAGAATTGTGCAATTGATAATCCTTAATTATAAGATGCTTTGAAATTTGTGCAGATGGATCATGTGGACGATCCTTAACTATAGGTCACATATGATTTGAATAAAGAAGTTTGGAGTACTTTAAAATTTGTGTAGTCGGTGTTCCTTAACTATGAGCGCAAACTAAAGATTTATTGATATTTGTGTAAGCTGATAAATGAAGGGGTTTTGACTACTATGTAATCTGCGCAATGGGGGATCATAAGCTAAGGGTTCATTCAGATCTGTATAGATAGATGAATGAAGAAGTATAGAGTACTATGAAATCTGCATAATGGATGATACTTAACTATGGGCCATATACGAAGGCTACTTTAAGATCTATGCAGACAGATGAATGAAAGAGTTCGAAGTGTTGTGAGATCTGCACAGTAAGTGATCATTAACTATGGGCCATATACTAAGATACTTTGAGATCTATATAAATGGATAAATTAAGATGTTCGAAGTGCTTTGAGATCTATGTGATAAGTGATCCTTGATTGTGGGTCATATACCAAGGATTCTTTGAGATATTTGCCAAGACTTCACACCTCAAACAACTAATACGAAGAATATTTTGATTATAATATAATTTTACATTACCATGTGATGGTCATGTAACACAAATTCTATTAATAGAGATTGATGGTAGGACTAGTTTGGAATGATTTAGAAGTATAAAGGATTAGTTTGAAATTTTTTACAAATCAGCGAGTGCCTATGAAAACGTCCATAACCGAGGGGTTGTGAATATAATTTTGTCTAAAATTTAAATATACGAGATTTTTAATGCAATCAGTCTCCAAAAAAACCCAGCTCACACACTTTAATGACATATGGTGGCCCCATATTTGCTAATCGACATGGCTATAAGGGTGAGCGTTAGAAGCAAGTGTACCTGCCCTTGCCTATGGTTCAATGTATCCTAGTTTCATGATTATTGAACATTGTACAAAGAAACCGAAGTGGAGAGAGGTGTAGGTATAAAGTAAGGTCCATCGGTAAAGCTGGTGGACCAGTCCAACCACACAATCGTGAATGTACTGCACACTTTTCCCTCATGTCTCTTTTTGTTGCTCATCTATGTTGGTTCGTGATTGGGCTGGTCCAGTACTAAGTTAGTGGATCTGATTGAACCACTAATTTTTGTTGGAATTGGAACCTTTCCCCATTTCCAAAAATAAAATCAAACTTTGCTAACTTTTTTAGGGTTAACATTCCACCTGTTCTCTCCCAATGGCATATGATCCACTCGCTAGTTCTTGCCACCACCAGCCGAACATAGATGTTACCGCGACCGTTCATGCGATCTTGTGATGCTACAAGAGCAACAGACTCGATGGCTCGGGTAAGAAATATGTCAGATTTGAATCGAGCTTTGTGGCATTTTAAGTTGGAGGTTCTTTTAAAGGATCATCCTACCCTAGTTGCTTATATTAAACTTCCTAGGAGAAACGGTAACAAGGTTCAATTTTGAAACTTGAACATATTGGTGGATGGCCGGCGCAGAATGGAAGGCCAAAAAGCGTAGTATAGGCCACTGTATATAGATGCGTCTCAAATCGTCGTCGGTAGTAGCAGACAATTCGAATATATTGTTTAGTGAAACCCATTGATGACTAGTAGGCTAGCGTGCTTGATTTTTTTTGTTCCGTCCACGGTCCACATACCACATCCTAGCCTAAATCGTCGAAATTGTCCAGGGGCTATAGGTATAAAGTAGCTTGTCTTTTTAATATTTCTGAAGCTACCATCACTCAGTTTAATATAAATTGAGTGCCCATATGTAGCTTTCCACGTAATCTCTTTCATTCATAGCAGTTGCGGCGTTGCATAGATGTCATCGGATGCTTTTAATCAAGCATTTCTCCCACTATTCCGCGTATTTTCTGATAAGAATCAGTCCACTCTCTCCAAGTTTAATATCGGAGCACATTCTCACGTTCCTTGCACACGGAAGCAAGTATGGTCCTGAATCGACATCCTAGGTATTGGTCGGGCATCCGGGGATTCCAAGGGGATTTGGAAGGCATTTGATGATGCCCACATGCAAAAAGTAGGGGAAGCTTTTTTTTTTTTTTTTTTTTTTTTTTTTTTTTTTTTTGGCTGGACAAAAAGGAGAAGGGGGTAGGAAGGGACAAGCCCACCCCCACGTAGCAGCCCTCACTGAACCCCCGCCCCGCTAGAAAAATGTTCGATGCAGGCAAAAATGGCCGTATGTTGGACACCCCGACCGGTTTTACTCATACCCTCCCCACCCGTGGATCCGGCTTAGTTATCCCTGCTCGAGTCCTACGTGTTAGTACGTCACACCTAGCATCACCCCGGCTACTAGAGGTCCAAGAAGCATTCCTATGCCTCATATCCAAGCAGTGGCCGAAGTCACATTTTAATCAATGCCGCAGCGACTCGAATTTGGAACTGTGAGGATAAAAATTACGCCCAATACCACTAGGCTACCACCTTGGTGGTAAGGGAAGCTTCTTGCTTCCACCACCTTCTTTTCAAAAATAGAAAAACCACCTATAAAATCTATAAATAATTCTTGGAGCTTGCTATTGTGCTCCTGTAAAATCCGTACAATATGTATTTTTCTTTTTTTTTTTTTGGTATAACAGCCACTCCTATGTGTCGAGCACGGGTAAGGCCGACACGAGTAAGGCCGACCGAATCAAAAAAGAGTAAATAACACAGGACGTGGGGCACTTCAGCCGTGTCATCTCATATGAAACCTCCAGCATAATGGGCTAAAAAAGATGCCATCAAATCAACCGCACTGTTCGCCTCTCTGTAGATATGTGTAGCCTCGGAGAGTCCGCCAGTAGTGAAAAGCCTACAAATATCACATAGCAGCGGTCTAGAGTCCTCACTAGTGTGATGGACCAGCCCACATACAGTAGGCTGGTGGGCCAAGCCCAACGCGGCCAGCCTAGAAACCCCAGCAGAGTCTGTGGAAAGAAGATGGTTGTGATTGATCCCTCACAGAGGGCTTCATCCCTCCCCTCACCGCCTCTCTCTTCCTTCTCTTCTTGCAGCGGCAGCAACAGACCCACCCGGATACTAAGCACCGGAGGAGGTACCCCCAGCTCGACATCGTCGCCCACAGCTTCTTCCCGGAGCTAGGTGAGTCTTCTGATCACTCCATCCCTTCCATTTCATATTCCGATCTATCCGGATAAGTGATCAAAACAAAAGAAAAATAAAGAAATGAAAAGAAAGGAAGCAAGAAGAGGAAGAGCTTCCCTGGGGTCCTCGGCCGCGGATCCGACGTGGTGTGCTCGGTCACAGCCATGGCCGCAGCCGTCGACAGCCGATGGTCTTTCCCCACTCCTTTGGTCGCGGCGAGCTCGGCTGCAGCCGTGGCCGCATCCATGGCCACGACCGTGGGTTATTTCCCCTACCCCAATGGGAACGAGGGAGGAGCCGCCGGCTCTGACCGCAGGCTCCGTCGGCCCTCGGTCGAAGCTGCGGTGGGCCGGAGGCCCCTTCCTCTCGAGAGGGTGGTTCCGACCCCCATGCCCATCGAAGATGGAGGTGGGGATGAGGAGAAGAAGGGAGGCTACAGGCCGGGCGCAGGCGCGGGCGCCGCTGGCCGGCCGCCGACACCGCCGACCTCGAACCTGGCCCCCTCCCGAGCGCTTCGACGAGCCCTCCTTGCTTCACGGGAAATGAGGGGAACTGGAGGTCAAGCAAGGAGAAGAAGTTTCGGGAAGGAAGAAGAAGAATACAAAAAAAAAAAAAAAAAAAAAAAAAAAAAAAAAAAAAAAAAAAAAAGGAGAAGAGAGGAAGAAAAGGAAGAAGAGAGGAGAAGCTTCGGGAAAAGAGGGAAAGGGAAAGGGAAAGAGGAAAAGAAAAAAAAAAAGGAGAAGGAAAAGAAAAGAAAAAGAGGAAAAGAAAAAGAAAAAAAAAAAGAAAAAAAAAAGAGAAGAAAAAAAAAAACATAAATAAATAATAAATAAATAAATAGAGAATTAAGATAATAAATTAATATAAATGAAATAAAATAATAATATTAGCTTTGTAACTGGGCTTGGGCCGACTCAAGGTCTCTCTTTAAATTAACTAAAACTAATAGAGTTTAATTATAAGTTAATTAATTATGTTACTGAATACAAATGGGCGATTCAGGTCAAGAGTCTGTTCTAGAATTTAACTAAATTTTGAACCTGAACCCAGTATCTATAATTTAATTAAATTTCGGGCCTGAATGCAAATGGGCCCAGACCTGAACTAGAAGACAATTGGGTCTAAACTAGAAGTTAAAATTAGCTCAGACTTGAACTAGAAATTAAATCAGATCGAAATCAGAGGTTGAATCAGGTTCTAAACCAGAAGCTGAACCAGATTTGAATCAAAAATTGAATCAAATCCGAATCAGAAATTAGATTAGACCTGAACCAGAAATTGAATTAGGCTATGGACCTGAAAATAAAATTGAGTCTGATAGATGGGTTGTAAATGATTTTAATTGAAAAAAGATTATAAATAAATAGAGATTCAATGTGCAAGTGACATGTAATTTAATGATATTGCTAGATATTGGAGAATTGGCATCTAAGACTAAGGTGAGCAAATCTTAGTAGGTGACCCTGACATAATCTTATTGCTTTCAAATACATAACATTAATTGGATATGAAATTGTATATTACTATTATGTTTTTCAAAAATTAGTATCAAGCATGTATTAGCAAATGTTGCATGATTTTGGTTAAATGATATTTATCACGATTACTATATTGTGAATACATGATTTATGATGATGTAGAAAGATGCATGGAAAAATGAAGTTTGTAGCATGATCATGGATTTTTGCATATTGTGACGCCATTATTCAATTTTCAATGTACTTATGAAGTAAAATTTATGAAAAGCATGATATGGTTTATGAACTCTCAGATTGCTATGTACGACCCTCGCCAGCGGGTTATAATAGCTCGACATATGGCCCTCGCCAGCGGGTTATAATAGCTTGGTTTAGACCCTACCAATAGGGAATAATAGTTGGCAAATATTATGACCCTCGCCAGCAGGTTATAATAACTTGGTTTAGACCCTACCAATGGAAATAATCGTTAGCAAAGATTATGGCCCTCGCCAGTGGTTTATAATAGCTCGGCATATGATTCTCGGCAGCGGGTTATCATAGTTTGGTTTAGACCATGCTAACAGAGAATAATAGTTGGCAAAAATTATGGCTCTCGCCAGCGGATTATAATAGCTTGGCATATGGCCCTTGCCAATGGGTTATAATAACTTGGTTTAGACCCTGCCAACAGAAAATAATAGTTGGCAATGATTATGGCCCTCGCCAGCAGGTTATAATAGCTCGGCATATGGCCCTCGCCGGCGGGTTATAAAAGCTTGGCTTAGACCCTGCCAACGGAGAATAATAGTTGGTAAAGATTACGGCCTTGTCACGAATAATAATAATGACCACATTTGCACTACCATCTAAGAGCACGGTTTTCAAAGTATGAAGTAATGGCAATGTTTTATGATGCACATCCATATTTATGAACTTGCATGATTGGACATGCATTGCTTTATGACTGACTTGGATATATGCTATATGAAATGCCAATTTTGTTATAACGGTTAACTTTCTAAATTAATGCACTAGCATGAAGTACATTATGCTTGATCTGATAAGATTGTACATGATTATTTACTGAGCTTTTATGGCTCAGACCAATTCATTTATGTCCTTACAAATAAATAGGACTGCTGGGAGCAAGGAGCTTAACTCACTCCAGGGTTTGGGATACACTGAATATAATTGTACAAATTTTTAGAAGCTCTGTATCGCTCCTTATTGTTCAAACACTTTATGACATTCATTAATAATATAGTTCATTTGGATTTAAAATTTTATGTAGCTACATACTATTGCGGGCAAGGGTTTGCAATAGCACGACCATGTCATGATCCAGATTCGGGGCGTGATAACCAGGGCCCGAGTCCCGGATCCACTTGATTACCATGGCAGTCTCTCTCGAGGAGGATGCGATCCGCCCCCAGCACCTGCGTCACATATGTGACACCTTTCCAAGCTGTCCTGAGTTCTGCCGCAACAATAGGGATGTCAAATATCCTCCATCCACCCGTCACAATCAACCTACCCTTGGGGTCTCTGATGACAAATTCCACACCTCCGATGCTCCTTCCCTCGCCCACGCTGCCATCGAAATTCACTTTGAGAAAACTAGGGGTGGGGGCTCCAAGAAGATCAAAACGATCTTGGGCGCTACAGAAGTAGGAGAAAAGTATGTAGTTTGATGTTTTTTTTTTTAATGAAAAGTTAATGACGGCAATCAGTTAACTAGAGGTAGAGGTCAAACAATCAAGTTTAATTGCAATAAGTTCAAAATGCATCCCTATTTAATATATATATATATATATATATATATATATATATATATATATATATATATATATATATATATATATATATAATCTTTTTTCCTCTATCTTATTTTTGATCTGGATCTGCACTGTTTGTCCGCCTGTGGTCCGGCGATTATAGGGTATTTGTGGAAGCTGGCTCAGACAATATGCTCAATGTTGGAAGGGTTGGAGGCAAAGAAAAGGAGGGCGGCGGCGACGGTGCCGGTGCCGGTGGGGGAGTTTGCGAGGAGTTCCTCATCCATTTCACTAGGTGGTTGATGGTCACAAGTGTTTTGAAGAAATGGAAGCGGTTTCTAATAACTCTAATATGGTCCAAACTCAACAACGCCTTGTTTGTCTCTCTTTAACTTCACAGTATTTTCAACTCCGGTAATACTCCTTTAGTTTATTTTTGCTCGACGATAGAAATTAACAAAAGTAGGCAACAGCCAAATTAAAAATACATTACTAGTTGCATATTTATAAGATATAACGAATTAGAATGTGTAAATATTTGAGTTATGGATGTTTCATTTCATATGCATCACACATTTCCAGAACTAGTGACTGTGAATTGATACAGATGTTATAAGCAGGTTTAAAACTTAAAAAACGTAAGCAAAAATTATATCCAAAATCCTTAGCCTACTATTGATATGATGGCTTGTTCATTCGGATTAAGTTTCTGAATTTTGGAGAAAGCAGACCCGTACCACCACTCCAATTTGAAGATAAAAATAAAATACCAATTAAATTAGTCTATCTATATATGTCCATAATTTTTAGCAAGCAAATGCAACGTGGGTGCACACGATGCATGTATAGTGCAAGTAAGGACTCCATGATTATTTATTATTGATGTTGGGAATTAAAAAATGGAGAGCTACAATATTAAATATATTCTCAAATATCTCAAATATCTATATATAAAATAACATTTTTAAAAATTCTTGGTTCATGCATCAGTTTGATCCGAAGTCAGTAAGTCATATCATCTTAACTTACATATTTGAGAGAATTTGATGCATAACTTGGCATACACAGGGCACTTTGGGAATTCTATGTCACATCTAATAATTTAAGAATCCATTTGGTTGAGAGTATTCTAGTACGAAAATAATAAATTATATGTCAGATTATTATAATTGGTTAAAAAAATAAAAAAAGATAGTAAAATATTTGATTAGTTTGATATTTATTTTTTTAGAGAGAAAATAAAATAAATACCATTAAAAGGATGATATATTTTTCCATACTAGATTACTGAGTGGATGTATCTAAAAATCCTATTTCTAGACAAAAAAATCCTTACTTATATTATATCAATAGTATATTAACTATATTATATAATTAATATTAATTATATTAATATATCATAAATATATTAATATATTAATTAATAATATATTTAATATACTAATATATTAACAAAAATGTATTAAATATTAATAAATATAATATAGGGATTTATTAATAATTAATATATTTATTTATATATGAAACATACTAAAATTTATTTATAATAAAAATATATTTTCTAATATAAATTTATTTTAATACTCAATATGGGCAAATATTCTTAGCGTTCATGTAAGGGATAAACTAAGAAAAAAAATACTATTATTTATTCAAAATATTATTTAAAATTTGGAACAGTAACTTTTCTACCGATCAAATATGACAAAGTTTATCTTCCTCTCTAATTATTTCTTCAAATAAATATTTTTTAAAATTATCAGAATAATCTTATATATTTCAACGAAACAAACTCTAAGGGCTCGTTTGGTTCGCGGGAAAAGAAGGGGAAAAAATGTGGTCAACGGAAAAGTAATGAGATGCCTCATGTTTGGTTGGAGTTTTCAAAGGAGAGAGAAGGAAAAGTTGTATTCTGATTGGAATATGATTTCCACATTTCATGGAAAAGTCTTTCCCATGAGAAACATGGGAAAGTTACTTTTCCATGAGGCGGGAATCACTCCATTTTTACTTTTTTCTAAAAAGTCCCTTCAGTATTAAAGAAGCATTAAATAGGCATTAAAAACCTAATTTTTATTAAGGATATAATAGGAATTATACATAACTTTTCTAAAAAAAGTGGATGGCCAATCAAACATAAATATTTTGTAAATTGGTCACTTTCCAATGGTCAACCAAACATGCCAAAAGTATTTTTCTAGGCATCCATTTTTTAGAAATTTGTTTTCTAGAAATCATATTTTTAGAAGGAAAAATGCTTTCCGCGAACCAAACGAGCCCTAAGTACACACGCCGAGGGAGAAGCAAAAACTAGTTTCTTAGCCGGAATCCTGAAATCCCCTTCTTTCCCTTTGATCTCCCAAGTAATAATAAATCACCAAAATTTCCGTCTCCTTAGTTAGCAGGAAAAAAAAGAAAAAGGTAAATAAAATAAAAAGAAAGCGAACCACTCTCTTTTTGTCTTTTTGTTATTTTATAACTAATCATTTATAGTTATTCGCCTCAGGTTCTTTCCCCAGGCGCACTTCCACTGTTCCCCACGTCCTGATGACCTTTTGCAACTCATCATTTATTAAGCCGCCTCCCCTTTTTGCCTTCTCGCGGAATCCGACCCTCCTCTCGCTCTATTCTCTAACGCCAACCCCAATACCTTCCAAGGCTTTACCTCATTATTAATCTATAACTATCGATTATGAGTCTCTTTTTATAGATCAAAGTGAAAAAGAAATCACACCGTTCGATCATTCGATCTTTGTATCGCTGCCACATGCGCAGTACAGGAACTTTATTCAGTAATTTATATTAATATATAATTCGCTGTTGAGTGGAGGTGTTCAGAAAAAAAAAAAGTTTAAATAGATTTATAAAGCGGACGAGTTTTCAAAAAAATTTTATCCGCCGCCAATGGCCTTCTGCACGTGCTTAGAAAAAATAATTAATGATTTTTACTCAGGTAACCGTCGGAGTGAGGTTACCTCCTTTCTCTCTCTGGTCATGACTCATGTCCGGGCGCGTTTATTCTAGCACCAGCGAAACCAAAACCATTTGTGCTCACTGGAAGGTGACTATATCCGGAATTTACATACATTATAAAATAAGAATAGTTGCCGCCATAGAGTTGGCACGTGCGAACAGAATGCCAGAGGGGTGATATAAGACCTCTCTTCTCCCCTTCTCTCTCTCACCGCCCTGGTTTTCACCCTGGGGTTTTCCGTCCATGATCTCGCCGGCGTCAGCGAAGCCTTCGTTACGGAATTGGGGATCTCGGTTCGACCACCTCTACCGGGACACCACAATCGACGGCTACGATCGCATGGAGGCTTTCAAGCGCTACGCTCGGAGGAGGAGGAGAGGGGAAGAGCACAAGAAGAACTCGGCGGCGGCGGTGGCGGTGGCGGTGGAGGCGGCGATGGGCTCGCTGGATCCGTCAAGGGTGTGTGCAGAATGCCGTACCTCTCAGACCCCGCTCTGGCGGAGCGGTCCCAACGGCCCCAAGGTCCTTTCCCTGCTCCAAATCCTCGTCTCCCACCTGCTCTGTTTCTTTTTATCTAGATCTTCTTACCGTTCTTTTCTAGATTTTGTAGTATTATGATGTTAATTCTTCTTTCTTGTCAGTATGTTGATGACTATTTGTATTCAAATCACTGGTTCGAAAATCTTCCGTTTTCTTTAATATTATTTTGATGATTTGCTGTATATTTCTCTTTGTTATCGGTATTTTGATGATTTCTTGTATGTAGATCACTATTTAATAATTTCATGTACCATTCTGTTCTTTTATCAAATTCTTGGGGTTTGATCCGGTATTCCGCTTGGTGGGTTTGTTTTGACGTTAGGGTTAGCGACAATTTGATCAGCGCGTATTTTCTTTTTCTTTTTTGCGCTATGAAATTGATATATAAATATCGTTGGTCATTTCTTAATTTGTGATTTATTTGGAATCTTTTGGTGGGAATTGCAGTCTCTCTGCAATGCATGTGGGATCAGGTACCGGAAGAGGAGAAAAGCTAAGATCAATGGAGAAGATAAGCATCGGAAGACTACTGCTACCAATTCCACTGCTATTGGAACTATTAAAGGAAAGAATGGAAGCATGATGGCTTCTTTGGAGGCGGTGGGAGCGGAGTTGAGGCGGAGGCAGAAGGAGAAGCAGGAGAGGATGCTGCTGCTGCTTTTGGAGCGCGAGAAGCAGAGGAGCAGGGAGTTGAAGGCGGCGGCAACGGCAGCCGCCGGGGGAGCCGCCGGCAAGGAGGAGGCGGAGGCGGCGCTGCTCCTGCTGTCCCTCTCCTCTTCTGGCATTTTTGTCCATTCCTAGCACCGGGAGACATCCCCCACCACTCTCTCTCCTCTCCGGTGCAGAATCAGAGAGAGACAAAAGAGAGAACCGGAAAGAGCCTTTCGTTTTTTTTTTTTTTTACGTTGTTTTCTTTTTTTCTAAGTTAATGGATGATGGCGACATTGTAAGGACTTATCTTGCTACTGGAGTTTGTGGTTATTGGGAATTTTGGCTTGCAATGGCTGCAAAGGAGAATTTTGGCTTTTAAGGAGAGGACGAAGGAAATTGAAGGAAATTGAATTGTAAAGCTTGCAACCTGCAGGAAGAAAAGTTTGATGATTTTTATCATGTGTGCGAGCTATTTCGTTTCTTTCTTTTTGGGAGTAAAATAGTGTTATAGTACTTGTTATCTCTACCATGTTCTGGAAGCGAGAATATTACTTCCGCATTCGTGCGAAAGAATGATCCCCCATCTTTCGAATTGTGCACCAGCCGCTTAAAATCGTTATGGACACAGATTCCCAGGTGGTATGACATTTTTTTCACCACACCTTTTTATTAGAGTCCGCCATTGTTTGAAGTAATTAAAATCACGTTCTGCACAGTATCCAAAGCACTTCAATTTTTTAAATAAAATATAAAAATTTTATTGAGACTTTTTATAAAAAAAATAATATGAGATACGAAAAAAAAATTATTATCCCACCAATTGAGAATTAGCCTTTTGTTTTCCAATAGTATCCCTATACTATCAAAATCAAAATCAATAGATAGTTTTTTTTAAAAAATATATTAGATGGGGGGGGGGGGGGGGGGGGGCTGTGTTATGCGGGGTTCCCCGAATTTAGTCCCACATCGGCTAATCAGCGGAAAGGTCTGTGCCTTAAATGGGGGGCTCAATAACCTCTTCTCACCGAGGCGCCTTTTGAAGGGCAAACTCGTGAGGGGTGGAATGGGTGGTTCCACCTGGGGCGCTGTCAGAGCGCGGACCCCCGGGAGCGGTTACGATCCCCGATCCCCAAAGCGGACAATAACTCGGTGAGGACGCGGTCGCTTTTCCTGCTCGGCTGGTGTGCGGGCTGTGCTGGTGACGGGGTGCAAATCCCGCATCAGATGGCGCTAGAGGAAGGGCCTGGCTGATGCCGGACCAAATTTAAATGAAAGCAGGAGAAGAGGGGAAGAGAAGGAGGAAGAAGAAGAGAAGAAGGAGAAGGGAGGAGAAGAGAAGAAGAGGAAAACATGAGGGAAGGAAGCCTTTAATTCTACATTAAAACCCTAATCAGCATAAAGTTCCCTTTAAATAGGGCCCCATAAGAACAATTAAAATAAACCCCTTACATAAAATAATTCCCCACAAATAAGCCCTAAAATGCAAATAAGCCCAGAATAAAATAAACCCCAAATAAATCCTAAAACACAAATAAACCCAGAAATAACAATAAGCAAATATGCAAATAAAATGGGGACCTAGCTGATGTCCCCATCAACTCCTCCCGGGTGAGAAAAACTCGACCCCGTCGAGTGTAAATCGGGTCGGCTGTCGTACTGCTCCAGAAGATCCGGGTCAAGGCGCTGCAACTCAGCTCGCGAAATCCACGACACATCTGATTCGGGTCGACCTTTCCACCGAACAAGGTAACGTTGGTAGCTTCCTCTCCTGGTGGATATAACCTGCTCATCTAATATATGTTCTATGTGTTCTCTGCGTGCATGAAACTGTGGAAGTGGAGGTTCACTAGCAGGTGCTAGAGCAGGGTGATCAACAACAGTGGATGTATCAACAAAAGGGTCAGAAGGAATGAATGTTGATTTCTTGTATGGGACTAAATCTTCAATATTAAATGTCGCACTAATCCCATAGTCTTCAGGAAGATCTACAACATACGCATTCGAACTGATTTTCTTTAGGACTTTGAACGGTCTCGCACTACGAGATTGCAACTTTTTGAACGTCCCCGAAGGAAGTCATTCAGGTCTAATTCTTACCATGACTGAATCACCTACATTTAATTCTTTATAACGTCGGTGCAAATCAGCAAAGGATTTATATGTTAAGTTATTAGAGTGAATAAGTTTGCTGATCTCCTGATGCAATGAATGCAGGTGTGAAGCAAATGATTGTGCAGACTCAGAGACTCTATGTTGATGAGACATGGGAATCAAGTCTATGGGTTGCCTAGGTTTATAACCATTCACCACTTCAAAAGGACTCATGCCTATGGTCCTATTGACCGAACTATTATATGCAAACTCGGCAGTTGGTAACACGAGATCCCAAGTCCTAGTATGCTCACCTACCAGACATCTGAGAAGACTCCCTAGACTTCGGTTGACAACTTCGGTCTGGCCATCAGTTTGGGGATGATAGGCAGAGGAAAATTTTAATTTGGTACCCATCATGTGCCAAAGAGTTTTCCAAAAATAGCTCATAAATTTAACATCCCTATCGGACACAATAGATTTAGGGAGACCATGGAGTCTAACGACTTCGTCAAAATAGAGTTTCGCAATCCTAAAAGCATCAGAAGTCTTAGAACATGGGAGAAAATGAGCCATTTTAGAGAACCGGTCCACTGCTACAAAAATGGAATCGTGTTTGGTCGAGGTACGTGGAAGCCCTAACACAAAATCCATGCTAACATCTTGCCACGGACAATCAGGAACATGTAGTGGAGTGTAAAGCCCAGTGTTCTGTTTACGTTGTTTGGCTAATTGACATGTGCGACACTGAGCGACGATCTTGGCCACGTCTCTCTTGAGACTCGGCCAGAAGAAACGTCTTTCCACCATCTCAATGGTTTTGTCTCTCCCGAAATGCCCAGACAGTCCTCCAGCGTGTACTTCCCATACTAGAAAATCTCTCAAAGAAGTTCGAGGAATACACAATCGGTCGGAGCGAAAGAGATAATCATCGTGTAAAAAGAAATCATCATGCTCTCTCTCTACTCCATCTCGTAAGGTCAGGTATACATTACTAAAATCGGGACAGGTGGCATATTGTTCCCTGATCCTTTCAAAACCAATTACTTCAGTGCTCATCATGGATAGGAGGAAGATCCGTCGATTGAGCGCATCAGCAGCCTTATTCTCAATTCCAGCTTTATGTTTCAGCACAAAAGTATAGGCTTGTAGAAACTCAATCCATCGGCCGTATCGAAGGTTTAGTTTCTTTCGAGAATTGAGATACTTTAAAGCCTCATGGTCTGAATACAGGACAAATTCTTGCGGTAGCAAATAGTGTCGCCAATGTCGCAAAGTTTGCACTACCATATAGAATTCCTTATCATAGGTGGAATAACGCAACCTGCCGTCACTTAACTTTTCACTAAAGAACGCGACAGGGTGGCCTTCTTGGCTTAATACACCACCTATGCCAACGCCAGAGGCATCACATGCGACCTCGAATACCTTAGTGAAATCAGGGAGGCGCAAGACAGGTGCTTCGGTCATCCTATGCTTAATATCTTTAAATGCTTGGGATGCCGACTTAGTCCAGATAAAGTCTCCTTTCTTCATGCAATCTGTGATGGGAGACATTATTGAACTAAAATTTCTAATGAAGCGACGATAGAAAGTAGCCAGACCATGAAAACTACGTACCTCGGCTAAGGTCTTGGGCTCAGGCCAATCGACTATCGCGCTTACTTTTTCTGGATCAGCGGAGACACCCTTGGAAGATACTATGAATCCTAAGAAAGTGACGTGATCAGTCAGGAAGGCATACTTCTTAGGGTTTGCAAAGAAGCTTTCTTTCCGCAGGACTTCACAAACCTGCCTTAGGTGTGAGAGATGGAGCTCTTGAGTTTGACTATAAATAAGGATGTCATCAAAGTATACAACGACAAATTTGTTCAAGAAAGGTCGAAAGATCTGTGTCATCACCCTCATAAAAGTACTTGGAGCATTAGTTAATCCGAAAGGCATTACTAACCATTCGTAGAGTCCATCTTTGGTCTTGAATGTAGTTTTCCATTCATCCCCAGGACGAATCCGAATCTGGTGGTACCCACTCTTTAGGTCGATCTTGGAAAAAACTGTAGCACCAGACATATAGTCTAAAAGGTCGTCCAGCCTAGGAATGGGAAAACGATACTTAACCGTGATTTTATTGATAGCACGGCTATCGACGCACATCCTCCAAGAGCCATCTTTCTTGGGAGTGAGGAGTGCAGGTACAGCACATGGACTCAAACTCTCACGAATATACCCTCGAGTGACGAGTTCGTCAACTTGGCGTTTCAGTTCAGTGTGCTCGTTTGGATTGAGTCTATGGTGGGGAAGATTTGGCAGTGACGCTCCAGGAATGAGATCAATTACGTGCTGGATATCACGCATTGGAGGGAGTGCCTCTGGAAGATCAGTTGGGAAGACAGAGTGAAACTCCTCCAACAGAGGAACTACGGCGGCCGGATGTTCGACATTTGACTCCACATTAATAACTCTAGCCACAAGGGCGAACACAGGTGAATGGCTTTCGATATCTTTCATTACCTCTTTCGAAGTAATGATGTGAAGTGACTCTTCTTTTTGTGGTGTAGCACCCTTCTTCTCAGGACCGGGCTCTCTAGGAGGCAATGAATTCAGTATAATTTTCCGACCCTGGAACATAAAACTACACGAATTTGACCGACCATGAAGTGTGACGTCCCTATCGTATAACCAAGGTCTTCCTAGAATGACTTGACCTACGTCCATCGGAAGGCAGTCGCACCAAATCTCGTCTTTATAAGATAGGAATTGAATCGGGACAAGGCATCTTTCTGAAACCGAAATGGACGTCTTATCTACCCAGGCTACTTTATATGGATTAGGATGAGGGGTAGATTTCAGGCCAAGGCGAGAAACAACTCCAGACGCAATGGCATTGATGCAACTCCCGCTATCAAATAAGATTTTGCATGTTTTACCATTGATCTTAATAAGTGTATAAAATAGGGAGGTTCTTCGCCAGTCTTGTTCGGTCTTTGTTTGAGCTAGTGTGCACCTAACCACATGGAGCCTATGGTTTTGGTCATTCCTATCAGTGGGCTCATTTTGGTATTCAGTCTGAACAAACTCTAACCCGGTCTTTTCATCTCCAAAGTCATCTACAAAATCCTCAATGTTTGGTTCATAGACTTCTTCGACACATTCGGTATCCAGGGTTCCTGCTTCCAATTCAGTCATTAAATAGGTCTTGGCGTTACATTGGGACGCAATATGGCCAAACTTTTGGCACCTGAAACACTGGGTTTGGTTTCTTAAGGGCGGGTTGGACCCTAATATGCCTTTTCCTTTATCAGTTGATGTACTTTGAGCAGGCACCGGGAACGTCCTAGTCGGTGTTTGGCTAGAACCGGGCTGGGTAGGATGGTTGGAGAGTGGTCTGGGTTGTGGAAGATGGCTTTGATTAGGTCGGGCTCCTGGGGGTAAGAACCGAGAGTCGGTACGTCTCACCACAGGGACTCGTAAAAAACTATCCACATCTTGAGCCAATTGATATGCCTGGCCAAGGGTAGTAATCTCTCGGAGGATCAATTCTTTCTGGATCTCCTCGTGGAGTCCTGCTCGAAATCTAGAAAGAGTAACAGTCTCCTCTTCGATTACACCGCACCTCATGTGAAACTCCTCAAATCGTGCAATGTAATCGGCAACAGTTGAGGTTCCTTGAGTTAGTTTCTGCCACCTATCAATAAGGCGTTGTCGGTAAGAGAATGGCAGATACTTCTCATTCAGTTTTTCTTTCATATCCTCCCAAGTGGTGATGCGTGGAAGCCGTTGGGTCTCACGCCGATGTTCAACATTATGCCAGTACCAGTGAGCTTGCCCAATAAGCTTCATTTTGGCAAACCGTACTCTTCTATCATCAGTCATATCGTACCACTCAAAATAATTATCCATGGCTGCTCTCCAATCAAGGTACACGCTCGGCTCTAATTGACCAGCAAATGTGGGGGCTTCTACTTGCACGGTACGAAGTAGTCGCTCGTCAAGATCGCGCTGGTGATCAGGATGATGTTGGTTCCTAGGGGGATGGGGAAAAGCTACAGGCGGTGTGGTCAAACCAAACTCGGGATAAGCTGCGATTGGGGATGATGGTTCCGGAGTCCTAGGGTGTTGTACTAGAGCACGGATCTCACGTTTGAATTCGTCTTGATCAGCTCGTATTGCAGCTAATTGTTCCAGAATATCTTGTATAACTCTGGGGTCCATGGTGGATAAAGGGGTCTGAGAGTCAGTGAGGAGGTACTCTCTACCACTACGGGTGGGCATACAGAAACTACTCTAGTTAGTGATATGATATGCAATGCTACTAATGAACCCTAATTGTCCAAATGTGATGCAGGACAACCTACTGATGCAACCCACTAATGCAACCTACTATGAATTCGAAAATCAGCAACTTTTCACCAAAGTAACTTAAAATTAAATGTTACTAATTTGTACTTTGGTTATTTCAGAATTAAAGTAGAAAATTAGTCACTATAAGAAGTTAGGTTGCAAACACGTTTTACAGTCATTCAAAGTCCGAAAGTAATCTGATCTATGGATATTGATGATGTCCTGACACTAAGGTGTGCTAATTTAATATTTAGATTTAATTGGTAGGTAGGACGGGTGTGGTGGAAAATGTTCTAGGTTTTGCAGTTTGACAAGAAAATAAGTTTCAAAATAGGGCTGTCATGCAAGAGAACTAGAACATATTTAGATAAGCAAGCCCAAAGGAGGAAGAACCTATTACCTGTGGTGAATGCAGTTGACCAGGATCGTCTGCTCGTGGAGTCTCGAACACGAGGTGGGCGCCGGGCAGAGCTAGCTGGAGTTGTGGAATTGGGCCCAAGGCTTCCTGGGCTGTTGAATTGGGCTAAAGAATACTCTGGTTTGGGCCTGAAATCGGACCTGCAGCCGCTTGGACCTGGGCTGCACTCAAATGATGGCACACGGGCTTGGGCCAATACGGGAGCAAGAGCGGCTGGGGTGGAGCTGAGTCAGTGGGGTTGGAGCTGCTGGCCCTTGGTTCGTGTAGGAAGGATGGAGGGCCAAGGGGGAAAAGGCAGAGTGGGAGAGAAGATGAGGGAGGCGACGGTTGGGATGGCGGCCGAAGTCGGGGAGGTGCTGTGGTGGTGCTCGGGGTGGCGGTGGTGAGGATGGCGTGGGTCCTGTGTCGTTCACGGGAGACGTCTTCGGGTCACAGTGAAGGCGGAAACGGCGGCGGCGGCGGACGAGGCTCGGTGGAGGCGGAGCCCGGCAGAGGTGGCGCAAAAGAAATGGAGCGGCAGCAGCGGCGGCAACTTGAAAGAGGAGGCGGAGCTCGGCTTCGGCGACGGCGCGGCGAGTCGTGCGCAGGCGGCGCGGATCGGCAGTGGAGATGGCGAGGTGGCGGCAGAAAATGGGGTGGCGAACTCGGCGGAAGATGGGAGCGGCGATGTCGGAGGCGGTGCTGCGGTGTAGGCGGCGTCCGGACGGAGGTGGCACGGCTCGGCAACGGCGGTGGCGACTCGGCGATGGTCGCTGTGGTTGACCGCGAGAAGGAGGCGGCCGAGGAGGTGGTGGCAGCAATCGGGTGGTCGCAGGAGCGGCGGGGACGGCGACGGCGAGGCGGCGCAGCTCGGTTGACAGAGGAGAAGGCGTCGGCGGCAGAAATGGCACGGTAGGGGCGGCGGCAATGGCGTCGGCGGCGGAAACCCTAGGGTTTCCGTTCGACAGAAACAGAGGTTAGTTTTTTTTTTTTTGGAAACACGTGCAGGTCACGTGATCCTACGCTTTTTTTTTTTTGAACCTTAACGGGTTCGGGTTATCGGTTTCGGGTTTCGAATGAAACCCGCTCCGATAACTGTGAAACTCAGCACGTGCGGGTCACGTGCCAATTTTTTTTTTTTTTTTAACTTACTGGATGTGGACCCGGGCTATCGGGTTTTGGGGTAACGGGTTTAGAACCGACCCGTTACCGTAACTCCTTCTTCAACCTCCCGATCGATTCGGGAGGGCATTCCGGCCACTTCGGCGGTGGTTGCGGAACGGCCGAACGGCACGGTGACGGTGGCTCCGTTGTCGGCGGCGACAGGCGGCGGCTGGTCGTGGTGGCGGCCGGGATTCCCTTGTGCGCGGTGGTCGGCGGGTGCGTCGACAGTGCCGAGGGACAAGGTGGCAAATAGATCGGCGACGCTCTTCCTCTTTCCGGCAGCGGGAGTCACACGCGGTCCTTCGACGCGCTCCGGTGTCCGTGGTCGACGTACGGCGTAGTATTCGTGCGGCCACAGGAATCCGGGAATCCGGCGACGCTCGGCCATACACCGGTGGTGGTGGCGTCGGTTGCAGGCTCCGGTGGAGGGCCAGAGGCGGCGCTGCAGTGAGGGCTCCGGAGGATCTGATGGAAAGAGGTGGTTGCGGCAGGGAGGGGCGGTGGAGGATCCCGCCGCAGAGGTTTTCCCTCTTTTTTTTTTTTTTTGAATCTGACAGAGGGAAAGAAGAAGGAACCGAGAAGCCCGGTGAACCAGGAGTGGTTCCCCTCTGTTCCTTCTTGTGAGAATTGAGAGAGCGGAAGATCTCTTTTCTGGTGAGCGAAACTGACAGAGGGAGTGGTCCTGTTCTTGCTGTTGGTGGGAACCGAGGGAAAGGAAGATTGTGGTTGGATCGGGCTTTGGCAATAGAAGCAAAACCAGCCTTGCTCTAATACCAAGTTGATGCCGGACCAAATTTAAAATGAAAGCAGGAGAAGAGGGGAAGAGAAGGAGGAAGAAGAAGAGAAGAAGGAGAAGGGAGGAGAAGAGAAGAAGAGGAAAACGTGAGGGAAGGAAGTCTTTAATTCTGCATTAAAACCCTAATCAGCATAAAGTTCCCTTTAAATAGGGCCCCATAAGAACAATTAAAATAAACCCCTTACATAAAATAATTTCCCACAAATAAGTCCTAAAATGCAAATAAGCCCAGAATAAAATAAACCCCAAATAAATCCTAAAACACAAATAAACCCAGAAATAACAATAAGCAAATATGCAAATAAAATGGGGACCTAGCTGATGTCCCCATCACTGGCCCTCCGCCTATCCAGCAAGGAGCCGACCCGGGCACAGGACCTTCCCGCTGGGGGGGCTGTGTTACGGAGGGTTCCCCGAATTTAGTCCCACATCGGCTAATCAGCGGAAAGGTCTGTGCCTTAAATGGGGGGCTCAATAACCTCTTCTCACCGAGGCGCCTTTTGAAGGGCAAACCCGTAAGGGGTGGAATGGGTGGTTCCACCCGGGGCGCTGTCAGAGCGCGGACCCCCGGGAGCGGTCACGATCTCCGATCCCCAAAGCGGACAATACCTCGGTGAGGACGTGGTCGCTTTTCCTGCTCGGCTGATGTGCGGGCTGTGCTGGTGACGGGGTGCAAATCCCGCATCAGTACCCTTCACTTTATTTGTCTCTTTTTCAATCTTCTCTAGTTTGTTATCTATATCGCTACCAGTTTTTAGTTTTTATTCTAGTAAATAATGACATGGGTCTGATTCATGGTGAATGTACACTAGCCCGAATGATCTAACGAGGCTTAATTGGGTTTGGATCTAAAAATATAACCACAAAATAAAATCAAGTGGGTTCACTACAACAAAAAAGATGTTTGCCGACTCTATATTGCCGACACTAGATAAAAGCGTCGGCAATTTTTTTTCTTGCGACAGTAAATGTCGACGCTTTTAGAAAGCGTCGGTAAAAAACCTTCCGCCGACGCTTTTGTTAGCGTCGGAGCGTTGGGTCCATTACCGACGCTTATAAGCGTCGCATTGTTTAATCACCGACGCTTATAAACGTCGGCATAAGGGATAAATGCGACGACGCTTATAAGCGTCGTCGGACTTCATTTCTCCCACAACAAAACCCGATCCCTAGCTAGCTCACGCCGACCGACTCCCCCCTCCCTCCGCCGATCTCAGCCATTCCTCTCCGCCGAGCGACCCCAAATCGCGTTCCTCCGCCGCATCTCCTTCCCCTCCTCCCCCTCTCCGTTGGCCTCCTCTCTGTGGATATCTCCCGCCTCCTCCGCCGCAGAGCACTCACGCGGCGTTTGAAGTTTGGTGCCGGCAAGGACAGGGACAAGGCCAGGTTTGGGATCTTCTTCTCTTGCTTCGATCTTTAAATTCTAGTTGTTCTGAATCTTTAAATCCGTGCTTGCCACCGCCATCCACACCGGCAGAGCCTGAGGGCAGCTATCCTCCTCCGCCGTCTGGGACGCCGAATTCTGAATACTACCCTCCATCATCAGGTTCATGGGTTTGCTCACATTGTTACTGAGATTTCTTCTATGCTAGTCCATATATATGTTGTGTTTTTCTTTCTACTAGTTCGTAACTTCTATTTTTTTAAAAAATTTGAAGAACTATTGGTGCTTTTGGTTGATGTATAACTATAGGGTAAGGTGGTTTTCTTCTGCATATTTTCAAATTACTGCTCATAGATTACGTATTAGAAGCTAAATGATTGAGGAGGTGATTGCAGAGGGGAAAAAGATGCTAGAATGTTTGAGTGAAATAAATCTAGCAAATATTGAGACAGAATTCCAACAAAAAGAGTTAATTACTTTCCAAATATTAATATGAATATCTATATATTATATATGCGATTTGAATATATAGAGACCATTAGATTTAATGGTATATTTTTCTGCTGATATATAATATAAGAAAGCATCTTTTGATCTGTTGATACTCATCTGTAGCTAGTTTAAAAATATACAGTCGTAGCAGCCAAGATTGGTCTATTGTACCTTTCTATTGAACAATATTCATATATTGAATAAGTAGAATGTAATATAGTAATTTAATTAATTTATAGAGAGGAATTGTAACATAGGTGAATATAAGTTTTCAACTTGCTATAAAAAAAATCATTAATTCTGCAGATACTTTGTCAAATTAAATCCATTAATTTGTAGATTAAAATTTTAAAAATTTCTATAGCAGAGCATTATATTTACCTACATATCATATTTTTGTATTACTGTGAGGTTTTCGTCTTTCATAGCACCAGACTTCACAAATTTATGCTTTTAGACTAATGAATAGCACTTATATCTTGAATACCAAATCATTAGGCACACAAGTTTCTACTCATCTTCCTTATTAGGTGGATTTGGTTGCTCTGCCTAGAGATATTTATATATCTTTCTCTTTCTATCTCCTTGTTTTAGGAATGTTCATTCATTACTGTATTAATATTTTTCATTTCAGTGGATTGGAACGATTGCATGCGATCTAGATCTACTGCCCTTCAGATCTCTTCGTTGGCTTAGAAATTTGGGAAAGTTATCAAAGGAAGACTTGCTCTCTTATCAGGGACTTGAGAACTCGTTTCCCTCTGTCCCTTTTTTAATCTCCAGACCATGTCAGTTAATGTAGGCTATGCAATCATTGAATTAATTGATTAAGTGCTATTTGTTTAACTTAATTTTGCTTGAGTCAGTGTACGCATGCATATTTTTGACTGTATCATTTACCTTGTTTTTTCTTAGAATGGACAAAAGTTGGATGAATAAGCCGAGATACAGTGACGAATATTTGAATGGAGTTCAGAATTTCATTAAATTTGCTTTTGAGAAATCTAATATGAATGGGAAGATTTTATGTCCATGTCGAAAATATGTAAATGCTTTTTCTCTTGCTCCAAAAACTGTTGAAGAACATTTAGTATGGAATGGTTTTACAAGAGGTTATACTGAATGGGTATTTCATGGAGAGTTGATATTGTCATCTCCATGTAACCAACCCTCGTATATAGAAGACACCTCTAGTTTTGCATCCAGTAATACAGAAAAAAATCCTGTAGGAGAAGATGAAATAAGGCGCTTACTCAGAGATGCTCTTGGACATAGTATTAGAAATTTAACAGATATTAGTGGAGGACAAGAAGCAACTGAAATAAGTGATGAGCGTACATCAACTGATTTTATGCATGTTGAAGAACATATACACTCTGATGATGACACAGCTTGATATCATAACTTGCTGAAAATCTTGTGATGAAGAACTATATCCGGCTGTAAGAATTTTTCAAAGATTTTTTTTCTTGTGCATTTATTCCATTTGAAGTATTTGAATGGGTGGTCTAGCAAGTCTTTTACTATGCTTCTCCAATTATTAAATGATGCATTTCCGGAAGGCGTTACTTTGCCATCATCTTCTTATGAAGCCAAAAAATTAGTAAAAGAATTGGATCTTGGATACGAGAAGATACACAGTTGTCCGAATGACTGTATTTTATTCCGTGGTGAAAATATTAACGAAGAGTTGTGCCAAATATGTGGATCTTCACGATGGGAGAAATCTAAAGATGAGCATGATTTTTTGAATGAAGTGGATGCTGCACAGACTAAGAAAAGACCAGCTAAAGTGTTGAGATATTTTTCTCTCATACCTAGATTGAAAAGGATGTATGCATCATCGAAGACGGCTTCCTCTATGAGAAGGCATGACGAAGGCCGTACAAAAGATGGAATGTTACGACACCCAGCGGATAGTTTAGCATAGAAAGCATTTGATGATAGGCATCACGAATTTGCTTCTGATGCTCGCAGTGTTAGACTGGGTTTGGCTACTGATGGGTTTAATCCCTTTCGAACTATGAGTTCTACATACAGCACTTGGCCGGTTGTTTTGGTTCCATATAATTTACCACTATGGATGTGTATGAAACAGACTTCACTCATTTTGTCAATGGTTATTCCAGGTGATAAGGATCCAGGTAATGATATTGATGTTTTTTTGCAGCCTTTAATAGAGGAATTGAAACAGTTATGGGAGGGTATTGATGCATTTGATGCTTTTACTGGTCAAACATTCAAATTGCGTGCAGCTCTTATATGGACTATTAATGATTTTTCTGCATATGCTAATTTATCCGGTTGGAGCACTAAGGGGCGTATTGCATGTCCTTCTTGTGGAGATTCAACCCATTCATATTGGTTAAAACATGGAGGAAAGTTCTGTTATATGGGCCATCGTCGATGGTTAGAACCAAACCATCCATTTCGATTTCAGAATGATCTGTTTGATAGTACCACAGAGTTGCATTCTACCCCTATTCCACCAACTGGTACCGAAGTTCTTAGACAAATGCAATGCACAAATTACATACCTGGTAAGGTCTCCTAATGTTTAAAGAAGAGGGGAAGGGAGGATGTTGGTAGCTCATTAAATGAAGGGTTAATATCAGAGATTTTAGAGGATGATAACTTTTTTGAGAATGATGACAATGTATATGGACAGGAAAATGACGATGACACATTGGTTGCTTCTATACAGAAACAGTTATGGAAAAAAAAGGAGTATTTTTTTTATTTACCTTATTGGGAGTATAATCTTCTTCGACATAATCTTGATGTCATGCACATAGAAAAGAATGTTTGTGATAACTTGATTGGAACATTGTTAAATCTTGATGGAAAGACCAAAGACAACTTGAAAGCGCATCTTGATTTGAAAGATATGGGCATACGACAAGAGCTTCATCCGAAAGAGCTTGCTAATGATAAATTTTTTATACCTCCTGCATGTTACACAATGTCTACTCAAAATAAGGATCTTTTTCTAATGGTTCTGAAAAATATGAAGATTCCTTACGGGTATGTATCGAATATTTCACGGTGCGTAAATCTTAAAGAGCGAAGACTTTCAAATCTTAAAAGTCACGATTGTCATATTTTGATGCAGGATATACTTACATTGGCTTTAAGATCGTCAACGCCGAAACAAGTTCTTATAATTATTTCTCAGTTGTCATCATTTTTTAAAACATTGTGTTCAAAAGTTCTTGATCCTAGGGTGCTTGATCAATTGGAGTCTAATGTTGCCCTTACATTATGCCATACGGAAAAGATCTTTTCTCCTGGATTTTTTACTATTATGGTTCATCTACTCATTCATTTAGCGGCGGAAGCTAAACTTGGTGGACCGGTTCAATACCGATGGATGTATCCTATTGAGAGGTGATTTTGCTAAACTCTAATGTCTATATTTATAAATCATATCGGTGTTGATATTGATCTTAAAAATTTCTTGTTGAAGATTTCTTATGCGCTTAAAGGATTATGTACGCAATCGAGCCTATCCCGAGGGCTCGATTGCTGAAGGATATATTGCTGAGGAGTGTTTGACATTTTGCTCGAGATATCTCGAAGGTGTTGAAACTGCTCTTAATCGACCTCCAAGGAATTTTGATATTGTAGAGAATGCAGAAATTTACAAGTTCTCATATGCGGGAAGAGTTTTGGGGACAGTTAAAAGTGTTGTTCTTGACCAAAAATCATTAGCACAAGCACATCGCTATGTGTTACTTCACAGTGATATAATATTCGAGTATCGCAGGTTAGTATGATTGTAATCTTCTTATCTGTCATATCAGATATAAATGCTTAGCTAAAGAGTTTCTGATCGTGCAGAGAATTTTTAGTAACTCAGCGAAGCATCAACAATAACATTCGTCCTACCCCAAGGATTGAGCAAAGATGGTTGGTTGAGTTATTTTCTGAATGGCTATTCAAACAGGTTAGACATTTAATACATTAGGTATTTTCACAATTTTTTAAGACATTGTCATTGAATACATTAGGTATTGCAACGAACTAGGGCAGCCCATCAAGAGGGCTGGAAGCCTTTTATCAAGTTTCTTAGGATTAGTTGCGCGTAGGGGTCAGTTGTGTCCGCTCAACTATCATAAGTGGAATGATATGCTTCCTTCTTATAAAGTTGAGCTTCTTAAATTTGTACAGGTAAAGAATTGAATTTAATATTGTTAATTTGATAGCTACTGTATGTTAATTTGCTTACTATTATAATTTTAATTTTTTGATTTAATATTATTATAACATTCTTTATTTTGGTGTAGAAAAAGTTTGTGCTCCCTCCAGAGAGCCATGATTGGATGCTAAAGTCCCTCAACCGCAAATGGAAAGAATATAAGTCGAAGTTGAAGGTCGACTGGAAGCGCGAGGGTATGACAGAGGAGGAGGTTGCTCGTGTTTGTCCTCCTGATGTATACCATCATCAGTGGAGGGAGCTTGTTCACTATTGGTTTTTCGAGAGAGGACAGGTTGTGTATTCTCTCTCAATACCTTATATAATGTTTAATACATTTAATATATTACAATATTTACTTTTTTCGTGGTAGACATATTCTGACATTGGTCAAGCCGCACGAGCATCTCAGATAATTCCTCACACTTCAGGCTCGAAGAGTTATGCGAGGCTCAGAGCCGAATTCGTAAGTTTTTTTGAAACTTTTTGAAACTCTTGTATCATATAGCATGTATCATGATATAGTTCTATAAGATGAAACTCTTCCAATATACTTTTTGTTGTAGATGGAAGACCATGGGAGGAAACCTGGTGAGGTGGAGTTCTATAAGATGACTCACACCCACCGAGATGGCAGCTTTGTCCGAGAGGAGTCGAGACATATAGTTGTATGTATTATTAATAATTTGTGCAATGATTTTTTATATATTTCATTTTTTCAAAAATTAATTTGATTATTTTTGAGAGATATAGGATAGAGCTACATCCCTTATTTCAGAGCGTATCGGAGAGTCGTCTTCAATCGGCAACACCAGAGGTGTCGAAGCTCAGGTGTTTACCGAATTGATGGGCTCGGAGCGTTATGGTCGAGTGAGGGATTATGGCGTTGGAGTTACCCCCACTCAGTTGTCTGCAGTGGGTAGATATACTCAAGATGTTAGACATAGTAGTAGCACTGCAGAGGTTAATGATCTGAAGGCAGAGATAAAAGAGTTGAAGCAGAGCCACCAGACAGAGATGCAATCTTTGAGGGCTTAGATTAATCAGATTACATCTTTGTTGCATCAGTTTGTCCCTCCTCAGGTAAATTACTACATCTACTTGAACATTTTGCATAAGTATCATATTTTCCTTAAAGAGCTTAATAATTTTCGTATTATTAACTTCTTAAGTTTTTTTATTACAGGTTCCTGATACTTCATCTGCACGTAGAGATGGTGATGCCAGCAACCCCTGAAGCATTTATTTTGGAGTTTTATATGTATTTTTTTATGCTTTTTGAAGTACATTGTAAACGTAAATTGATAGTATGAATGTAATTTGACAATATGAATGTTTAGATAAATATGTTTGATTTTGTGTATATCTCGCTTAGTGTGTGTGGCTTTGATTTTGTAAATAGGGTTTAAAATTTTTTTAAATTTTTTTAAAAAAAATTAATATCCTAACGACGCTTTAAAGCGTCGTTAAAATTTCGACCAGAAATCAATTAGCGACGCTTTAAAGCATCGGTAAATTGAACATTTACTGACCCTATGAAGCGTCGTTAAATTGCAATTAGCGACGCTTTAAAGCGTCGGTAATTGAAATTACCGACGCTAAAAAGCGTCGGTAAAGCGTTGCTAATTAGCGACGCTTTAAAGCGTCGGAAAACATTTTCTCCACTATAGCATAGGCGACGCTTTGCCGACGCTTAGGAAAGCGTCGGATGGTTTTTAGCGACGCTTAAAAGCGTCGTTAAAGGCCAAAAAATGTGTCGCTAATGACCATTATTCTTGTAGTGTTTTAGGCCACTCTTGACCTGGTTGGAGGCTTAATAATGTTGCTCAAATCTCTATTAGCCTCTGAAATCATTATGTCTTGAAATATCTTCAGGTCATGTTCTATGGTAGAATTATTTTTCAAGTTGTGTATGATCAGGCCAAACCGCTCTACTAGGCTTTTAAATGTGCTACAATTATCCATAGCCGGATGTTTAGATTTGAGCTTGGGAGGGTAGTTTGCTTCTATTTTTCAATCTACTTAGGCGTCAACCTAGGTCACAAGTCCCCACAGACCTCACTGGCTTTCCATAAGATTTGTTTAAACACTGTTTTCATAAATGATCATTGCTATCAAAATCTAGCTAAAAGATAGATGGACAATGAAATGAACAAGTTCATGTCCAACTTCCATGCCGGGCCTGGGCCTGGCTTTGGCCCAGGCTTTACTGGATCCGACAAAATTGTCTAGTCTGAGTTCCTTAGGACAACAAAAATTAGGCATGGAATGAACCTATGAGAGCTTATTATTTGTTGGTGCGGTGTGGGCTGAGTTTGCAAGGCTCAAGCCCTGCCATCCACCCCTAGTTGGAGGCTTAGCCCCGTTTGGTTTTCGGCCCTCCAAAAGCTTTTTTAGATTAAATAAAAGTATTTGATAAAAAATTAAAAAGTTGTTTTAGCTTTGCCAGAAAACTAAAATAGCTTTTTGGAAAAAGCTCTATTTTGGAACTTCTCCGAAAAAGCACTTTTAGGCTCCATCGGAAAGCTATTTTGAGTTATAAATTTTTTTCTTTTTTGGACCAAAATATCCATAATAAAATATAATAATCACAAAAATAATAATAATAATATATAATGATAATAATTATAGTATTTTATACTTTTATTGTTGTATTATACTATAAATATAATATTGTATTACATTACAATAATATTATACTATATTATATATTTATATATTAATACATATTATATTTTATTATAATATGTTGTATATACTATGCAGTGTTCTTTATGATTATTTTATCATACCAAAAATACTTTCTCAATTTATTTGCCAAATACATGTTAAAGCCTCACAACACTTTAGAAATATAGTTACTAAACAATAAATAGCTTTTTATAAAAACTCTATTTTTGAAAGTTCTACTATCAACAGGTCTATTTATCCCACATTTGTAACTCTATCTTGACACAGGATCCGACGTCTAGTCTCCATGATGTCCGGTTCACCCTTCTTAGGTTCCAATCATATGTAGGAAGTTAAAACATTGTGGAGAAATAATGTCATTCTTATTATTCTTTTGAGAATTATGGTGGGAGCACGGCCAGTCATTCCGCAAAAATGATGGGGGAATAATCCCAATCAAGTACGTGAGTGAACACCTCCAACATGAAACCTCCTCGTAAAACCGATGGGCTATCACTATATTACTGGCGAAAGAGAACCCAATGCCCTCCTATATGCACCTATTTGCCAAGCTTTTTTTCCTTGGTATCCGTAATAAATACTGGCTTTGGTGAATTACGTGACTTGTTTGCGGTCCTAGAAGGGCATTGAGTATGTTTTACATCGGAGGAACAGTAATGCTAGTTGAATCCAAAATATCTGACTTCATATAGTTTGCAAATACAATGTTTGTACATCCAATCGAGGGCTACCAAGTGTGCAACGGAAGAGTGACTACGGGACTGTTTTGGTTCCTTCCACCTGGAGACACACTTTAGTATTCTCTATCTATATCACATTTTGTGAAAAATCCAGTATTCTCTTTATTTTTAATATCTACCATCGCCATAGAAATATTTCTAACGCAATAGCTGGGGGTGAAACGGATGCAAAGAGGAATTTTATTTGGAAGGACTTATTTTCCCGTGTCATTTCAGAAAGAAAAATTTAATTGTCTTATTAATAACTAGGACTTCTTTTATTTGGGAGTGACTATGGGACTGTTTTGTTTTTGCAATGTCCGGGCCCAATACAGACCGGGCCCAATACTGTAGGGCCCAGTTTGAGGGTATTGGGCCAGGGTGAAGGGTTAGCAGGCCCAGAAAAAAAAAATAGGAATGCCATCCTCCCCGATGGCTGAAAAGACAGGACCACCAGATGGCCAAAGAAGAGACCCCCACAAGCATGCACAACCAGAGCCCGCCACCTCCTCCTCCTCCTCGGCAGCTGAACCCTGAGCTGGCCTGAAGGGAGGGGCAGGTGGTGGCTCCCGAAGCCCTGAGCAAGGAGAGGATGCCACCTCTCCTTGGGGTCAAATCACAAGCTTAGTTTTTATAGACCTAAGCCCTGCTAACCCTAATCTTGGATATACCCTCCTAAGCCTCTAACCCTCTGATATTCTGAACCAGAGAGCTAGATCCCGGAGCTGGAGGTGGAAGGTGCCCCGCAGCCCAAGGGAGGAAGGAGGGAACTTGCCGAGAAAGGGTCACTGCCCGACTCTACTTAGCCAAGTCAAGGTAAGCACACTGCCAGTAGACTAAAGTAAGAGAAGAGGGGAGGAACCCCCTCGGTGGGGGTGTTCTCCTCTCTGTTCCATCCATGGAACAGAGAGGAGCACACCGGCACAAGGAGGAAGATCGGGCAAGAAGAACAAAACAACAAAACCCTAGGCCGGACCCACGGGCCGCGGGCTGGGCCCACGGGCCGCGGGCCGGACCAAGGAAACCAAGCCCAGGCCCGGCTGCCACCCGGGCCGAGCCCAACCGGACTCGGCCTACGGGGTGACAGTCCCCGGACGCTGCCGCCCTAGGGCAGAGGGGCAGCCAGGGGGGCCGCCGGTTCTGGCCATGCCGGCGACCAATGCGGCCCCCAAGGCCGCCAGCCTCCGCCCCCGCCTCTCCGCCGGCGAGAGGTGGTGGCGAGACTCCCACAAGAAAAAGGAAAAAGGGGGAAGAAGGAAACAGAAGAAGAAGAAAGACAAAAAAAAAGGGGGGTACTTACCTCGGACCACGGCCTTACCTCGCCGTGGTCGGAGCCGGTGAAGTCCTCTCGGAGGAGATCAGCCTCGAACCCACCTCCCAGCTCTCCTCCTCTCCTCCGGCACCACTTCGGAGAAGAGGGAAGAGCCGGCCTCCCACCGCCGCCGCCCCGAAAGAGTTGCACCTCTCCGGGCTGGTGGATCGGGAGCCTCGCCTCCTCGGCCGCCTGCGAGAGGAGGGGAAGAACCGGAAGGCGGCGAGGGAAAAAGGAGAAAGGCACCGGGAGAGGAGGAGGCCGGGGAGGGTTCGGTGAAGGCGGAAGGAGGAGGGGGCCGGCGGATGGGAGATGGAGAGGCACGGGCGAAGAAGGGGGAGAGGCCGAAGCCTCTGGAAGCTCCCGGAAGAAGAAGAAGAAAGAAAAAAAAGGGGGAGGGCCATAACGGGCTAGCGGGTCGGATCCAAGTCCAGATCCGAAACCCGTTAGGCCCAAATGACTCAAACGGGTTGGGTGAGCCCAATGTAGGGTTGATCCAAGCCCAATTAAATTAAACGGACCAATTAGTCCTAATTGATGTTGGATCTGAACCCGACCAAGCCTGATGAACTCAAATCAAGCAAATTGGGCCAAATTAAACCCAATTGAGTTGGATTAGATCCAGCAGACCCAATTGAATATTGAACAGGCCCAATTTAAGCCCAATTAAATTGGCAGAAGGCCAAATTGGCTAGGAAAAGTGGACTTAACCACAAAATCAGGCCCAATCTTTCCCATAAGAAACCCAATTAGGCCTGGTAGACTCAAATTTACTTTAATTGGGTTAAAATTTATGATAATAGAGGATAATGTGGGTCTTATAATATGGTCCTAGGAATTAAAGACTTGTCGTCCGGACTCAAAGGATTGATAACAACTTATTGTAAGTAACCTGTCCTAATCCTGTTATGGATCATGTCATGTTATTAATGTTTTCTTAAGCATTTATTTTAAGTATATATGTTTCATGCATGATATGTTACAATGCATAAGTAACTTGCATGATCTCAGAAGCTATGGCTATGTATGCAACATGATGATACTGATAGTTTAATCATGCATGTAAGTTTATAAAGTCTTAGCTAGCCCAGAGGCACTATAATGGGCTCAAAGATGCTACTGAGAATGACTGAGCCGCCAGTGGCTGAATAGTAACTGAGCTGCCCCGCCAGTGGCTGAATAGTAACTGAGCTGCCCCGCCAGTGGCTGAATTGGAATTGGGCCTGCCCCGCCAGTGGCTGAATAGTAACTGAGCTTGCCCCGCCAGTGGCTGAATAGTAACTGAGCCTGCCCCGCCAGTGGCTGAATAGTAACTGAGCTGGCCCCGCCAGTGGTCGAGTCTGACTTCGCAGTAGCATCCGAGAGAAAAAGGACCACGGCATGCCGGGGGGCACAGTTTCATATGCATATATTATGAAAATTTTGTGATTTGCACTACTGCTTTGTTTAAATTGCATACATATTATGCCATGATGATGATTAGATAAACATGCATGTCAGCTTCTCAAACCCTGATTTACATGTTTAGCCTACTGGTTGATCCGGTGGGATTATGCAGGATTACTTACTGAGCCGTGTAGCTCACATCTGTTTATGCTTCGTTTTCTTTCAGATCCTCATCAGTGATCGCCATCAGATATGTTTTTATTTTGTTACAGAGCTTCGTATTTTTTTGGAGAAGCTTATATACTTTTGTACATTTGAATAGCATAGAAGTTCTGTATTTTTGGTTTCAAACTTGAAGGTTGTACCGCAAAACTTTTAATATATATATATATAAGTTTGAATCCTTTTGGCTACCTGTTACCCCTGTATGAGGCTGCGTGCTACTGTGGGCGATAGTCGGCAATAGCACGGCCGTGTCACGGATCCGGGTCCGGGGCGTGACATCTAGTGGTATCAGAGCCTTAGGTTAAACAATAGAATAACCATAAAATGCCTAAGGAAAGGGGTAGTTAAGAATGTCACCGTCATAGAAAATGTTATAATATGCTAGTTTATCATAATCTCACTTTAAAAAAAAAAAAAAAAAAATTTTTTTTGACTGCTAGGCGATCATTAGGAAGACATGGACGACGACCGGAGACCACCCTCCCCAGAGCCTAGCGAGCGGTCAGCTTCCCCGGATACTCCACGGTCTGCAGCAGGTCAAGCAGGCCTTGCCGGGGTATATCAGCTTATGGCACAAGTGCTGCAACAGCAACAGATGATGCAGCTGGCCGCTATGCCACCGGCAGGCACCTGCTATGAGAGGTTTCGCCGACTAAACCCTCCGACCTTTGAGGGTGGGCCTGACCCTATGGCAGCAGAAGCATGGATCCGGGAAATAGAGAAGATGTTCCGAGCTCTTCTTTTCCCCGATGAGGTGAAGGTCCGGCTGGCGACCTCTATGCTGACAGGAAACGCCGAATACTGGTGGACGGCCATGGAGACGGCTTATGCCGTTGACGGACTTACATGGAGGGACTTCAAGAGGTTGTTTTACAACCAATATTTTCCGGATTCAGTCAACCAGTCTAAGCAGAATGAATTCTTGGCGCTGACCCAGACCGACCGGATGTCTGTTCTGGAGTATGCCAATAAATTCAACGAGCTGGGACGATTTTGCCCCCAGTTCATGGAGGAGGAGAGAAGTAAGGTGAACCGGTTTGAACAGGGATTGAGGTACGGGATTCGATCCCGAATATCCTCCCATCTGTTCTCAAGCTACAAGGATGTACTGGACCGGGCCTTGAAGGTTGAGGCTGACCTGATACGGTCCGGGAGGGAGAGAGAAGACATGAAGAGGACCCGATCGTCGGGAGCTCAGAGTAGTGGATCCGGGGGCAGCAAGGGGTCGGAGCCCAAGAAGAAACAAAACAGAAGCTGCCCCACTTGCGGTAGGAACCATGGCGGACCCTGCTTAATGAAGACCGGAGCTTGTTTCTCTTGCGGGCAGATAGGACACATCGCCCGCGACTGCCCGAGTCGAAAGAAGGACGAGCCCAGACACACTGCACCAGAGGACCAGAGATCAAGGGGTAACCCTCGAGTTTTCGCACTGACTCGACAGGAAGCCAGTGCTAGCGATCAGGTGGTGACAGGTACACTTCTGGTCAACTCGGTTCCTGCCCTCATTCTATTTGATTCTGGTTCTACGCATTCTTTCGTGTCAGTTAGCTTTTCCAGACAATTACATAGCACATCTGAGAAATTAGTGGAACCATGGCATGTTGCTACACCCCTTCAGAAAACCGCAATTGTTGACACTAAACATAGAGATTGCATAATTCAGATAGAAAAAAAAAAAAAAAAAAGAGAATTAGAGACAAATGTTTTACAGCTTGACATGCAAGACTTTGATATTATCTTGGGCATGGACTAGGGTGGTATTTCGGATACCTGGGGAGCAAGAATTTTTCTTTCAGGGCGACATACCCCTTTAGGGTGCTCCCACATTGCCCTTCATTTCCGCTTTGAAAGCTGGAAAGGCTCTGAAAAAGGGGTGTATGGCCTATCTGGCCTGTGTAAAGAATGCTCAGAAAGAGATCAAACTGGAAGATATTCCAGTAGTTAGAGAATATCCGGATGTTTTTCCAGAGGAATTACCGGGATTACCCCTAGACCGAGAGATCGAATTTGATATCGACCTCGCACCAGGAGAGGGGCCAGTCTCCAAGGCTCCTGATTAAGCAAAGGCTTCAGGCTGCCCAAGACAGACAGAAAAGATGGGCTGACAGAGGAAAAAGGGCCTTGGAATTTTTGGAGGGGAACTTTGTCTTCCTGAAAATTTCTCCGTCGAAGGGCATTACCCGATTCGGAAGACACGGCAAGCTAAGTCCCCGCTACATCGGCCCATTCGAGATTCTTGCCAGGATAGGCAAGGTTGCCTACAAATTGGCCCTACCCCCGGAGCTATCGGGCGTACACGACGTCTTCCATGTCTCACTACTGCGGAGGTACATCCCGGATCCCAGCCATGTGGTGCCACATGAACCCCTGCAATTAAATAGAGATTTAACCTATGAGGAGGCTCCCCTGCGCATCATAGACAGAAAAGAGCAAATCCTCCGAAGGCGCACCATTCCCTATGTTAAAGTCCAGTGGACCAACCACACTGAAAGGGAAGCTACCTGGGAATTGGAGGAGGAGATGCGACAATGCTACCCTCAGCTCTTCGAGAACCAAGGTATGCTTAATTTCGAGGACGAAATTTATTTAAGGGGGGAAGGATGTAATGTCCGGGCCCAATACAGACCGGGCCCAATACTGTAGGGCCCAGTTTGAGGGTATTGGGCCAGGGTGAAGGGTTAGCAGGCCCAGAAAAAAAAAATAGGAATGCCATCCTCCCCGATGGCTGAAAAGACAGGACCACCAGATGGCCAAAGAAGAGACCCCCACAAGCATGCACAACCAGAGCCCGCCACCTCCTCCTCCTCCTCGGCAGCTGAACCCTGAGCTGGCCTGAAGGGAGGGGCAGGTGGTGGCTCCCGAAGCCCTGAGCAAGGAGAGGATGCCACCTCTCCTTGGGGTCAAATCACAAGCTTAGTTTTTATAGACCTAAGCCCTGCTAACCCTAATCTTGGATATACCCTCCTAAGCCTCTAACCCTCTGATATTCTGAACCAGAGAGCTAGATCCCGGAGCTGGAGGTGGAAGGTGCCCCGCAGCCCAAGGGAGGAAGGAGGGAACTTGCCGAGAAAGGGTCACTGCCCGACTCCACTCAGCCAAGTCAAGGTAAGCACACTGCCAGTAGACTAAAGCAAGAGAAGAGGGGAGGAACCCCCTCGGTGGGGGTGTTCTCCTCTCTGTTCCATCCATGGAACAGAGGGGAGCACACCGGCACAAGGAGGAAGATCGGGCAAGAAGAAGAAAACAACAAA